>NW_027555625.1:143957581-144557581 GCF_003287225.1 Phascolarctos cinereus
GAAAGCAGCTGAGGGACTGAAACTACATTTTCTTAACTCCTCTAAGTGTTCACAAAGTCAGAATCGGAGTGAGAACCCAGGTTCCCTAATCAATTATCTCTCAAACTATTTATATCAAGCGAATGACAATAACCAATCACCTTAAGAATACAGGGAAGAGACAAGCTGGCAAAAGCACCACCAATAAGCGAGGAATGTGTTCAAAACTGAATTAATCATCAATTTCCCCTTCTGTCCCTCCTTCTAACTTTTCCATTTCTTTTGATGGCACCACCTTGAAGTTATGGACTGCATCACCTCTCGCCTTACTTGAGAACTCACAATAAATCTCCTGCCATTGACTTCCCTGGCTTCCTTCAACTCAGCTAAAGTCCCATCATGTGCAACAAGCCTTTCCCAGTCCTCCTTAACTTTAGTGCATTCCTTCGGAAATCATCTCCAAGTGACCCTGTATATATTATGTTGATAGATAGCTGTGTACATATTGTCTTCCCCATTAGCCTTGCAGCTCTTTAAGAGCAAGAACTGGTTTTTTGCCTTTCTTTGTGTCCCCAGTGCTTAACATAGTGCCTGGTGTGTAACAGATACTTAATAATGCTTGTTCACATTGACTCTCCTCTCCTCTCCTCTCCTCTCCTCTCCTCTCCTCTCCTCTCCTCCACACCTAGAGGCACCTAGGTGTTGCAGTGGATAGAGTATGCTAGGCCTGGAGTCAGAGAGAGTTGAGTTCAACCAGCCTCAAGCACTTAGTAGCTGTTGTGACACTGAGCAATTCATTTAACTTCTGCCTCAGGTTCCTCAAATGTAAAACATAGATAATAACTGCACCTTCTCACAGATTTGTTGTGAGGATCAAATAAGATATTTGTTAAGCACTTAGCTGCTTTACATAGTAGGTGCTTAATAAATCTCTATTCCTCCTGTACCAAAATTTATCTAAAGCCAAAAATCTGATCATATAACTTTCTTACTCAAAAATTTCCCAGTTCTCAAATGCCTATCCAATAAAACAAAAATTCCTTAACCTATCATAATAGGCAAGAAATTTCGTAATTTGACTCTAACTTTTCTTTTCATCCTTATTACTCATCACTCCCCTTCTGCACTCTAAACTTCAGTCAAACTGAACCACTCATTGTTCCCCAATTTCCCTTGTGCCCCCCTTTTCCTGGATATTTGCATAGGCTTCAGCCTGTGCATAGAATAGACATATTCCCCCAACATCTTAGTATCCTAAGCCCTCCCTGCAGCAAGGAAATCCTTTTACTCCTCTCTTATTGATATTTTTTTAAAATCCTTTTACTCTTCCCTAGTTCTCTTCACGTCCCTGATAAATCTCAATGTCTGAGCCAGTATATTAGTTTTAATTAGCAATGGCTATTCAAAACCTTCTCTTCTTTCTTCAAAACTCCCTAAATTTAGGGAGTAGGAAAGCAGGTGATGAATTGAATATTCTGAATTTAAGATGGGTTATTTTCTAAAGGAGATGGTAAGCAGACAATTGGAAATATAGGACTGGATCACCAGAGAGAGATTAGGTTTGGAGATACAGATTTGGGAGTCCTCTGCATGAAAGTTATAAATGAGTGGATAATAGGAATGGAAAAGATTATCTAAAGAGAAATTACAGAGAGATGAAAAAAGGTCCAGTGACAGAAGTTTACTTAAGTTCTCTTTTTTGTCCCTGATTAATCTCAATATCTGGGCCAGCATCCTAGTTTTTCATTCACAACTAGGCTTTCTAGAACGTCTCTCTTCAGATCTCTCAGAATAAAACCTTCCTCTCATCCACTCAGCTAAGTTTCTCTCCAAATTTGAGGACTTTCTCAGGGGGCTCCCTCTTCCCTCCCCTCATATCACTTGTACCTTTGATCCCATTTTCTCCAGCAGATTGCCCACTATAGTTAGCAGGGATGGAAGGATCAAGTTAGAGTTTTTTCAGGATGCAGGGAGATAAGTATGTTTGCAGGAAGTACAGAAGGAGATAGTAGAGAGGGAAAGATGGAAAAATAAGTGATAAAGTGGGGAGGGGGGGCAATCTGCTGGCAGAGATGGACTGAAATGGGATTGCTTATGTAAGTAGAGGTGTTGGCCTTGGTACAGAATAAGGCTACCCCATCAAATGAGAAAGGAGAGAAGGAGGAGAAAGTGACAGAAGACACCTGAGTGATAGGAGACAAGAAAGAAGGGAGAAAAGGTAGTTCCCGGCAAATGGCCGTAATTTTTTTCTGTAAAGTAAGAGGCAAAGTTCTCAGCTGAGAGAGAGAAGAAGTGAGAGCCATGGGAAGTTTGAGGATGGCTGAAAAGATCTGGCAGAGCCACTACTGAGATTGGAATAAGTTGATGATGCAGGTATAGAAGGACTGCCTAACAGCAGTGAGAGCCCATAACATAAATCTGTGGTGAACCCAGTCAGAACAGCTGCATGATTTTCTCTACCTTGATTCAGAAAACACATGGGTAGAAGCCAAGAAAGCAAATGGTGGGAGTGATCTAAAACTGAGGCTTGGCAAGGTGTGATTGGCAAAATGATTAGAGGGCTAAGCAATCATGGGAGAAGGACTGTGTCAAGTTGAGTTGATTCACCAAGGGGTCAAAATGATAAGAAGAGGAGAGAGTGGCTAGTACAGAAGAGAGAGCCTGGTAGAGAACTGAGGGGTCAAGGGACCAGAGGTCATGGTGTGGATGAAAACTAAAGCATTGTAAGAGAAGGCAGATAGAGAGGTGAAAAACCAATAGATTAAGGTCAGATAAGGAACTGTTGAACATTGAGGTGGTACATCTGTGACTGATGGCCAAGATCAAAGATATGACCATCTTTGTGCGGGCTGAGCCAGGGTGAAGGAATAACTTGTGGAAAATGAGTAGGTTGTGGAATTGAGTGGTTAAGGTGTTTGAGAGAGAGTCAATATGTATGTTGAAACCCCTTAGTATGAGGGCAGGAGTTGGAAAGGAGAGAAAAATTGAGAGCCATGTACCAAACTCATTGTGGAAAGAAGGGGAGTGACCCCTAGGGTCAACAGACAACAACTACCAGGATTTTGACTGAGTGGTAGAAATGAATAGCATGAACCTCAAAGGAGAAGAGGTAACTAAGTGATGACATTAGAGAGAAACTGGAAGTAGCATTGGGGAACAAAGAGTATTCCAATTCCCCAGTATATTGATGAGAATGAGTGAAGGTGCAGCCAGAACTGGAAAGAATGGCCAGGGAATCTGTGCCATCAGAAAGAAGTCAGGTTTCAGTAAGAACTAGTAGATGGAAGCATTGGGAGAGGAAAAGACTTAGGATGAAGAGAAGTTTGTTGCCTATGAAACAGAAATTCCACAGAGGACAGTTGAAGAGGTGGATGGTATGTGGTTGAAGCTTTCTGGTGGGAGGGTCAAGGAGGATGGGAATGAGGATCAGGTGGTGGGAGTTGGGGAACGGGGTTTGGGTGATGAACTACATGGCTTCAGAATCACTGGGATATAAAGGATATGGCCAGGTGTGAGAATGTTCATCCTTGAGTGAAGGGTACCACTTCTCTTCCCAATCAGGTTGTTAAATATATAATATACTTTTTTAAAAAGCAAATTGTACCTAATAAAGATGAGGTTTCATGTATAATCCTCTTCTTCTGTTTTACTTTGTATGTGGAAATGTCCATTTTATTTAGTGTTAAATTTAGAATTGTTTTTTAATTTTAAGTCATGAATTAAAAAAAGCACCAGGACTTAAGGCAAAGGTCTTCTCTGGTGCCCCAGGAAATAGACCACAAGTTAAGTGAGAATGAAGTTCCAGGGCTCAGATACTTGATAAGAATAGTAACCTCTTTTCTCCCACCTTTTCTTTACAAAGAACAGCAAAAAAGTTGGAAACAAATAAGAAGAAAATATAAGTAACTGAGTAAAATAGCGATGATTACCCAATTTTCTTATCTTTTTATCCCCTGACAGGTTGATATTTGCTTCCCTTTTTAACAACTCTAAATGAAGTCATTATTTTCAAATTATGCAGATAAATAATAGAACTGCAGATAAATAATAGAACTATTTGAATAGGAAGTCAACTTGATGTGTCCTGATTTTCCCCATGTAGATTATGATATATTACCCTTATTTATGCCTAGAGTATCATTTATTTCCCTCTGAGCACTTCTTCTAAACAAACAGTTTTCATTTATTCATTCATTCAACAAACACTAACCTGTACTTTGTGCAAAGAACCATGGTAAGCAACAGGAGATAAAGATCAAAAAGTAGCTGTCCCTGTCCTCAAGGAGCTTGCAGTCTAGGAGGGCAAATAAGACATGTACAGAACTATCAATGAAACAATATAGAAACACCAAGCTGTTCTACAACTTAGAATACAGCAATACAGAAATAGCAACTGAAATAATATAGAACGCACATCTTTGTATCTCTGCCTATATTTGCTGAATGCTGTTGACTGAATGAAAAGAGGCACGAAGTGCCATCAGAGCATAAGGGATGGGGGGTGATGATGTTGTGCAATAAGCATTTATATAACACCTACTACGTGCCAGGTACTGCACTAAGCATCTTTTAGAAACATTATTTCATGTGATCCTCACAATCTTGCAAGGTAGATGCTATTATTATCCCCATTTTATAGTTGAGGAAACTGAGGCAAGCAGAGGTTACGTGGCTTGTCTAGGGTCACAAAGCTGGTATCTGAGGCCAAATTTGAACTCAGGTCTTCCTAGCTCCAGGCCCAGTGCTTTATCAACTGCATTTTAAAGAAAGATAACCCCAACCCCTAAAGGTTAGTTCAGGGAACCTCAGGGAAAGATGTAGCCTTCTTCTCTCTGGAAAAGTAAGATTGAAGCAACCAGTATTTAATAATTTTTTAGAATACTGTTATAATGGCAAAAGAATCAATGCATGCTAGGACCCTGAGCACAGATGTCAATAAGATTTATGTCACTGACTTTAAAACAACCCAGAGTTACATTATTGGGTGAAATTATTTTCTAGGACAGTAAAGAAGTAGTAAGGAGAAAAAAAACACAAAAATAATATGCTTAAAGACTGAGAACTAAAAGAAGTTGGAATGTGAAGATTAAGAGTTTGCTTTATTTCCCTGTCTCCTTGTCCTTTTCTGTATTTCTTAAACTATTCTAGTAGTGGAACACCACTCCATACAAATAGTCTATATTGAATGAAAACATAACATAAGGATTAAATGCCTATGTAAACTCTATTCTTTTAATTGAAGTTTGGGTTAATTAATATTGCACAGCTCTTACAATACTAGTTCACATTTACACAAAGACAGGGATAAGAACTGTGGTTTCATTGGTACAGGGAGTTCTCAGATGAGCAAACTCCCTCTAACAATACAGGTCAGCACCTTCTCTGCAACTCATGCTCTTAGAAAGTTGTCTAGAGCTCTGGGAAGTTGAGGGATTTGTTGAAGGCCATGCAGTCAATATGTGTCAGAAGCAGGCCTTAAGCCCAGGCCTTTCTGGCCTGAGTGCCAGCTCTCTGTCCATCCACCACGCCTTCTATCCCATGGACACGTGACCTTTTAAAGTTTACTCACGACAGTTGTATTTACTCGCAGCAACCCTAAAGCTTACATGATAGATGAGTATTGATATCGCAGTTTTACAGATGAGTAAACTGAAGTTCAGTGAGGTCAAATCATTTGTCCAGGGTCACCCAGTTAGTAAGCAACAGAATAACGACTCAAACTCAAGTCTTACGAGAATAAGGCTGATGCTTTTTCCACCATATGACGTTCATTGCTAGAGCATCTTACTAGAATAAAGTACAAGATAAAAATAGGAATCAAATCTGACATACCGCCTGGGCTTAAACAAACAGCATCCTTAAAACTGAAATATTACAGAAGTAAGGGAAGGAGTCTCCCTCCCAACTTCAACTGATGTGGTCAGCAGGGCTCAGAAAGTAATCACAAGCACTCTAAAGCAGATGGTAAAGAGTTTTCCCACAACCCCACTACAATATGTGAGTAAGTCTCTACGCTTGTAAAACTCCACAAAGGGCCTTGGCCACTGAAAGAAAACATCTTGTAACTAAGAGAATCAGTCATGCTCCTTGGGCCTTTATGTAAATGGCAGGAGGAGAGAACACTTTTTCCCTTCTCTCCTATCCAAGTCATGGGAGCTATTGCAGCAGTGGGAGAAAATGCATCTATCCAGGAGCAAGAGGCTCATGCACCATGGACAGACGAAAGTAAATAGTCACCCATGGTAGAGGGCAGCTTCAAGGCGCATGACCCCTCACAGCAGAGAGGAATACTACCTATCAAATCAAAAAGAAGCAAACCTTGAGAACCCAACTGAGTGTGCTTCCCACCAGACTGGATCATTCAAAGAAAAGACTCCCAGTACCATGAGTTGTGAGTAACCCTTTGCCAAATGTACAGCATACAGCCATACCCTGCTACCACCCACAGATGCTGGAGGTGTTTGTGGCACAGTATACCACAAGTCTAAAGGGGAATGTTTATATCAACTATTTTTACTATACTACCTTAGAAAAAAGACTTTTCTAAAGGCTAACTAAATCAACTGGCTAATTGTTAATGTTAAGCACACTATTGTGGGTTCATGAGCAGTATATTGTATCAGGAGTGGCCACCAACAGGTTTTACCAATAGAACCTGAGGTAATAGACATCCTCAGGGGACTCCAACCTGTGAGGGAAAGTTCAGGAAACAACCCAGAAGAGGTATTAAAGTTAATGTTACATCATGTTAATTTTTGCAAATGTCAATGTGAAGATCGATCACAGAAGTTTTCTGGCAGCCTCCTAAGAAAAAGGTGTAGCACATTAGAGTGGGATCCCAGAGTCCAAAGTTCTAGTCCCAGCTCTGCTAGCAAGCTATATAACTAAATTTGGGCAAGTTACTTCATGTTTCTGGGTCTCATCTACAAAATCAATGGGCTGGACTAGCTCTACTTTCCTTTCCAGCTCTATGGTGCTAAGATCATTGCAACGAGACTTGTGAGGTTTTATTAATGTACCTCCAATTATATGTTAGTATGATGATGATAATGACTTCAGTGTCTACGGTATATTCTTTGAATATCCTCAAGAATAGTAAATCATTATCCTTAAGAGGGAGATTTCATTTTGCAAAAACAGCCTAAAGTCATTGAAAACCAAGTCTAGTGATTAAGTTGGTTGATCAAGCTAAGAAATATCATTAAAAATAAGATATGCTATAAAGAAATGAAATTTATTTTCCTGAGTATAACATTAATTGGACTTAAAAGACAATTCCCAAAAAGTGGCAAAAATGTTCTAATCAATGGCATCATCACTGCAATTAAGCAGTCTTCCAAAGTGATTACTCTAAAGACAACATTCATTTTAATTACTGGTATATTTGTTTAAAAGTTAGTCTTTTTACTGTCCCAGGCAATACTGTGATAGTCTTATGGATCTAAAGTTTAGGAAGAGGGGAAAAGGATTAATAAGTTTTCATTAAACAACCAGGAGAGACCACTCATGTATCAATCCTTGACATCTTCTACTACCTATATTCTCCCTTACTCACACCATATCTGGAATATTATGTTGGGTAAAATAGCAGATAGAGTGGTAGGTCTAGAATCAGGAAGGCCTGATGTCAGGTATTGCCTCAGAAACATCCTAGCTATATGACCCTAAGCAAGTCACTTAACCTCTGCCTGCCTCTCTTTCCTCATCTGTAAAATAGGAATAATAACAGTAACTATCTGCCAGGGTTGCTGTGAAGATAAAATAAGAAAATTTTTACAAAGCACTTTGAAAACTTTAAAGCCCTACATAAATGTAAGTATTATTATTATGTTCAATTCAGGGTGCCACATTTTAGGAATGACATGAAAGAAAAGCCAGAGAGACAGAGTTTCTGGGTAATTAATAATCACTTTTTAAATTATGGCTAGCAGATAATCAATAAATTGAGGCAAGTGGTTCTCTCAGAAACCAAAGACCTGGAGGTCAGCCGAATATTTAAATACCTTTGGAAAAGTGGTTGTCCCTGACAGATGGAAATCTACTCTGATTGGTTAACAATTAATGAGAGAATTAATATTATAATAAGGTGGGCTTTTTTTCTAATGAGGGTATAGTAAACTTGACTCCAATCATGTCAACACTTTTACACAAAGAGATTCATCCCCACCAAGATGATTCTGCCTCCAGAAAGGAGGCAAAAGGATTTATTCTCTACCCAGTCCTACCAGAGTAGAACAATGGGCCAGAATCCAGCTAGATTAGATTCTCTTTACCCTTTAACTAGAAATAAACTCTCCCAGTTGGGTAAGGTCCAGCTCAAGATTGAGGAAAATATCCCATTGTTAGCCCTATCCTTCACAAGGACTGGGCTTTGAATGAGGAAATAGAAAGCAAAAAAACTCTGGATCTCTCCCCATATTAATAAGTGGTTATTAATAATCATTTCTCTCAGGAAGGACACTGGTAGGGTGGACAGTATTCAAAGAAGAGCCACCAGGATGGGCCTGGAGAAGGTCCTGGAGATCATGACATAGGAGGATGAGTTAAAAGAATCGAAGATAATTAATTTGCAGAAAAGACTCAGGGGTACACATGACAGCTGTCCTTAAGTATTTGGAAGGCTGTCTCAAAGAAAACACATGTTCTACTTAGCTGCACGAAGGAAGAACTAAGAGCAATGGATTGAAATGGCAAAAACATATATTTACTCTCAATAGAAGGAAAAACTTCCTAGCAATAAACTAAACAGAAGTAGAGTGGACTGGCTGCCTCTGGTCCCGCCTTATTTGCAGTCGTCAAGTGAAGGCAAGATGGACCACTTTTCAGATATCTTGAAGTGGGGTTTCTCTTTCAGATCCATGTTGGCCTCAATGGCCACTAAGGTCCTTTCCAACTCTGAAGTTCTGTCCTCCTTATGCTATAAAAAATTTTCTTTGGCAGCAATATGTTCCATTAGCCAATTAAATTTCTTGAAATAGCAGGAACAACAAATACTGCTGAAGACAGTAATAGGCACAAGCATCTAAAGTTCTATTCTCTCTGTGGGTATGGCAATTTTCAATGAAACCAGCCTCTTTCCACTCATGCTCATCATCAATTTCACAGAAGTGGTGGGAGTGGGAATATAAATGGTATGTTCATTTAAGACTGCTATACTAATAAAAACTTAAATTTATACTACACTTTAAGTCAAATGGGTTAAACTCTCAGAGATTACCTTCCCCATTTTTAAAGTGGGGAAAATAATATTTACACTATAAATCTTACAGTTTTGTTAAGAGGAAAACACCTGCCTAGGAAGTGTGTGAAGTGAGATTTGGAACCAGGTGACTCTAGGACTAATACTCTTCACACCACACCGCCTTTCGATTTGCTATTAACTTGTTGAACTCTTTGATTTTCTTCTAAGTTATTAAATATGTCTCTAGGTTTTTCGCCCACAAAAACATCCATTGAACATATTTTAGCTTTTAACACATTAGACATGTGTGACCTAATGGTTGAGCTCCTAGCAGCTATTACTGTTTTTCACAAATTTAAAAAAAAAACAAACTCTACATATCCAAGCACACAAATATGTTCACCCATTCATTCAACAAACATTTAGTAGAATGCACTGTGTGAAGCATGGAAAAAAGGTAAAAATAAACACTAATTGACTGATGACCCCTGATATCAAGAAGCTTATAGTCCAGTAAGTACAACAAGATATATACATGAATGAATTACAAATTACTTTTAATTGGAATCAACTTTATTATTTTGTAAATGTGTTGTTTTGTTTTTGTAAATTACAAATTATAATGTAATGTAATATAATATAATGTAATATAATATAACATAATGTAATATAATATATGAAGGTTGAACTCAATGACCTCTCACGGCCCTTTCAACTCTAAATCTATACTATTACCTGAACCCTACAAAATAACCAGTATATGCCTAAAAGAATTAAAAAATGTTAAGTTTAGATTAAGGAAAGATCATTTTTATCTTCATGACAATATCTGATACTTCTGTGGAAAGCATTTTCTTCACAAAAATTCTATAAGTTAAAGTAGAAGCAGTATAATCATTATCCCTCTCTTAAGAAGGCTTGTCAAAGGTCCTATAACTAACTACCAAATAGCAGAGGCAAAATTCCAATCCAGGGCTACTTCATTCCAAGCCTAATGTTATTTCCACTGTACCACCCTCTGCCTTGCTATAAAAAGAAGTTGGTATTTGAGCTGACTCTTGAAATATTGGAAGGAGATGGGGGTGGAGGAGTACAATGAGAGGAAGATATACTTTCAGACTGGTTGAAAACTGGAAGGTATAAGAAGGCTCCACTTTTAAAAGGCATGATGAAACACAAAACGTATGGAGGTCAACTGGATATTTTATGGACATTTGGATCTTGTGCTTAGATCTAGCAATGCTTTAGACTTTAAAAGAAAGCCAACACAAAAGTTAACTATAATTTTTTTTAAATTGTAAGCAGATAATATGATCAAAGAACAATGGATAACTGAGTGTTTAGTGTTATAATCAAATACAACTTACAACAAAGTTAGCCTGACACACTGAATGACAGGCAGAATTATTATGTTAGAAGAAAACCAAAACAAATGGCAAAAAAAAAATTTCTACTAGTCACTGTACTGAGAATTACTTTTATACCAACAAGCTTTGTAATTTTTCTCTTCTCGAAATTTTATTTGTTTAGTATCTATAATCAGAATTAATATTAAAAATATACTCTAATACTATGTGTAGTTTAAGTCTTATTACTCTCACCATAACACTGTCAATAACCTTTGGCCCATCAAGGTTGGGCCAAATGTACCTAATAATTAACACATCAGATAAAAAAAATAAAATTCTTAGCTTCTGACAGACTGAGTTCCCCGTACCTTTGCTTCTCTTCCCACCTAACATCTAAGGCTTCCTGTGATCCTTCCCCTCTCACTAGAGGGAACCTATTCCTCCACCAGCAACCTAGCACAGCTAGCTCAGGATCTTCCAAAACTTCACTTGACACTTAAGAGTAAGACTTTGTATATGTATGTGTGTGTGTGTGTGTGTGTGTGTGTGTGTATGTGAATGCACGTATATATACACACACACATACACACATATTCATTGAAATTCACTCAGAATTAATCATGAATGACTGGTATTGACAGGAAAATTAACTCTAATATTGTTATACATCAAATGTAATATTCTCTCCTCTGTCAAAAGGCCACCCTGACAGTGAGAAAAATCCCTGTTCCTCTGAACAATCCTAGCAATATCCTTGCATTCCTACTCTTGAGGCTCAATTGGGAGGGCAGGAGAGTGCATGGTGGGGAGGGGGCTTCCAGCCTGGAATCTTTTTATCCTTTGAACAGAACTAGCTTAGGTCAGCCACAGCTACCAAATGTCCTTGCCTCTTTCCTTAAGATTTATGGGAAGTTAAATCATGAAGGGTAAAACAGCCAGACTGAAGTGTGCTTTCTTGCTCAGATTGCCAACGTTGGCTGGGGCCTCATGACCAGGCCTTGCTCCTCACAGGCCTTTCTTCCTCTTAAAAGCATAAAGACCTTTCCATAAGTCCTCCTGGTGGATATCCATCTACGCAGATATATGTGTAACCCAAGCTCGAGACCTGCTTTTTCTTGATTAACAACACCTTTTTTCTCCACTAACGGGTTTGATCTTATTTCAGACTAACAGCATCAAAGCCCAGTTGTGTATCCATCAGAATTTTCCCCATGTCTAATCATATTTACCTTTTCTGCTCATAAAGAAAAAGTAAATATGCTCGTGAGAGAATTATTATTTCTCTCTCATATTAATAGCCAATTATTAAAACTGGGGAGACCCCAGCTTTTTTTCCCTGTCCTGTTTCCTTGTTCAATCTCTCAAAGACAGGGCTGACAGAAGATAGGATTAACATTCACCTCATTCTGAGTATTGCTACTTTACCCAACTAGATCAGACTTCTAATCTAAGGTGAAACTACTTTCTGCTCAGGCTTGGGTAGGGAATAAATTCTTTGAACAAATTGGCCAAGGCTAGGGATAACTTAAGAAGTAAATTACCTGGGGCAGCTACATCACACAGTGGATAGAAGACTGGCCCTGGAGTCAGGAGGACTTGAGTTCAAATTCAGCCTCAGACACTTGACACTTAACTGACCCTGGGCAAGTCATTTAACCCAATTGCCTAGCAAAAAACAAACCAAAAAAAAAAAAGGAAGTAAATGACCTAATCAAAGTTCAGGTCCAGCCCCTCATTGTAATATTCATTTTCTCATTAATTGTTAGCCAGTCAGAACTGATTGACACCTTCAGAATGCCCTTCTTCCAATGGACACATATAAACCGTGATTGTCTCTGGTCTAAGAAAGAGAAAGTCAAATGATCTCCTCTTGTTAAAATGCTGGCATTATTAATAAAATGATTAAATTACCCAGAAATTATGTCTCTCAAACCTTTTTAAATGCCACAGTCCCAGGTATTTTATGTTGAGGAAGCAGGGCAGTGGAAAGAGTGACGGACCTGAAGTTGGAAAGGCCTAGATTCAAATCCTACCTGAGATACTTAGGAGCCACAGGACTAAACAAATTAAACCCTGAAATACTTCCCTCATCCTCAAAATGGGTATAATACTAGTATCTACCTCACAGGGTTATTCTGAGAAACAAATGACAAAATGTATCTAAAGTGCCATATAAACGTGAGCTATTATGATTAGTATGCAGCCTGAAGGCTTGCAGTTTAAATAATCCAATGCATGATACCAGCTATTAAAAGAATGAGATGTATATCACTGGTGGCTACACCTTTCAGCAGCGAATGCTACTAGCTAATCATTTCTCTTTGCAGGGTGGATGGAGGATGTGCCATATCAATTTATCTCAGGACTACCACAGAATTGAGTTGAGGGTCCATCCAATTCTTCACCCTGTTTGTATTTTTCCTAGGCTTAGTTAAACCTTAAATTCCTTGAAGTAAGAAAATATATTTAATCTAGTTTTCCTTTGTCCTTCAGAAGACACCACACTGAAGGAGTCTGCATACTAATTGGAGACACAGCATATAAACATGTGCCAAGTAAAATAACAGGTTTGTTGGTTTGTTCCTTTTGGTATTCACTGGTGTAGGTAGGGGATGCCTGGTGAGGAATTCCTTTCCCCCAGTGCAGATAAGCAACTGTTCCATAATCTATAATCTTAAAGAGGTGCTAGAAAAAATAACAGAAAAATATTTAAATAACAGTTCAAGACAACAATAGAAAAGATGCCCAAGGCAATAAACAATCATTTGGCAAACCAGTCACAAAAATAATCGCTGGAGTTCAGAGGAAGGAGTTATCACCTCTGGCTAGGGAAGTGAGTAAGGCACTCATGAAATGTTCAAACAGAAAGCAGGATATAAGGTGGGTTCTGAAGCACTGTGTAAATGATTGGTTTGTGTACGTGGAAAAGATGGAAGAGGGCGTTCCATGAGGGTGAAAGCAGAAGGAGCAAAAATGAAGAGATTAAATAGTGTAAGATGTGTTCAAGAGACAGTGATAAAATAGAGTAAAGGGTCCTTGTTGTGAAGAATAAGAAATGAGGCAGGAAAGGCAGGATGGGGCACACGTGGAGGGGGCCTAGAACACTAAGGTAAAATCTAGTCTTTACCTTGCAGGCAATAAGGAATCACTAAAGGTGGTTTTGGCTTTTTTTTTTTAACCTTAATATTCACATGACTAAAGGAGTGTTTTAGGAAGATAACAAAATTAAGAGAGTGACATGATCAAAGACAGGAATGAAGAGGCAGCATTGATAACAACTATGCTTCATGGAAACTAGAAATTAATCAGAAAGAGAAATAGTCCTATGTGGAAAACTATTTCGTGTGTGTGTGTGTGTGTTGTGTGTGTGTGTGTGTGTGGTGTGTGTGTGTGTGTGTGTGTATCAGTCAAAATAAAAGAAACGTCAACAATATCCTTCATGTAAATGTGAACGAAATTTGTCTCCAAAGATATCCTACCTATACTAATGATACCACTGCAAAAATATTTATGAAATGTAAAATGACTCAGATTAACTTATTCCAATTCCCTCCTCTAAAATTAGATTTCAAAATCATGTCAAAATGTAGATTTTGATTACAAAAGCAATTTGGGAAAAAAATGTACATGACAAAAAAAAACAAGAAAGTAAGATGAAACATATTTGAAATAGCTAAGAGAAAGAATGATATGATAAAGAATGGGAAAATGGACAACTTGCTAGAACAATAAAAAAAGAATAATGTTTAAAGTTGAACAATATTTTGCATACAATAGGTATTAAATATTTCTTAAAGGTTGAACATTGTCAACTTGGATGAACTTAGCAAAAGAAATCAATCAAAATGCTTTTATTAAGTGTCTATGATATACCAGGCACTGTTTAGGCAACAAGACTACCAAATACAAAGACAATAGTCTTTCCTCAAAGACAGCTCACGTTCTCTTCAGTAGATATATACATATCCACCGTACATATATATATACATATATATATGTATATACATATACAAATACATATACTGATCATTAAAAATATATATATAAAGAGAATAACTATACATACAAAGCAGTTAAGTTCAGAAAAGGAAGAACAGGAGGGGAAAAGGAAGAAAAAAGACTAGAATTAGAGTAAAAGTAGTGTAAGAATATAAAGGCAAGAAAGTGGGTATTGAAAGGGAGCCAAGAAAAAATGCAAAGTAGCATTGATTGATATCACCAGAATATAAGTCCCTGATCAACTGAATGGTAATGTTTCCCAAATACAAAGAAAAAGCCACATAAAAGAGTCAATGTAGAGAATTTCCATTAGCTGTAAGTTTATTTGAGAAAAAATCTACGATAAATGAGGTGGTTTTTTTAATGAAAAATAAACTCTAGGTGTTTTGAGAATGCTACAGGCCATTACCTTAAGCTTTTTTAACCCCTTCATTCACCTGAATGAGTATGAATCCTCCTCTTCCTCTATCTCAAAGGGTTAAAGCACCTCTACATAACCAAGAATGGGAACAGGGTTAAACTGCCTTCACAAAGGAAATCAAGTGAATCATTATAATAGCAGAACAGTAAGGAAAGAAAAGTGGAATCGACCAAAAGTTCAAATATTCATGCTAGGGCCAACAGATGTCCAAAGACTTTCACATAGAGCAATTCAATCCATTCCTAGCAATATGCAGTTACTTTCCACGGACATTGTCAGATCTGGCCCATTATAAATTGCCTGAAGAGAAATGGGAGATCAATACTAAATTAGTGTGAAAGTTTGGGTTTCTTACCTAGAGGGGCTGGAGAACAGGACTTTGTTACTGTCAGTGGTTTATTGAATGGCAGAAGTTTTCTTTCAATCAATAAACCCATAAGCATATATTACATGTCTATATGCCAGGCTCATGACTGAAAAAAGTATGAGGCTAAAACTGAGGCTACCATTAGTGTCATAAAAACTATAAGGTATTTATACATCATGACTTAATAGACAAAACAAATTAAATGAATAATTCTTGTCAATCCTACCAGTTGAGCATTATTCTATGCCAGACACTATGCCAGGCTCTAGAGAAAGGTAAAGCAGTCCCTGCTACGGAGGAGCTCACATTCTAAAGAACAGACAATATTTTTCTATATAAATATCTATGTATATATACATACATATACCACACACATATATATACACAGAGATATACATACTATATATGTATATAGAAAACACATGGAAGATATTGTGTGCCTGTGCACACCCACATGGAGTATCTAACGTAGAGGTACAGGTTGTAGGTGACATAGTTAGACATCTCTGGACATGGCCAATTCCTATTCTAAACTATTGTTTCTACCTTGAAAGAAGCAGAAAGACCTTGTTAGGGCACTTATTCCTTCCCTCAGCTATGTCCAAGAAGGGTATCAGTCCAGAATTATAACTATCTCTTCCTCCTCCCAGATATTGCTGGTTCTGGAGTATGATTTTTTGGGGTTCAGAAGAAAAGCTATTTCCCCAGTTGCTCTTAAGAGGAAGGGTAGCCTTTTAACTCATACTTACCAGTTTAACTCTTTTCTACCAAACAATGATTACACAAAAGACCCTCACAAATAATGAGCAGCAAGTACACTCGTTCATCTAAGCCAGGAATGCACAACATGCAGCATGCCAAAGGATTTTGGGCAGCCCTTGAAAAATGTAGAGGATGTAAAAGAAGGTAAAGATGCAAGGAATGCTCTGCCCCTGCCCTCTTAACCAGCCTTACACTAGTCACTGTTGTGCCCATTATGTAATTTGGCAGGTGAGCTGCCACTGCACACTCTCTCCTGTTTGTCACATGACACTTGGCAAACAACCATCATCAGTCTGTCTCTAGATAATTTTAAGTAGAAAGTGAGCTGCTAAAAACCTATATTCCCCGGAAGAAGTTTAGCCTATTTTAATTTTGGCCCCTACTTATTGCTAAGTCGTACAAGTCTGATCTAAGCAAACAGCAAACAGAAACCAGAGTTCTACATATTAGAATATACCAAAAAATACACAAAATGAATGAACTCTTTAGCTGAGAGTGAGATGAGATCTCAGCTTCAGATCAAAGACAGGACCCAATATGACCGAAAAGAAAGTCTTCAAAGTCTAGTGAGGCAAAGTGGAAAACATGGACATGCCATTCCCAAAGTCCTTCCAAGTGTATCTTTTCTCAAAGAATCTCGCAAAGTTCTACCCTTTACACAGGAATAAGGCATTGTCTCAGCATTCTTTCACCAATTATGTGTCATTTCTCCCAAGCTTGACAGGAAGCCCAGTTACTTATACAAAACAGAAACACAGGAATAGACAATCCAAGGCTGAGAGCATTGTGGAAGCCAATAGCTAAGGTAAGCACCAGAGCAAAAGGTAACCAACACGTGTGCTAGAGTTTATTAGGGATTTTTTTTAATAGAGAGGAATGTTTGCAGTCAATTTTTCTGAGTAATAAATGAATAATATTTCCTACAGGCTTCACAACACTTCTACATTACCACCCTGACTATTCCAAAACAAATCAGAATTTTCATATGAAATCAAGACAAGTTAGCAAACAGTAATTCCAAGATTAGAGATTCAGGTAGCCTATTCCATCCTCAAAAATTTTAATGTAAGGCATTATGATACATTTTGGGGGAGAAAGTAATTTGCTTTAATATATGGCTATACCCTAGGATTCATGCCTCAAAAGCATGTGTAATCCCAGGGTACTTAACACAGTTGAAAACATATTTGTATGCAATAGAGAAACAATAAATGTGAAACACACACAAATCAGTCTGAAAGTGAGAAGTCCTAGATATTCTTTAATTAGGTCAGTGTTGAAGTTTTGGCTTGCTTGTATGTACTTTTGGGACTTTTTTATACTTTAAAGTAAATGGTTAGAGGATTGAGAAGTGTTTTTTCTTCATGGTGGGGAACTTCGGGTTGAGTGAGGTATGACTATTTTCAACACCAGCGCTAGGCTGGTAAATCCACCATAGATATGTCACAGATATAAGCATGCTCGGCTTTTAGCAATGCACTTGACAAAAGTCTTTGCACCCTATGATTATAGCCAAAATAAAGAGATGTGGTTGGATTATGAATGAACATGACGGAGCTCACAATCTAATAGGGGAGACAACAAATAGCTAAATATATACAGGATAAAAAGGAGATAATTAACAGAGGGAAAGCACTGAAACTGAGGAGTTAGGGAGGGCTTCCAGTAGAAGGTAAGATTTTAGCTGCGGCTTAAAGAAGGCCAGGAGACGGAAGATTAGGAGGGACAGTATTCCAGGAATGGGGGACAGAGACAATAGTTGCAAAGAGCTTTGCAAACCTTAAAGTGATAAAAATGCTACTATTAGTTATTATTATTATTATTATTATTATTATTATTATTATTATTATTACATGCCTGAAATGCTTTAGGCTCCTAGGAGAAAAAGAAATATGAGGAAATGACCGACAAGAAGAAAGCCGCTGAACTACCACCAGGCCTTTAGCACAAAGGGTAGCCCCCCCACCTATACTTTGTTTCATTTCCACATTCTTCCCCGCCCCCATTGCCTGTTGTAGTTCCCTTCTGCGCCTGCGCCGTACTCCACGTTACGTGCCCGGGATGTAGCCCAGCGCCGCTTTTTCCTCCAGGAGTGGATTAGCGGGAGGGAGGGCAGCAGCGGGCGTGCGCGGCAGTACGCGCGTCACACTCCTAGTCCCTACCTGCTACTTTGAGCGGCTCTCTGCGGCCGGGTAAGGCGTCCTCGCGCCTGATGACTTTTGAGACTGAGTCTCCCATCATACCAGTAGTCAAGCGAGGCCAGAAACCGTGGAGCAGTCTCCCAGAGTTTGCGATCCGAGACAGCATAGACAGGGTCGGGGTCGAGGGTCGAGAGTCGAGAGTCGAGGGGTGGGCGGGGCGAGCGGGCCGGGCGGGGCTGGCGAAGGGGCGGGGTGCAGCCCCGGGCAGGCGCGAGACTGTGCGCGTGCAACTCGGGCTGGCTGCTCTGCAAAGTCTGAGCGAGGGGAGGGAGTTCTTTTGCCTTAAAGAGGAGTTGTGTAAACTATTTCACCAGGGTGGCTTGCTGGATCTTCTGAGGGGAGGAGCTGATGCTGCATCCAGGGTTTTTTCTTTGGGTTGGGCTTTGTGGACGTGTTTAGGATTCCTGTGCCTTAAGCTATTTAAGGACAGAGGTCACAGGCAGTGAACATTTGTGCTGAACAGTTGACCTCATCTGGCTTGCCCTAAAAAAGACTAGCTGTCAGAGAACCTGGGTTCAAATTCTGTCAGATTAGCTCACTGATGAGAAAATTACGCTTTCTCCATTTCCCAGAGGAAAATGAGATTCTTCCCACCTCCCATCCCCCCACCCCCACCCAGCTGTGAAAATCTGAATTCTTTGGTGCACGGTCAACTATAAAGAAAAAGGAGAGAAAGTGAAGTACAAAGAATGCTACTTTTGGAATCAGAGAACCTGAGTTTGAATCCCACTCTGACATTTATTGTCTCTGGGACCATGAGTAACTCACTTAACTTCTCTGGCCGCAGTTTTTTAATTTGTAATACGAGGCGCTTGGGACTAATGACATCTAAGGCCCCTTGCAGTTCTATGTGATTTTTTTCTAAACCTTTCACCGATATCCATCTGTGACTTCTGGCAAATCACCCTTTCTGGAGCACAATTACCCCATCTGTAAAATAAGGCTGATATTGCTTAACACCACCTATCACGCAGAATTGTGGGAAAAGTAAGACTCAAGTTGCTGAAGAAACAGGAACCATTGTTTTACCCAATACCTTCCCTGTAACACTGGTGCTAACGTTTATTGTGTGCCAGGCATTGTACTAGTTGGTAGTAGAATACATAGAAGAAAATGTACAAGTCTTTGACCTCTTGGAGTTAATATTTGTTAGAGACAACTTGGAATTGACCAGCAATTGATTAATAATGATGACTTTTATGGAGTGATTTAAAGTTTGCAAAGCACTTTAAATACACACACTTATTTAAGCTCTACACTGTGGAAGCGCTAAAATCCTTTTATTTCAGCTAAAAATATTAAGAAATAATGCTTTCCACAGCCTAAAACCCTTTCCTGACTTTTGGAAGAGGGGTTAGGTCAAAAACAAAAGGCCTTTCTTAAGGAAATAGTTAAGGGTAAGAACCAAACTTTGTGCAACAGAGTACCACTTTTTTTGTTAGGCTTATGGCCTTCTCCCTGGTTATATGACCTGTGCCCTATCTAAGGGAAGAGCCCTTTTTTTCCCCCATTCAGAAAGGATTATAATCTTTTTAATCATTGTAATCTGTAAAGTGAGTAGTCAGTTAAAAAACAGAGTAGTTCAAGATCATGACTGTAGTTCTGGAATGTTATACCAAAACATTTTCCTTGTTCCCCCAGATCCCTATAAATGTTACCTCAAATTGTCTTGGATATCTTGGAAATGTCTGAGGGCATGATTGGTGGACTGTACCAATTCAGATGTGTTTTTAAGCTAGAAAATGCTTGTTTTTAGAATGTTAATAAAAGTGCTTCTGGCAGACTTGCCTAAAATGCATAGCAAAGCATTAACATATTTTCTTTGACAACAGCCCCATGAGGTAGGTATTATCCCCATTTTACAGACGAGGAAGTGGGCCCAAGAGTAACTGGCTTACCTAGAGTCAGGACCTAGATTCCTGTCTTCCTGAATCCAAGCCCAGCACTCTAACCACTCTGTATCCCCTTGTGTACTCAGAATTGCCATTAAGATTTTAGGAATCCTTCTTTAGGAGCATTAAAATTTACCCTTACCAATTAATCATAAGCTAATGGCTTAACAATTACCTAAAGTGAAAACAGAGCAACTATCCAGTGACTTGGAACCACTGCATCTCTGCCTTTTAACTGTGGCAAAAGGTAGAGACACACTAACTTTGCACCAGGAAGGCACTTTATAAATTAGTTATTAGCAGGAAAGTAACAGCAGAGTTCATCAGAGTAATCCAGGCATACTTAATAGCATTTCATAGTGATATTAGAACATTTTTTTAATTTCTCAAATGGAACTTCATTTTGTTATTACAAATAAACACAGTCCTCTGGTCTTTGTCTCACTTGCTAATAAGACTTCTATAAGATGGAGCCGAATAAATAACTTAGAGGTCCCAGAAGTAAGTTTTTGGCTTAATACAAATGTTTTTTCAAAATGAGTGGCTAATCTCTCAGATCAATGGGAGGCACATCTTCTCCATTAATACTCATTGTCAAAGAGAAAGTAGATGGTCTTGGACTAGATTGTGTCGCAGGGGGATTGCTACCTCTTGTGTTTTAATGTAGTGTCTAACTTGACAGATGTGCAGTAGAATAACCCCACAAGTATTCTAGAGGAAATAATTAGTTTAGCAAGAAATAGTAAAGTTGACTGACTTTTGTTTTTTCACTACTGTTGTTGTTCCTGACCAATGAGAATCTCAGAGTTTAGTAGTATTTTTCCCCACTTCCTAATTACAGGGTCAGTTCCAAAGCCCTAGTTCCAATCCTCCCTCCATGTCCCTCATCCTCTTGTTCCCCCTCCTCTCTACCTTGAAAGCAGCCTGCCTGGTTCTTAAAGACCTCAGAAGGCCAAATCTCCATTAGGCAAGTGAAGCATTGGGGCAATTATCCTGACAAGCAAGTTTTTAAAACCTTTTATTTTATTAGTTTTTGATGGATTTTTGGTCAGCTGAGTTTCTTGATTTGTTTTTCCTATTTTTTTTGATTTATATGAAGTTAAAGAAATGTATTTTAATTAGGAAAATTTAGCTCTGATTCTATAAAAGAAATGATAGCATAAGTTATATGGCTTGAATACTGATTAAGGACCTATAAATTATACATTCTAACAAGCTTTACAGTTTTTAACAATAGGAGTAATCATGTCTCAGAATTGACTGTATGAGACAATAGTAGAAGTAATAATATCTCTGAACTGACCCCATGAGGCAGATCACTGCATATCTCAGCGAGGGTTTGATTTCTTCTCTTCCTCCTTCTCACTCCTATTGTCTGTATTTGGTGGGTATCTTAAAGATCATCTAGTGAAGCCCAGTTTTTAAAGATAAGAAAACTGAGTCCCAGAGAAGGGAAGTATCCCAAGGTCATACAGGTTTTCAGTCAATAGAAGAATTCATACTCAGATCTTCTTTACCCTTCAGACCTTGTCATTGTGATTTCTTTTTAGTTTTGGGTGAGCAGGTGATGGACAACTCTAATACTCAGTTACCTATGGCCAGCCATAGTCTCTCTCCTGAGGTCTACTCAAGCATCTCCAACTGCCTGTTAGATACATCAGACTGGATGTCTTGAGGGTCTCTAAAACTCAGCATGTACACAACTAAACTCAATGTTTTCCCCCAAAATTACCGTCTTCCAAATTTCCCTGTTTCTCTTGAGAGCCTTATCCTAGTGTTAGCCTTGACCCTTCGCCCTCCTTCCCCCCACATATCCAGTGAGTACTGTCCCCACAGTGTCCCTTGAATCTATCTCCCTTTGTCACCCTTGTCTGGATTATTACAATAGCCTCCTAATTGGCCTCCCTACCTTGAGTCTCTCCCCTTCCTAATGCATCCAACACACTTGCCAAATCTATTTTCATAAAGTCCTGACCAGGTCACTACCGGTGACTCCCTCTCAACTCCAGGAACAAATATAAAATTCTCTATTTGGCTTTTAAATTGACTTGCAGCCTGGCCCCTTCCTACCTTTCCAGAGCTCTTTTACTTTATATCCCTCTACACACTCTGATCTGGTGGCACTGGCTTTTCCAGCTCTGCCTTTTTACTGACCTACATGCCTAGAGCACTTTCCGTCCTCACCTCTGCCTTCTAGCTTCCTTCAAAGCTTAGTTCAAGTTTCAAAACTTAACTGGAAAAGGCATTTGCTCATTCTCTTCCAAGAGGTTTTTTTTTCTTTTTACTTTGTTTGATCGTATCTTTTTTATTTTTTTATAATTAATTTATTTTCAGTTTTCAACATTCACTTCCGTAAGATTTTGAGTTTTTAATTTCTTCCCCACCTCCCCAAGACAGCGTGGGATCTGAGATAAGCTCTACTTATACATTTATATTGAACATATTTTCACATTAGTCATGATGTAAAGAAGAATTAGAAGTAATGGGAGAAACCATGAGAAAGAAGAAACAAAACAAAACAACAGAAGAAAAGGAGAGCAAATAGTATGCTTCCATCTGCATTGAGAATCCAAAGTTCTTTCTCTGGATGTGGATAGCATTTTCCACCATGACTCTTTTGGAGTCTTCTTAGATCTTTGCATTGCTCAGAAGAGCTAAGTCTATCAAGGTCAGTCATCACACAGTGTGGCTGTTACTGTGTACAGTGTTCTCTTGGTTCTGCTCACTTCACTCTGCATCAGACCATACAAATCTTTCCAGGTTTTTCTAAAGTCTGCCTGCTCATCATTTCTTATAGCACAATAGTATTTCATTACATTCATATACTACAACTTGTTCAGCTATTCCCCAATTGATGGACATCTCTTCAATTTCCAGTGCTTTGCCAGTACAAAAAGAGCTGCTGAAAATATTTTTGTGTGTGTGGGTCCTTTTCCCATTTGTGTGATCTCTTTGGGATACAGCCCTAGAAGTGCTATTGCTGGATCAAAGGGTATGCACAATTTTACAGCCCTTTGGGCATAGTTCCAAATTACTCTCCCGAATGGTTGGGTCAGTTCAAAACTCCACCAAAAATGCATCAGTGTTCCAGTTTTCCCACATCTTCTCCATCATTTATCATTTTCCTGTTTTGTCATGTTAGCCAATATGATAGCTACTCAGGAGCAATCTGATAGGTGTGGTACCTCAGAGTTGTTTTGATTTGTATTTCTCTAATCAATAGTGATTTAGAGCATTTTTTCATGTGATTGTAGATAGCTTTAATTTCTTCATCTGAAAACTGCCTGTTCATAGCCTTTGACCATTTATCAGTTGGGGAATGACTTGTATTCTTATAAATTTGACTCAGTTTGCTTTATATTTTAGAAATGAAACCTTTATCAGAGACACTGGTTCTAAAAATTTTTTCCCAGTTTTCTGCTTGCCTTCTAATCTTGGTTATGTTGGCTTTGTTTGTACAAAAACCTTTTAATTTAATATAATCAAAATCATCCATTTTTTCCAAAAGTTTTAAAAATACTTCTGCTGATACTTTAATCCTCGAAGCAACCGTGTGAGATAGGCAGGGCACATAGATTTATAGATGAAGCTAAGGAATGTTAATTGATTTGTCCAAGGTCCTATGACTGCTAAATATCAAGAGCTAAAACTGAAACCCATTCCAAAGAGGATAGTTATCTAGATTGCAGATTGGGCACAGTGAATAGAGTGCCTGGCCTGGAGTCAGGAGGTGCTAATTTCAAATCCAGCCTCAGATACTTAGTGGCTGTGTAACCATGGGTGTCACTTCTGTTTGCCTCAGTTTCCCCACCAGTAAAATGGGGGAAAATAATAATCCTAGCCCCCCAAAGTTTCTTGTGAGAATCAAATGAAATAATAACAACTGTAAAGTGCTTAGCACGGTGCCTGGTACATAGTAGGCGCCATATAAATGATAGCTGTTATTAGAACAGTTGTACCTGACATCTTCCAGGAGAAACATCTGAGTCCATGAACTGGGAGGTGGAGGAAATCTAGAGTAAGAATTCCCTTACCTGCCTTCTACCTATTGCCTGCAACACCACAGCCTCATTAGCACCCCTATACTTAAGCATCATTGCTTCCTCTGCTCACACCCATCCATCCCCAATTAAGTATTGAACCAGACACTGAACTATCAGAAAGTCAACCTGTGTGTGGCAATCAGTGCTAAATCGAAAGGAAAATGGATGCACAAATTAGAAGTGTTAGTTAATTTGAGGTATGGATTTTTTTACACCAAAATTTTATATTCACGAGTTAAAAATAATTTGTATTTTTAATCTTGATATTTGATTTTTATGGCCTAGCAATTTTTATAAGATTGTACAATTTTTCAACCATTCTGTAATTATTGAACACATGAGTTGGTTCCAGTTTTCTACTAAAAATTACTATATGTATTTTTGTAGTGATAAGGTTTTTTTTTTTCCTTTCAGTAACTTCCTTGGGGCATAGTCATAGTAATAGGATCACTGGGGTCAAAAGATAAGTAAAATTCTGTAGTTCTTCTTCTTTTTTGCCATGTTGCTTCTTAAAAAGGTTGCACCGGTTTACAGCTATACCAGCTATGTAATAGTGTACCTGTTTCTCGACAGCCCCAGCAACTTTGAATTTTTTTAAATCATTGCCAATTTAATGGGTGTAACATGGTATTTTGGAGGATTTTTGGTTTTGTTTTAATAAAGATTAAATAGCCTATTTCAACCAAGTCAAATTGATATATTTCAAAAATTTGGTTATGCTACTGACTATTTTCAGGCAGCTAGGTGGTACAGTGGATGGAGCCCCTGCCCTGGAATCAGGAGGACCTGAGTTCAGATGTGGCCTCAGACAATTACTAGTTGTGTAACCTTGGACAAGATACTTAAACCTGTTTGCCTTAGTTCCTCGTCTATTAAAAAAAAAAATGAGCTGGAGAAGAAAATGATAAATCATACCAGTATCTTTGCCAAAAAACAAAAAAACACCAAATGGGGTCACAGAGAGTGGGACACCATTGAAACAACACAATAACAACAACTATTTTCATCCTTCTGTTTGTTCATATATGAGCTCATGAGAGGGGGAACTGGGAACAGAGTTTCCTATTCATGGATAGTTCAGATGGAAACAGAATTCCTATCACCTTTAGAAGAAGTTATGGCTCTAAAAGGCAAATTAATATTTCTGTAAACTCTGCTAAATGATGTGTTTCAGGGACTTCCACAAATTCAGTGTCTTCAAAGCCATATCCAGTTA
Source organism: Phascolarctos cinereus (assembly GCF_003287225.1). Taxonomy (NCBI): domain Eukaryota; kingdom Metazoa; phylum Chordata; class Mammalia; order Diprotodontia; family Phascolarctidae; genus Phascolarctos; species Phascolarctos cinereus. The sequence continues at coordinate 143,982,992 of NW_027555625.1, forward strand.
ATGAACCTGAATTCAAATCCCACTTCAGCCACTTATTCTATTTTCTTATTTGTAAAATGAGGGAACTGTAACATAGTTCTTAAGGTCCCTTCCAGCTATAAATCTATGATCTATGAATAAATAAATAATTTGTTTGTCTCCTTATAGTCTTAAAACATAGTTGATTTTATGGAAGGGTGATTGAAAGAGACTCATATCAATAGACAACTACTTTTTTTCCTTCTGTAGCATGGCATTAGATTTTAGCCTCCCTGTCTTCCCCCACCCAAAACCAAAAGAGCTAGAAATAGTCCATGACCTTTTTAAGTAAAGTTTGATAAGTAGGCTATGTTATCTGAATATGTTATCTCAAGTACTATGTAATCAGAAAGCTTGATCTCCATTTCATGATCATGCCTCAGAGCTTTACTATATCTTAAGTTTAAATTATCTTCAGATGTTTTTTTAAAAAATTATTCATCTAATTTTACCTACTCTGCCTACAGATAAAATGCCCAAAGTTTACTAACTCATAAATATGCTATTACCAGCTCCTCTTCTCCTTCAAAAAGTAATGGTCTGTACCCACATAAAAATAACTTTCTATACTCCTAGTCCATCATAAGTCTTCAGATGGTCTTTGGTTATCTTCACTTAGTATGGTATATATGATCAACAAGCTACTGTAGGCTTTATTTGGAACTTTAATCTACAATGTCTTATACTAATGAAGCACTTTATGAAACAAGCAGAGTACTGGCAGATTCTCTTCAGTTCAATGTTCTCTTTTTAATGGTCATATTTCACTGTTTGCGCTTGGAAGAACAATACTGTGCAATTTAAAAACATCTTTTGGTCCATGTTTGTGTCAGTGATAGTCGTGCCTTAGAATTCATTGATTGGTTTGAGGCTCTAGTGCCTAGAGCATTTTAATCCCTAGTTAACTTCCCTTCCTTCCCCCTCACCCCAGATTCCCTGCATGAATTTACATTTGTGATGGATTCATTTCCTTAAGCCATCTGGTGGCTCTCACCTGTAACTGCAGAATCAAAGCAGAGTCGCAGAATAAATTTTATGTGCCTCGGTACATGTAAGATTTATCATTTTCTTATGGTCTGTTATTGTCTTGTGATGATGTGAGATATGCATGACAATGTTAGTATTCAAGGAAATGGGTCATTTTTCCACAGCACTGACTAAAGAATTATTTAAGTATTAAGTAGGGTGTGGCAACATAAATAATATGAATGACATAAATGGATAGAGAACTGGTGTCATAGCACAGAAGACCTGGGTTCAGTTCCCACTTCTAACATAGACCAATTATGTGTAACTTATAAGCCCTCCACCTTTGTGTGTACCTTGAGTAGCCATCAGGAAGACAATTCAACAAAAGATACAATTCAACGGCATAATAAGGAAAACAACAACAAAACCTTTCCACCATGATCCTAGGGCACAGTTCCCCACAAACGCACATAGATAACATCATATGGAAGAGCAAATATACATAAGGAACACACATGGAGAGGCACACATGTGGCCTAGACTCATATATGGAAGGGCACACGTATGGAACACAAGTAACCACAAATCATGCAAAGAGGATTAACTCATGCCTCGTGCTGTAAGGTACTGAGGTTTTTTAGTGATGTTGTAATCCTCCGGTTGACACTGGTTTTATAAGGTCCACTCTGCTCCACTGGCCTCTGCAGGATGCTGCTATGATGGGCACATGTCCACCTCCCCAGGGAAGAGCAGGTACCACTATGCTCACTTAGAGCCTAGAGTGGGCTTTTTTCTCCTTTTTTTTCCCCTAGTTCTGTTAAACAAGACCCAAGAACCCTTGCCACTAAAACCAGCAGACAGCTTCTGTTTCCTCAGGGTCTAGCTACTAAGGCCTTTCATCTCCCTTGCAAAATATTCTCAACCCAGGTACCAAACTCCTTAGAACAAAGAACAGAGCCGTCCCAGCTAACACTTAATCCCTTACACTTACTCTTTTCTTTGGGCTCCTCTCCCTATTCTAGGGCTTTTAAAAATGTTCAATAAACATTGAATTGAATCATCATATGTATAATTAGAAAAATGATGACGTCTTCCTCAGTGGGTGTGACAGTGCAGGTGACAAAATGTAGTGATTCTGTAACATGAACATTCTGTGATGTCCACTGAGCTGATTGACAGGAAATATACGTAGACTTATAAAGCCTGAGGTATTAGTGACTAAGTGAATAGGGAAAAGAAGTCCCTCCAAATCGTCTAAAACATTTTACTAATATGTACATTGCTAACTTGCTCTTTGTGTTTGATAGATGGCTCTGCACAGGTTGAAAACCTCTTCTCCAAATTGAGCAACAGTAGAATACTACATAGCACCAACCAGTGAAGAAAGGTAGATTAGAACATGAATAGGTGAGGGGCAGAATAGCGGAATGTTTCTACGCTTAACTACACTGGCCAAGGAGAATCCTGTTTTATGATAATTATTCCATTTATTTCTCATTTTCAGTCTCTGAAAGCTAGGCTATAAAGCAGGCAATAGTTGTTTGCCTAATAATTGGCAGTCACCTTGGTAGGTTAATGATTCCTTAGTTTTGAACCTGAAGTGTCTTCTATTCTGTCACGTAGGATGAGGGGGTAGAGGAAAAGTTAGAGACTCCATACTAAGCCTGGAGATCATCGTTTCTATACCTGCTCAACCTCTTCGCATGTAGATGCAGCTGGTCAGAGTCTGAAAGTGGATTCGCCCAACATCTTCACACCATGTTTAAATCATTAAATGTGTAGCCAAAGCTCTGTGTGCTTCTTTCTCTATGGAAATATCCCATGTTTTCCATTTACCCCTTGTTTTGAACATTATGCTCTCCTGCTGAGCCCCCATATCTGTAACAAAGAATCTCTCTGCTCAGCCACCATAGGTCTGCCCTACAGTATCTGACCACCAGCTATGTCTGCCTCTTCCACCCTGACATCTGGAGCTTCTGCTCTGTAATCAACACACTCCACTTCATTTTTAGCCTCTTCCTCTTATTTTTTCAGTCTTCTGAAACTCACTAGAATTTAGAGGCAGTTGGTGACACAGTGAATAAAGTCTGAAGTCAGGAAGACTTGAATTCAAATTTGGCTTCAGACACTTATTTAGCTCTGTGTCAGTTTCCTTAGCTGTAAAATGGAGATAATGATAACACCAACCTCACAGGATCGAATCAGATAATAATTACAAAGTGCTTAGCACAGTGTCTGGCACATAGTAGGTGCTATATAAGTGCTTATTTCTTTCCCTTCCGTCACTGAAACCTGGCTCCACTAAATGACACCGTAGCCTTGCCCATCCTTTCCAGTTCTCATTTCATCTTTTCTCATACCCCCACAGCTCACAGATGCTGAGGAAGAGGGGAAGTAGAGTTGAAATACTTGCTACTCCTAGACCAGGGGTGGGGAACAAACAACCTACAGTCTCAAGGCCACATGTGCCCCACTAGGTCCTTGGGTGCGGCCTTTTGACTGAGTCCAAGTTTTACAGAAAAAATTCTTTCATTAAGGGAATTTTTCTGAAGTTTGGATTCAGTCAAAAGGCCACACCCAAGGATGTAGAGGGTCACATGTGGCCTCAAGGCCGCAGGTTCCCCATCCCTGTCCTAGACCCTTCCTTTGTTGCCGTGACTTGGAAAACTCTCTTATGTGGATATTTATCATATTCAAATTGGTCACCCAGTCTAGATCCTCATAGCAGTTTATCCACCAAGACATTTTCCTTCCTCTCTCAACAAGTTCAGTGCCTGGTGCACAGTCTTCTACTTTTACCCCAATTCCTCCCCTCCTGTTATGAGACTCCAACATACATATTGTTGTTCCCCCAAATGATCTAACCTCCCAGTTCCTCAGTCTACTTAATTCTGTTGTACTATTCCTCCATTCTTCAACTATTCATAGAGCTGGTCAGTCCCTTTATCTTGACCATCATCCATATATGTTATATTTCCATAACCGAGAACTCAGTACTTCCTTTATCTGATCAAAATGCCATATCATTCCGTTTCCTCATTATCCTGTACCTATTCTTTGGCCTAACTGTGATCTGCAATTATTTACTGCTCAGTTCTTTCTCATGCTATCACACTTGCTCTCCTCCTTTCCTTATCTTGACCTCTTCGTGAAACAGTTAAATTCTTGATGACCTTGCTCCCCTGTTCCATCACTGCTCAGTCATACCAAACCCCAATCCTAGACTATCCCACCATCCTCCTCCTTTATTTCTAACTCACATGCTTCTGAACTTTTTGGTTTACTAAAGGAAGTTATAAATGTGTTATCCAATTTGGACTGAATGGCCCTCCCGTCAGCAAGGAATTTTTTTTTATTCTTTCCAGTTGACACCGTATCCCATTCACCACAGCTGCTATTCCTGACCTTCCCTTTTCTCAGAACTCGTTCCCTTCCAAACTCTCAGGTTAGTGGTCCCTTCATACTTTACTGAGAAAAAAGAGACCATCTACTAGGAGCTGTCTCGCCTCTCTTCCTTGCCTTTTAACCCCATGACTTCCTCCATTACTATTTTGTTCTTGAATGTTTGATGAAAAGGTTGCATTTTTTTTCTTACCAAGACCATCCTCTCCACATATACACTTGATCCTATCCCCTCCCATTTTCTTCAGCACATTACCTCCACTCATTCACATTCCCTCACAGATTTTCTATTTACTGGCTTCTTCCCTGCTGCCTGCATACTCAACCAAGTCTCCCTTTGCTCTCAAACTCTTACTCTCCACACCAAGTAGTATCCATATATTCTTCAACTAACTTGGAAAAGTCATTTATGGAGATAGAGCCATGGTGGTAGAATGGAAGGAAGCATTTTTGCCTTGTTTGCCCAACATACCTCCTCCACAACAACCTAGAAAACATGCCAGGGTGTAGGGTGTGTTCAGGGAAGACTACTACCACTGGTGTAGCTGCCAAGCCCTTTTCAGTGCTGCTTTCCACCTTTGGTGTCCACCTGTTCCACCTAGCTCTCACCTGTGGCTCCAAGAAGCTGTAGCCTGCGCAGCAGCCACACCCCAGTAAACCATTTCAGCAGACGTGCTAAACCAGGTCTAGAGTAACCACGGGGTCTCAAACCCATTGGTGAGTTAGGGGGGGTGTCTACCCCAAGCATGTGAAAACTTCCCCTGGTGGAATGGGTGGATGAGAACAGTTGAAGGCTGCTGAAGCAGGCACTGTGGAGGGCTTAGAGCTTGGTTAGACATCAAAGATGCCAAGGTCATCCACTGCATCTTCAGCCATCGCCAGTCATCGTGATTCTGTCCTGCCACCAGACTGTGATGACTGTAGAGGAGAGAGTGAGGCCAACGACCTCGTGCAACTCTGTCTCACTTAAATCCAGTTTACACACAAATCAAAGGACATCAAATAAAAAAAGAAAAGAAAACACGCCAGCCTGAATTCTGATCAAGAAAGCCAAGAAAAAGTCATTTTCTAGCCCAGGGCAGCTTAGGGAGATACAAAGAGAGCTACAGATACTAGGAAAGTGGGGGGAGGGGCTGGCCAGGAATACAGTTTGGCAGCAACAAGGAGCATGGAAAGAAGACTGAGACAGAGCACCAGAAAAGGAAGCATGGGACAGAAAGAGATCTCTGGGGATCCTTGAACTAGCTCTGAGTTCAGGAACAGGTGCCATCTGGCAACTTAGTCACCCATTCCTCAGGTCTGAGTCATAGATCCAGGCCAGAGAAGAGCACTTGTAAGCAAGCATAGCCCTAGGCAAACACTGGGTGGGGGGGGGGGAAAGCAAATTCCTGAAATGTAGCTGAATGGCGATGAGCCTAGGAACAAAGCAGTGACTCAGTTTTAGCTTTAGCCTATAAGCCTACAGTGGAATAACTGTAAGAGTTATTATGCAAGAGTCTCAGACCAAAGGGCAGACATCAGTCACTCTGAACCTACAGAGTCTCTCAGGGGACTAACAGTGATTGAGTACATCAGCAGTCTACTAAAACTCAACAACATATAAGCCAACAAACCCAAACTTGGGTCAGGAGCTTGCAAAGATCAGACCAAGAGGGCAATGAACAGACCTCTCCATAGATCACACTGCTTTGAGTGCACTGAAAGCTTGCAGGCTCCCAGACTGAGCTTCAAAACCAGCAGAAGGACATAAAAGGGCAGAAGCTCAGGCCAGACATTGTCCCCAAAAATACAAAACCTATCACTAACATAAAATCCAAATTCAAGAAGTAGGCTGGAAGAATGAGAAAAAAAAGAACCCAACAATAAAGAGCTATTATGATGACAGAGATGATCAAAACAAACACATGACTTGAAAGCACCTATAAACAGAGGCTCAAAGAAAAATTGGATTGGACACAAGCCCAATAAGAATTCTTAGTAGAGTTAAAAAAAGAGGTGGGGGGGTTTTATGATAAAAAAAAAGATAAAAGAAAAGGAAAGTGCAAGGCAGAAGCTGTACCTGGAGAACATGACCACACAAGCCAAGCTGAAGAAGGTCAAAGAAGATCAAATCATCCTAGAAGACCAGAACTGCAAACCCACCAAGGAGAAGAAATTGTTGGAGCATAAAATATCGGAGTTCACCACTAACCTCATGGAAGAGGAGAAGTCCAAGATCCAGGCCAAGCTGAAGAACAAGTATGAGGCCATGATCACAGACCTGGAAGAACGCCTACGAGTTCTGAAAACAGAGCCAAAGGACACTCTGGATTCTACCACTGCCCAGCAGGAGCTCAGGTCAAAGTGGGAACAGAAAGTAAATATTCCAAAGAAGACTTTCAATGATGAAGCAAAGGCCCGTGAAGCCCAGACCTAGATGACCGAGGCAGAAACACCTGCTGTTCCAGGGTCTGCTTTGACTTGCAAAAATTGGTAGGGGGAAAATGGGAAAATATACAAGAGCTGTGGAAGAGATATGCAGAAGGAGAATTAACAGCTTTGTAAAAGAGGTACAAAACCTTATTGAAGAAAATAATTCCTTGAATATGAAAACTGGCCAGATATAAGCTAATGACTTCATGAGACATCAAGGAGAAAAAAGCAAAGACACAAGATGGAGAAAAAAATAGAAATATCTTATAGGAAAAACAACTGACCTAGAAAACAGATTAAGGAGAAATAATTTAAGAATCATTGGCTGTTTGAAATCCATGAGCAATAAAGACCCTCAACATCAAATTTCAAGAATTCATAAAAGAAAACAACTCAGATACTTTAAAACCAGAGGGCAAAGTAGAAAATTAAAGAATCCACCAGTCACCTCATGAAAGAAATCTCAGAATGAAAACTCAGGAATATTAGAGCCAAAATCCAGATCTTCAAGGTTAAGGAAAAAGTAATGTAAGAATCCAGGAAGAAAGAATTCCAGTACTAAGGAGCCAGGATCACATAAGATTTAGCAGTCACCACTATAAAAGGATAGAGAGCTTGGAAGATAATATTCCAGAAGGCAAAAGATCTAGGATTACAACCAAGAATAATTTACCCAGCAAAACTGAGTATAATCCTACAAGGGGGAAAATTGATTCTTAATGAAATAAAGGACTTTCAAGTATTCCTGATAAAATAAATTTTTTTCAAAAAAGACCAGAACTGAATAGAAAATTTGACATTCACACAAAGGACTCAAGGGAAACATAAAAAGATAAACATGAGTAAAAAAATCATTAAAGTCTAAACAAGATTAAGCTGTTTATGTTCCTATATGGAGAGATGATACATATAATACCTCAGAACAGTATCATAATCAGAAGTCTTACAGAAGTTTAATTAGACAAAGGGCCTGGGTATGAGTCTATAATGTTTGGATGATCTTAAAAGAAAAATGAAAGGGTGAGGAAAGGAATACACTGGAAGTGGGGGAAATTATCTCACATAAACATGGTGTGCATGGAAGAGGTTTATATAGTGGGGGAGGGTGACACTTAAATTTCACTTTTGTTTAAACTGGTTAGAGGAGGTAAGACTAAAAATACAAACAGAATGGTACTAGAGTTCATCTTGCCTAATAGAAGTTGGAGGGAAAGGGTTTAAGGAAATGGTGAGGGGAAATTAAAGGAAGGGGAAATTAAGGAAGACAGTTGTCAAAAGCAAAATGGATTCTTCAGGTATAGGGGGGAAAGAAGGAAATAGAATAGAGGGAAATGCGCAGCAATCATAAGTATGAGTATAAACAGGATAAATTCACCCATAAAGTGGAATAAGGTAGAAGACTAGACTAGAAATAAGAATCCAACAACATAGTGTTTACAAGAAACATGTTTGAAACAGAAAGATACATGTAGATTTAAAATAGAAGACTACAGCAAAAACTATTATGCTTTTTCTGAAGTAAAAGGGCAGGGGTAGCAATTGTGATTTCAGACCAAGCGAAAGCAAAAATAGTTCTAATTAAGAAATAAACAGAGAAACTACATTTTGCTAAAAGGTACCATAGACAATGAAGTAATATCCATACTGCACACAGAAGTGCAAAATGACAAGATACCTAAATTCTTAAAGGAAAAGTTTTTTGTCCTTTGTTCTCAAAGAGAACCATGATATCAGGAAGGTGATTTGAATTGAATTTAAGTGAGGGAGGGCTGTGCAAAGTCACCAGCCTCACTCTCTCCTCTAGGTGGCACAGTGGATAGAGCACCGGCCCTGAAGTCAGAAGGACCTGAGTTCAAATGTGGCCTCAGACCAAACGCTTGATACTTACTAGCTCTTTGACCCTGGGCAAGTCACTTAACCCCAATTGCCTAAAAAAAAAAAAACAGATATCACCTGAGGTTTTAGCTTTCCTCATTTAGATGAGGGTTGAAAATTAGACATTATGATAGTTTAGTTCATAACTTGTATCAAAATGTCTCAGCCCCCATCCCACTAAGATTCTTATCCTTCCTTCCAAACTCTGTATGACCCAAAAGACTGTATGTTCACACTCTGAGATAATTTATATGAAGTGCTTTGCAAACCTTAAAGCACTATATAAATGCTACGTAGCTATTTTTTTTTTATTATTATCATTATTATAGACTAGAGTACATTTACTGAATGGACTGGAAAGTAAAAGATACAAACACTAGTACTATTGAGTGTCTTCACTGTAGCTGCTCAGAGAAAGGTATTAAATTCTCACTCCTAAGCAGCCCATATCTCCTAGCAAGGTCCACAGTCCCAAGATCACAGTAGTTTCAGCTGCTCTCATTAAGATCTCAATGTCTCTTTCACCAGCAGAACAGATGCAGCCCGAGGCCATTTGAAGAAGAGCCCTAACAGGCAATGACTCTGTTAAAAAGTCACCAGTGGAAGAAAGCGAACAATTTCTCCATGTAGTGAATAGTGATTCCCATCTAGACTCTTGTGAAGATAGCTTTTACATCCTGGCTGATCACCAGGAGACAATTAGAGTTCAGTGGAGAACACAAGAAGGATTTTCTTGACAACTACAACATCACCCGGGCCCAGGCCTCCACCCTGTAAGTAACATTTGTTTTAGTTGTTTCTAGTCAGATCCTACTCTTCATGACCCCAGTTGGGGTTTTCTTGGCAAAGAGTGATTTGTCATTTCCTTCTCCAGCTCCTTTTATAGATGAGGAAACTGAGGCACACAAGATTAAGTGACTTACCCAGGGTCACACAGCTGGTATCTGAGGCAAGATTTGAACTCAGGAAGATGAGTCTTTCTGACTCTAGGCCCAACACCCTATTCACTGTGCCACCTTGCTACCCACACTGTAGGTGCACTGTGCTTCAGTCTCACTGCCCATGCTGCTTCTCAGGTATGCCTCCTATGTACGTGTGCCCCTCAGGGCCTCTTCTGGCATGGCTTCCCATAAAGCAGTCAACTGCCTTTGTTTTAAATGGCGTACCACAGCATGGCATGACATGGCATGTCTTTTTAGCAACTCTATTGATGGTCATTGCTGGAGGTGTTACAAACCACATGTACTTCCCTTCTGCAGGATGGGAATTCAGGACGGGAATAATGGAGAGAATATCTCAAATATGGGACCATATGTAAAGTGCTTCGTAAACTGAAGAGCTCTATATCAATGTTAATTATTATTGTTATTAGTATTATTATTGTTGTTATCATGATTATTATTATTAGTTCCTCCCTCCTGAAAGCCACAGGCTCTAAGTACGTGCCATGCTGGCTACTGCTGGTGCTGTTATTCTTCTCCGTGGTCAGGAACGTGTCCGCAGTTATCTTAGGCAGCTAGATGACACAATGGACGAGTGTTTGACTTGGGGTCAGAAGGACCTGGGTCTAAATCCTACCTCAGACACTTGCGTAGCTGTGTGACCATAAGCAAGTCACTTAACCACTCTCAGCCTCAGTTTCCTCATCTATAAAATGGGAAAATAATAGTAATAGTACCTACCTCACAATGTTGTTGTACAAAGTCCTTTGCAATCCTTAAGGAGCTATCATTATGAATAATAATTATTGCTCTAGGCAAGCATTTCCCAAACACTTATACGAGGCCACACCTCTGAAATACTTAGTTGTCTGTGACATATCAAATGAAAAGTGGAGGAAGGAAAATTAGGGGGATAAAATTGAAGAGAGTTTTGCACATTTTTCTCCCTATCCTAATTGCAGTTTGCATGGACACCTCACGTGCCCCTAATGATAGCCTGCTCCCTTCACACACAGAAGTCAAACCAAGTAAGTGCAGAAAGGACCCCTGTACTGCATATATCTTCTAGAATGAGAGTCAGAAACAGCTCCTGACCCCTGTATCACGGGAATGTGCAAAGGATAAATGAAGATAATTCACCCACAATTCTTTAAGCTCTTTGGAAGAAATGTGTCATGTTATTTTTTCAAAAAAATAAATAAATAAATGCATTGTAATTACCATGTCACAGTAGTTCGTACATTGATGTAGAATTCAACTGAAGGTTTCAAGGAAGAAATCTTGAATGATTATCAGGATTCTTTTCCCCACTTATAAAAACACAGTGGCTCAAAGTAAGGTTTTTGTGTGCATATTATGTACTTTACAAGCATACATCTATAATAAAGCTTACTCTACTTCTTTCTTCCCTGTTTATTATACAGAGGAACATAAGCCTTGTATTTTCCTGAACTGTTAATTTGGCATCTTACTGCCAAGTGTAAAACTTGCGTTAAAAGATTGTGTGAGTACAAGTCAATCAGCCATTTAGAGAACAAATCTCCTTTTACCATACCATTACCCTGGAATATCAGGGTACAAAATATAGGAGGTGTGCCTAGAAAGCAATTGACTTTTTTTTTTTTTGTAAAACAGGCCAAAATTTATACATCCAAATGAGTGTTTCGCTTCAAGGTAGTTAGCTTCCAAGGCTATACATTTTGTTAACACAGTAGGGAAGGCAATGGAATGGAATTATGGAGGAAGAAAGTAAAAGGGTGCAGCTGGTTGTTCTCTGAGGTTGCCGTGGTGGTATTTCCACTCATGACGGGGATGCATGCAGCCAACATATTTAAGCAAGAAAGGCAATGTAACCATTGCTAGTATTGGTCTTTAAATGAGCTCTTTATTCTATCACAGAGTGATAGAATGCAGGGGGAGGGAAAGGAAGTTTTATAAAATCTTAATGGCAGAAAAATAGTGTAGCTACACTGGTCCAGTCACTGTGGTGTTTTCCCCTATATGTGAGTTTTATAAAGTCAGAGTGGATAGTACTCCGGCTTGTTACACTTTACTGCCTTCCATGCATTCTACAATCCAGTTACACTGTTCCTCACACCCCATCTTTCAATTCCTTGCCTTTGCACTGACTTTTCCCCATACCTGGAGTGGTCTCCTTCCTCCCTTCTGTCCCTTAGCTTCCCTGGCTTCCTTCATTCAAGACTCAGCTCAGATCCACCTTCAGCATGAGGCCTTTCCTGGTCCTCCCCATTGCTCATGCCTTCCCTCATGATGACCTTCCGTCTACTCTATATGGAGTATCTAATCTACTCCATACATTGTTATGTACATATTGTCTTTCCCATTAGAATGATCTTCTTGAGGGCAAGAATGGTGTTTTTAACTTTCTTTGTGTAGTGAATTCAGAAATTAGCAAGTCAGTCTATATCTCCCCTTCAGAATTATAGGGGTATCCCTGAAAGGGAAACATTTAATAAATGCGTATTGATTGGCTTCATCCATGTCATACCCACTAACCATGGGGGTCCCCCAGGCCTCTGCCCTGGGCCTTCTTCTCCCTCTATACTATTTTGCATGGTGATCTCATCCATTTCTATGGTTTCAATTCTCATCTCTATGCGGATGTCTCTCAGATATACTTGTCAAGCCTTAACCTTTCTCCCAACCTCTAGTCCGGCATCTCCAGCTGCCTATTAGACATATCAAATAGGATATCCTGTAGACATCTTAAACTCACCATGTCCAAAACTGAACTCATTATCTTTCCCCTACAAATTCTCCCCTCTTCCTAACTTCAATATTACTGTCAAGACTACTACTATCCTCCCAGTCACTCAGGCTTACAACCTAGGTATCATTTTCTCTCCTCATTCTCTCTCCCCCTACTCCTCCCCCATATCCCATTAGTTGTCAAGTCCTGTTATTTCTCCCTTCATAACACCTCTCATATATGCCACCTTTGGTCCTCCGATGATGCCATCATCTTGGTGCAAGCCTTATTACCTCGTGCCTGGACTGTTGCAATGGCCTTTTGTTCAATTTTCCTGCGTCAAGTCTCTCCCCTCTTCAAGCCATCCTCCACTCAGCTGTCAAACTGATCTTCCTAAAGCTCAGGTCTACCCCTCTTACCCTTCTATTCAATAATCTCCACTGAGTTCCCTCTTGCCTCTGTGATCCAGTATGAAATCCTATGTTTGGTTTTTAAAGTCTTTCATAACCCTGGCCCCTTCCTACCTTTTCAGTCTTCTTACACTTTATTTTCTTCTCAAATTCCACAATCAAGTGACATTGACTTCCTTGCTGCTCCTTGTGTAGGACACTCCATCTCCTAACTTGGGACAATTCCACTGGCTGTCCCCCATGCCTTAAATGCTCTGCCTCCTCTTTTCATCCTCCTAGCCTCTTTGGTGACCTTTAAAGCTCAACTAAAGCCTCACCTCCTGCAAGAAGACTTTCCCATTCCTTTCTAATCGCCTTCCCTCTGAGACTATCCCCAAATCATCCTATATATGACTTCTTTGTTCATAGTGTTTACGTATTGTCTCTCCCTTTAGACAGGCTTCCTTTAGAGCAGGGACTGGTCTTTGCCTTTCTTTGGTCCTTCACACTTAGCACAGTGCTCTGCACAAAGTAGGCACTTACTAAATTCTAGTTGACTGGCTTTTTCACAGTGATTGATTCTCTCAATGATGGCTATAGAAACTAGCTAGAAGCAAGATGGATGGTCTTAGAGTCACTGCCAATCTCAAGACTTTTGGTGTCAGGGTCCTGAGTTAATTCAATATGCCCAAATGATCATCTAGTCTTTGCTTGAAGACTTCTAGCAGATGGAAACTATTGATTTCCAAGAGAAATGTTTAAAAGCCTATACCAGGATGATGCCTGTAGCACTGGAGAGGAGGGGATGGGGCACAGAGGCAGAATACATAGAAGTTGGTAAATGATTGACTATGAGAAATAAGGAATAAGAAAGAATCAAAGATAGCACCAGGGTTTCAAACATGGGAAAAAGAGTGAGTGGTGGTGCCAAAAGAAGAAACAGTACAATTAGAAGGAGGTGCGATTTAGGAGGGAAGGGGTTTAGACATGTAGAGTCTTAGGTGTTTAAGTGAAGATGTCCTATAGGCAGTAGGCCACAGTCCATTGGACTTGGAGTTCATAGACTAGATCTTAGTTGGAGGTACAGATTTAGGGCCATCTTCATAGCGAGGGTAATTGAAGTTGTTGGAGTGGATGATATTGCCAAGGGAGAGAATATAGACTAAGAAGAGAAGAGCGCAAAAGACAGAACCTTACCCACCTCTTAATTTATATCAGAAAAATGCAGTGGAATTAAGTAATTACTTTCTTAAAACTAGAATTTTCTAAAAAGCATTTCAAGTGTTCAATTACTAGTACTACATAACAATCTAATTTATGTAATTAGTAAGAAATTATAGCTGTGACATTTGAGATTCACAATAAGATAAAAAAAACTTTTGCTGCTTTTTAAAATAATTCAAGAAGTTTTATTCATGTGCTTTTTGCATAATGGTATGGCCCCATAAGAACTTCTGACATCTTGTGATCTGCCAAAAAATTCTTGGAATAGCATGTTTTGTTTCTTTTGTCAGGGGTAAAGTTAGTTCAGTTCCATTCAATTGAATGAACATTTACTGATCACCTGTTATGTGCCAGGACCTGTTTTAGATGCGGTGGCTAAAAAAAACCCAAAAAACAAATAAGATACAATCTCTGACCTCAATGAACTTATAAAAGGAAGATAAGTCATATTTGCAAAAAAAAAATTAGAGAGTATAGTACAGCATAATATAACATAGCATAGTCTAACATAACAGCATTGCAAAGCATCGTATAGTATGGCATGATATAAAAGTATTGTGAAGAGTACAAAGGGCTGGAAGAGCTTGGGGCAGAGAGATCAGGAAACGCTTCATGGGGAAGCCTTTGAAGGACAAGACAGTATTTCAAAAGGTGATGATGCAGGGGAAGAATATTGTAGATCTAGTGAAAAAAAAATTGCAGTTGGAAACAGAAGGTATGTGCATTCAAATCCAGCTCCTGGTACTTAATTAACTTTATAACCCTAGGGCAATCACTTAATCAAACTAAGCCTTGTTTCCTGATCTGTAAAATGCGGACAATACCTACGTTGTGGTTGTTGTTCAGTTGTGTCCAACTCTTCATGACCCCATTTGGGGTTTTCTTGGCGGAGATGCTGGAGTGGTTTGCCATTTCTTTCTCCAGCTCATTTGACAGATGAGGAAACTGAGGCAAACAGGGTTAAGTGACTTGCCCAAGATCACCCACATTGTAAGTAACTGAGGCCAGATTTGAATTCACAAAGATGAGTGTTACTGACTCCAGGCCTGACGCTCTATCCACTGCACCACCTGGGTTGTTGTAAGGATCAAATGAGAGAATTCAAATAAAGTATAACACTTTGAAAACTCCAGTGTGTTACACAAACATAAGCTATTATCATTATTGGTTTTATGGAATGAATAAGGCAAGAAAATTGAGCACATTTTGGAGATAAGAATTGAGTCCAGTTTGACTGGGTAAGAAATTCCATGAAAGGGAGTTATGGAAGGTAAGACCGGATAAGTGAGTTGGAACCAGAGAGCTTTGAATGTCTAGCTTAAGAGTATGAACTTTGCTATGAAAGAAGTATTTTGTGTCACTTTACATCATTTTTCATCAATAAATATGAAAGTTAAAAGTACCTTACAAGTTGACTCCATCAGTAGCATTTCAGCCTTGTTTTTGCCTGCTTCTGTTTCCCGGGAGTTATTAGCAAATGTTGTGTTGCTTGAAGCTGCATTCCAGGTTTGCTGGTCTTGACCAATACTGCCCACCTTGTTCGTGACGGCATAGAAGTTGCAATGATTAAATCCTCCAAAAATCATCTCTGGGAGGGGAGGGTGTGATAGTCACCAAACCTAATACCAGTCTAATCTGAACAACTTAATCTTCAACAATGAAGAGACATCATTTACTGACTTGTGTATAGGTTATATCTCCCCACTAGGATATAACCTCCTTGAGGGCAGGAACTATTTACTTATTTTTGGCTTTGTATCCCCAGCAGGTGGCACATAATCTTGCATATGGAAGGCATTTAGCAAATATTTCTTGAGTTTAAGAATAGAGAATAGAAATCCTTCTCTAAACTGGCATAACTATATTGGGGAGGTTATCTTTGATAAGCATAAATCTGAAGTTAACAAAGCCTAATTGTATCCATTCCTTTTAAGTCTGTCAATCAATCTTCTCTTTTCAGGCTGTTCCTCAGAATAAATAAAGTATTTAGCTCCCCAAAAAAGTACCAGAAATAATGGGCCTCTTTTTCCCCTTTAAATCAGCATCCCATACCGTGTTAGTCTTAGAAAGCAGTAATATATTCAAATAAGCACTATGTGTTTCAGTGAATAATTTATGTATTCCACTGCTATTAGCTAGATAATTCTCTTTCTGTCACTTGCTGTGACAGAAGAACCATCCTTAATATAGTCCCACACTAATTGATGAGATTGAGGGACAACTTCCACAGAGTCAATAAAATGAAAGGAAGAGAGTAAGAGGGAAAAATAAATTGTTCTATGTAGAGCTATTTAGAACTATCTTGGAATTTGTGGGGAAAGGTGAGATAAGCAATAAAATGTCTGATATATAAAAAAAATTAAATGGTTGTGCTTGTGTTTGATATGTGTATTTGTTCAATTCTGTTGTTCCTTATAGGATTGAAGATTATATGAGATTAAAAAAAAACAAAACCCAGTTTTATACAATCACTGATGGTGGGTAGAGAAAGGATACCAAACAGGAATGAGGAAGAGAGCCTGCTGAAAGTCTGTGCTCTGTACGAGGTTTATTGGAGGACATATAAATGCCTTACAAATTCTAATTCATTAAAAACTCACTAAGCCTAAGAATTCCTTTTGTTTGAAATGCAGTGTGGTATAGTAGAGAGAGCACTGAATTTGAAACCAGAATGACCTAGTCCATTGGGGAAACTGAGGCCCGAAGAGATTAAGAAATTTGCCACAATTCATTCAATGACAAATCCATCATTCTTTCCACTGCACCTGGCTGCCTCCAACATCGTCTCTTACCAGCCCAAGATCACATTCACTTTTTTTGGCTCCTACATCATATTGCTAAGTTATATTAAGCTTATGGTCCATTAAAACTCCCAGATCTTTTTCAGAACAACTGCTGCCTAACTGTGCCTCCTCCTGATTGTCCTTGTGAAAGTGATTTTTTGTACTTAAGAGTAAGACTTTACATCTAACCCTATTGAATTTATCTTATTAGTTTCTTATCTCAGTTTCAGCTCAATGTTCTCATTTCTCTTTTGGGATCTTGACTCTATCATCCGCTGTGTCACCTCTCCATCCCAGCTTTGTGTCATCTGCAAGTTTATGAGCATTCTATCTATGCCTTTATCCAAGTCACAGATAAAAATGTTAAAGAGCCCAGGGCTAAGGAAAAAATCCTTAGCATAATCGAAGAATTCTTGACATGTTGCTATCACACCATTGGCAACTAATCTGAGTCTGGCCAGCCAGACTCAATCCATCAGTTGTATTATTATCTGGTCCACACTTTCCCATCTTCTCCACAACCATAGTATGGATATTTAGTCAATCAGTCAATAAGCACTGATGAAGCATCACTATGAGCCAGGCACTGTACTGAGTCCTAGAGAATACAAAGAAAGGCAGAAACCTGGTTCTTGTCCTCCTGGAGCTCACATTTTAATGGAGGAGTCAACATGCAAAAAATTATGTATATGCAAGGTATGTGTAGGATAAATTAGAGGCAATCTCAGAGCAAAGGCACTAGCATTTGGGGGGACCAGGAATGCCTCTTACAGGAGGTAGGAATTAAGCTGAGAAGGAAGCCAAGGATGCCAGGAGGATGGAATGAGGAAAAAGAACATTCCAGGCATGGGGGACAGAGGGTGAAAAGATACTGAGTCAGAAGATGTAACATCTTATGCAAAGAATGACAAAAAGACCAATGTCCCCTCGATTGTAGAGTACCTAATGAGAAGGAAAGTAGAAGAAGACTGAAAAGAAGGCAAGGAACCAGTTCGAGATGTCCAAATAAGCAGTTGAAGATGTGAGAGTAGAGGTGAAAAAAAGAGGTTAGAGATGGATAAACAGATCCGAGAATCATCTGCATAGAAAGGACCATTTATTCCAAAAGAGACGATATCACCAAGCAAAATAGTAGAGGGAGAAGAGAAGAGGACCCAAGACAGAGCCTTGGAGGATACCCATAGTTGGTGGGCATAACCTGGATAAAGTTCCAGCAAAGGAAACTTAGAAATAATGGTCAGACAGGTAGGAGGCATTTAAGAGATCATCAGTAACTTTGGATAAAACGAAGTTGAATGATGACGTTGGAAGCCAAACTAAAGAGAGTTAAGAAGAAGACAAGAGGAAAGGAAGTAGAGGCACCAATTGTAGATGGCTTTCTCAAGGTATTTAGGCACAAAAGGGAAGAGAAATTCAGCTTTATATCCAGTGGGGATGGATGGTTCAAGTGAGGATTTGTTAAGATTGGAGAGACGTGGACACATTTGTAAACAGCACAGAAGTATCCAGTAGATGGGGAGAGATTGAAGATTAGCGAGACAGAGGAGACAGTCTGCTGGAGAAGACAGAATAGAATGGGATCATGTGGGGCATGGAGAGCCACGTTTTCATCTAAGATAGAGGCGAAGGCAGATGTCGGGTTGACACCCCAATGATGTAAGATGAGAAAGAGGGCAGAGGAGGGAGATCTTAGACAATGGCCTCATTTTTTCAGTGAAGTATGAAGAAAAGTATTCAGAGGGCGGGGGAAGAAATGCCATGAAAAAATAGGTTAGAAAAGCCACTATGGTGAGTTAGATGGTGAGTTAATAAGGAAGGCATAAAAGGATTGCTTTGCCACAGTGAGGACCCAGTTGAGATTGTGTAACATAAATTTGTAATGGACCCAGTCAATACAATTTCATTATTTTCTCCAGCTTAATTCAGCATCATGTGAAAAAGAGTGAAGGCAGCAGATGATGGTAGTAATCCAAGGTCACAGTTTGGTAAGGCATGATCAGCAACAAGATAAGGAGAGAAGAGATTCAATTGTAGAGGATAGTGTAGAATTGAAATGGTTCACTAAGGGCTCTAGATAGAGAAGGGAGGAGTGTGTAGCCAGGGCAGGAGTAATGGCCCAGCGAGCAAGGAGTATTCCAACTGTACAACAACCGGTGAGTTGAGGAGTACGAATGAGAATTCAACTGGTACTAGAAAAGGTAGTTAGGGATGCTGCATATTTGGGAGGGAGTCAGATCTCAGTAAGTTCCACAAGATGGAAGGAGTGAGAAAGGAAAAAGTTTAAGATAAAGTAAATTTGTTAACTAAGGAATAGAGATTCCAGAGAATACATTTGAAAGAGTAGGTAGGAGAGCAGCTAGGTGGCACAGTAGATAGAGCACTGGCTCTGGAATCAGGAGGACCTGAGTTCAAATGTGGCCTCAGACACTTGACACTTATTAGCTGTGTGACCCTGGCCAAGTCACTTAACCCCAATTGCCTTGCCCCACCCCCACCCCCCAAAAAAAGAAAGAGTAGGTAGATCTGGAGTGGTATATTCAGGGAATAGGGTTGAGTGGGAGGATAGTAAGGGAGTAGGCTGTGGGGATGGAGGATAGAATTTTCTGAGGGTTTAGAATCACTGGAATTGGGAGAATATGATGGGTCAGGACTATGGTAACCACTGGGGAATGAGTTCAGGCAAATTATTGGTGATTGGAGAGAAGTGCACTGAGGAAGGCAGATGATTAGACTTTTCATGGCCCTTCCTGGATGTCCAACCTTTTGGCTGGTGGTAATGTTGAAACTGGATAGGGTCAGGAGGCCTGCATCCTAATAGATAAGAGTAGGTGAAGATACAAACTGGGGAGGCCTGATTGAAGGCAGGAGCTGGTAAATCAAGATGGGAATAATCCAGGAATAGCACTAACGAAAAGCCTGGGACAAAGACAAAGGACAGAGATCTCTAGCTAATTCAAAGCACCCTTTGAGTTGATGACAAAGGCTGCAAGTAGGCAAGCTGGATCCAGGATGACGATAGCTTGAGGGACCAACTGGGGTAAGTGAAGTTGTTTTGGTATTTGTTCATTTGTTTGTTTGTTTAGGATGGGGAGATTTGGACATGTTTAAATGCAGTGAGAACAAAACCTGTAGGCAAAAAGAGACTGAAAATTGGAGAAAGGAGATAATTGAGGATGCTGTCTGATTGAGATGATGGGATCATGTTGGCCTTAGCAATGAGAAACTGGAAACCAAAGGAAAGTAGGACAGAATGGAAGGTAGTGTTAAGGGCTTTTAAGATAAAGAGAATGGGAGAAGAGCGAGCTCTGGTAAAAAAAAAATTTTTCTCAGCAGATTAAAAAGCAAGGTCCTCAGTTGAGAAGGAGCAGGGAAGGGAGATGTAGAAGACTTGAAGATGGAAGAATTCTTTCTATAGCTGAAGAAATAGTTCATCTGGGCCAGGGCATTTGAATTCCCCAGGGACAATGAGCTGCTCTCTTACAATCTTCTTGGTCATCTTCCATAACAACTCTCCATTAGTCATTTTTGTTTTGTCCTTTCAAGTGAGAAGGTCATTTTCCTTGGCATCTAAAAGAGAAGCAATATAAGAACTGAATAGCTCTGACTTCTCTCTATTGACAGTTATCATCATTCCATCCACCCCAAGCAAATATCCAGCCCTTTTTTTGGCTCTCCTTTTTCTTACAAAAGAGCTTTTGAAAAATACCCTTTTTGTTGTGAGCTTTTCTTGGGAGCCTCAGTTCATTCTGAGCTTTAGCATTTTTGACACTGTTTTTACAGAGCCAAGCCACATTCTTAAATTCATCCTCTGTTACTTGGCCTTGCTTTCACTGTCTTTCTTTTGTAAAGCTAAATAGGTTAGTGAATTCCCCTACTCATCCATATTGGTCTTTTCAGATAAATCTTTTTTTTCCCTTCTCATTGGAATTGTTTCCCTTTGTGGATCAGAGCACAATACAGTAATACTAGACCATGTTTCCATATGCCCAGTAGTTATAGGCTTAAAGTCAAGCATAAAAAGAACCTGAGCCAGTTGAACACAAAAACTTCCTCTTTGGGGGGTGGGGAGGAAAGGAGAGAGGGAAGCGAGGGAGAGGTACTGTGGATTGAAGTGGAAATAGCACTCCATCTAGGTCCTAGAGTTACAGTCACCTAGACCTTTGATTTACTCTATTCATTTGACCTCAGGTAACAGTTTATAGCACGATCCAATACATAAGACTTTTTCAAAGACGCTTATAACACAGGAGAACCCAAAACAAACAAGGAAGCCATCCAGGTAACCAAACTCCCTAGATCTACACTATTTTGCATTAAAAGCTTCAACTTCACTCTCTTGCTCTCTTTCTTGTCAACATCCTCACCTCTGTAGTCACATTATCAGGGCCAATTTTGGAAATAACAGCCTCAAGACCCAGGGCACCCAGGTAGCATAGTGCTGGGCCTAGAGTCAGGAAGACTCATCTTCCTGAGCTCAAATCCAACTTCATACGCTTCCTAGCTATGTGACCCTGGGCAAGTCACTTAACCCTGTTTGCTTCAGTTCCTTCATCTGTAAAAATAAGCTGAAGAAGGAAATAGCAAACCATTCCAGTGTCTCTGCCAAGAAAACCCCAAAGGGGGTCACCAAGAGTCACTGAACAACAAAATATGTAGCATCCATGTCTTCAACTTCACACAAGGAATTTATGCTGTTACTTGATTTGTTCACGTTCTTAATACCAGCTTTATCATTTGTAATCTTTATTTTCTATTTAAGCCCATGAAGCTTCCCTTCTCTCTCTTCTAGCTCCTACTTCGAATCAATTTTCCTAGTGAAAATAATCCCTGGGTTACTATCAAGGGTATACCAATACATAAGCCATAGTGGATATATTGAAAACATCATCTTAAAGGCATTTTAGAGGCCAAGATAAGATTTGACCATTATAGCATTTCCTCTCAAAGTGCAATGTCTTCCCTTAGATATTGAACATCTTATAAATGCTCGATTTACTTTTTGTCTAGTACCTATTTTACCTATTTGCCCTTTTGTTTTATTTTTTACCCTTTGTTTTATTTGGGGCTTCAAAATTAGATTGGTTCCGTTTATTTCTATTGGTCATTTCATGCTCTTTTCTTCTTACTCTAATTTTGGCTTTGGGCTTCAGTTCCTACTGTTTTACTTTAGAAAGAATAGTGGTTTGGAATTTTGCATTTAAATGGAACTGGCTTTTTCCAAAATGCGTGTGTGTGTGTGTGTGTGTGTGTGTGTGGCAATGGGGGTTAAGTGACTTGCCCAGGATCACACAGCTAGTAAGTGTCAAGTGTCTATGGCTGGATTTGAACTCAGGTCTGCCTGACTCCAAGGCCAGAGCTCTATACACTGCGCCACCTAGCTGCCCCCCAAAATCCTTCTTTTAAGCAAATCTTTACCAAGCCAGTGCCCAATGCCAAACATACCCGTAGGGTATGTATGGAAGCCTCTTACAAAGTGCTTGTACCAAATTGGCAATCCTGAAAATCAAAGGAGAGATTTATAAAATTGAAAATAAAAAAAAACTTTGAATTAAGAAGTAAAACTAGGAGCTGGTTTTGGGAGGGGGGGAGAAATAAAATAGATAAGCCATTAGTTAATTTGAATTTTAAAAAGAAAGGAAAAAACCCAACAAATTACCAATATCAAAAATTAAAAGGATGAATTCACCACCAATGAAGAGAAAATTAAAGCAATAATTAGGAGCAATTTTGCCTAATAATATACTAGTAAATCTGACAATCTAAACAAAATGGATGAATATTTTTTACAAATATAAATTGCCCAGATTAACAGAAGAGGAAACAACCCCATCTTAGAAAAAGAAATTGAACAAGGTATCAATGGACTGCTGAAGAAAAAATCCCCAGGGCCAGATGGATTCACAAGTGAATTCTAATAAACATCAAAAGAACAATTCATTCCAATACTCTTTAAAAAAAATAAGTGGAGTCCTATCAAATTATTTTTACAACACAAATATGACATTTACTCTTAAACCAGGAAGAGCAAAAACAGGAAAAGAAAATTGTAGACCATTTTCCCTAATAAATATTGATGCAAATTTTTCAAATAAAACACCAGGAAGAAGATTATACAACATATCAAAAGGTCATATACTATGACCGAGTGGGATTTATACTAGGACTGTAGGACTGGTTCAATATTAGGACAACTATCGGCATAATTGAACATATCAGTAACAAAACCAATAGAAATAAAAAGGTTATGTCAATAGATGCAGAAAGAAGTTTTTGACAAAATATAATACCCATTTTTATTTTTAAAAAAAACCTAGAGAGCATAGGAATAAATGGAGCTTTCCTTAAGACGATAAGTAGTTTCTATCTAAAACCATCAGCAAGAATTATCCATAACAGGAATAAGCTAGAAGCATCCCCAGTAAGATCAAGAGTGAAGTAAGAATGTCCATTATCGCCACTATTATTCAATATTACACTAGAAAGGTTAGCTATAGTAATAAGAGAAGAAAAAGACCTTGAAGGAATTAGAATAGGCAACGAGGAAACAAAACTATCAGTCTTTGCAGATGATATGATGGTATATTTAGAGAATCAACTGAAAAACTAGTTGAAATAATTAACAATTTTAGCAAAGTCCCAGGATATAAAATAAACCCACATAGATAATCAAATTTTTATATATTACCAACAAAGTCCGGTAGCAAGATATAGAAAGAGAAATTCTGTTTAAAATAACTGTAGACAATATTTAGGAGTCTACCTGCCAAGACAAACCCAAAAACTATATGAACATAATTACAAAATACTTTTCACACAAATAAAGCCAGATCTAAACAATCAGAGAAATATTAATTGCTCATTGGTAGGTCAAGCCAATACAATAAAAATTGACAGTTCTACCTAAATTAATTTACTTATTCAATGCCATACCATTCAAACTACCAAAAAGTTATTTTATAGAACTAGAAAAAATAACAAAATTCAAGAATACAAAAGAATGTCAAGAATATCAAGTCAATTAATGAAAAAAAGTGAAAGAATGTGGCCTAGCCATATCAGATCTCAAATTGTATCATAAAGTGGCAATCACTGAAACAATCTGGTTCTGTCTAAGAAGTAGAATGGTGGATCAGTGATACAGATTAGGTGCATAATACACAGTAGTAAATGACCATAGTAATCTAGTGTTTGATAAACCCAAAGAACCAAGCTTTTGGGACAAGAACTCACTATTTGACAAAAACTGCTGGGAAAATTGGAAAACAATGTGGTAGAAACTAAATATAGACCAAAATCTTATGCTGTATACCAAGATAAGGTCAGAATGAATACGTGATTTAGACACAAAGGTTGACGGCATAAACAAATTAGGGGAGCATGGAATAGTTTACCTATCAGATCTACAGGTAAGGGAAGAATTAAGGACAAAAGATAGAGAGCATGTTGAGATGTAAAATGAATAGCTTTTATTTTATTGAATTAAAATTTTAAAAATTTATTTGCACAAACAAAACCAATGCAAACATGATTATAAGAAAAGCAGAAAGCTAGGGGAAAAATTTTTTACAGTGAATGTCTCTGATAAAGGCCTAATTTCTCAAATATATAGAGCACTGAGCCAAATTTATAAGAATACAAGTCATTCCCCAGCTGATCAATAATCAAAGGATATGAACAGGCAGTTTTCAGGCAAAGAAATCAAAGCTATCAATAGTCATACAAAGTGCTTGTAAAGTTCCCCTGGCTTAGGGATATTTGCTTGGGAATTGTGCTATTCTTGTCTGTCATTAGTTCTCCATTGTAGCTATTGGTGAAAACACTAAACTTCTTATCTTTACCTTCCTTGGTCACAGTATGTTAGAGCTGGAAGGAATTTTAGAAATGATTTCTAATCCAACTGATTCATTTTACAGATGTGGAAACAGGACTGGAGAGGCTGTGCGATTTGTCTAAGGCCATAAGATTAGGCTTTTAAAGTGTCCAGAGAGATCATTTAATCCAAACCCTTTGAACATAAGAAAATTGAGACCCAGAGAGGCAAGGTGACTCATATAATGTTACAACCAGCTAACGGCACAACACAGACAAGAATCCAGATCTCCTGATTCTCAGTCTGATCTTTCCAGTTCATGATATTTCTGTCTAAGCAGATACAAACATTGTGTTTTAATTCACAGTGATCAAGCCAAAATTTGCCACCATCACACAGGAGATGTTTCCTGGCGTCAAGCCCAGAGGCAGCTTTCAGGTCTCTAATCTGTATGGCAGGGCAGTTAAGAGGCACTTTGAGAGGAAGAAAATATGCCTACAAGGGTAAAGTGCATAGTCCAAGCTATCAATGCTTTACTGGGGAACAAGTCAACACTGGGGTAAAGAAATACACAAGGCTAACTAAACAAGAGTCATGAAATTGAGGACAGAGCCACGTTCAAAGCCCAGGAGAGGTCAGCACAAGGCATTGGCGACAGCAGTTCATCTTACTCACTATTTCTCCCCAATACACTTTCTTCTGATATATAGCATAATAGCTATACCCCCTCCTCACTTATCTGTATCCATGCTGGGCCAGGTCTAGGATTCTCCAGTACCCTGAGAGGGTTAAGGGAGCCTCTTTTCTCCAATTGTTAGACAAAGCCCCCACCATTTTGTTCCCTCCCCTTTTTAGGGGCTGGTGACTGGTACCCTATTGCCATTTAATCACTTAACATCAGATTAGCTTTTACAAAGGAATATTCACTTCAAAGGTATAGTAATAAGAAACATAAAAACATTTCCCCCAAAGTCTTCTGGCCTAATTCCCTCTGCACTACCTTCATCTGAAGAGAAAGGGAAAGGGAAAGGAATTAGGCTCACACCTTAACTCAGTTCCTACACTCCATTAGTCTCAAGTTCAAGTCCAAAGTCCCACTGAGCTAGCATCATGGACTCTGATTCCTTAGGGCTTTGCTTCTGAGTTGGCAGGGTATCCAGCCTGGTTGTCCGGGTTCCCAGATCCTTGCAGCCTGAACTGAGGACCCAATTTCCCAATCCTAGAATTGTAAAGGACAAACAGAACAAGACCTGAGGCCCGTTTCAGGCCAATGCAGAATGCCTAGGTGTGTTCCAAATCTCCCCTTTCCCAGAAAGAGTTCGCCTACTGTCTTCCGTTAAGAATATTCCATCTTAGTTGAGTTGGGTATGTGTCAAACCATCATCACACATACTTACACATATATGCATACACATATACATAAACACATACATTCATACATGTGTCCATGTATTTTGTTGTTGTTCATTCACTCCATCTCTCCAACTCTTCATGACCCCGTGAAACATAGCATGCCAGTATTGTCCGTGGAGTTTTCTTGGCAAAGATACTGGAGTGGTTTGCCATTTCCTTCTCCGGTGGATTAAGGCAAACAGAGGTTAAATGACATGCCCAGGGTCACACAGCTAGTGTCTGATGCCAGATTTGAACTCAGTTCTTCCTGACTCCAGGCCTAATACTCTATCCACTGAGCTATCTAGCTGTGTGTATACATACACATATGTATATGTATGTATATGTGTCTGTATATACACATATACATATTATATATAACATATATAATATGTATATGGTCACAGTATAGAAAGGTAAACTACTCTGCCTAAAATTATTCCACAAGTTGAGTTAAACATGAAAATTGCCCAGAAACTAGTGTTTTGAAAATGGTTAAAGATATAAGATTTATGAGTCATTATTGCAAGGGAAATGTTGTTTTAAAAGGCTATAGCGTCTGGGGGGCAGCTAGGTGGCTCAGTGGATAGAGCAGCGGCGCTGGAGTCAGGAGGACCTAAATTCAAATCCAGCCTCAGACCAAACACATGACACTTACTAGCTGTGTGACCCTGGGCAAGTCACTTAACCCCATTGCCTAGCAAAAAGAAAAAAGAAAAAAAAGGCTATAGTGTCTATAAACTGCTACTGGGTTATCTAGAATTTCTAATAAGGACTCCAGGAGAACCAATAACTCTTCTACTTACTATCACTATGACTTTGGTCAAGTTATAATCTCTCTAGACCCCACTTTCCTCATCTATAAAATAAAGGGCTTGAATTAAGTCCATTCCAGCTCTAAATTTATGATCCTATAATCCTATATTAATCATGAAGAAGTGTTCATTCAACACCCTGCCTTTTCTAATCAAAAGAAGTTATTTACTAAAACAGTGACCTAAGTATTAATAACGTAATTAACAGATATGATATAAATGAGGTGGAGCCAAGATAATGGAGTGATAAGAAGCAGTACTAGAGAGCTTCCCTCCACAAAACTCTTCTAAACAGATCTAGAAATGCACCAGACTGAATCCTGATAGGGAAATCCAGAAGACGCCATGGTGAGTCATTTGTCCAGCCCAGCTTGGAGACACACAGGGAGGTCCGCAGACACTGGAGAGGGTGTCTAGCCAAGAGCACACCTTAAGCAGAGCATCCTAACGTCCAAGGAGAGGGTATACACCAGGGCAAGGGGAGGGCTAGTCACATCCAGAGGCTGTTCCCCGTGATGGGGCACTGTGACAGGGACAGGTGCCAAATGGCCACTTTTTCACCAATTACTCAGTTCTGGGTCACAGATCCAGGTCGAACTGGGAAGGACACCTGAGCAGGGGGGTGATGTTCCTGGGTAGGGAGGCCCTGTGCAGCGTACTGAGAAAGAAGAAAATTCAGAAGCCAGCAGCAGTAATAATGTAGCTCTGACCCTGTAAGGCCCAGAGTCTCATTTCTATCATCTAGCCCAACCTGCAGAGGAATAACCAGGGAAGAACAAAGGAGAGCCTATAGTTCTGCCACTCTGAACCAACAGCTTTTCCGCTGGCTGAGAGGGGTAGAGTCCAAGAGCATCTATTCTTGTTCGGACCCAAACCCAGGTCTGGAACTAGCAGAGCTCAGACCAGGAGAGCAACAATCAGACTTTGCCCTGAATCAGACCATTCTGGGAGTACTGCAAGCTTGCAGGTCCCTGGCCCGTTCCTGAGATTCTGGAATAACGTAACAGTCAATACCCCCAAGAAAGCAGTAGCAGGACCAGCCCAGACCTTCCCTTCCAAAGTGCCACAGATCACAGCCCTAATACCACATTTGAAGTCAGGAAAAATGAGAAGAATGAAGGCTGGAAGAATGAGGAAAAAATAATAATCTTCCCCTTCCCTCCTCCATAAAGAGCTATTGTAATGGCAAGGAAGCTCAAGACACAAACCCAGAAAAGGAGAATGGAGTCTGAAAAGGATAGAGAGCTTCTGGTATAATTCTAGCCACCTGATTGTGTTTTTCTAGGTATCTAGCATATAATAACTTTTTGCAAACTACAGGAATGTATGCACAGTGCCCACCACTTTATTGCATAATCTGTGTCAATTTGGACTCACCATTATACGACAGAGCACTGGACTAGCTCATTTCTTCCCTCTTCTGCTGACTTCTTTGGATTCTGTCTTGCCTTCCTAGACTTATGACATCTGCCTAACCTGTTCATACTTTCTTCCTAACAATGGTGTCCTCTGTCAAATGAGACATGAACTCATTGACTTCTATGATCCTTTCTAGTTCTAAGACTCTAAGTTCTATTTTAAATTGTTTAAATTGTGTTTTTCTCCTGACTTACTTTGGATCTAGGCATAGATACATGCCAACTTCCAAGATAGGACTATTAAAAGATGTTATTCCCAAGATCGCTAAAGCTATGTTTATGGAGATCTATGAGATTAAAATGATACCAATTTCACTGGCCCATAGATGACCCAAATCACATATCCTGGTTCAGAGTTTCTGGTTGTATTAATCACTACCCAGCAGAACACCTATCCTAGAGTGAACAGAATCCTAGAGCAGGGACCTAGGCTCAAATCTCATCTCTGGTATTAGTTTTGTGACCTTGCACAAGTCATTGAACCTCTGTGAATCTCAGTTTATTCCTGTTAAATGGAGAGAATAACAATAGTAGCTCCCACTTCACAAGGATGAATGTGAAGGAAAGTATGAACCTCAAGGTTCACGAAAGAAGAAAAATCTCAAACTAGATTCTCTCCTGCTGCTTTATGTTAACACAGACACAGCCACGAAGCTTTGATCTAACGCAGTCAGTCATTCTCCTGTCCCACTGCCCTCTCATCCTAGCAGACCATCTCTTTAGAGTTTCTGAGTACTTTGCAGGTATTGCTTAGTAATCAGTGATTCCCGACAAACTTCCATATATACTTCCTCTTCCTCTCTGATGCTACAGCCTTCAAATAGCTGGACCTAGAGGTGAATGGGTACAAATTGGGAGAGATGGAGCATTCCTGTTAATGTGAGGAATTAAATTGTGGCTCTAATAGCCTCAGACACTGAATTTTAAAAAAATATTTCCATTCCCCCTAGTTCTCAAAATGAATTACAGACTTGAACTGAGTGAGGCTAACAATCTGTCAGGAAAGAAAAAAAAAGATTTGCTACATTAAAATATTTACCTCCACTTGTTACTGTCTGAATCTGGAAAAGCATACCATCACATGAAAACATACACAATAGAGCTGTAACAAGGGCAGGGTGACTGGGGCATTGGTTCAATATGTAGAAATTCAGAGAGTGCTGATAATACTGACAGCCCCTTAGCAGCAAAGAAACAACCAAGCTTAGCGTCTAGTTAGCAAGAATAATTAGTTTAAAGAGGAGGCTATCCAGGGATGTGCCAGCAAATGTTTAAGGAATGGCTCTCAAAAAACAACAATCCTCAACAGTATGCAGAGGATATATTTTTAAGTTGAATCTGCATTATTGATATTTTCTCCATTACTTTCTTAAGTCTAGACAGTCAACAAAATAATAAATCAAGCCCTGATTTGTAGTATTTGCTGATTTCTGAGATGTAAATTCTCACAATGAAAATTTAACCATTGGCTATTGTGAACCAGATCAAGCTGATTTCACACAGTGAGCTCTTCATTTTCCTAGCAGCCCACCACTTCCCTATCCCACAACTACACAGCAATCAGGATTTGAATTCATGGCCCTTGCACTACTTGCCTCAGACACAAAGATTGTTAGTTACAGCTCTGGTACACAGAGTCACTTAGAGTGATGGGCACAGTAGCCTGAAGTTCTAGGATTTCAGAATGTGAAAATACAGAAAAAGACCAAGTCTTATGGGACAGAGTCACGTTATTAGTGAAATGTATGCTGAATAAGGAGGTTGAAGAATATAGGTTCTAGTCCTAGCCTAGGAGTTAGAGAGGCAAGAGCTAGCTGTTTGATCCTAGACAAATCATTTCACCTCTCTTGGCTTCAGTTTCTCATCCACGATAGAAGGAAGCTGGAATAGATCTCTTAAGGTTTCTTCTAGCTATACTCTGTCTTCAATTCTTCAGAGATTCATAGATATAGATATAGATAGATAGATAGATAGATATACATACATACATATACATTATACACACACACACACACACACACACACACACATATATATATATATATATATATATATATATGTAGAGAGAGAGAGATGGATGGATACATCTTCCATTGACATGGATTCCAGTCCCTGTGTAACTTAGTAGACAATTTTTAAGAGTTTGGCCAAAAAATTTATCGTTCCACAGCAACCACAATAGAGATCTCTACCAATTAAATTAGGATGGTTCTAAGACAACAGACATACAGTCTATCACCTGGCCTCAAAATCTTTCCAGCTTGGTAGACCTGACATAATATGGTGCTCTACTGGCTGAGAAAAAAAAGGTCACCTCTACACTCTCAGATGTTGGAATAAAACTTTATGATTCCAGAAAAATACAAAATAAAGCTAGATTTTCAAAAGAAAAATCCATGAGATTTTCCTCCAAACTATTCACTGGATTTTATAGGACAGATCTTGTTGACAGCCACAGTATTTCTAGGAGATGCACAGGGAGGTGATCTAGCAATCTCTACTTCATAGGGAAAGAAAGAGAGAAAGGAAGAAAGAAAGCAAGAGAGGGAGAGAAAGAGGAAGGAAGAAGGAAGGAAGGAAGGAAGGAAGGAAGGAAGGAAGGAAGGAAGGAAGGAAGGAAGGAAGGAAGGAAGGAAGGAAAGAAGGAAGGAAGCAGGGAGGGAGCATTTACTATATGCCTGGCACTGTGCTAAGTCCAGAGAATACAAAGCAAATACAAGGAAAAAAAAAGTTCCCTCCTCTCAAGAGGCTTACAATCTAAGGGAGAGAAGGAAAGGTTGTTGTATAGTTGATTAGTCACGTCCCACTCTTCATGACACAATTTGGGGTTTTCTTGGCAAAGATACTGGCATGGTTTGCCATTTTACACTGCTGGTAGGATCTGAGGCCAGATCTGAACTCAGATCCTCCTGGTTCCAGGATCAGCACTCTTATCTACTGTGCCACCTAGCTGCCCATGAGAGGGAGAAGAATGCATAAAAGGAAGCTAGAAAGCAGAAGAGGATACCTGAAAAGTTGAAAAAGTCTGGAGAGTCAAGAGTGGAGGTAGGATTGATGTGAGCATGAGTGGCCTTGGCACCTTCTGAAATGGTGGTGCAGATCACGAATTCACCAATAAAAGGAGAGGGCCAGAGGGTGAAGGCACCTCCATGGTGAGAAAACTGCTGGGGAAGTGGTAGAAAGATCTGGGGAGGCAGGAGAAATCAAGGCACTTGGAGTGCCTATATCTGAGGCTACACACAGAGTTATGGATAATTTTATACTTCTAGTCCAGGAATCAGTAATCCACTGAACCCATGCTGCCTCTCTAAAGCCAGTGCCCATAAACAATACTTCTATGCTTCAGTCAGTCAGTAAGCATTTCTTAAGTGCCTAGTATGCACCAGGAGCTGTGCTAAGCACTAGGGATACAAAAAGAGGCAGAAGACAGCCCCTGCCCTCAAGGAGCTCACGATCTAATGAGAGTGACAAAAAGCAAAGAAATACGGACAAACAAGCAACTTACAGCTTAAATAGGGAATAATTAAGAAAGAAGGCACTCATTGAAAAAGTCTTCCTGTGGAAGATGAGATTTTTGTCAGAATTAAAGGAAGCCAGGGAAGTCAGTAAGTGAAGATGAGGAGAGAGAGCATTCCAGGCAGGGGAAGCAGCCAGAGAAAATGCTCAGAGCCAAGAGGTAGAGTGTCTTCTTCATGTAACAGCAAGGAGGCCATAGTGTCACTGAATCAAAGAATATGTGGTGAGGAATAAGATTTAAGATAGGCAAGGAAAGAGGAAGCTTTGAGGATTTTGTATTTGTATCATGTAGGGAGTTAACCAAGTATGTATGGGTGGGGAAGAGGAAAGGAGAGAATGATGTAATCAGATCTGTGTTTTAGGAAAATCACTTTGACAGCTAAAAGGAGGATGGACTGGAGTGGGGAAAGACTTGAGGAAGGCAAACCCACTAGCAGACTATTGTAATTGTTTGGGTGTGGGGAGATGAGGGCCCGAACTGGAGTGCTGGCAGTGTCAGAGGAGAGAAGGGGGCATATTCAAGAGATACTGCAAAGATGAAATCAACAAACCTTTATTGTTGTTGTTTGTCCCTCATTCTCAAAGAGGACCATGACAGCAGGAAGGTGGTACCGTGACTTGCAAGTGAATTGGAATTAAGTGTGGGAGGGCTGTACAAAGTCACCAGACTCACTTTCTCCTCCAGAGCCATCTGGGTCCAGTGGTGAGACACAGATTAGGAAAGCTGGAGATAGCCCTAGATGCAGTGGGAGACCTTGGCCTTTTTGAGTCAAGGTCTTTCCCAGGTCTCAGTTTTACTGAGGCAATGCCCATTCAATGATTAAAGCTGGGTAAGAAATGAGGCAAAGAGTGGCCTCTTTTACTTAGTCAAAAAAAATCCATCTGGGAGGGGAAGACTCTCAGGGTTTCTAGCCAAAACAGAAACAATTGCTATTTGCATTCACTCTGAGCCATCAGACCCCAAACAGTGACCAATAAGTGGGGCTTGGGATGAGAGCCATCAGGGAAAATGACCTGGGAGACAGCTGAGGTTCAAGGGATTGGAGGCCACAGTGTGGATGAAGAGAAAGGTTTGGTAAAAGAAGGCAGAGGGAGAGCCAATACATTATGGTCAGATGAGGGGATTTCCAAATTCTTGAACATGGAAATGGTACGTTTGTGGGTGATGGCAAGATCAAGGGTATGCCTGTGCCTGAGGTAGGGAGTAGGTCATGGAAAGTGAGTAGGTTGAAGAACTCAGTAGTTAGGGCATAGAGAGTCAATATGTATGCCAAAGTCCCCTAGTATAAGGGCAGGAGTTGGGGAGAAAAGAAAAAAATGAGAACTGGGTACTGAACTCATTTAGGAAGGAAAGAGAATGACCTGGGAGGTCTGTAGACCAGAACTGTCAGGATTTTGATTGGGTAGTAGATATGAAATGCAAGAACCTCAAAGAAGAGATTACTGAGTGATGTAGACAGGGAGAGAACCTGGAAGTGGTGATGAAGAACAGGAAGTATAGCATCTCTGTCACCTCAGACAGAAGAGGGGAGTATGTGAAGGTGTAGCCAAGTACTGGAAGGGGTGGAGAAAGAGACTTTAATCAAAGGAGAACCAGGTTTCAGTGATAGAAGACGGAAGTAATGGGAGAGAAAAAGATTTAGGATGAAGGAGAATTTGTTGCCTATGGAACAGGCTTTCCAAAGGCACAATGGAAGGGCTGGGTAGCATTTAGTTGGAACTTTGGGTGGAAAGGTTAAAGGGAATAGAAATAAGAATCAGGTGGTGGGGGATGGGGGCTGTGGTTTTGATAGTAATCTATGGGGGTTCCAAATTACTGGGATGTGCAGAGTATGAGCAGGTGTGAGAATGTTCATCATTGAGTTCATTATTGAGCATAAGGCACCACTCCTCTTCCCAGAATAGACTGAAAATCAGTGTAGAGACCAGTGCAGCATGAGATGGAAGGGTCAATCAGTTAAAAGGGGGGGGGCCACATTTCACTACTCCTCTTTTCTCAGAAGTTCACAGATTAGGCAGAAATGGTGCCACTAAAGATAGAAGTTCCACTCCCCACTGACTTTCCTCTTCCTCTTCTCTCAAGGGACAGGCACAGTGAGAGATGGAAGGTCCGGAGTCAAAGAGAAGGTTGCTCCTCTTTGCACCAGAAATTCTCCACACCAGAGAAATCAAGCTGGTAGCAGGAGGTGGAAGGTGGCTTATGTTAGCACAAATGCAAGTCAGGCTCTAGCAACCTTCTCTTAGGAGACATCTACCGCAGGAGTCAGTAAGGCTGTTGGTCAGAGGGAGTTCACATTCCTCTTCTCACATTCCTCTTCTCACCTGGGGCTAGAAATCAAGGGAGCAGAGTAGATGAGCATCTGTGTTCTCATGAATATGAGTGCTCCCTCAAAAAGTCTGAAGTCATCCCCATTTTTCTTTCTGGGAAAGTCTTCTCTGTGTCTTCCTGTAAAGGATATGCAAGGTGGCTTCTAGGTCTTTTAATTTTCCATCAGTACCAGCAACACACTAGGACCAAGCAGCTGTTATATTTCTCTCTGGATACATAGCTAAAATGAACAAGGCATGTGTAAACAGATAAGCCTTCTCCCCATCCTATTTGCAGAGAATATGAGGGAAGAGGGGGGAAAAAAGGAGGAGAGGAGCAAGAACAAGGAGAAAGAAGAGAGAGGAGAAAAGGAGAAGATAGAGCTCGCTCCAGATTCTGGAGGCAGTATTGCTTCAAGGCGTCAAGGAGTGGGACCCAAGCCATCACCCAAGCAGCTCCAGTGGAGTCTCAGTTCATTTCAATAGAGTGATCTGAAGCAGAGACTATAACCAAATAACACAGGGACAATTTAAACAAGTCTAAAGACTAATTGCTTTAATAAGTTTTAAAGGTTGTGTATCTCAAGAGCCAGCTGCAAACCTGCAGCCAGCAGCAGACATCCATAGCTGGCTCACAGCATAAGCTGCTTGAAGTTCATAACATTATCCTATCAACGTGAGCAGAGAGAAACTACTAAAACACTTCCATTTCTATATTGCTTTGGAAAAACATGTCAGATATTCATGGGGTTTTTGTTTTTAGCAAAGTGGGTTAAATGGAATTAGGTTCTGGAAATATTACATTGGTCCTCTGAACATCTCCTGAAATGAGGTTCATCGAAAATTACAGCTAGTAAGGGCTTTGCAAATGACCTAGCCCAACTCCCTAATTAAAGAGAGACTTGGGCAGTGAATTGGGTTGGATAGGGAAAGGGCATGAAGAGAAACAGTAAATTGAAGTTGTTTTCATTTCCCAAACCGTTGCTTGTTTTTATCTAACTGATCAGTTTGTCCTGATCATTTTAAAGGATGTTACAGGGGTAATGGGGAAGTCCCTGATTAATTTGGTTAGTCTTTCAATCCACTTGAGGAGATTGAGGACCCAAACCTTTGTCAGAAGGGTACTTCCCATGGAGATACTATAAGCATACTCTCTAACACCTTGCTGAGAAGACACTGAGGACTCCTCTAATGGGTTCTTAGTAACTGAAGCTGCCTCAAGCTGACAGGAAATGGAAATAAAGAGGTGGCAGGGGAAAGATGGGGACATACTCTTGTCAGAAGAGCCCCCTTTCCCGATGGTCAATAAATGCAAGTTGTGAAACAGCTCAGCTTTCTTCTTTCTTGACCTTGCTTTCTCTTCTTTGGACTTTTAAGACAGTGCTGCAAGGGTTAAAGGTGTGGAGGAGAGATTTCCCCTCATGGAAAATAGTGACTGGCAGGAGAAACACTTGGGAATATGCCTGTGCTTTTTCTAGGTGACCTGAATGGAAAGTTCAAGGACTTCAATTTCCTTGCTGCCTGTTAACTTCTGCCTTTCTATTTCCTGTCCTAACCATAGGTCAGAGACGGGAGTTTCCAAGAATGAATGTTTCCATGCCTTTGGGGCAACTACTCCATAGGTTTTTCTGATTTTGAGAGATCCAAAGTTCAAGAACTCTTAAGTGATCAATTTCCTTAGGAAGGAATTTTTCTCTTCATCTAATATTTAAACTGCATTGATGTCCCAACTTTATGTAGCAATGCCTCCTTTTTGGATTAAAAAATTGTCCTACTTCCCCATTCCTTTTATTAAACAATGTTGGCAATTTTTTTCATTAAATAATGTAGCTCACTTTATTCAAATGAAATTAAGAATTGATTGTAATTTTACTGCATAAATATTAAATTTGCAACAAAATATGTAATAGATTTTTTAATAAAAATCACTTACTATTTTGACATTTATAACATAAAATAACCATAACATTATCAGTGTGATGGATGACGTTGGTTTTCAGCACAAAGTTTTTCAAAACATAGTGTCATTAATATTACTATTCTTTTTCAAGAATTGGTAATTGATATTTTTTCTAACAGCTACAGTATTTTGCACAAATAAGTTATTTTGAACAATAGTAAAGTTTGTGCCAATTTGTTTGATAAACTATAGAACACTTTTTTGTATCACTTGTAGTCAAAGCATAGTATTTTCAGGTTCAAACATTTACTTCAAAGTACTATCATAAGACAAGTCTGTTAACCATTATTGTTCATATGGAGCACAAAAAAAAATGTTTTTACTTCTTTGTGGAAAATGAGTTCCTTATTCATATTTAGCAGTATCTAGGTCTTTAAAATGAAATAAGAATTGCTTTGTATACCAACCAAGTGATTAGTAAATAAGTCTTTGTTTTCTTATATTTCCTGTAAGACAGATATTTTGATTTTAGGAAACATATCAAAATAATACTTCATAACTGTATCATCTTAGCTATTTTGTATAACTGTAATTGCTTCATTTTCCTGATCAGAATATGAATTTGTGAACCTGGTCATAATTAATTTAAAGTGTTGAGACTTTTTTTTCCCAGCAAAACATCCAGCAAATACACATTTCAACAGGAAATTTTTGTTAAAAATGATTTTGGTTCATCTATTATTATCACTAAGAAGAAAAGCAGCCTAATCTTTTAATTTCGATGTCATTAGAAATACTTAAACACAAGGAAACCAGAATGTCTCTCAATAGTATAGAAATTCTCGGGGGCAGCTAGGTGGCAGTGGATAGAGTACCGGCCCTGAAGTCAGGAGGACCTGGGTTCAAATCCAGCTGCAGACCAAACACTTGACACTTACTAGCTGTGTGACCCTGGGCAAGTCACTTAATCCCAATTGCCTAAAACCAAAAAACAAACAAACAAAATAATAATAATATAGAAATTCTCTGTACTCTGCCCCCATGTAGCCACCCAATTTTACAAAGAGCCTTCCTTTTAATGAGCTGTTTTTTGAAGTTAGTCTTATAATAACTTGAAAATTCTATGCAGAAAGAAATCATATTTCTTGATACAACTAATTGTGTAACATGCATTATGTCCAAATTCCATGAGGGCACACATTTTCACTAGTGCCTATTGACCTGCACTTTGTCCTAACATCAGTTGAGTTTTAGCAATACAGGGTCCAGTGCAATTTTCCCACATTGTATCCTTCACTGAAATTTTCTCTTGACATGGCATTGCCATCAATAGGTTTGCAAAGTAACAAATTTCTAATACTAGTTTCAACCACATATCATAGAGTCATATATAATTAATGAGCATCTGTTGCTTCATCCATTTGTAATGAAAAAAATAGAAAATTTTAATCTCTCAATTGATTATAAAGGTCTTCAGATGGATGGATAATTCTCCTTCCCATGGTATTATCTATAAGTAGAAATCAATTTAGCTGCATAGGATTTGCATAGAATTCGCCAAGTACCATTTCAATCACATCAATTGTTTCAGGTAACACTGACATTTTTCTTCTCAAATGAGGCTTCTTACCCTAAGCAATTTTATGCCATTATCATTTGGAATTTATCCAACCTATATTTAATCAGCTTATAAAAAACTCTAATTAAACAAACCAACATGGAAAATGTTGGGAAAGTTTAGAAAGCACAATGGCATCCACGCCAGCATTCCATCTGTAAGCTAACCAGATATTCCTCAGGCTGGTAGAAAAAGTTATTCTTCACACAGATAATCATATCATGATACACATCTGGGTGTCATTATTATGTTTATGCAGCTCTTCTTATATTTTAATTGGATTCATCATTATAGAGCAATCAATTCCCTTCTTCCATGTGGATCATCACCCATACATATATGCTTTCCTAATCCTATGGGTATCTTGTCCATGTCTTCCCCAAAAAACCCTCCCCAGAGGATCTAGAAGCTTCCTTTAGGTCTCAGGACTCCTTTATACCCTAAAAATCATTTAAGTCTCCTTCATTCTCATTAACATTATTGAGGAGGAAGAAAGGGAAGGGAATAAACATTTATTAAGTGCCTACTGTGTGCTAGGCATTATGCTAAGTGCTTTTCAGATATTATCTCATTTGATTAAGAAACCCAAAGAGTTTTTGTTTATACAGGCCAGAGGTGGGGAACCTGCAGCCTCGAGGCCACATGTGGCCTTCTAGGTCCTTAGGTGTAGCCTTTAGACTGAGTCCAAGTTTTACAAAGCAAATCCTTTTATTGGGGGATTTGTTTTGTGAAGTTTGGGTTCAATCAAAAGGCCTCACTTGAGGACCTAGAGGGCATGTGTGGCCTTGAGGCCACAGATTCCCCACCCTTGACACAGGCTGTATCTACTGATATTTACCATATTAAAAATTGAAATGGAAAAATTGTTAAAATATATATGAATTCATTAAAAATTAACAGTAATAAACCCATTGCGTGTTAACATGTAATAGATTACATATAAAACAGTTTAATGAAAACAACTATATTTTTCAAAATAATAAACATGTAGTGAGAGGAGTGTCATTATTTTACATATTTTTGCAGATCTCTTTAATATCTGGCTTAATAGAAAACAACTAGATTCTCACATTTGCATCTCCATTCAATCCACTGAGATACAATGTTTTGGTTGAAGTATATGAAGAAAATCTGCCTCACACAGATATGCTGTTAGAAAGAAGAGGTGCATTTTAAAATACAAATAACTTCTTAGTATTATTATGAAAATATTTGACCTCATAGACCTCACGAAAGAGTCTGGGGGAACCCCAGAGGACCACAGACTACACTTTGAAAAACCAGTGCTCTAAGTTAATATTTTATAGATACCAGGGCAACATTCAAACAGTTCATTTGTTCTCCTTCAATGTCATTAGTAGACCTTTTTCTGGATTTTATTCCACATCTTGGACACAAATCATCATTGATAATATACTAGAGCCTATTTAAACTCACTATGAATCTATCGCCCTTTGGGTTCACCCACAACTTTGAATCCTTGGAAATTGTAGTGTTCATGATTTGCAGCCTTTAAACACCACTGGAAAAAATATTAGTTTTAAAAGAGGAAGAGAAGTATTTATGTCAAAGAGCAGCTTGGGATTCTTGAAAATACTTCACAGTTTTCTGAATGAGAGCCAGCCCACTCTATTCTTCCTCTTCAATCCTGGGTCAAACTTATTGTCCGTCTACAATGTCTGTCCAAGATATATGTACTTGGGAACAAACAATATATTGCCTGCTAGCCTTCGTGTTTACCTAGATTTTAGTAAAGCCTTTGACAGAGCTCTTCAAACTATTTTTGTGTAGATGATGGAGAGATGTGGGCCACAAGACAGTACTATTAGACAGGTTTGGAATTAAATAAATGGCTGAATTCGAAGAATAGTTATTAATCGTTGGATGTCAACTTGGAGGGCAGTCTCTAGTAAAATGCTCCAGGATCTTTCTTAAGCTTTGTGCTGTTTAATATGGTTTTAAATGATTTAAAGGCATGGATGATAATATGCTTATTAAATTTGCAGGTGACACAAAGCTTGAAGCAAGAGTTAAGAGTTGGAATTCAAAAAGACCCTGTAGGCTATAGTACATTGAGTCAAAGTGAATAAGATGGCATTTTAAAAAGATAAGTATAAAGTCTTATATTTAGGCTCAGAACAATCAACTTCACAAGTATAAAATGGGGAAAAAGGGGATAAATAGTAGATTATCTAGAAAACTGGGGAAAGGGGTTTAGTGAAATACAAACAATATAAATCAACAGTGTGATGTGACAATCAAAAAAGACATGATCTCAGGAGGAAGTCAGAGAGATTTAGTGTCCAAGATTTGGAATGATACTCCTGTTGCACTCTGCTGTGGTGAGACCATAGAACTGTATAATTAGATTAAGTCTAGTCATGATTCTTGGGGGAGGACATTGGCCAACTGAAGAGTATCCTAAAAGGGCAATTGGGATGGTGATAGGCATCAAGATTGTGCCATGTAAGAATCAGTTGAAGGAATAAGGTATGTTTAACCTGAAAAAGAATATTAGACTTTGCATAGTGCTAAGTTTTGCAAAACACTTTACCTATAGTACCTTATCTCATTCAAGCCTCATAATAACCTGGCAAAGTAGGTATTACAGGTATAGGTAGGATTTTTTTTTCGTCTTAGAGTTCCCTGTATCAATGAAATCACAGGTCTAATTCCTACCCGTATCATCTCATAAAGTGCCAAAAATGGCACTTATTTCATTATTCAAAGATTATTTTCCCAAATTAAATCTATTTTTATCTAATAGAATGCAAATAGATATAATATGTTACAGGAGCTTGATACAATAATTAGCACTTGGAGGCATACCCAACTTGAACAGTGGATACCCTAGAAAACAATACACCAAATTTAAGGTATCTTAAACTTGGACTCATACCCACTGAAGACTATAGCTCATGGGTTCCCATTGCTGTTTTTACCTTTACTAGTCAGTCAAAAGACACAATTAGTTCTAGTAAAAGCATTTAATAAAATTATATAAGTAAAATAGAAATAAAACACCTACCCCACAAATGTTTCACAAATATTCATACCAACAACAAAAAAAAGTTGAAACAAACGGGGAACATAAGTAGCCAGGGCATGTGTTTTGAAGGACACACATATAAAGAAATGTCCAACATCAATAAATGGAATGGCACATACTCAGAATACATATGTGGCCAGGGCACACAAGTGAAGGATCAATTCATATCTCTGTGCTGCAAAGCCACCATTGTTTTCTGGGGATTTCATCAAGATGCTGCTCTTGTGTGTCTGCTCCATGGTCACATGTCATGCAGTCTCTCCTCGGGGGGCATTGACTCTGCCAGTCTTTGCTCCCTCCTGTTCTTATATGGCTGCTCTGCTCATCCTATTGCTAACTGCTGAGTGTGTTCTACTGGTCAAGAGTTTGCAGACCTTCTCTCTGAACCCAGTTTCTAGCTTCACCCATAGTGCTATCTCTTCCTCAAAGGAGGAGCTCTGCCATTGCTTGTTTAGCTTAATGCCTAGATGCTGGAGTTTTCTTCTCTTTTTTCCTTTTTTGAAACAGCTTTTTTAGCTATACCCAGTAATTGCCCAGGGAAAAACAACGTGAAAATGCCTTTAATTCAGGGAATAATGAGAATAAAATGTGGTCAGCCATTCTTCCTAGCTCCTCAGTCAATCTTATCAAACATTTAGAGATTTTACTCTGAATGGGGTAGTCAGAGGAGCCCAGCAGGAGTTGGGCTGTTCTGGGCTGCAGTTCTTTGCAAAAGCAGTATTGCCTCAGAGAAAACGCTTGCTCTAGGACCAATAAAATCATGTAGCCAGCTATAGGTTCCCCTCACTAGCCTGAGAGTATTCTTTTAAAAAAAAAATCTCTTTTGCCCTCCTTATTTTCAGAATCTGCCAATTTACTAGCACAGTGCATGACTCATAGTAGTCATTAAACATTTTGATTAAACATTTATTGAGTGCCCACTTGTGCTAGACACTCTGCTAAGTACTAGGGAAACAAAGAAAACCAGAAATCAAGTCCCTGACCTCAAGGAGCTCACCATCTAATGGGGAAGCATTATATTATTACGGTAATAATACAACATTGATATTACTTAGTAGTAAGTGTTCACCTACTTCATCTCATTACACAAAATTTTTTTAAAAAAATGATTCTAATCATTGTATAGAGTCAGCCCAACAAGGTTTTGTCTTGAGGAGTAAAATGGTAACATTTTAGAACCTTATTATTAGGGCTTTGTCTGTCCCTGTATGATTTAGTTGAGCTTGAAAGTTATACTTATCAAAATATTGAAGAAGAAATATATGACTCTGTTGCAGTCCCAAGATGTATCACATTCTGTTTTCTCCTACACTGCTTGCTCCCTCTAGTAGGGGATACAGGTGGGGTTCATAGAACCATGAGATTCAGGCATGAGCCCAGAGCAGTCTAAAGTGAGTGGTTCTAATCATTGGCCTTTGGCTTATTGTTTCTTGATCAGCCCAATAAAAGTCTCCAAATTCCTCAAGCAATAGTCATGTATATTGTTTGCCTGGATCTGCTTACTTCACTTAGCATCAATTCTTACAAGTCTTTCCATGATTTTCTGTCATCATCATGGTTATTATTTCTTACAGCACATTAATATTCCATTACATTCATATGCTACACTTTGCTCAGCTATTTACCAGTCATTGGGCTGTTGCTATTTATCTTTGTGTCTCCCACAATGCCAAGTACAATTCCCGGCATATATTGAGTGCTCAATAAATATTAGTTGAGAGAAAGAATGAATGAATACTCCTGGTTATAATAGATGCTTTTACAGGTCTGGCTTACCTGTGAGGTATTTTGCTTCTTCCTTCCCCCCACCTCCTTTTATACTTCCTGCCCCTTCCGTCTGCTCCAGACATTGCTTTGTGTTTCATACAAGAGCCTAGGGGTCACCTAACATGAAGCCAGTCAACATCACAGGCCATGTGAGCTGGGGAACTGACTCATTAAGGAGCCACTTCTGGATGCTTCAAATCCTACATAGTGAAGGCAGGCAAACTGAAGTATATGAGGAGTCTAATCTCTCAAGGTAAGGAATATAACAAAGAGACACAGATGACAATCAAAAACTCCAGGTGGCTGAAGGGAGGGGGTGGATAGACTTTACCGGAATCATGTTATTCTTCAGTCATTTCAGTCATGTCCAGCTCTTCGTGACCCCATTTGGGGTTTTCTTGGCAGAGATACTGGATTAGTTTGCCATTTCCTTCTCCAGCTTATTTCACAGATGAGGGAACTGAAGCAAAGAGGGTTAAGTGACTTACCCAGAGTCACACAGCTAATAAGTACGGATTTGAACTCAGGTCTTCCTGACTCCAGAGCCAGCATTCTATCCACCGCACCACCTATCTGCGTCGCCAGAATCATGGTGAACATTTATTTGCAACATCAACACTTAGAATCCCTACACTGAGAAACTTTCCCAGCAGCTTGGGAGAGCAAGTAGCGTAAATAATCAGCGATAGATTTGGTGCCTGCTGGGTCTTCTTGACCAGCTGTGGGAGCTTACCAGAACAGGAAGGTAGTGTTCATGGCTAATTATATGCAGCTGCCAGGGCTATTACATTGCTTTGTGCCTCTTACCTGGACAGCAGCAACTAGGTCTGATGGATTCAGACCATAAACAGCACTCTCTATAGGAACTGATATAACTCAGAAAATCTGAAGATTAGTGAACAAAGTGTTGGAGATGCTTACGTTGTTAAGATTCTTGCTGATTTCTCATCAGGTCGAGCTCAGATCCTCTAGACCATTACCAATTCTTTATTGTGATTGGCCTCCCAGATTAGACACAGTTAGCATTTGGAGGTAATAATTTAGAGGAGTTTGAGATAAATCCACTTGTAAAGGTTCAGATGGTGACTCCACCTCTGAATTATCTTAGTCTGAGCAGCCTCATCTGAAGGGAGGGGGCTGGTATTCTAATTTATACTGTTCTCATCAATGCTCACAGAGTTGACATCACCAGGATAGCTGCTCCACTGAATTGTATCATATGGTTTAGAGGGCAAAGCTCTTAGAAATTTCTGATCAGGAGCAGTTCAATTCCTCCAAATTGGTGCTGATTTAGTGAAATATTTTGCTTGAAGAGGTTGCACTAAAGGGTCTTTGAGGCTGGCAGGTATGCTAATATCTATTCAATTCAACAAGCTTTTATTTAACAGTCAACCAGCATTTATTAAGCAACTACTATGTGCTTGGCACTGTGCTAAGTACTAAGAAAACACAGAAAGGCAAAAAACACCCCTTGCTCTCAAAAGCTAAGTCTAATGTACTGTTATGTGCTTGGCAGTGCTCTAGGCAACAGAGATTCAAAGAAAAGGATGAAATAGTCCCTGACTTCGAAAACCTTGCATTCTATTGTGGGGGTGGTGAACAACATATACAAAGAAAATTAAATTAAAAATCTATATGAAGTCATTTCTGCAATGAGGGCACAAGTACCCTATAATTCTCACCATATCTTTTTAGTAAACATTCCTTTGTAGTAGCTAATTGATGTTAATTCGTTAGACTACATTGATGCAGTTAATACTGGGAGAAAGGGGATTTGAGCTAATAGCTTAGAACAATCACTCTATTGTCCCTCAAGAATACCCCTCAAACTCTGAGGAAAAGAGGAAGCCAAGTTCCAGGGATGTGTGTGTGTGTGTGTGTGTGTGTGTGTGTGTGTGTGTTAGGACGGTGAACACAGAGGCTTGCCACTAACCCGCATAAAAGGGCAGAAGAAAGGAATTCAGTACTTACTGATTTATGTCCACACAGATGCCCCTTTATCCCTTTCCTAGCTCTGGCTTTCTCCAATCTCCCCTAGACTGTCAGTTCTTACCTTGACCAATTAGGATATTTATTTGAGATTTTAATGCTTGTCAGTGCATACAGGGAAAACAAACAGTAGAATGAAGATTTATGGAAGAGAGGATTCTAGTCCTTCCCCCGTGCCAAACCTGAAACTTGATAGAAGAGGAAACATTGGTGTTCCAAAATGTAGGCACTACTTTTCAGTCAATTTACCTGCATTTGTTTCCTTTTCCTACTGCTATTTCTCAAGCATAGCGACATAAAAATACATTGACAACTTCTCACATGGAGTCTCTCCATTATAATTCCTCAGTTAAAGTCTTTTTGCTCTTAGTCAACAGTAGCCAGGGACCAGGACCCAGATGTTTGCATAATTCTCCATCGTCCCACGATGCCTCCTGTTTTATGCAAGTAAATATGATAAGTAAAAATTTCTTAACTGCAAGGTTGATTAAACATTGCAACAGGCTCCATCCCTAGAGATCTCAAAAAATATGATAGACAACCATCTGTCATGAAGAATTTACATAGCGATTACCTAGGGGCAGGGAGCTGGTCCAGATGACCTTTTAATATTCCTTCCACTTCTGTAAGTATTTCCCACTTGCTCCTTTTTATTGTACTGCAAAAAAGCCCCTATA
The DNA here is from genome assembly GCF_003287225.1 of Phascolarctos cinereus. Classification (NCBI taxonomy): domain Eukaryota; kingdom Metazoa; phylum Chordata; class Mammalia; order Diprotodontia; family Phascolarctidae; genus Phascolarctos; species Phascolarctos cinereus. The sequence goes on from NW_027555625.1 coordinate 144,027,973, forward strand.
AATTATGTCACATGCAGTGGATATACTACAGGTACAGTCTGAAATAATGAAAAGAGTCCAAGATGAGTAGTCAAGAGACCTGGGTTCTAGTCCTGACTCACACTCACTGTGTGATCATTTCTATAGGCCTGAGCTTCTTCGTGTGTTAACTGGAAGAGTTATATAATATCTAAGGCCCCTTCCACTTCTAACAATTGAGTTCTGTATTTAAAGTCATACAAAGCTAAGTTCAAATTCAATCTTATACATTTACTAGTTGGGTGACCCAGAGCAAGAAGCTTGATCTCTCTTAATCTCCTTCCTTATTTGTGAAATGGGGATCAGTTGTGAGGATCAAACAAGATCAGGTACATAACGAGTTACAAACCTTAAAGCCTTAGATAGTCAAATGGACCTATGATCTCATCAACTTGGAATTTCTCTTCAATGAGACAGATTCCAACCCATTCATGCCTGCCTGTCCAGCTCAACTCTTTTCCATGCCCTCCCTTGAGTTCAAGATGAGGGATCCAGCCAATGTGCTAAAGGTTGTATTCAATTTCTCCTGACATTTTGAGGGCATGCATGCAGTACTCTGGATGCCCACCTGCCATCCCTCACTTTGGCCACATGGCCAACCCATCATCTCTTACTATCATGCAATTTCTTAATGACATCATTTTTAATCGTTCTTCGAAGTTCCTTGTTGGTTATGTATCGCAGTGTGCTTACATCCACCACGTTCCTTTCCACTAACCACTGTACAGTATTCATTTTTAACTTTTTAAAAGCTATTGTATTCCATGGTTTGTTGCCAGACAATACCAGAATGTTGGTATTTAAAATAGGGGTTTTTGCTTTCATGGGAAGCTGAAGGTCATGAAAGAAACTTTGCAATTTCCCAAAGAAATCCAGTCTACTTTCTTCTTCCTGTTCAACTTTGTACCCAATTAATTGTCTGCCTCTATTGGCTGTCCCAGATACAGATCCTAATAGCCAAGCTGTTACAAGTTGTTAATCCAGATGCATGTTATGATATAGGCAATACACATTCTTCATCCACTTGGTCTTTCCTGTGTCTATAGTCAGGTCAAACTCCTTTGAACAATTACAGATCTCTCTTCCAGGATCTAGAGCTTAATGCAATTGGTCCGCTATCACCCACAAACAGAGGTATGTAGAAGACCTTACCAGCCACAGGGAATTACTCTTCAGGTTAGACATTGTGCTGGATCTACTCCATCACAGTAAGTGAATATGCATCTATCTAATCCAGTAAACATTTATTAACTATTGATGCTAAGTGCCAGGGATAAAATTAACAAAAAGAAAACCAGGCCGTGCCCTTAAAGAACTTATATTCTAATGGAGGTTGGGGGAGACCACACACAAAAAGAGGCAGGAAATGGGCAGGGGGAACACCAGGAGGAAGCCAGCACAGGGTCATTTTTTCCTGTGGAAAAAATGGGCAGAGCAGCAGATACACAACTGAGTGAGCCCAAAAGTCCAGTTTCTGCCCTCTATAAAGAAAACCATTGGGAAAAAAAAAACCCTTGATACTCCCTCCAGTAAAAGGAGAAGAGACTGAGGGAAGTAGGGTCAATCAAGGCTTAAGGTAGCAGCATGGCGGTGAGTTTAGAGGTGAGGAGCTTAACCTCAGAGGCGCATCTTGTTCTATGGAGTTGAAATCAAGCAGAACAGCAGAAGCAGAGTGGATCTCCCTGTTTTATGCCACACTGTAAATAATGTAAATACACTGGTATTTACAACCACACAGTCAGCAAGCAGGGCTGTTTTCTGTTGTGATACAAGGTATCTCAAAAATCTTAGTGCCATTTTAAGCTACCAAAGCTTAAAATGACACTAAGACTTTTGGGACACCCTGCATATTTCAAAGACTCTTAAAAGATGTTAATGTAGAGATGGGAGATTCTTTGTTGAAAAGGAGCCTATAAAGCGATGTTTTGCTCTCCTGAACCAAATGTCTTTTCTTGTAAATATCTATCATTATGATTATTATGATTCTCTAAGTATTTTCCCAAATTATTTTCCAGACTTACCTAGGTCCTCGTGATATTTCCTCCAATAGTATAGAGGGGGCATAGTAACATAAAGCAGTTCAGAATTGGTCATATTTTACATTCCTATTAAAATTTATATCTGCCCTAAGTTGATTTTTTTTTTCTTAAGTCCTCAGCCTGTCATGCTGGGTGCCTCAAACAGGCCTCCTGAGGCTAAGTGCTAGAACTTAGCAGGTAAGGTGACAGGTTGAAGTTTGAGTTAGTCAGTCAAAATAGGATTGCAAACAGTTGCTTTTTAAACTGTCCTAAACAACTTAAATATGGAATCTGGAAGCAACAGGATCCTTAGAAGTGTTGCATCTTGAAACCTGGGCCCAACCAAACAGTAATAATAATCATCATTATTAAAATCACATTTCTGTGGTGATTGAAAGTTTGGAAAATACTTCTCTTATGTGATCTTATTTGAACCTCACAACAACCCTATGCAGTAGGTACTCCAGGCATTATTAGCCGTATTTTACAAATGAAAAAATTGAGAGTCACTAAGATGAGGTGCCTTGTTCATGGTCATAGCTATGTAGGTGTTAGAGATAGGTTTTGAGCCCAGGTCTTCCTGAATTCAAGTATAGCACTCTATGAGTCCATATTTCTTCATTAGTAATATAAAAGCTTATAAAACACAAATATGACATAAAATCTATGGATATGAAAATATAACTAAAATAGACTCTATTTGGGATTTAAAGTATGTATTTTATACATAGAGATAGAGACTGGATATGAAGAATTCCCAGGTGAGAGAATCTGTCTACTAATATAGCCTCGCACCTCCTCTGCAATGTAGACTGTTGCCTAGCCCAGAAAACTATTTAAAAAATAAACAACAGGGCAAGAGCTCTAAATTCTTTTTTAAATTTATTTTTAATTTATGGAATAAAACAAATATTTCTATAACATATTATAATAAAAATGATTGCACATGAAACTGCACATCTGCTATATATAACTTGCTATTCCTTTTAAATATACAATGAAGTTATCATGTAAATTTCTTTTTCTTCTTCTTCCTTCCTCCTCCCCCTCCCTAAAGAGGGCCACCATTAGACATAAGTAAGTGTGTGTGTGTGTGTGTGTGTGTGTGTGTGTGTATACATACATATGTAAAATTATTCTATACATACTTCTATTTATCAGTTCTTTCTCTGGATGCAGATAGTGTCTTTCTTCATATGTCCTTTATAGTTATTTGGGTATTTATGATAGTCAGAACAATTTATTTGTTCAAAGTCATTCTTAAAATAATATTGCTGTTACTGTAAACAATAAGAACCTACATTCTAAGACCAAATATAAAAGTCAGATATTTTAGTACATGTCAGAGATGGGATTTGAAGACTGGTCTTTCTGGCTCCAAATTGGGTGCTCTATACATTAAGCTACACTGCCTCTATTTTTATACATGAAAAATAAACACATAGAACATTGTCACTGCAATGTGCTTTTGCATGAATTATCTTATTTGATCTTCATAACAACCCTATGAGGAAGGCATGAGAGGTATTATTACCACCATTTTAGAAACAAACTGAGACTGGTTAGTTAAGTGACTTGACCAAGGTCCTGACAGAATCCAGCTATTCTGAGTTGAGGTACAGTGCTCTTTACACTTGACCATCCTGCCTTTATAGATATATTCTCCCTTGGTTTCCCTAAAAAGACACTCATTGGAGATCAGAAGCCACACCCTGATCAATACAGAGGAAGTTTTACAGCCATCTTCCCTCAACCATCTTCTCAAGAGAACAATGTTGTCCTAAGTATGAAACAAAAATAAACACCCCCCCCAATATCCTAGATTACCCACTCAGATGCAAGCCTCCCACCCCCACCTCTTCCTCCTCGTCTATAATTCCTGTCTTCCCAGTCTACTGTACAACTGCTCTCATTTCTAAGCTTCTTCTTTCCTTCATAAAAAGAAGTGTCTCTCATCAACAGCGTGGTTTTCCAGGGGTGGGGAACCTGCAGCCTCAAGGCCACATATGGCTTCTAGGTCCTTGGATGCAGCTTTTTGACTGAATCCAAGTTTTATAGAACAAATCCTTTTTTTAAGGAGATTTGTTCTGTGAAGTTTGGATTCAGTCAAAGGCCCGTACTTGAGGACCTAGAGGGCCACATGTAGCCTTAAGGTTGCAGGTTCCCCACCCCTGATTTAGAGGGAAAGTTACTATGCAAAGTTGCAAAAGACTTGAGTTATGGTCTTAGCTCTGCTCCTACTAAAAAGTTTTTTGGCTTAGGAAGTCTGTTTATCCCTCCAGGTCTTTGACTCCTCATCTATAAAGGGAGATGACAGAAATTGATCCCACCTCATAGGGTTGAGGTATTTTGTAACTTGGAATCATGAAATGAGTATGTGCTATTATGATGGTTAGTAGTGTTTTTCTGGGTCCATCTTTCCTGGTTCAACATTTCCAAAAATCTTGCCCCTTCAGGGCAGTGTTTTCTGTATTTAAGCTATTTGGAGGTGACTTAGAAGCCATTTCTGTTCTTTTTTATTTATTCTCATGCAATAATTGCCTTCCCCTTTGCTGATGAGATGAATTTTCATCCATTTGTAATCCATTAATAACTTCAACTCTCCTCTACTTGTAAACAGTCCATTATATTAAATTGTCTTTGTCTAGCCTTGCATTGAACACATGATAAATTACGGCTTCCAGTCCTTGATTTTTACTGATTTGTAAACATGCCAGTTACATGCCTGTCCACTCCACTATGCTTTTTTTTGGCAATAGCTGAGAGTGTGAAAAGCAGTTTTTTGCCACCTTTCCTGTCTCCATCACTGAGGCTGTTGGTTTCACACCATCAAGCACATTAGTATTTAAGTTTGGAATTGGCAGCATGGGGTGCAAAGAGAGGGAGTGGTTTGAATGTATACCTAATACACACATTTACATTTTCTGGCTTACAATATTCTGTAAATGTCAGGACTTTAATTGTTATTCTTCTTATCAGAATTCACAAAGACTGCATGGGAAAATACCAACTCCTTTTCTGTACAAGGACTTGAAAACAGAGAGAGCACAAGGCAGTCAGGCCAATTCTCTTCAAATACAGAACTTAATCCCACCATGTAGAAATGTAACTTATCTTTCTTGTAATGAGCTAGTTTTTATGTTCTCTTGTAAGAGCTCCCTAGGAACAGAGACCTGCATGGCCTACTAATAATGGTGATCACATTTCCTGGTTCTCTGAAGCAAGGATCAGGGTCTTCTTGGAAAAGAGAGAATTGCTCCAAAGCCTTGGGTTAAAAAATTAAAAGGGTTAATTCCCTTTGGTTACTCTTTACTTTCTCAGGGAAAATACCACTTCCCTACCACTTTCCCATTAAACTAAACTACCCTTCTTATACAGTCAAGTATAACTCACAGTTACATTCAGCTCCCAAATATTTCTTGTTTCATATACATCTTCTTTATTGACTTTTTCCTAAGCTGATTCTCTAATATTTCTTCAATAGAATTGTCATTTTATCAACATATGCACACTTTTCAATAATGCATATCATAACCCATCTATTGTAGTCCAAGTAATGATAAATCCAATCTGGGACTTCAGGTTCAGGATTGGAATGAAATGAGATGCTCATAGACCATTTAAAAGTTAGCAAAAGGAAGTTTACTTAGCCATAGCATGGAAACAATATTCATCAAAAATAGAACATTGATATATTTGGGTGTCAATTCCTTGCCTCTGTGTTGGCCATGCCCATACCAGTCGGAAGCATGTATCAAGTCTGAAGAATGAGCCCCTCATTCCTTCTGAGCTGGCTTTTGTACTTAGGTCACTGGGAAGCAATATTAGCAGTTAAAGCCTTAGTCTCCTAGACCAATTAAGTTTGATGATGGTTTAATTTATCTTATCTTTTCTTTTTTAGGCAATTGGGGTTAAGTGACTTGCCCAGGGTCACACAGCTAGTAAGTGTCAAGTGTTTGGTCTGAAGCCAGATTTGAACTCAGGTCCTCCTGACTTCAGGGACAGTGCTGTATCCACTGTGCCACCTACCTGCCCTGGTTTAATTATCTTTTAAGGAAAAATGAGGTGAGCCCAGAGGTGGGGAACCTGCAGCCTTGAGGCCACATGTGGCCCTCTAAGTCCTCAAGTGCAGCCCTTTGACTGAATCTAAGCTTCACAGAACAAATCCTTTTATTAAGGAGACTCTAGCCTATATGAGGTAAATGTTTTCTACAATATACCACCCTTTGGTGGCAAGGTCCTAAATGTCTTATAGAAGGCATTCTACCATTAAATGGCCTTCAGATTGTTACTGAACGACTCTAACCTAAGAGTTATAAGAAACCTGGCATAGGCAGCCCTGGAGAAAGAACATAAAAAAGTAACAGAAATGAAGTAAAAAAAGATATGATAAGCAATATAACCCCCTGAAGGAGTGATCAAATATGGAGAACAAAGGCAAGAAAGTCCAGGCTTTGCTTGGAAGGACTGAGCTCTAAATCTTAAGAATTTTGTCCACGTGGCAAATGACGCCAATCTTTGCAGTCCAGTTTGTCTCTCAATTTAAAGAGGTAATGATGTACCACATCACACCTATCAGACTGGCCAACATGAGAGAACAGGAAAATGATAAATGTTGGAGAAGATGTGGGAAAACTGGAACACTAATGCGCTGTTGGTGGAGTTGTGAACTGATCCAACCATTCTGGAGAGCACTTTGGAACTATGTCCAAAGGGCTATAAAATTGTGCATACCCTTTGACCCAGCAATAGCACTTCTAGAGCTGTATCCCAAAGAGATCATACAAATGGGAAAAGGACCCGCATGTACAAAAATATTTATTGCAGCTCTTTTTGTGGTGGCAAAGAATTGGAAATTGGGGGCAGCTAGGTGGCGCAGTGGATAGAGCACCAGCCCTGCATTCAGGAGGACCTGAGTTCAAATCCGGCCTCAGACACATAACACTTACTAGCTGTGCCCTGGGCAAGTCACTTAACCACATTGCCTAAAACCAAAAAGAAAAGAATTGGAAATTGAAGGGACATCCATCAATTGGGGGATGACTGAACAAGTTGTGGTATATGATTATGATGGAATACTATTGTGCTATAAGAAATGATGAACAGGCAGACTTCAGAAAAACCTGGAAAGACTTGTATGGATTGATGCTGAGTGAAGTGAATAGAACCAGGAGAACATTGTACACAGTAACAGCCACATTATGTGATATCTAACTTTGATAGACTTAACTCTTCTCAGCAATGCAAGGATCTAAGACATCTCCAAGGGATTCATGGTAGAAAAGTGCTATCCACATCCAGAGACAGAACTGTGGAGTCTGAATGCAGATCCAAGCATTCTATTTGCTCTTTTTTTTCCCCTTCTGTTTTGTTTTATTTCTTCTTTCTTGTGGTTCCTCTCATTGGTTCTAATTCTTCTTTACAGCATGACTAATGTGAAAATGTTTAATAGGAGTGTATATGTAGAGCCTGTATCAGATTGCACACTGTCTTGGGGAGGGGGGGAGGAGGGAGGGGGAGAAAATTGGGAACTCAGAAGCTTATAGAGGTGAATGTTGAAAACTAAAAATAAATAAATTAAAAAATCAATAAATGCAAAAAATAAAGAGGTAATGATGAATAAGAACAACAGTAAGAGCATTGTGATCATAAAACAGATAATGATGCTTCAGTTACAGTCATCAGTAGTCTCTTCATGAATCAGGGCCAACTCTAGTAAACTAGTTATCAAGTCATTGCCCTCTTGCATGCAGCCAATATCAAGAATCACCCTCTATCACCACTCAATATTCAGCAGCCCACAGACCAGGACACCACTTTCCTGGGAGCCCCAAGATAAGGAAAATACTAAATCTTTGTCCCTTTAGAGGCCTCTACATAAGGTATCACACACACCCCACTTCTTCAACAGAGGTTAAATAGATAGTTTCACCTGTTTATGTTGCCAGAAAGCAAGACATCTCCCAACAACTCTATCTTTTGGTTCTATAAACCTTTCATAAGAAAGAATTGTCTAATGACCACTGGATACTGTACTGCCAGCAGTATGAAAGGGTCTTATTAATTTCAGATTACAGTAAGCAAAGGGTTGTACTGGGCTTGTCTGAGGGAAAATCCCCTCATTCCTCTTATGCTGGTTTTTGTATTTAGGCCACAAGGAAATTAAAGTCATGGTCTGAACCTTAGTCTCCAGAAACAAATAAGTATGGAGGGAAGTTTCAGTATTTCTTAAGGCAAAACTAACCTAGAATTAATGAAGCAAATATTGTTCTTATGACACCATCTGTGCCTGCCTATGCTTGAAACTGTTGTTCATATCTTCCTATAAATCATCTCAGAGGGACCACTCTGGGGGTTCCCGAAGATCTTTTAGTATTTTTTGGATACCATTAGAGTAAAGGAATTCTCAATTATCTCTCACTCTTAGTGTGTGACCAATATTTTTTAACTTTTTTGTTTAATATTATTTTTTATTATTTTTATCACATTTTATAATTTTTAATTTTATTTTACCTTTTTATTTTAAATTTACTTTTATTTATTTCTGTTCGTCACTTACCCTTTCCCTACTATTCACATTAGCCATTTTCTAACTTTTTATTTCAATTGCCTGTTTATTCTTCTCAAGGAACTGTCCATTAGTGACTGGTACATACCCCTTGTTGTTGTTGTTGTTTTTCTTTTCCTTTTGCTCTCTACTTACCCTCGTCATGCTATTCACATTACCCATTTTCTAATTCTTTGTTCCAATTGCCTACTTATTCTTCCCAAGAAACTACTACTCAGTCATTTTTAGGTCCTGGTTCACAATTTCCCTGGACAAATTCCATCTACCTGGCTCACAGTGTTTGCTATTATAGAGAGAGAAGATTAAAAGAAAAAAAAAGATTAAAGTTTTGTTGCAGAGACATTCTTTTGGACACCTACCAACAATATATGGGCTAGTACCTTGAGATAACCACTGGAAGCTCATTCATATTTTGAAGACCAATTGTAGGCACAAATCTGGGAAGGGACCTTACTTTATGGTGTCAATAAGCATGGAAAAACAGAATTATGGGGTCATAGGATTATGGGATATAATCTCATCCAGTGAGACTCAAACTTTATTTGCTTTCAGTACAATATTCTTTGCCATAAGGAATTTTGGTGCTCTCAACATTGAAGTTGGCAACAAAGAAAAATTCCCAGAAAGTCAGGCTTCCAGACCCATTGCTTAGACCTTGGGAATCCTTCCCTTCCACCCCCCCCTTCCCTTGCAATCCTTTCTCTACTCCCCCAGGAGCAGCAGTGGTTCTACACCTCCACCGATAAAACTGGTATCATGACATTTCTAACACCAAGCCAAGATGAGCAGTTAGCAAACTGCTGCTGAGGAGGAGGACTGGGAATGTGAAAGTCTCCAGCTCCAACAGTTCTGAGCCACATCTGGTAAAGCAAAGGACATATTGTAGCGAGCCCTAGGAGAGTTTATCCCAATGAGAATATTTGATCAAAAGCTTTTATGGATAGTGTGAATCAGAGAATGCCTTCTATGCCAGTTCTTTCTCCTAGACAGCACCAGATTATTCATAGAATACTTCAAGGTTTGTAAAGTACTTTATAGATATTATCTCATTTGATCCTCACAACAAGCCTGGGAGGTAGGTGCTATTATTATCTCCATTTTATAGATGAGAAAACTGAGGCAGACAGCAGTTAAGAGACTTGCCCAGGGTCACACAGCTAGTAATTATCTGAGGCTGCATTTGAACTCAGGCCTTCCCATCCCCAGGTCCAGCACTCCATCTACCATGCCATCTACCTATCCCTAATGACTCTGAAAACTCATTTCTTGGGGTCTCTGTAAAGACATCTGGCTATATCAACAAAAGATCACTGAACAAACCATTTTTGTCTGAATCAGCATGACAATTCACGCAAAGAACCCACTGGATTTTTTTTTCACTGAATCATTCAGTTGTTTGATTGAATTGACACATTTTAGCATCATGTAGACAGAAACAGATGCGTATTCTCTTTTGGGCTCTAATGGTTTGAATAGCAAAAAAAAAAAAGGGTTTTTTTGTGTTTTTTTTAATAAGACCAGCTCTCTATCCCAATGAACTTATGAAAACCTATCTAAATTAAAGCTTGATTCTAGTAAATGTTGCATATTCTTTTGGGTCTATGAAAAACATTTGGCCTTGAAAGGCAATTAGACTTTCTGAATCATACTGAAAATTCACAACAAAGTCAGGAAAAGAGTACAAGAATCCAGGCACTGAACCCACCCTTGATTCCCATAGTAACTTAGACTCTTTCCATTTTAGCATTTTCATTTTGTATCCCCAGTGGCTAGCACAAAGTAAGCATACAATAAAAGTTCATTGAATTGAATTCAATTCAATATAGATGGGAAAGTTCCCACAACTCAGCTTCAGATTTCAAACTATATCTGAATGCAATTACAAACATTTCTTTCTTACTAAATATCTCTTTCCATACAGCCACCCCTTGCTAGTGATTTCTAGTAACTAGTTAGCCCACATGCTGTAGAGTGCAGGCAAGGACAAAATGAGATCAATGGGCATTTTTTATTGACCCAAGCTGAAGGATCTAAGGCTATTATGGGATCATTGAGTTAGGAGAACCTCATCTGCAATTGGGATTTCTCAGGACATTGATGAAGAAAACTCAATTTACTCCCAGGGGAAATGGATTAAATCTGAAAACTGAAATACTACCACCAGTCTTTAATCAGCTGCCAACCATGTGCAGAGAATTGCCTTAACTAGGCATTATGAATAATAATATATAGTATTTACATAGCACTTTCAGGTTTGCAAAGCATTTTACTTATGTTTTCTCATTTCATGCTCACAATGATCCTTTGAGAAAGATGCTATTATTATCCCCATATTACAGATGAGGAAACTGAGTCTGAGAAAGATTATGTATTTTTCTCACCTGGGCTGGAAGTACAGTGGTTACTCACAGGCCCAGTTCTACTAATTAATCTACTCTATTTCTAACCTGGGCTGGTTCACCCCTCCTTTGGCAGCCTGATGGATCCCAACTCCTAGGAGCTCACCATTTTGGCAAAGATGACTTTGCAGACATCTGATCAGCTTTAGCCCTACTCCAGCTCAGAACTACTGAGCCCACATGATTCACTGAGTAGCAGGAATTATAGGAATGTACCACCATGTCTTGAATTGAGAATTTCTCAGCTATTAAATGACTGAGAGGACAGCTAGGTGGCATAGTGGATAGAATGCCAGGACTGGAGTCAGGAAGATTCATCTTCTGAGTTCAAATCTGGCCTCAGACCACTTACTAGCTGGGTGACCTTGGGCAAGTCACTTAACCCTGTTGGCCTCACTTTCCTCATCTGTAAAATGAGCTGGAGAAGGAAATGGCAAACCAGTCCAGTATCTCTGCCAAGAAAACCCCAAATGGAGTCATGATGAGTTGGACACAACTGAACAATAATAAATGGCTGATACAGGACTTGAAGTCAGGTCTTCCTGACTTTAGATTCAGTATTTTATTCTCTATTCCATCCAGCTATTGTGGGAAAAAATAGGATCCACAATTATTCTGCAACATCTTGATGGACTAATCCACCAACCACCTGGTGGCTTAATATTAGAAAGTCCTCAGTCCCTATTGAAGGGGAAATTAAATATAACAAACCATGCAAGGATATGGTAAGCAGCTAGTCTCACCTGTAACAGCTACCTGTTGTCCTTGAATGAGAAGTTTTGCATAAAAGAACTTTCACAATTGTAAAAGTATTTTTTCACTTCCCTTTGTCTCCTGCCCTTGAATAGGGAATGTCTTCTCATTTTCAATCTTGCCAGTTGCACTCCAAATAACTCCCCTCTTTTTTCTTGACTGCATCCCCTCTTTCTCTACTTCTCCATCTCCTGAGGCACTTTACTTACCTATCCTAAGTTGCTGAAGAATGCAGCTGATTTGCTGTGTCCTCTAATTAGGCCTGAAAGTTATAAAACTTGCTCTTATCATAGTCTTAAATTAAGACATCAGGGGCTGAGTTTTTCTCTATCTACCTGCATAATAAGGCTTCCTTTTGGGGGATGTTTTGTTTGTTTCATTTTGAAGATCTTAAATGCAAGAACTCATTTTTAGCAAGCATCCATTTAGTATATTTTATTTGTTGTATCAGGAGACACTGTTATGTAATGGATAGAAAGCCACTCTTGGAGTTAGAAAGACCTGGGTTCAAACCCTGCCTCTGACCCATACTAGTAAGATCAATGTGGGTTAGTAACTCAACCTCACAGTATCTGAGGCACTTACCCTCTGTAAGTACTAAATAACTGAGGAGTTGTCAATCTGAATTGGTGGAGGGAGGTTTCTATACTAGCAGCTTCCCACACAGATGAAATCACAGATCCAAATACCATCCCACTTTTTAAAAAATGTGTTAAATTCATCATTTCTAATTCTAAGACATGAGAGGCTATAAAAAGAGTAAAGACCTATTGAAAGTCACACAGAAAATCAAGATAAGAGCTGAGGTTGGAGCTACCCCCTTAATATGTTTCTTATGGTAAGAAATATGTCAAAACTAGAATTATAGGGTGCAGTATTAGGAAGAACTTTTAAACAATCTATTCTGCTGCAGGAGGCTTTCAAAAAAAAAAAAACCTGGAAAGACTTACATGAACTGACACAAAGTGAAGAAAGCAGAACCAGGAGAACGTTGTACACGGTAACAGCAATATTATACAATGATCAGCTGTGAATGACTTAACTATTGTCAGCAATACAATGCTCCCAGGACAGTTCTGAAGGACTCATGATGAAAAATGCTATCCACCTCTAGAGAAAGAACTGATGGAGTCTGAGTAGAGATCAAAGCATACTAGTTCTCACTCTATTTTTTCATGGTATTTTTTCATAGGTTTCTTTTTTTGGTCTGTGTTTTCTTTCACAACATGACTAATATAGAAATACATTTTGCATGACTGCATATGTATAAGCTATATCAAATTGTTTGCCTTCTCAATGAGTGGGGGAGGGAGAGAATTTGGAACTCCAAATTTTAAAACATGAATGTAAAAATTCTTTTTATATGTAACTAGAAAAATAAAATATTTTTAAAAATAATTTCTGCCCAATAATTCTGAGCTGCCTCATGGAGCATGACACTTCCTATCACAGGAAATGTTCAGTCAAAGGCTGGACCTGTCCAGGATGAAAAGGTAGAAGGCAGTCCTGCTTTGATGGAGGCTAAACTAAGTGACCTCTAATGCCTCCAACTACTCAGAGATTCTATGAGTCTTCCCTAAGTCTCATTCTAGACTCCTAACAACCCTAGAATTCTCATCCTTACAGGAAGGAGGTAACATGAGTATCAGTGAATTGATACCCACAGCTTTACAAATTGATGTGGTACTAACATTTAGGCTGAAAGAGATATTACACTTGAGAAAATGTATGAGAGTTCAATTTACTGTGATAGAGGGTCCTGAGGAACTCCTTGATATATTCTAAGAGCTTTTTGCTTGTGTGTGATTTAGACACTAATGCTGATGTGGATAATATGGGGGCACTTCAATAAACAGGTGAGACCACTTGGCTCCTTGTAAGGGATGGTGGTGAAATGTGCATTTACCCATAAGAAGAAGCTATTCCTAAGGCTTATAGGTCTTAGAGGGTTGGGATGAGTCTGAAATTGGAGATGAAGAGGAATTTAAACTAGCCATGTGGGTCAGGACAAAAGCCAATAATTCATGGCTCACTAATCACTGAAAAGACTGAGTATGGATTCAAAGCATCACTTATTAACATGACAGAGGCTTCCTTAGCATTTTACAGGATCATAGCATCCTACATTGGATTCAGGTACATAATCTTCTTCTACTACTACTACTACTACTACTACTACTACTACTACTGCTACTACTGCTGCTGCTGCTACTAATAATAACAATTTATATAGTATTTTAAGGTTTGTAAAATACTTTACAAATGTTATTTCATTTGATCTCACAACAACCCTGAGAGGTTGGTGCTATTATTATGCCTTTTTTACAGATAAGGAAATTGAGGCAGTCAGAAGTTATGACTTGCCCAGGATTCCACAGCTAATAAATGTCTGAGGCTGGATTTGAACTCAGGTCTTTCTAACTTCAAGTCTTTCCACTCTGCTACCTAGCTTCCTAGATGTACTTCTGTGGAGCACAAAGAGACAGGTGGCTAGAAGGATCTCTCTAACTAATGGTCTTTAGAAGAAACTAGAAATCCAAATTAGACACAGAGCCATAACTAGGATGGGATGACCATTGCTATGTCCCTGGCACCCAACATGGGAGGGTGCTTCCTTCCACAATTATCTTTCCATGCTTGGTAGTCCTCTCCCAGACCCATGCCATGGTTTCCTGGATTCATACCTCAATTGCCTTTACTCCCTTACCCAACTCTGATATGTCATCCCTAATAATTTCCATTACCATTACATCCCTCTGGGGCCAGTGCCTTCTCCATCCCAGGAATGGTCGTACATTCCAGGATCAAGAGAAGTGGTACATTGGGCCTTCCCCCATGACTGTGCCCCTCTACACTGTCTCCTCTTTTTTGCTTCTCCACAGGGAGGTAAGTAAAGGAGCATGAGCCAAATTAGTAAGGGGTTCGGACTGACCCTTTTCTGGTATGGCTATAGCCAACTATTAATGACTGACCTATGTGTTTTTGACTATAATGAAGGTAAATGCCAGTTCCTTAGACCAGTAGAAATGGGATCTTAAAGGCTTCCTGGACCTCCTCTTTGGCCTGGATCCACCCTCTTCCCTCTCCTGGCAGACACCTTCCCAAGAATAATCTTAGAGCATCCCCAGATTTCTGTCTTTTCTCATAAGGAGATATCCCAGAGTCTCTCCCTTCCATTAGATCTTATGTCCTAAAGAGGTCTCTCCTCTAGGTGTCCTCCCCCCAACCCTTCACACACGCATCCTGGCCTCCCGAAACCAGAATTAGTAGCTCAGGTTCTGGCTGGCTGTGCATGTCTCCAAGTAAAATCATGCGGTGCCATAGACTGAATGAATGCAGCAATTTGCATTAACTCTGCCGTGCTCAATGTCCTGTTACTTATTATACCATACTCTTATCATCTGAACCCCAGACCTTGGACCCCTTCCACATCTAGATGTGATTCCTTCTTTTAATGCCATTCCCCATTTAGACACAGTGTCTAGCCTCTGAACCGTTCCACTGTATCCTTCTTATCTTTGCATTTCAGTTCTGCTCAGAGATTTCTTGGCTGTGAGAGAAATGATTATTAAAACCAATGACTTGAGGAGATTGAGAGTCCCTCCCTTTTTTAAGTCTCTGGGAGGACATTGCTGATAATGAGATTGGACTAGGACCCCACTCTGGTGGGGCAGTCTTTGTGTTTTACTCAAGCTTGGGTGGAGTGTAAGGGGTGGTCTGCGTATAGAGATTAGTCTCTCTGTCCAAGCGTGACACGATGTCATTCTCAGCCTCTCATTTTACTGTAGCCCACCTCCCATTGTGTTAACCAATCAAAGTTGATTGCCACCCCTCAGGAACACAGCCCTTCACCATTGAGGGTCTTTGGTCTAAGAGAGAAGGCCAAATGGCCATCCTTTTATTAATAACGTGCTGGCCTTATTAATAAAATGACTAAATTACCCAGAAGCTACGTCTCTTGGACCTTTTAAATTGTCACAGATGCAATGCTCCCTCACTCCTTCTCCCCAGACCAAAGAGGTTCTATCATCATTATGGACCCCACTCACAGTGGGGTCATAGTCCTTCACAGTCCCTACCCAGGGTTAGGAATAGGGGGCACAGTTAATCACATTGCACATTTTGGCATATTGCCCTTTATGTAGATGCCACGGCCCACACTGGAAGTCCTGTGAACTCCTATTATCCTTCCCATCTCTCTCAGCTTCAGTTAGTGACGTTTCTAGGTGTCCCAAAACTATTTCTTGGGAGTTCAATAAGCAAAATTCCTATATATGGCACCACAGGGATTCTTTCACCACCACCCCCAAAATGGAATTTGTTTTGAGTTTAAACCATTTGACTTTGAACTTCAAAGAGAAGTCTTCAATTTTTGGAGGATAGTGAAAGTACTTAGTAGGTGATAGAAGTTTCATTCCTGATTATCTCGCTAGCCAGCCTGACCTGGCTTACCCCCATTTCCCTGAGGGCAAAATCCAAGGTACACAAAATAGGAAGGAAAAGGAAAAGTGGTAAAGAACAACTAAGAACTTAAACACTCTATTTAAGTATGCCAATAAGGGTCAAGATTTGCCCAAGATAAACAGTCATTGAGTTCCTATCAGATAATGAAAATTGATTATTTGTAAAAAGTCACTAGAATTATTGTGCCTTTCTAAATAGTGCTTCAGATCCCCCAAATCTACCCTTCCAAACTTTTTTTTTACTGCACCATATCCAGTCTGTTGCCAAGTCTTGTTGTTTCTACCTTCACATCTCTGCTGTACTTCCCTTTCTCTCCACTTCTATCTCCTTATGCAATCTCTTACCATCTCGCCCCTGGGTTATTTCCATAAGCAGTTAAGGGGTTTCTTTGCCTCAGTTCTCTCTCCACTCCAGTTCATTTTCCATTCAGCTACCAAAATTATGTTCTTGTAGCACAAATTTAAGAATGCCATACACCCTTCCCTCACTGAATAAATTCTACTATCTCCCTGTTACCTCTAGAATAAAATACTAAATCCTCTGTTTGGCAGTGAAAGTGCTTCTTAATCTGGCTCCTTACTTCCCTTTTGGTATTCTTATGCCATACTCTCCTCCACACACAAGTCAGTAACAACTGGTCTTCTTTCTGTTCCTTGTGTATGATAATTTCATCTGTGTCTGACTCTTCATGACCCCATTTGGAGTTTTCTTGGCAAAGGTACTCAAGTCGTTGCCATTTTCTTCTCCAGCTCATTTGACAGATGAGGAAACTGAGACAAACAAGGTTAAATGATTTACCCATGGTTATACAGCCAGTAAATGTCTGAGGCTGTATTTGAACCCAGGAAGATGAGTCCAGGCGCAGAGTTCTATGCACTCTATAAGGCAACAGCTTCAAGTACTAACTTCAAATTATTAGACCCAGATGAACTATATCCCAGGATATGAAAAGAACTAGCAGCCTAGTCAGCAAGTATTTGTTAAGTGCTTACTATGTACCATATACTCTTTTAAGTGTTAGGGATACAAAGAAAGGCAAAAATAGTCCCTGCCCTCAAGGAGCTCACATTCTAATGAGGGAGGCAGCACCCAAACAATTATGTAGACATAAGATATATTCAGGGTTAAATGAAGGCAATTTCCTAGAGAAGGCATCAGCATTGAGGGGAACTGGGAAAGGCTCCTTGTCAAAGGTCAGATTTGAGCTGAGACTCAAAGGAACCAGGCATGGAGGACAGCCAACCAAAAGACTGTATGTCATGTGAGAACAAGAAGATGAATGTTTCTGGATTATAGAGTTCTCATAGGTGAGTTAAGTAGGAGACTGGAAAGATAGGAACGAGCCGGGTCATGAAGCAGTGAAATATAAAGGAGGTACATTTTATACAAGATTTTGTATTTGAAGATAATAAGGAGCCACTGGAGTTTATTGATTCAGGGGCTGACATGGTCAGACTGAAGTTTAGGAAGACCACGTTAGCATTTGAGTAGGCATGATTGTTAAGGCACAGCTGTTTTGGTCATCTTTGAAAATTCGTGAAGAGCAGAAGTGCTACAAGCCTGGAGATGGGCTAATGTTTTCCCAATTATCAAAAAAAGAACAAGGGTATAGTCTCCAAACTATAGGCCAACAAAATTGACTTCAATGCCTAGGAGAATCTAAAGCAGTGGTATCAAACTCAAATAAAAACAGGGGCCACTAAACTGCACCCCTTGCAGGTCACATATTGATTTAGAAAATCACATATTATTGATATTTTCTGTGTTCTATTATATTTTTATTTTGTTAAATATTTCCCAATTATATTTTAATTTGATTCAATAGCAGTTGGAGGGCAAGTATCATGTTTGACACCTCTGATCTAAATTGTATTATTGAAGGGCTGTTTTGTGAATATTTGGAAAGGGTTGTGATGACCCCTAAGAGCCAGCCTGGCTTTATCAAGAACAGTCCACGCTAGTCTAATCTCACTTCCCTTTTTGATGGGATTCCTAAATTGGTAAATCAGAAAATATAGAAATAGAATATATAGATTTCAACAAAGCCTTTGACAAAGTCATCCTTGCTAACTCAGTGGACAAGCTGGAGAGATGTGAGCTTGTGTGATAGTATAGTTGAGTGGATTCAGATCTGGTTGAATGACTAAACCGAGAGTAGTCATTAATGGATCAATGTCAGCTGGGAAGGAGGTCTCTAATGGAGTGCCCCAAGTAAGCATTAATGGTAAGTATCAAAGTAAAATTTTCTTCTTATTGATTTAGTCCATTGTTTTAGCTTGATGAGATTTAATAGCAATAAATGTAAAGTACTACATTTGTGGTTTAAAAAAAATCAACTGCTCAAGTATAGGATGGAGAAAGGGGATAGGATGAAAAGACAGTTCTCATGGAATAGATCTGAGAGTTTTAGTTGATTGCAAGTTTAATATGAGTCAGCTGTAACAACAACAACAACAACAACAAAAACTAACATGACCTTTGCTTGCGTTATTCGAAACATAGCATTCAGAACAAGGGAAGCGATCACCCAGTCATATTCTACCTCAGTCAGAACATATCAGAAGGATTGGGGGTAGCTCTGAGTACCATATTTTGAGAGACATTTATAGGCCACCCACCACCAGCATCATGTCATCTATCCCGGCACTGTCTCCTTTCACCCATTTGGAGCAATGCCCTCCACACCCTGGACTTCCAGAGACCATTCATCTCTAGTCCTTGCCCCTGGAGTCAGTTTTGGAAATGGCTGAGTTGTCCTGATTGGCAAGTGGATGACTTTAAACTCACCTAACCCACTATATCGAGTTAGTCCCAAACCATACTTCACACCCCATGTAACCATCCACCCTGAGTGTCTTATTATATACCCAACTACAGCAGGTAGGGTCAAATACCAAATTAGTAGAGAAACCAAACATTCCTAGCTCTAGAACTAGATTGCCTGAGCTAGGTAATAATGCTTTCTTCTAAGAGAACGTTAGGCTCAGCATCTTCCTCTGCTCCCCAATGCCTGGCCTCATACTGGTTGGCCAGCATTCATACTGAGATTCCTTCTAACTATGTAATCTCCTAACTCTGCAGCCTTTTAAAATTCCATTGTGTGGGACAGAGACCACTACTCAAAATCAAGACAAACACTTGGATACCTTGAAAGCAGAAAGGAGTTTATTGCTTTGTCATGAGACAATGCACTAATGGTGCAGGCTAGGGAGTACAAGTTGGTTACAGAAAGCAAGGCTTATTTATACCCTAACTTGAGCTCCTCCTCCCTAACCCCCTTCCCCTTATCCCATTGGCTGGGCTTCAGGGGGCACAATCTATTCACGGAAATCTTCCCCAGCAACAAAAAGTCGGAAAGTTTTGCAAGAGTAAACAGTTTAGGTTGGGGGTAGGGCTATTCTTTCTGCTATGTGCTTAAAAAAAAATAGGGTCTGAGCAGGGGTGGGGGAGAGGTTTTGACAAGGTCCGAAGGGAGTGTCTTTCAACAATACAACTAAATTCCTACAACAGGTGCCTCCAATTTCTCTCCTCTCACTCTCTTCTTAACCTCATACTATCTGGCTTCTGACGTTACCATTTATCCGAAACAGCTCTCTCCAGATGACCAGTGATCTCCTAATTGCTGCCCTTTGTGAGAACTCTTAACCGTTGGAGGAGTCTTCACTTGTGGGAGATCATTTCTCACACCATGAGCTACTACTTTACTCCACCTCAGCCACACATCTCAATGTTCACACAGTGGTCTCATTATTACCCACCATTACTCATCATTATCCACTTCCTTACTTAGAAACTGACATCCCCCTAGCTGACTACACTCTCCTATCATTGCATGTCTTCCTATGCCTCACCCCTCCTAAACCAATACCTTGCCCTCATGGAGGCCTGCAATCCCCAATCCCTCAGTAGTTTTTCAGGCCTTTACCTCTGATTTCACTTTCACCCTTTTCTGATCTCCCAATTATTATCATTTCAACTCTATATTGACATCTTCTATCAAATCTCTCAATCCCTTTCTTACCTGTCACCTATTATCTCTTGCCATGCTTTATTCCTAGTTTACTCCCATCATCTAACTTCTCTGCTCCTGTTCACAGACTGCCAAATCCAACCCTATGGCAAGTTATCTCAATGTGTGAACCTTTATCATTTTTTTCCATGTTTGCTACTGAACCATATGCTGGGCCCTCCCAGTCATCTTGTCTTATGTCTTGACTCTGGAGGAGAGAGCAAGGCTGATGACTGCACAACTCTGTCTCATTCCAATCCAATTCACTCACAAGTCAGGACTCCACCCTCATTATGTCATTGGTCCTCTTTGAGGATGAAGGACAAACAACAATAGATAAACACACAACAACAACAACAAATCCAGCTGAGGAAATTCATTCCATGTAGTTTATAGATTTTGAGTATGTGATATGGCAACATCTCTTCAAAAAGTTTTTCTTAAGTATCAATGTTAAATCCAGGTGATTGCTGTAGTTATCTTTTCGAGTATTGTACCACAAGGAAGTAGGCAGCATGCAGCTGCATGAATTTTAGGCCAAGAAGGGAAATGTTTGCATTAATTACCTTGCAAACTCAAATCTATAAAATAAGGACAAACATCAGACCTTTTCTACCTACCATTTGGAAGAATAAAATGAGATTATATCCTATACCAGGGGGTGGGGAATCAGAGGCCTGGAAGCCACATGTGGCCCTCTAGGTCCTCAAGTGCAGCCCTTTGATGGAATCCAAACTTCACAGAACAAATCTCCTTAATAAAAGGCCTTAGACTCAGTCAAAAGGCCAAACCTGAGGACCAAGGAGGCCACAGCTTCCCCATCCTTGTCCTATACAATCATAGAGTTTGGGAATCCTAGAGTTAGAAGGTAATCTGATATAACCCCCTAAAGCAGGAGTCTGTTAACTTGTTTCTGTAATATTTCAATTATTGTATTTAATGTATTTTATTTTATTCTTTTTAAAACATTATCTATAAGAAAGGTCTATAGGTTTTACCAGCTTGTCAAAGGGGTCTATAACACACATATACAAAACTAAGAATTCCTAGCTTAAAAGAAGAATATTCAATCAATCAACCAAGAAGCATCTATTGAAGAGTTCTGTGCCAGGCACTATATTGGGGGGGGGGGTGGAGGTTGGAACATAAATAAAGGTAAAAACACGGTCCTGGTCCTCAAGGAGTTGGAATGATTCATCCTTGAAAGTGTTCCTGAAGCAGAAACAATCTGCATATTATAAGAGATCATGTAGAATGATCCACCCCAATATTTCAATTTGCTTTAAACAAAGTAGGCCTCTTACCCTGAAGTAATCTCAACCTAATTCAGATGCTATATGATTAATGTGCAAATCCATAGAAGCTCTCTAGGCTAAAGTTTTTCAGTTGGCCAGTTAGAAAAGTTGCCCTTTCCCTTTCATGGCTACCATGGAGATAAATAAGGTAAAATAGATTATCACATCTTTAGGTATTTATCCTGAGACACTGGAAGATATCATTATTATTATTATTTATTGGAGTTTGTACTCTTTTCCCAATTTGCTTGAAAAGTTCATAATAATTTTACATTTGGATAGTAGCAGTTTGCAAAGTTAAAAATGAAAAGAGTGAGTGTCTGTCAGCACTAAGCATTGTAAGAATCCACAAACATATCCTCTACATGTAATATGAAATAATACATAGTAATTGTGATAAGAGAAGTCCAGACCCAGTGCTATGAGCTAAGGCTGTTGTTCAGTTGTGTCTGATTCTTCATGACCTCATTTGAGGTTTTCTTGGCAAAGATACTGGAGTGGTTTGCCATTTCCTTCTCTGGCTCATTTTACAGATGAGGAAACACACAAGGTTAAGTGCCTTGCCCTGGGTCACACAGCTAGTAAGTGTCCAAGAGGAGATTTGAACTCCCAAAGATAAGTCTTCCTGATTCCATTCCCAGTGTTCTATCCACAGTGCCACCTAGCTGCCCCTATGAGCTAAGGAGAGACTGTCAGCGTCAACATGGGGGATCAAAGAAGGTTTCCTGAAAAGTTGGTGTGGTGTCACTGAAAATGGGTTGGATTTGGAGTCAGAGGATGGGCTTGGAATCCTGCCTTTGATAAAACCCATGAAGGTCAAGCCATTCTCCATCTCTCTGAGCCTTGCTTCCCTCCGTTGAAAAGGAGGGATAAAAACTTAACCCATGGCCCAGGGCCCTAGATGCCGAGGACCAGCTGATTTAATCTTAGGCATAGTCCTTCTAAAAAGTAAAATTCTTTGGCTTGGTTTTCCTCAATTCACAGCTGACTCTGGGAAATCTCTGAATATTCCTTGAGTATGGTTCATGTCTAGGTTCCCATTAAGGTTATTGGAGCTAGCTCAAACTAGATTGAGGACCAATGGTTAGGTTTTGAGTGTGAGCATTCAAACCTCAGAAACTGGAAAATGATACAAATCAGGCCTTGATTTATTATTTTGTTGATTGTATAGACTTAAAAGAGTGATGGAGAAACTATTAATAATTCATATTAAACTTAAAAGAGTTTGGGGCATACATTTTTGTTCAGAGAGCCAATTCTTAGATATTAACAACATGCTGCTGGAAGAGTCCCTAGCTCTGATATAAGCTCTCCTGGTAACAATGCATAGATCAGGTGCAAGATAGCCTTTACTTCAAACCACAGAATATGGAGAAAACACATAAAGAATTGAAATAGCAATTAATCAAGCAACACAATTCACCTTTGTCTGGTTAACTCCACCTAGTCTGGGAACCTACACGTACATATTGTCATAGATTTAGAGCCAGAAGGGACCTTGGAGGTCATCTACTCTGATCCTCTCATTTTACATGTGAGACACTGAGCCTCAAAAAAATGTCAAGTGACTCATCTAAAGTCACACAAGTATTAAATAAACAGTTAAGGAGCATTTATTAAGTGTCTACTTACTATTGAGTGGCTAGTTCGTGCAGTGGAGAGAGTGCCAGCTTGAGTCAGGAAGATTCATCTACCTGAGTTCAAGTCTAGTCTCAGGCACTTACTAGCTGTGCAACCCCGGGCAAGTCATTTAACCCTGTTTGCCTCAGTCTCCTCAACTGTAAACCAAGCTGCAGGAGGAAATGGCAAATCGCTCCAATATCTTTGCTAAGAAAACCTCATGGGGTCATGAAGAGTCAGACACGGCTAAAACAAGTGAACAGCAAGTTTGTAAGAGAATCGGCCTTTTAGTGGCTCACATTGTAGCCCAGGAAAACTCTGTACTAATGCAGTCAGGGGTCAACCTGCACCTGTGGACCATATTGGTCTTTGGACCTTTAAAGTGAGGAGAAAACCGAAGACTTTTTCATTATAGGACGCTATCCCTACCTGACCTTTAGTAACAGAAATCCAAGGAGGCAGAGCACTCACTTACAGCAAAGATGTTGGGCACATTAGTGCAGGCCTCTCCACCTTCCTGAGAGTCCTGCCTAGAGAATTATTCGTCTGCCAGAAGTCCCATAACAATGGCCTTTCTAAAATCCTTCTCATTCCCTTTCCTCATGCTTTCTTCAATGAAATGCCTCAGCTTCCTCCCTAGTCCTTGGTGTTTTCTGAATACAATTTAGGCCGCTTCCTCTTCTGACAAGGGAGGAAAAGTGATTTTCGGAAATGAAGGAAATCAGTGGCCAAATAGTCTGGGAATTCCTAGTGGGAAGTCTGTGGGTGCTATAAGCAATTCAGAGTCATCCAGGAGGTTAGCCCAGGCTCATTTAGGCTCAACATCAAGGCAAGATCTCTGCCTACTTCACCCCACCCCCAGTGAAAATGCACACATTAAGGAAAGCCGTTGCCCCATGGGAAGTGATCCATCACTGGTGACACTGAAAATGGACCTGGGCAATGCAGGTTTAGGGGATGAGGGGGGAGGGGAAGAGCAAAGAATGGGGCACTAAAAAGCTTCCTGACCCAGAAGGATAGACTAGACAGTCATTGATAATGTATGCCCACTTCATCCTACCCAATTAGACACTATTTGCAGTACTGTATCCAGTCTCGGGTGCCACATTGTAGTACAAATATCAACAAACTGGAAATTTTCTGGAGAAGGGTGACCAGAATGGCCCTTATAGGTCATCTAGTCTAACCCTCTCATTTTATAGATGAGGAAACAGAGGCCTAGAGAGGTAAAGTCATTTTCTGAAGACTATACAGATTGTCAGTGACAGAGTTACATTGAAGGGTTAATTTTCTCCTTTTCTCTGATGTCCAGGCTTCTAAACTATATATATAAAAACAACCTGCCCACCCCCAAAAGAGCAGGGATCAATGGATGCATCATCTTCATCTTCATCATCTTAGATATATAAATTACATTATGGTTTACTAAATATTTCACATTTATTTTCTCACATTGACCTTGCATTTGACAGGACTTATTAATTCACCTTAACTAAGGAACCTGAGGCTCAGAAGTGACAAAGTTAGGCTGCTAATACATGGAAGAGCTGACACTGGAGCCTATATTATCTGATTCTGTAAAGTCCAGCGGCTCTTCCCTCCATGTTGTCTTTTAGAAACATTTAAGAACTCCACATTTTAAGTCCAATTTTGCCACTGAATTTGCTTTGTGGCCCTTAATTTTTCAGGCCATGTATCTACAATAACAATACATCCCATAGGTTGAGAGCCACTAAATTTGCAGAGAGAAATCCCACCTTTGCCACTTAGTAGCTGAATGAGTTTGGCAAATGACTTCCCTTCTCAGGGCCTCAGTTTGTGCATCTTTAAGATGAGGGAGTAAGACTAGATGACCTCAAAGATTCCTCTCAGTTCTAAATCCTATGCACTGATGACCCGATGACTTAGTTTGCCTGGATTTGTCAGTGAATTGCCTAAATTGATTATACATTTTTGCTTTCATTAAAAGCATCTTTATTCTCTCCTACCTGGCCAGTACCAGCAGCAAGACTGGTGAGGAAGGAATGCCAGGTATTCTCAAGGTCCTTGAGCCTTAGAAGGGAAAGGGGAATACTTATGGTCAAGAATGTCACCATTTTCCCATTTAGGGATTTTAGAATTTAGAAGACCTAAATACAAAACTTAGTTCTACTATTTGCTACCTGTATGCCCTTAGATAAGTCAGTCCAGCCATCTCCTTGAAAAAAATAGAAAAGATAACAAACATCTGGGTAAAATTATGTACTCCCTTTACTAAACTTCTGTTAAAAATTGTTTTTGTTGCTCAGTCATTTTTCATTCATGTCCAGCTCTTCATGACCCCATTTTGGGGTTTTCTTGGCAAAGATACTGAAGTGGTCTTCCATTTCCTTCTCTAGCCAATTTTACATATGAGGAAACTGAGGCAAACAAGGTTAAGTGACTTGCCCAGGGTCACACAGGTAGTAAGTGTCTGAGACTAGATTTGAACTCAGGAAGATGAGTCTTCCTGACTCCAGGCCTGGTACTCTATTTCTAAAATCTATTCACTATACCACCTAGCTTGACACTGTTAAAATTTACTATCTACATATTCATAGTGGTGCATGCCAGTAAGCCCTACTACTGGAAAAGCTGAGGCTGATGGGTTGAGCATAGGAGTTCTGAGCTGCAGCAGGGCTAAGTCGATTGGGTATCCACACTAAGTCTGGCACCAATATGGGGAGGGTCTGGGAGTACCAAGCCACCTCCGCAGAGTCCCAAAGAGGAGTTAATTCCACTAAGTTTTTGAGCAGGGGCAGTAACATCAGAATTATTAGGTTTACTTTGAGGAATCATACCCATTTGAATATTTATTTTTAAAAATGGTGTGATTATGCATGAAAGTATTGCCTTCATTATAGTTTCTGTGTAAGACAAACATACTTATTCCAGTTACGCTGCCATTGCCAAAATATTTTTTGGCTTGCATTTAGTGGAGCTAAGTAGATGATGCACTGGATAAAACACTGGGCCTATAGACAAGAAGACCTGAGTTCAAATTTCAGCCTCAGATCTACCCCAATCAGACACTATTTGAAGTATTGTGTCCAATCTTGGGTGCCATATTTTAGTAAAGATAGGTCACACTAACTGTGTGACACTAGGCAAATCACTTAACCTCTGTGTGCCTCAGTTTCCTTACCTGTAAAATGACAATAACAATAGCCTCCCCTTCCCAGGGTTGTTATGGGGATCAAATGGGATAATGTTTGTAAAGTGCTTTACAAATGATAAAATGCAATATAAATAATAACTATTATTATTATCTCAAAGGATCCTCAGATATAGTAAGTATAGGAGATTTTAAATGGATTCAAAGTCATTATATTCAGAACAAGAATTAGAAGTTATAATAGAGATACGGAAGATCTCCTCTCTCCACTTGGGTTAGAACATGATATGGTTGAGACCGAAGTCACATATTTGCTTAGCACACACTGTGCCAAGGCAAAAGATTATTTCTTTAACCCTGGACAACTGTTTGCAAATGCCACAACTGCTCAGAAGGAAGACTGTGAAGGAGGATGTGGATCAATCAGAATTATTGGAATTATTGGAAAGCCATGAGGACAATGAATCAGTAGCAACTACCTCTTAGTGAAAGTTTCCTTCACTTAACAGAAGTTAACTGAAAGTGAGGTGAAATCAAGGTTGTTTTGATTTGCTTTTCTCTTAGTGATTTGGAGCATTCTTTCCCATGGTTGTAAATAGTCTGGAATTCTTTGTTTGAGAGCTATGTGTTCAAATCTTTTTATTACTTATCTGAGAGTGACTTTTAGTTATGTATCTATGTGACATATATATCTATGACATATATACATAAAAAAGATTGATGTGTAGACAATTAACAGATGTATGTGACATACATGTGTCTGTTAATTGTCTACACATCAGTCTTTTTTTAGACAACTCCTCTTTCGTCATCTTTATCAGAATTCTGTCTTAGGCAGCTGCCTAGAAACATCGAGGGGTTAAATGACTTAGCCTGTGTTAGTCAATACATGTTGGACGAAGGACTTGAGCGCAGGTCTTCCTGACTCTGAGGTGAGCTCTCTACCCCTTATACTACATCGCCTATTATTCATGAAAAAGTTCATCTAGAAAACGTCAATAACTATGGATCCATATCCTTCCCCCTGTCATCTCTATAAGTCTTTATGAGAATGATCTACATACATACTGAAGGTATTTAGTGCAAGTATCAGAAAGAAAAAAGCAAGATTTTACAACTGATTTTCTATAGTAGAATACATCTTCAGTCATACAATTGACTGAAAAGCATAGAGAATACAAGATCTCACTGTGGGTTTTTTTGATTCAATAGAACAAATTACAGCTCCAATGGCATTCTCATTCATAATTTAAGATTTTAAGATTCCTTGATAGATGCATCCACAGAGACAACTTCATGCAATCACCTCTGATCTTCAATACCAAGAGAGGTAGAACATAGGGATTGTTTGCCCAGAGTGTTTGCCCCATCATGTAGACTAGCCAATGCACAGCCCAAATGGCCCTGGAATTTTCCATTAGTGATGACATCCCCCAGATGCATCTCTTTGTGGGTAACATTTTGCTAACTGTCCCAAGCCCTGGAGTATCACCATAGCCCCAGAACCTTTTCCATAAGGTCTATGACTGTTTCAAATAATTCAGACTAATAATCCACATAAGAAAAGCTAAATGAATGAAGACTGCCTGTTGTCTAACCTATGATATACAGTTAGATAGACATCTTTGCTATGTATAATCTGGGGCAAAAACTGCAAATGGACAATGGGCTAGGCCCAGAATTGATTAGAAAGGTAAGAGTGCTCTGGATTGCACTTGGAAAATTGTATAGTACTTCTGGGGCAGCTAAGTAGTACAGTGGATAGAGTGCCAGTGAAGACTCATCTTCCTGAGTTCAAATCCGGTCTCAGACATTTACTAGCTGTGTGACCCTGGATAAGTCACCAAACCCTGTTTGCCTCATTTTTCTCATATGTAAAATGAACTAGAGAAGAAAATGACAAACCACCCCAGTATCCTTGCCAAAAAACCCCCCCAAATTGGGTCATAAAGATTCAGACACAGCTGAACAACAAAACAGCACTTCTAAGAATCCTAAATTGGTCCTTGATACACATTCATTGAAACCCCCAAGATCTTTTTAATACCAACACCAATATTCTTCTGGCAACACCACATGGCTGTGAATTATAGAATACCACAATCTCAGTACAATTAAAATTGTGGATGACCCAAAGTGCAATGGAGAAGCATACGGTGGGTATAAGCAAACTGCAGTACATTGCCAATGATGATTAATAGGCAAGATGATTGCTTTTATGTACATGACAGAGCTAACTCTGCCAACTCCTTTATTTGCCTCTCTGAGGAGACTCTGTGAACATTCCTTCCATGTAACAGAATCTTATTTATGTACTTCTGGCTTCATTTGTAGTAATCTCTCATAGGGAAATTGAGATACCTTTGATTTATCTCACAGGACTAGCTGTGGATCCTAAGAAGCAGAGATGAGGAGGAAGAACATTCTAGGCATGGAAAACAGATTAGGTAAGGGCATTGAGGTGAGAGATAGAAAGCAAATAGGCCTGTCTGGCTCAACATAGAAAATGTGAGGAGAATGTTATCCATCTGGAAAGATAATTCAGATCCAAATTATGAAATTCTAAATGCCGGAAAGAGGAGTTTACATTTTATACTAGAGGCAATAGGGAGCCACTGAAGTTTCTTAAACAGTGGAGTGACATGGTCAGACCTGTGTTTTAGGAACATCAATGTGATAGTTGTGTGGAGGATGAATTATAGAAAAGAGAGACTAGAGTATGGGGTTAACCTGGAGATCCATGGATAGTTTTCCATGAACTTAGATGGGAAAAAAAATACATCTTTACTAAACTCTAGCTGAAATTTAGCATTTCCTTCAATTATGAATTTAAAAAAATTTCTACGGAGCCCATATGCTTCACTAGATTGACAAGGGGTTCTATGAGACACACACACAAAAAAGGTCGAGAACCCTAGACTAGAGGCAGGGAGAAGGAGTCCATTACAATAGTCCAGATGAGAGTTTATGAGGACCTATACAAGACTAGTGGCTATGTTGGTGAAATTTATTCTTTACACATTTTGTATGTACTATACTTATCTGTGCATACATTGTGGGAAAGTGCAATCTCCTTGAGGGCAAGAACTCTTTTCCCCTCTAGACAACAAGTCAAGTCAACAAGCATTTATTAAGTGCTTACTATGTGCCAGGAACTAGCATTTGACACATGGTAGGGACCCCACAAATGTTTGCTGAATTCAGTGAAATTGAATCTATCAAATGAAAGAATTGGACTAAATGATCCTAGCTGGGATCAGGGGGTGGAGGGAGAAGTCATTTTTAGCTCTGAGGTTATCATCTCTTTGAAAATCAGTTTTCTGTGAAATGGAAATGATGATATATTTACTATGTACTTTATGGGGTTTTTGTGGGGAAAACACTTTTAACCTTTAAAGAACTACATAAAGTGACCTATGATTCCTCCACAAAACAAAGTTCATCATCATCATCATCATCATTATTATTATTTAATCACCAAGAATTTATTTAGCGCTGCTACATGCCTGGCACTCTCCTAGGTATTGGGAGTACAAAGATAAAAATCCAAACAGTATAGATGTAAAAACAGATACCAAGGGGGAAACCTCCCTCCAAAGTCATCCAGAAAGTCAAAAGGAAGAGCTTCTTCAGTCTCAGATCTCTTGCATTCACCTTAGCTAGTTGCTAGTTCTATTCAAACTCTGAATAAAGGTTCTGACTAGTATTTTACCCAATTTACTCCTGATGTCAAAAATACCCAATGACGTGATCGGTAGATTCATCCTTCTCAGTCTGATGTATGTAGTGCCCGGTAGAATCGTGCTACCCTTTGAAAGAGAGGGAACCAGAGCAGAAGCCCAAAGGGATGGAACTACTGTGGGGGCACCAGCACATTTTTCCCCCTTCTTGGTCTTGGCAGTTCTACTCGGTTGCCAGCAGCAGACTGAAACTGACAAGTTGTCTTGTGAATTGGAGCACAGCAATGGGGGGGGGGCAGAGGAGGGAGAAAACCCACTAGGGAACAGATGTGATGGAGTGAGCAAGCAGCAGAGGAAAGGCAAATGGGAAGGAGATGGAGGGGGAAGGGACAATGACCCAAAGAAAGGAAAAGGGAAGAAAAATTAGAAAAGGCTAGGGTCAAAAAACCCACTGGGCAGAAAAATAGAAGACTTGATGAAGAGTCAAGTAGAAAAAGAGAGACAAATTTATGAAGTAGAAGGGAAATAAAATCTAGAGAATGCTAAAGAGACAAGTCCTTGTTAATAATAAAATTAAAGAGCATTTTTGATTTATTAATAATTTATAATAAATAATTGTGTCTAATAAATATCATTAAAAGGCATTTTATGGATATCAAAATAGATTTCACATTGTAAATAATGCCCTCTGTTCTTCTTTTATGTTAAGGGCTATTAGACATGGCTGGGTATGGAATTTCCCTCTACTCACCACCTCCCTCCATATAGAATTCTTTCTTCCATCCAGAACTATGTCTTCTTCCCACTGTTCTGTTGCCAAAAGGGGGACAATAGTAAACACATTTTGCCTTCTAAGCTGAGAGCTCCTAGGAATGGAAGGGCTAGGAAAGAGAGCAGCATCCTAGGCACCCTCAATCCCTGGGAAGCACCCTTGCTTAGAGGGAAGAGGAGGACGGGGCACCCCGTCTCTGTATAAATAAGTCTTTCTTCACCTTTATGCACAATCCTTTGCTTGAATGTGGGCAACCGAACTCTACAAAACTGTGGTAAACATAAGGATGAGGGTGAGGGTGGGGTGAAGAGGGCAAAAAGACTCACTGTTCTTCTATTCTTTTCCCCATCCCCAGATGCCATCCTCCCTACTCCCTCTTGGGCACTCCAGCCCCTTGTGTTCTCTTCCTATGATTCAGTGCTATTTTTTCTGGGTCCATAAGACTTTTTCCTCAAAATGAGCAATTGATCATTATTCTACCCATTTTAATTCCTACATTTGACAGCAAATGCCTCTTCAAAGTAGTGATTTTGTAGTTAATTAGTATCAGGACTAGAAAAGGAAAAAGAAAGAGAGCAAATAAGATTAATTGAAGGATATTCTTTATAATCAGCCTAGGTCTCAGGAGGACTACAGGTGAGGGGATGTCACAAATTCTCAAGTCTGGTCAGATCAATTCACTGGGATTGGTAAGTAAGCTCCAAAGATGGCTTCCAAGATTTCTCTTTTTATGGAAAAGATCCTATCTCTGATGTGTATGAGGGATGTTCACCAGTTTTCTTCACTTCCCATGAGTTCTAAGGTAGTGATTGATAAAGAAACAAGGCAATTTCTGGTACACCCTAATCCCAGATTTATACTTTAGGTTTTTTAGCATTAAATTAGTTTAAAGGGTCAAGAAAAGAGAGAAAGAAAGAGGAGGAGAACCTAACATCGCCATACCTAACTTAGTTGGGCCTCTTCTCATCTGGGCCACTCTCATGACATTGGCTGAACTCTAAGAAACTTTCCCAGAACTCAAATATCATTTTTTTCAGGATTTAATTTAATAGTTTTAATAGTTCTGCACTTAGTAAACTCTCTGACATCACAGAAAGAACTTCAGTCTTCTAAACCCAAAGATCTCACTGAAAAAGTCCCATGATATCAAGTTCTCAGATATCAAGCTCTACACAAATAGTCCTGAGCTTATAAGGGCTACGTGGCAAAATAAAGAGCAAAGAAAACAAAGTTTGTTTATTGCCTATGTTTCTAACAATTCTTAAGTTTTTAAATTTTTATTTTATTTTATTTCCAATTAACAAGCAGTTATTTTCACTCTCCCCAGCCACCTCCCTTTCCCCTACTGAAAAAAAGAAAAGAAAAAGAAAATTCTTATAAGTAAGAGATGCGACAGGAGTAGGAAAGGAGAAAGAAAGAAAGTAAATAAGATTAATTGAAGGATGTTCTTTATAATCAGCCTAGGTTTCAGGAGGACTGAAGATAGGGGGATGTCACAAATCCCTAAATCTGTGTCAAATCAACTCACTGCAGTTGGGAAGGCAGCTCCAAAGATGGCTACATAAATACATATATACATATATATATATATATATATATATATATGTATATACATATTTATATATATACATATATGTATATATATATATATATATATATATATATATATATATATATAGAGAGAGAGAGAGAGAGAGAGAGAGAGAGAGAGAGAGAGAGAGAGAGAGCGCAAAGGCTATTAGACATGGCTAACAGTAGAGTTTCTCTCTACTCATTCTAGCAAACAAATTCCCATATTGGTGGTGACCTGAAATGTATGTCTGCATCTTAAGTCCATCACCTCTCTGTTAAGAGGTGGTTAACATGGTTCTATGTGGTCCTCAGGAATTGTGGTTGTCATTGCATTGACCAGAGCTCTTCAGTCTTTCAACATTCTTTTGTATTTATAATGTTATTATTGTATAAAGTGTTCTAGCTCTGCTTACTTCACTTGCATCAGTTCACACAAGGCTTCCGAAGTTTCC
Organism: Phascolarctos cinereus; assembly: GCF_003287225.1. Lineage (NCBI taxonomy): Eukaryota > Metazoa > Chordata > Mammalia > Diprotodontia > Phascolarctidae > Phascolarctos > Phascolarctos cinereus. The sequence goes on from NW_027555625.1 coordinate 144,060,726, forward strand.
CTGAAACCATCCTTTTTGTCATTTCTTAGGGCACAGTAGTATTCCATTATGTTGTTCAGCCATTTCCTGATTGAGGGGTACCTCCTTAGTTTTCAATTCTTTCCACTACAAAAAGAGCTTCTATATATTGTTGTACATATGGGCCCTTTTCCTCTCCCCAAGCTTTTTTCCAAACTATAAGGCACACAGCTGGCACAATAAATAGGTTAATATTAACCTATAATAATATAAGCTCTGAAACCTCCTAGGGTTCATTAAAACAAAGAATAGAATATTACTGTAACTAGCTTGATGTCAACTATTGCTACCTCAAGTACTGAAAGAGTCACAGGGAAATCTAGAAATGTTGCTCTTCAACTATAGAATATAAACAGCCTCCATATCCTGAAAGTATATACTCTGCCTAATCTCCTCACACTGCAATGATACTCTGGCTTGTAGCTCCTTCCTCTGACTGGTTAGTTCCTTCCAGAGCCTCCATTTAAAAAAAAAAGTGCCCAAGAGGGGAGCAGCTAGGTGGCGCAGTGGATACAGCACCAGCCCTGAAGTCAGGAAGACCTGAGTTCAAATCTGACCTCAGACCAAACACTTGACACTAGCTGTGTGGTCCTGGGCAAGTCACTTAACACCAATTGCCTAAAAAAAAAAAAAGTGCCCAAGAGAGCCATGTCTTCCTTCATTGTTCTCCAAGCTCCATTCCTCACTCTCCAGACTGACTCTCTGACCATGGCCCTCCCTCGAGATACCTTCTCCTTCCCCTTTGCCCTGTTCCCCTCCTTTTTAAGTATTGTCCAGCAGAAACTGGTAACATCAGGGAACAGAAAAATACTAAGAAAACATCCCAAGCCAGCACGAGCTATATTAATTGGGAACCTGAAGCCAGATCTTGACTCTAGCCTGTCAGAACAGAGCCATCATCCAAATATCATTGTACAGGGAGATGGGGCCCAACTGTACACTTCACAGAGGACTGGGAAGACACAACAAGAGAAAGACAACTCCTCAGCATCAGACCTCCTCCGTGTGGAAGATCTGAGAGAGCATAATCTCTAGCAATTCACTGGGGCCACAAGGCAACAGCAGGAGATGGAGTCAACTTTCAGGTGGAGACCATACAAAGAGAAGATGACAGACTGGAGAAGGGCTGAGCCTGCAGTGAACCACCAAGAGACAGGAGACAAGGATCAAGGCAGAGGGTAGGGCCTACTGGTAGCCACCCCAGTTGGATTGTCAATGGCAGCCACATCTAGTCTGTAAAGTGGTTAAGAACTAATGAAGCCTTCCTAAACCATCCAAAAAGACAGAAGGGGACTGGCCCTAAACCAAATATATCAGGAGAAGTTTGAGAGAAATTGAGGTTAACACTAAAGGAGAACAATCTCCACGTCCAGATTCTACTTCTAACTTCTGTAAGACAAGTTTATAGAAGGAGCAAGAGAAGAGACAGAGGTGAGTTTGTTGGTTTGGGACTTCTGAGGAAGGTGAGAGATTAAATTTGGGAAAAGAAAAATATGGAAAATCAAAGAAAACTTGAATATAAACTAAAGAAGTTGAACTAAAGGAGAAAAGCGCAGTCTAAAGGAAGGAAAAGGATGAAGGTATACAGGCCAGAAGAGAGGAAAGAAAGAAAGAAAGAAAGAAAGAAAGAAAGAAAGAAAGAAAGAAAGAAAGAAAGAAAGAAAGAGAGAGAGAGAGAGAGAGAGAGAAAGAGAGAGAGAGAGAAAGAAAGAAAGAAAGAAAGAAAGAAAGAAAGGGAAAGAGAGAGAGGAAGAAAGAAAGAAAGAAAGAAAGAAAGAAAGAAAGAAAGGGAAAGAGAGAGAGGAAGAAAGAAAGAAAGAAAGAAAGAAAGAAAGAAAGAAAGAAAGAAAGAAAGAAAGAAAGAAAGAAAGAAAGAAAGAGAGAAAGAAAGGAAGGAAGGAAGGAAGGAAGGAAGGAAGGAAGGAAGGAAGGAAGGAAGGAAGGAAGGAAGGAAGGAAGAAAAAAGGAAAGAAGGAAGAAAGGGAAGGAAGAAGGGAAGGAAGAAACAATGGATGGAAGGAAAGGAAAAAGAAAAGGGAAAGAAGATATTTGTCAAGTCAAGGTAAGCAAAACAAGCTGATAAATAAAACAACACAGTAAATTGTTAAGTATAGTACTGGTGAAATATGAAGTTTGTGAGAAAAGGAAAAGGAAGTCAACTTTGCTATCAAGTTAAATAATGATAAAAGGCTCTGTGGGTATTAATGAATGTTTAGGAGGTGAAGTAGAAATAGCCACAAGTAACTCAAAAAACAAGATTAAGAATCTCAGTCAGGATGAAAAGCAAGGGGAAATATTGCATAACTTAGACTGAGTTTGATATTTGTATTTCTAATGTAGCCCGAGTAACCATGATCTATCTTCTAAATGTAGGTTTGCATTTCTCCTAGAAGGGACTTGATGAACAACTCTCTACACATCAGGTAACCAGGGACAATTAAATGTTCATTTCAGAAATGGAAATAGGATTTCAATGGGGAAAAACAAGATTTAAAGTAGTCAAGGGAAATCTTTATCTTAGTCAGTAGGTGGAAAAAAATGAATACCTCCAGAGGCTGATGGAAGATAAGGGTCAACTGTGTACTTAGAGCTAAAAAACAAATTTGGCCTCTTTCAAAAGAAGAAGAACTGATGCAGAGTGAATTGAGTAGAACCAGAAGAAAAATTGATAATATAACACCAATATTATAAAATGAATTATTTTGAAAAACTTAAGAGCTCTCATCAACTAAATAATCAACCATGATTTCCATGGACTGATAAAGAAGAACGATGCCCACCTCATGACAGACAGATGAAAGATTAATATGTAGAATAAGAAACACACTTTTGGATGTAACCAATGTTTTTCTTAACTCTGCTTATGTAATTTCTTTTTTCCTTCCTTCCTTTCTTTCTCTTCCATGAATAGGAGGAAGGGGGAAAAATGAATGCTTGATCATTGAAAAAAAAATTTAATAGCAGGAAGCTGTATGCTCTGATGAGCTGCTTGTCTTCCAGAGAATGAAAAGTAGATCCACAGGTCCTGTCAGGTGAAAGATCAGCCAGTAAGGGTCAAAAAAAGAAGAGAAGAATAATGGTGGTAGGTGACTCCCTTCCAAAGGGAACTGAAGCAGCTATTTATTCACCTGATAACATTAGAAGGATCTTTTGTTTTTCTGGTGAATGTGTCCAAGATGTTACAGACAATCTCCCAAGACCTGTCAAGACAGATGACTACTACCCACTTCTGGTGATTCACACGGGTACAAATGATATTGCCAGAAGAAGCCAAGAAAATATTGCCAAAGATTACAAGGTCTTACACCAGATAATAAAAACCAGAGGGACACAGGTTGTGTTTCCTCGCTGCTGCCCACTGAAGACAAAGGATGCAGAAAAGAAAATTGATTTGGAAAGTAAGTAGCTATCTAAGAGGATGGTGTCTGAGAGCAAGATCTGCATTTCTGGACTGCATCTTAAAACATAGAGATGATGGACCCCACACCATTGCTGAATGGTCCCTAACAAAATCTAGTTAAGAAAACACCCAATGTTTTGTAAATCTAATCAAAAAGCCTTTAAGATAAAAAGGATTGGAGGGGGGGGAAATGACCTATATATATATCCACCATGCTGTATACCAAGAGGGAAGAACAGCATTTAAACCCAGAAGTTCACAAGCAATAAAATCCAAGAAAGGAGTCAGTAGTAAAACTCATAGCCTCAAATGTCTGTATTCAGATGCCCGAAGTTTCAGTAACAAGTAAGAAAAATTGGGAGTCCTAATGCACAAAGACAAATTTTACCTCGTAGATATCATTTCCATGGCTGGAAATCTGAATGCTGATACCATATTCAAAAGAAACAGGATGAGTAAAAAGAGGGGTGGAATAAAATTGTGTATTAAGAAGATATACCCTTCTTAGCCTATATAGCATGGTGGTACATTCCTGTAATCCCAGTTAGCAGGGAAGATAAGGCTGCTGGGTCTCTTGAGCTCAGCAATATTGAGCTTCAGTGGGCTATGTTAATCATGTATCCACACTGAGGTTAAGATCAATATAGTGAGCCCCCTGGACTGGGGCAAACTAGCCTGGGTTGGAAATAGAGCAGATTAAAGCCCCCATGCCAAACAGTAGTTGGATTGGACCTATGAGCAGTCCCTACATTCCCAGTTTGAGTGATATGGGGAAGCCCAGCAATTTTTTTTTAAAAGTATACTTTTGTAAGGAAATCCAGGAACCAAAAGAGTGTCACATGGTAAAAGTCATTTGAGTGAAGATTGATGGAATGAAAAACAGCAGTGATTTTGATCATTAAATTATACTACAAACCACCTAGTGAGACAGAGGAAATAGATGAGTTTAAGAAACAGATTACTACGTTAGTACAGAGACATAATGTTGTAATGATCTATGTAATTGAAGTATGTAATTGGAGTTTCTCTCTCTCTCTCTCTCTCTCTCTCTCTCTCTCTCTCTCTCTCTCTCTCTCTCATTCTGTTACTCTCTCACTCTTTCTCTGAAAACCAGAGAAACTAATCAAAAGGTGAAGGAATCAAAAAGAGCCGATTCTGGTATTGAATTTGAGTCTCATAAACTGGGAAGAAATGATTGCTAGAGTAGAAACAATGGGAACCTTAATGGAAAGAGACTGCCCACTCCTCGAGGTTGTGATAGAAAAACAGGGGAAATCTTGGCATAGTATGACATACACCCAGATTTGGGAAAAGCAGACTTCAAAGAGTTCAATAGAATCAATCAATCTGCCAATAAGCTTCTAGACTAGGTAAAATCCCATGGACTAAAGTTCTGGGGGGGAAGTTGGCCCAGTATAGATGAGAAACTTGAAAGAAGGGAATTCTGAAGGCTCAAGAGGAAATAATTTTGATGAGGAGGAAAAATAAGCATCATCTGAAGATACAGATGCCCTCTCACCTCCACTTCTTGGTTTCCCTGACTTCCTTTAAGACCCAGTTCAGATTCTGCCTTCTGAACTTTCCCCAAGCCTCCCAGCTACTAGTGCCTTCCCCTTTCAGATGGCCTTCAGCTGCTCTGTGTACAGCTAGTGTGTACCTAGTCATTTGCATGTTACCTGCCCTCATTAGAATGTACATTCCTTGAGGGAAGGGCTGGTTTTGTTTTCCTTTTGTTATCCCCTCAGTTTCACGTGGTGTCTGGCAAAGAGTAAGAACTTTAATGCTTGTTAGATGCTTCTTAACTAACTTACTAAGGTCTTTACACTGGGAATTCATGAACCAACCTTAATTTTTTTAGGGATATGTATAAAAAGGAAGATGTGATGCTGAGATAATGTCAGTGATATTTGAAAAATAAAGGAAAGTTCCACAAAACTAGAGAAGGGTGAATATCCTAATTCCCACAAAAGGAAAAAAATAGTCTAAAATCATAGGTCAATTAGCTTGACTTCAATTCCTAGGAAAATTCTAAGACAAATCATTAAAGAGATGGCTAATAAGCATCTAGAAAAGAAAATAATCATTACAAAGAGCTAATATGGCTCCATCATGAGCAAATCATACCAAAGTAACCTTATTTCCTTTTTTGACAGAGTTACTAAACTAGAAGAATAGGGAAATGCTGTAGATATATGTAGCACAGTCTCTGGGGGGCTATTACCCCCACAGAAAATGACTAGCTACTTCTCCCCTCAGGGATTTAGGGATAACTCTGAAAGATTGAGAATGTCTTTCTAAAGCTATTGCTTATGAGCCCCTAGTAGTGGGCTTTCCCCATTCATTATCAGTTGATATCCATCACCCAAAAGGAATTAATTAGCTTTTAGAAATGGACATTTACTAAGGTGGTATAATAAAAACAGTTGATACCAAACATTCCTCCAAAGTAGGGACGCACTGTCCCCTAAATATGTATGGGGACCAGGAGAAAGTCAGCTAAAGCTTAGAGATTGCATGTGACAAACTAACAGCTCATTGTTACTGGAAGACTCCTTTGCAGGATCCTTGTGTACTTCCCCTTAAGCACGGTGCTGCATTCTGCTAGGATCTTGAGCTGCTTTTCTTAGCACATCTAGTTGGCTCCCAATACAGATACTCCTATCCAACACCACTGTACTGGGGACACTTCTAGGATACCTATGGGAAATTGAAAATCTTCTGACATTTTGAAGTTCCCAATATCATCCTCTTGTCAGAGAAGGGGAAGAGACAGCTTTTCTCCTCCCTCCACCCCAAGTGACTCCTTCTAAGGAGCTTGGCTGAAACTGTTCTTTTTAGGCTGGCCTACTCCTAGAATCTCTAGTTCTGAACTAACCTGCTGTTTTTATTGAAGGTCCACAAGATGTGATCAACTCTTCCACCAATTCAATACACTTCCTTTATAGCATCATTTTATTTCATGCAATGGCTGGCAGCATTTTTCTTCTTCCAAATTAATTAAGAACTTTTCAAATTTAGTTTAATACCTTTGATACCTTAAGGTATCAAGGCATACAGCCATCTTGTTATTTCAAGTGACATGGGGTGATCTGGTTGATTAATGCAATCAACCCCTACTCTTACACGTGGTTTACCCAGATTTTAACAATGCATTTGATAAGGATCTCATATTGAGGACATTTTGATAAGCTGGAAAATGTCCAGAGGAGGTTGGCCAGAATTGCAAAGAGTGTTGAGTTTATGGCATATAAGAATTGATTGGCTGAGAATCTCATGCCCAAAAGGCTGAGACCTTCTCATTGCCCGCCTGTCTTTACAGGCATCACCTGGCTGAGAATCTCAGGCCCACAAGGCTGAGATTTTCTCATGCTCGCCTATGTGTTTTATCACTAATAAACTTTTCCTCTGGCTAGAAGGAAAAAAAAGAATTCATTAAAGAAATTAAAGACGTTTTGCCTGAAGAAGAGAAGATCCAAGGGAGATTATAGTTGTCTTCAGATACTTGAATTTCAGATACTCAAAAAAATTCTAGGATTCTCTTGAATCCCCCAATAGAAATTAGGTACCTTGAGGACAGAGAATATTTTGTTTTATTTTTGTGTGACAAAAGTTAATAAGGGAACTTCAGATCCACTGAGTCCAGAGTTGCATGGATGAAATTATTAATGTAATATGCAGGTACCAGGTAACAAGATTTAATGTTCTCTTCAGACCTTTCATATCCATTTGCATAGGAAAGAATCAGGAAGTACAGTTGAGGTTTGGCAAAAATAATGGTCTTGCCTTATTGCCTTCTCTTTCTCTACTCTCTGACCTGAGCAAACAGGAAAAAATAAGAGTTTAAAAGTTAAGGATCTAACCCTAGTTGAGAGATTCAAGACATTCAGATCATAGGATCATTTCTAGCAGAGTGTAGCTTAGGGATGAGAGGAAATAGAGGCCATTCCCTCTCTCACCCCTCAAACTGCCATCCAATGTTATCATTGTAGCCGAATATTATCTTGTAGCAGAAGCATATAGCTGAATCCACCTATAGGGTCAAGTAGTCAGGGGGAGGAGCGAGAGTGCAGAATCTGGGGTTCAGACTACTGCTCAGGAGACAGGAAGCCTCAGAACTAAGACTGACCTAAACCAGGAAGGTTCCTGCTAATCCTAGGCTATGGATTTCATTTCTTGCCTTTCTTTTAATTATGAACTTCATTAACATTAACAAATATAATCATTTTCATATATAAAGAAAAACAGAAAAAGAGAATCACATATGAAACCATGAATCTCTAATTATGTACTGCTTGGTGGGGTGGGATATAAATATATACTGAATTTAACATAGTAATTCCAATACTATCCTACTGGTTTGTAGCTCTTTCTAAATTTCCTCTGTTCTCTTCTGTTTATTTTATTGATGTTTCATTATTTTTTCTTTCTTTGTATTTTTCTTTTGCATTTCATTATTTCCACCTATAACTCTACCCTTTCCCCCTACACACACACACATACACACACACACACACACACACACACACACTCCAACAAACAAAATAAACACACTGTCTTATAACAAATAAGTGTAGTCAAGCTCTAGCTCATCTGTTAAGAGGTAGGAGAAATGATTAATCAGTTTTCAGGGGGTATGGTTGACTGTAGCACTAATGAGAGTTCTTAAGTCTTTCAAAGTTATATTTCTTTACTATGTTGTTGTCATTGTATAAATTGTTCTAATTCTGCTCACTTCATTCTTTGTTAGTTCATGCAAGTATTCCCAGGTTTCTCCAAAACACTCCCTTCCATCAAATATCCTATTACATTCATACACAGTACCATATTTTGTTTAGTCACTCCCCAATGGATAGATAGCCCCTTAGTTTTCAGTTCTTTGCTATCACACACACACACACACACACACACACACATACACACACACACACACACAAAACTGTTATAAATGTTTTTGTAAATTTGGGTTCCTGCTTTCTTTAACTTATCTCTTTGGGGCATAGGCCTATTTGCAGTAATAGTGATACTACTATGGTAGTGATTGATAGCGGTACCATTGGGTCAAAGGATGTGCAAAGTTTGATGACTTTGGGAGTATATTTCCAAATTGCTATAAATAGCTGGACCAATTCACAGCTCCACCAACAATGCATTAGTGTTCCTGTGCTCTCACAGCCCCTCTAACAATTGTCATTTTCCTTGGTTTTCATGTTTGCCAATATGACGGGTGTGATATGGAAATTTAATTTGCATTTCTACTGGTGGTATGGAGAAATTTTTCACATAGTTGTTAATACCTTGGATTTCTTCCTTTGAAAACTGCCTGTTGCTACCTTTTCACCATTTATCTGCTAGGGAATGGCTCTTGTTCTCATAAATTTGAATCTGTTTCTTTTATATACTGGATTTGAGCTTAGTATCAGAGAAATTTTGTGCTTTTTTTGTTCTTCTGTTTCCCCATTCCTGAATGAAATGGAAAGTTTAAAAAAGCAAAATGTGCCATATTGTGGAATAACCAAATTAATCCCTCTTTAATGATAAAAACTACTATTTTTAAGCCATAGAAATAAAACTGAATTTGAGATATAGAACATTAATAATAATAAACTGAACAACCAAGACCAAATAATAAATCAACATATAAAAAAACACAGGTATTGGGACATTAAAACATCCTAAAGACTGGAATCTTACTGAGGTCTTATCTTAATTATACCAGATCTTCTATACAACTTTTGCTTAGATACAAAATAGGGATTGGGGAAGAAAGAAAGGCAATCCTTAAGTTCCAGAGAGCTTCAGCTTCTTCTAGAAAGCCACTGATATCCTGAGGAGTCTGAAAGAACAAAGGAAAATTGAAAGTGAGCTGGACCTAGATGTTCCTGAGATAATGGAGTCTCCTCCCCCTCCAATTCTCTCAGACAGTGAGAAGGGAAGGGTGGCCCTATTGATCATGTCATATAAAGAGGTCTACTGAAGATAAAGTAATTAAAAAAATTTTTTTCCCTTCCTTTCACCTTTGGACTTACTGGAATTCTGAAAATTTTCACATTTCTCAATCATAATCTTCACATACTGCAGTTGTTACCCATTTCAGGACCCAAAATTGGCTGGGAATGGGGGAAGGACAGAAATGTGACAATTCAAAGGAATTTCACTCAGCCCTCAATGTTCCCCACAGTGAAAGGTCAACTTCCTCTTTAGAGATCTTTAAGGGAAAAAAACCAGGGCTTTCAGTGATGCTAGGGCTCATCAGCCAATGCTGAGAGCAGAACAAGAGGAAAAGACATGATCCATAGCCAACAGTGGGCACTGGAATTGAAGATCCTCTCTTCCCTTTCCCATGATAAATGGCTCTTCAAGAACCAGGAGAACACAGCCTTTTCTCCACTCTTATCCCCTTAGAGGAAATCCCAAGCAAAGATACTTGACAGCCTTGAATAATTTGACTAATCACTCCTAGTTGCTTAAGAGAACAAATGGGAGGGAAGGCAATTGGAGTCATTTTGGACTCCTAAACAAAGAGGAAGTGTTTAAACTTAAGAACTCTGATCAATGCAATAAACAACAACTAAGGCCAATGATCCTTCCCATTTCCTGAAAGAGTGGTAACGGACTCAAGATAAAGAACGAAGCCTACATTTTTGGACATGGCCAATACTCGTCATTCAGTTATTTCAGTCATGATCCCATTTGAGGTTTTCTTGGCAAAGATACTAGAGTGGTTTGCCATTTCCTTCTCTAGCTCATTTTACAGATGAGGAAACTGAGGCAAACAGGGTTAAGTGATTTGCCCAGGGTCACACAGCTAGTAAGTGTCTGAGTCCAGATTTGAACTCAGGTCTTCCTGACCCTAGGCCCAGCACTATATCCACTATACCAACTAGCTTCCACTAATGACCAATGCAGGTATTCATTTTGCTTGATTATGCGTATTTGTTACAGGGATTTTGTTTTTCTCTTTTCTGTTGAGAAGGGAAGTAAAATAGTGAAGGGGGAAATGCTTGTAAATTGAAAATAAAATAAAAGTTGCATTTTAGAAAAAGGAAGTGGAAAGTGTTCCCCTTAGCATATGATGCAACCCTCTCCCAGGTAGTTAAAAGGGAAAGGATGTCAGGATTTATAATAGCCACGTGAGAATTTGGTGTCGGTGACAAGGTCTCTTCAGATTCTAGAAAATGAGGGAGATTGCTTCTGGGCAAGCTGACAGGGCCAGAAGCCATTGGACAGATCATAACCGGGGGTCTGTGAACTTTGATAGGAAAAAAAAATTGCATCTAAATAAACTCTAACTGCTATTTAGTATTTCATTCAATTGTCTAAAAATGCACATTCTAAGCAGGGGTGCAAAGGCTTCGCCAGACTGCCAAAGCGTCCATTGTACAAAAAAAGGTGAAGAATTTCTGCGAAAGCAACAAGATTCAAAGGAAGAACTCATGAGGCTTTCCCTCTTAATAGTAAAGATTGTGCCCAACAAGAGAATATTTTAGTTTGGGGTTTTTTCCTTTAAGAGATGGTTGAGGTTGGAAGGAGGGGAGTTCAGGGAAGAGGAAGAACCTTGACTATCCAAATGATAAGTATGGCTGAAATGAGAGAGTAATACATAGGGGCCCCTGTTAGGGGTAAGGAGGAAGTGGGCAAGAAAAAGAGAAGATGGGAAATAGAGGATCTGTGTCCTTGGGTATCATATGGAGGGCCGACATCTTGTCAAGGCATGTATGGATTTATGAATTTACCCTCTGCACCCCCACCTACCGGCCAAACCCTGCCTTCTTTTTGAACTACTTTTATTTTGGTAATTCTTAGTCACATAACCTAACTGGCTTTCCAAAGAAGCAAGCAATATGTTGCATGTAATTCTTCTGCCCAGTATAAAGCTGATAAGCAAATAACTAATTCAAAAAAATAATAAAACAATGCATAATAAAAAGACTTCTACCTAGCAGCTGTAAACTTGTGGCTCTACAGATACAAGAAGTTACAGACTTAAAAATGACTTCAAAACCAAGTGTTCTAGAAAATGCAGGTCCACCCCTCCTTTGAGTGGACTAAGGAGTGTAAAGAACCCAGCCCAGTTCAAATTCAGTGCTGGACTTGAGCATCCACCAGGGCAAATCATTAAGGCACAAACTTTTGACCTGGGATTCATGGAATGGAGAGTGGACTTTGGATCTAGGTGGACTTGAGAGAAGACAGATTTCCTCATTTTAGGCTATCATTTCTTTGGACATGACCTCCAACCTCCTCTAATTGCACCAAGATTATCATTCATGGAGCAGGGTAGAAATGCCCAGTGACTATCCTGCCTCCTTCACCTTGAACATGGTACCTCTTTATTGAACCTACAACTATTGTCACTTGCTGTAAGCATTCTCCAGCCAAATCCCCATGCTCTGATAAGCAAGGTGGGAAGGGGCAAATGGAGTGAAAAGAGTGCTAACATAAAATGAGTGGGACTTAAAGAGAGTAGATCTTTTAATCAACTAGACTATGTCTACAAAAACTTTATGATGAGATTTTTGTGGCCTATTTATTGTTTATCTATGAATCCCTCCTCTTTTCTGGCTTCAGTTTCCTCATCTGCTAAGCTATGGAAGCACGGTGTTAAGTTGTACCATCTATAAAATCTCTGCTTTATAGAAGCAAAAAGGTAGTGAAGTGGATAAAACTGTTGGACTTGAAGTCAAGAAGGCCTGAGCTCAAATACTGCAACAGACATTCATTAGCTGTGTGACCCTGGGCGGGTTAAGTCACTTATCTCCCCTCAGTTTTGCTTCAGTTTCCTCATCTATAAAAGCACCTACTTAACAGGATTGTGAGAATCAAGTGAAATAACATCTGGAAAATGCTTTTCAAACCTTAAAACATTATACAAACATTAGCTATTTTTCTTCATAACTGTACATCTAGGGTTCCATAATGTTATCATCCTATGACCAAATGGTCCCTAAAGTCCCTTCCAGTTCTATACTAGATGCAGTATTGGATTTTTTTATCTGGTTTATGATCCTTTTTCTTGATCTCTCCATGTTATACAGGGTCATCAGTACCCCCTGTCAGTAGCCAATCCCCATCTTTTGTACCAGATGGGAGAGAGAAGGTCAAAGAATAAAGGTATAACTATAGAGATTCATGAATTTCTCACATTGCGTAAATAGCTATGACCCATCCCCCTCTTTTATGCCAATTGGGAGACTGAAGTAGAGAGAACAAGTCAAGGAATAAGGAGCATGGCTATAGGGACTCATGAACTTCCTACATTGTCCGAATAACGAAGAAAAAAATCCCTGTCCTTTCTCTACCTCTTAAGAACACTGTGAAGATCAATGAGATGATGCCTGAAAAGTGATTTGTACTCCTTGGAGCAAGATGCTAAATAAATCCAGGATAGGCAGTGACCATTATCTTTGCAACTTCAATTTCTAACCCTGCCTCAAGGATCAGATCTAGTTTGAAAAACAAAAATGGTTCTATTCTCAAAGAACCATATCCTCTTCTTTTTCATCTGTGGGTTTTTGAATGGTGACAAGGGGCCCAGATACCATGGCAACATGAGCTGTGGAAAAACCTCAAACAAAAAGTGGAATTGAGAAGAACATATGGAGACAATGACCTCAGCGTGCTTTGTGAGAGATACCTTGGTGGAGGCAAGGGGACAACAATCCCTCCACTGCATCCCCACAATGCTGGCTGTAGCTAACAGTACCTTGATTCTTAATATGGAATTGCTGACTTCATTCTTCAAACACACTTCTGGTAGCTGTAGGGGATGTGGGGAGAATGGGACTGGAGCTAGCTTTATATCATTATACTCTACAATTTTTAGATGAGTTTCCCCCTCCTCTTTGGAGTCTCCTCTATTGTTTATGCTGGTATACAAATAAACCTGGTGTTCAGGAGGAGTTCACATCCAGGAAGGAGGGCAACACGGGAATGTGACTCCCAAAGACCCAAAATCACTTGGAATAAACTTATAACCTCATTGTTAATGGACATGTTCATACAGAGGTGAGATGATCACACATTAGGGATTTTATGGAAAAGATTACTGGGGTAGGAAGTTGCATGAGATGATCTGTAAGGTCACTTACAACTGGTGTTTCCATTATTCTATCCAGTGCAAAAGCAACTTTGAAACATTTAATGACCAGCCATCATTCCAGAGGCTAATGATGAAGAATGCTACCCACCTCCAGTCAAAGAAATGATGGACTAAATATGCAGAATGAGACATATACTTTTGGACATGGCCAATGTGGGAATTTAATATGCTTGACAATGAATACTTGTTACAAATTTTTTTTGGTAAGAAGGATGTGGGGGAGATGAGAGGGAGAGAAAATAAATGTTCTTTAAAATTTTTTAACTTAATTTTTAAAAGAAAGATTTAAGAACTCTGATTGCTGCAATGTCCAGGCAAGACTGGTGGAGTGATGTTGAAGCTACTCATTTACAATCAATAAACTCAGGGTACAAAATGATACATATGTTTTTGGACATGCCCAAAGTATAAATTTGTTTTGCTTGACTATGCATATTTGTTACGTGGGCTTGGTCTTTTTTTTTCTAATGTGAGAGAGGGGTGGCAGTAAGTAAGAAATTAATCTTGTTAATTTTTAAAAAATGAAAAACTTAAGAACTCTGATCAATACAATGCTCAGCCATGATTCCAGTGGCCTGATGATGAAGGGTTTTCTTTTTCTTTTTCTTTCCAATGAAAGATGAATCAAAGGGAGAGGGAGCTAGAGATAAGGAAGTCCAAAAAAGAAGGAAAAAAAGAAAATAAAGGAAAGGGGGTCATTGAAGCATTTTAATGCACATACAAAAACAGAATGAAATCCAGAAAGAATCACAAATAAGCAGGACAGCTTTGAAAATTACTTCTTGAATTTAATATCCATTTTAATAGAAAAAACAAGTTATACACCACAGAAATCCACAGTTTCATGTATAAGCCTCTTTTAAAAATTCTACTATGCATATGGAAATGATCATTTCATTTGATGATTGTTAAGTTAAAAAGTTTTTAAAATAAATTTTAAAAAACAAAAGTGTAACCACATTCTAGTTAGGAAATGTTAGGAGAGACATTTGTACATAATCTTGTAAATCTTAACTCTTAGCTCCCAATCTCAAACTGCCAGGTAAGTTCCATTCTGAAATTTATCAGAGCTGCCAGTTCTGAGTAGCACAGAAATGGCAGGGGCATGAGTGGGGGGGAGCTGATCCTGCTAAGAAAGCAGCCCTAGTACCTCTGGACCCAGCCAGAATATAAATTATTGAACAATATTTAGTCTGGGATGTCAAAGGGATAGTGAATGGAGACCTAGAGCAATTGATTGACAGGTCCTTTCCAGGAATGGTAGGCTTGCTTTGATTACTGCTCCCAGAGCAAGAAGTAGAAAGGGCCTGGGAGTAGGGACAGAGGAAGGGTACAGGAGTGCAAATCATGAAGATGCTTGGAGAGCAACAGCATGGTGGGTCTAGATCATACCAGTTATGAAGAATTCTCCTCAATTAGAACTCAGGGCCCCCAAACTGGATCTGAAGAACTGAATATGAGACAGGAGATATGCCATGAAGATGACCCAGGGGCAGCTAGGTGGCACAGTGGATAGAGCACTGGCCCTGAAGTCAGGAGGACCTGAGTTCAAATGTGGCCTCAGAACAAATACTTGACACTTACTAGCTGTGTGACCCTGGGCAAGTCACTTAACTCCAATTGCTTAAAAAAAAAAAAGATGACCTGGAAAACAGGGGCATGGTGAGTCTGGGCCAATCATAGACTCAAGTGATTTTTCCTACCTCTAAATGTTTATAATATTCATAATATTATAATAATTTATATTTAAAATATTCATAGTTTATAGTATTCTTAGTTTTATAATATTTATAGTTTATAATCTAATTCAGTAAATATTTACTAAGCACCAAACTATGAAGTAGGTATACTGGAAATACAAAGGGAAAAATGTAACCATCTCTTTCTTAAAGGAGTTTACATTCTACCTAAGGGAAATACATGTACAAAGATAAGGAAAGGGACAGAACTTGTGATTTCATTGATATATGGGACTCCCCCCATAAATGAAGGCTAGCATTTTCGCTGCAGCTTATATATAGTCTTAAAGAGTTGCCCAGGACAGGTTAAGTGACTTACCCAGAATCACATACTTAACATATATCAGAAACAGGGTTTGAACCCTTTCTGGCTCCAAGGTTGACTATCTATTCACTATACTACTTGTTTCTCTGGGGAAGATTATAATGAATAAAAAATCACTTATGAAAAATCATTTATTAAGCCCTTAATATGTACCAAGCACTGTGCTAAGTCTTGTAGAAACAAATAAAACATCAAAGAGAGTTCCCACCCTCAAGAAGCTTATGTTCTAATAAAAAAGACTAATACATATAGGAGAATCTTCAACAGGGTGGAACATTTTGACTTAGGAAGTTATAGAGAAGATCAGTAGAGCCATAAGGGGAGTAGATTAACACACCCTTTCTAGGAGCAACAACAGAGTTGATTTGATTATGGTTCCAGAACTGGAATGAGAGAATAGTTCTGAGCATAAAAGGATGAAGTCCTCTGGGGCTTGTTTTCTGGACTAGGTGAGAAGTTATGTGAATTATGGCTGGAGCCCAGGCCTAGATGTAGTTGGTGGCTAAGGTAACACAGTTAGGGTGTTGAGGTCCCAGGTATGAAGGAGTTAAGTCCTCCAGGACTTGGCTTCAGATAGAGGAACTTGTATTTTGTCCTAGAGGTAGTAGGGAGTCACTGATGGTTCTTGAACATGGGAGTGGCATGACCAGACCTGTGTTTTAAAAATATCAATTGATCATCTCTGTGGAAGGCTGGATTGTTGAAAAAAGGAGAAATGAGAATAGTTAGGAAGCTATTGTGACATTACTGGCAAGAGGTGTTCAGGTCTTGAATTAAAATGGTGGCCATATGAATAGAGGGAAGGAAGACAGATGCTACAGAGACAGAATCAACAAGACTTGGTAAATGGTTGAATGTATAGCACAATTTATTGAGTAATTAATTATGCATAACCTTGTGTGACATCACTTCTGGAATTTTGTGGTCCTGTGATCTTCTCATTCATTCTAAACTGCTATTTAAAACTAAGATGTCCAGAGAGTGATAAAACATGTATACTACCTGCATTTACTATCACAGCCTTTAGAACTGAAAGTGACTTTAGAGGTCATCTCAACTTTTTCATTTTATAAATGAAGAGGCCCACCCCCAGACAAAATTGGAAGATTTGGTCAAGGTCATACATGTAGCAAATATCAGAGCTAGGATTCAAATATAAATAGATCTTCCAGCTCCAAGTGAAAGATTTGAATGCCCAAACTCTTTTCACTACAACAGCAAACAAAATGGCCTTGTAGATGCCAAGCCATTCTTGGGCAGGGGTGGAGGGGTGGAGGGGTAGGGGGTGGGAAAGCAGTTACTCTTAAAGTCACATTCACCAAAACAAGACTAAAAAAGATGGCAAACTAGGTATAATATACACATATATTATATACACTTTCAGTTGAAGTTGCTATATTAGTCAATTTTGCTGAATTGCTTTTTTTCTTTCTTTTAAAAGCTTTGCTATAAGGGAGGGCTCATTGCATTATGGTGGGACAGACATTCTGAAATGAATGTGACATAAAAATCAAAGGCATCAATTTTTTTAAAAGGAGGGAAATAATCTAGGAGAAGTGGGAGAATAACCATCACAAACAGCTGTAGGATGAATAGGAGGAAGCTGATCTTTCCTAAGGAAACCCCATGTATAGGTGGGCTGCCAGAAAAATAACTGAGCTGAGACTCTGGAGAGCTGAATTCTAATCCCAGCTTCATCAACTCCATGACCTTGGGCAAATCACTCTCTGGGCTTCATTTTCTTCATCTAGCAAGTGATGGAGTTGGGTAGATGACCTCTAAAATCCCCTCCAACTCTAATATGCAATAACTCTATGAATTTATGGGGTTAGAGACTTCATAGGATTGGAAGGCTTCTGGTTGCCTGGGGGACCTGTCACTGGCTGTTGCCAATAGTTCTATGACTGCCTAATAAAGCATGAATGATTGCATAAGCAGCCGTGATGTGTTTCTAATACAAGAACCACTCTAATACACAACCACCAATAATTAGAAATAATTAATAATTAGAAAGGTAAGTCATTTATATTTGCACTATATATTTGTCAAAATTTGATGTTTATGTAATACTTTAAGTGTTATTTGTAAGTTGCTTTTCTTATATTATCTCATTTGAGCCTTACAACAGCCTTGCGAATTAAGTGCTACAGATATAATCATCCCCACTTTTGAGATCATTTAACTGAGTTTCAGAAGGTTTCCTTGAATAGAGCACTAGCCTTGAAGTCAGGAAGATCTGAGTTCATATCCAGGTTTAGACGCTTACTAGCTGTGTGACCCTGGGCAAATCACCTAACCTTTGTCTGCCTCAATTTCCTCAACTGTAAATTGGGGATAATAATAGCACCTACCTTCCAAGGTTATAATGAGGATCAAATGAGATAATAATTGTAAAGCACTTAGCATAGTACCTGGCTCCTAGTAGGTGCTTAATAAATGCTTGTCTCCTTCCTTCCTATGTGTAGGGCCATCTGCATATAATTCTGCACCGCCCACCATGGGCTGGAATTGGTCACTAGTTTCTTGAATCCACCACTAATGAGCTGAATGACCTTAAACAAATGACATCATGCTGCCCTTTCACAAAGCATTTTACATATGCCATCTAATTTGATTCTCCTGGCTGTCCTGTGAGATAGGTATGACATGATGTTCTTTTGTTTTTGTTTTTTTGTTTTTGTCATATCTGACTCTTCATGATCCCATCTGGGGTTTTCTTGGCAAAAAAAAAATACTGAAGCGGTTTGCCATTTCCTTCTCCAGCTCATGAGGAAATGGAGGCAAACAAGGTTAAGTGACTTGACCAGGGTCACACAGCTACTAAATGTCTGAGGCTGGATTTGAATTCCCGTCCTCCTGACTGCAGGCCTGTTGTTCTATACACTGTATAACCTGGCTGCCCTCATTATTGTCCCTATTTTGTAGGTAATAAAACTGAATCTCAAAAGAGTTGTCACTTATTTAAAATCATATACCTTAAGAATGACTCATCAAGGAAGCAAACCCAGGTCGGTTGACTATATCCAGAGCTCTTCCCTGACTAGTACTCTGCTACCTCAACCAGAGCTGAAAATTTCTTCCTGAAAGGGTTGTATATGTTAGTTTTTAGATCCTGTCCATTGTAGATTGTGTGGAATTGTGTTTGGGGTGGCCCTGCATGTAACCAGGGCAGGAGATTGCCTAAATGGTATAATTTGTGGTACTTTACAAGGTTCTGCCTTCTCCAAAACAATTTTCTTATCTGACCTACTAGGTCTGTGAAATTCCCACCATGGGAGTTATTCCTTTTGTATCTCTAGAAGACCCATACAAAAATGTACAGCTGTTACCTGGGAGGGAATTGTGGGTTGGGGTGGAAATAGACTTCACCCATGAACACATTACCTAGCAGTCATTTGTAAGACATAACTGGGCAAAGTGGGAAGGAGGAAGGAGGAAAGGTAGGGAACAGGAAGGGGGAAGGCAGGAGAGGAGAAAGAAACCATAGAAGATGAGCCCAGATTAAATCAGTTGGGAGTAAAAGGAATTTCATAGGAAATGGAGAAAAAGAGAAAGGGTCAGATAATGTACCCTTGGAAGATACTGTGAGAAAGGTATCCAGGACCTTTTACATACGGTACTATTTAAACCTGAAGAACACCTTTAAAAAAGAAAATCCTTAAACAATGGCAAAACCAGAAATTCAATGTAAGAGTCCCTCTTGCTATATTTATTTTGAAACACACTCCAATCCTGTCTCTACTTTTTGTGTTTGTAGCCTCAGTACTCAGCACCCAGCGATTCATAAATGCCTTTTCGTTCATTATGTCTGTGACTAAATCACATGCAGAGAATTCACCTGCTGTAAACAGCAGCGTACTGTGACAGCTACCATACCCAGTTGTGCCTATGCAGCTCACCCAAGGCGCTGTCTTAGGTGCTGAAGTAGCACAGCCTAGTGGCCCAAGCCCATGACTAGCAGCAAAAAAACTAGAATGATATTCACAACTCTGTCACTAATTTGCTTTAAAGGCAAATCCTCATCTTTGGACTTTAGTATCCTTTACTGTGAAATAGAGACAATGTGCCCTAGATATTTCTCTCTACAACACCACCACAACCACCACCACACTTCCTAGAGCCTTGTTCTTTTAAGTCTGGTAATAATGATTTCAGGAATAACAAAGGGACCTTAAAATTTCAAATTGTGAGAGTGATAGTCTCAGCCTAGAAAAAAAAAACTATGAAGCTGCTGAAGTTTTAATTTGTCACCAAGTCCCTAATTTTTCTTATTTTTCTTCCCTCTCTGGCATTCTTTTCTTCCATTAAAAAATAATAACTAGCATTTCTATAGCACTTTAAGATTTACAAAGCTCTTCACATGTGTTATCTTATTGTATATTTAAAATAACCCTGTGAGATAGGTGCTAGTATTATTCCTATTTTGCAGATGAGGAACTGAAGCTCTGAAAGGTTGAATTACTTACCCAGATTTCATACATTGAATAAATGTCTGACAGGAATTGAACTCAGATCTTTCTCACTGCAAGGCTGGTGCTCTATCCATTATGCCAACCACCATGACCCATGTAAAAAACAGCTCTAAGTTCAAATTTTTATTCCAATATTTTTCATTATTTTCTGAATTTAAGCCCCAGGGAATGTGTTTGTATAATAAAATGTTCATTTAATTGTGGAATGAAAAGCCATTTAATCCAAGAGATTTCAGGCTTCAGAGAGCCAGAAAGAATATTATCAATCACAGATTCCAACTCCTTTGTCTGACAGACATGGAAACTGAGGCAATGAAAGGGTGAAGTGACTTTTCAGTGTCAAATAGCTCATAAGTACCAAAGCCAGGATTACTACCCAGAGTTCCTCATTCCAGTTCAATTGTTCTTTCCACTATCTCAAGGTAGACATTTAAATATACATTTCTTTGTTTCAAAAAAGTGAATCCTATTTCAAAAAATGAAATAACTTTGAAAGATGTTTTTTTTTCATGGCAGGGGGCAGGGGATTCCTAATACATATGTATGTATATGTGAATACACACATACATATACATATATAGAATTAGATAATGCCTAGCATAGTAACTTCTTCATATAGGAATAATCAAAAAGCACTCTGATTCTAAAAAGACCTTATAGAGGAAAATGAACAAATCTGTCCCTAGTGACAGGTTCTTTCCAAGCAGCCCCCATACTGTTTGGGGGAAAGGAGAGATACATGGAAAAAGGAAGATTAGCTAGAGAACTACAATAAAATCAGGGCTAGAAAAAATTTTCAGGTGTGTTAGGAATCCAGTGTTTGGCACATACAGTTGAAGAGGAATAGAGAAGAGATCACAAAGAAGGAAGGGAAATAAAAAAGAACAGGGACTCACAGGAATTTTTTTTTTAAAGGGTGATAATCAAAGCACTGTTTTCTATATCTTTGCCTGGCCATACCTGAAGAGAGGCTCTTTATAAAGGGCCCAGTAATCTTAGGGGAGGAAATTCTGAAGTGGGATACTTCTTACTGGGTAAAATATTATCTCTTGCCTTAAATTGGTATCTCACCCATCCCTTCCCTCTGGCCTAGATAAGATATGTATATCTTCTACTCTCATCTGATCTGGTCTCTCCTGGAGATAAATTTACTCCAGCCTAGGCTTGTAGGCAGCTATGGGGTAGCAGAAAGCTCTCTAGTCAGGAGCTTTGGATTCTGGTCCTGGCTTCATTGTTAAAGGCTGCATTACATTGAGCAAGTGACTTCTCATTTATGGACTTCAGTTTCCTCCTCTGTAAAATTAGGTGGTTGGGCTGGGTGATCACTAAGGTCCCTTCCAGTTCTGGTATTCTATAGCTATGCAGAGAGCAAAGAATCAGGATTGATGATGATGATCATGAGAGTAATATATGAAGCACAGCAAAAACAAACAAAACACTGGGCTGAATAGAAAGGACCGGGGTGAGAATAAGATAGAGCCACCCCTCAAATTCTATGAAGACAGCAAAACATAGGGGAGAGGCAGTGTAATATAGTGAAAAGAGCACTGGTTTTGGAATCAGTTCTGCCTCCGCTGCTTCCTATCTGCATGTCATTGGGCAAGTCACCTAACCTCTCTGGGCCTTTTTGCTCATTTGTAAAATTATGTGGTTGGATTAGATGATTTCTTAGGTCCATTCTTGCTCTGGAGCCTATGGTCCAATGACCACAAATTCCCTAAATGAACCTGAAGAAGACTTAAATTCTCTGTGCCGCTATTCCTCTCTCAATAACAGGAATATCATACCTCAAAGTGCTTTGTAAATGCAAGCTATCATTATTATTATTCCTCTGTAAGAACAAATGATACCATTCATGTGATAATACCTGAAGATTTTTTGAACATGTATCCTACCTATAAAAGCAAAGTACTGTTTTTATTATGGCCATGATGTCCTTACGAATGTCCTTTAGAGGGGCAGGGAGGTGGTCCGATGGATAGAGCACTGGCCCTGGAGTCAGGAGGACCTGAGTTCAAATCTGGCCTCAGACACATGATACTCACTAGCTTTGTGACCCTGGGCAAATCACTTAACCCCAATTGCCTCACCGAAAAAGAAAAAAAAAAGAATGTCCAGTAGAATGTGAATTCCATGAAGGCAGAGGCTGGTTTAGAATCATGATCCCAGCATTGAAACTGAGACCTCAGACGTTATCCAACGTCCTCATTTTGCAAGTGGGGAAGCTGAGGCACAAAGAAGCTATGTGACTTTCCTAAGGCCACACAGGTCATAGATGGCAGAGCTATATTTTTGTCTTTCTACTCCCAGCAGTGTGGCATAATGGATAGAAGGCTGGCCTCAAAGCCAGGAAGGCCTAGGATCCAGGACTGTCTCTGAATGTAGTGGCTATATGACCTCATGCAAATTGCTTAATCTCTCAGTGTCCTCAGCAACTCTCTAAGACTATAAGTCGAAGACAAGGTTCTGACCTACATTGTTTGAAGGAGTTTCTTCACTGAGAAGTTCCCTATATGAGTGAAATCATAGGTCTTGTCCCTATCTCTATTTCCATCACCATGCATTACAGTATCTGCTTAATAAATGTTAAGTCAAGTCAACTAGCATTTATTAAACACCTGCTATGTACCAGACATTGTGCTAAGTGACGAGGATGCAAAAAACAAGACAAAAAAACCAAGTCCCTGCTCTCAAGGAACACTCACAATATAATGGGGAGAAAACAACATGCAAACAACTATATTTCTTGAAGTGAACGAAATTGAATTGAGTTGAATCAAACTGAAATACAGATACCATAGCAAGCACCAATCCTTGAAGAGTATGGGGAAAAGTAGAGAAAGGCAGGTGAATGCCCTCAGTGCATCAGTACCAAGATTGGACCTGGAATCATGCCAAACACTGGAGGAACTATTGTTTATCATGTTTTCTGACTCTGTTCTATTTTGCCCCAATTGCTCATTCCAGCTAATTAAGTACAACTGGCCCTGTGGTTCTGACACTTCACCTTTCCATTGAATAGAATTACATCTTTCTGGATCCCTTAAACTATCAGAGAGAAAAAATTCTCCTTTAAGAAAAAATCAGGGCATTGATCCCTAAGTGTCTTAAAGTCTGAGTCATTGTCGTCATTAACAATGCAGAGGCTACTCTCTATGTATAGGTCACCCTGTAAAACCTGCTTCTCTTCCCCCAGCTGATATGCCTGACTGCTGCACAATCAGGGCCCCAGTCTTTTGACCAAAGCCACAAACATGTCTTTAAATTCATCCTTTGGGGATTTCCCCCTTTTTTTCAAGCAGAACGCCCTCCCATGATATAAATTGTCCTATGTATAGCTATGGATCTCAGAAAGCTGGTAACCCTTCCCACTCCGGTCCCCAGCACACAAATCCCCCCCCATTCCTGAGAGGGATAATCTGCTGGCCTCAGCACTTTTGTGCTAATGCAGCAGCAGCAGTGTGGTAGGAGCAGCAAGAGCTGCAGTGGCCGCACAGTGGCTGCAGTTGGAGCAGCTGGTGGGGGGCGGGGGGAAGGGGAACAATCAGATTGTGCTATTTCTAACTCATTTGTGAGCCATAATTGCACCAGGTCACAAAGAAGAAGGATGGATCCCTACTCCAGAACAAGCTGGGGTGTGTCTCACTCCAAGGGTGGTGAGTACTGCAGCAGGGTACTAGGGTGCCAGGTTTGGATAATAGCAAAATCCTGATTCTAGGGGTGTGTGTGTGTGTGTGTGTGTGTGTGTGTGCGCGCATGAAAGAGAAGCAGTTGCACCACCACAGTTATAGGTA
The DNA here is from genome assembly GCF_003287225.1 of Phascolarctos cinereus. Classification (NCBI taxonomy): domain Eukaryota; kingdom Metazoa; phylum Chordata; class Mammalia; order Diprotodontia; family Phascolarctidae; genus Phascolarctos; species Phascolarctos cinereus. Next base: position 144,084,573 of record NW_027555625.1, read on the forward strand.
GAATAAATAGATGCAAGGTGCCTCTTCACAAAGTTATTTACTTCCCTACAGCTGCAGCAGAACTATCTATAAGGCACATCTTGATGCTTCCTGTAAACATAAGAACTCATTTCTGACCAGCTGCAGCTTAGAGAACAGCAAGGGAATAGCTTTACTTGTTTTCTCTCAACAGCTCTAGCCCTGATAGCTGCCTTTTCACCTAGACTGTTCTTTGGGTTACTGGAAGCCATTGTGTACCAAAAAATTATCTTAGCAAGGTCAAAGGATGGTTACTAGATGGGGAAGGAGAGGGTCAAGACCAGTTTTTGGCAAGAAAATGTAATGAGTGCTTGGAGTCCTGTCAGGATAAAAATTTCTAGGGGTTTTTTTTTCTATTGTTATCTCTAAAAGGAGCTATTCATTTTCTGTGGTCTTTGAATTCATCCTTTCTAGGATGAGCTATAGTGGAAAGGGCATTAGACTGGAAATTGGGGTGTCCTGGTTTTTAATCTCAACTCGGTCATTTACTTGACCCTCTGGCTTTTGGTAAGTCATTTATCTCTATGAGCATCAGTTATTTTATCTATAAAGTGAGGGGTTTGTACTAGGTAATCTCTATGGTCCCTTCCAGTTCTGGGTCCTATGACCTCAATATTTCATTTCAAAACTAAATAGAAATTAATTTATATTGGCCTTTATTTAGACTTTTCCATTACTCTCCTCAATTCATATGAATTGAAAGTCAACTGTCTCTGATCTGCAAAATTTGCATTGGCCCCATGAACATTTACCATTATCATCTCATCACCTTTAGAGTTTTCACGACAGCCTCCATTGCAGCCCATATCAACACACTTTAAGGCTGTGTCTACACATTCCCCAGCCAAATTACCATGCCACTACTTTTAGCAAATCATTCAGCCTCTGCCCACTTACATGATGCCACAGCGACCAGTAATAAGTGCTTTGCTGATGACACAACCAAAAATATTGGACTATGGTTACTAAGGCCTCTAAAATAACACTTGGAATACCTCAGCAATGCTTCTAATATTCATATACTTGAGTCCTTATCTGCTTATAAATAGATACCAGCAGCATTCTGTCACCTATACAGATTCCTATGAGGGGCATTTGACATGGGAGAGAGTAAAGTAGAGTAGAAAGAATACTAGACTAGGAATCAACAGTACTAGGGCCTGGGATGAGCCAACTTACTTCATCTCTCTGGACTTCGGTTTCTTTATCTAAAATACAAGGTGTCCATAAGTCTTAGTGCATTTCTAAGATATTAAAGCTTAAGACTTTTAGAACATTCTCTATAATAATATTACTACTACTATTGATAATAATAATAGCATTTATATAGTGCTTTAAGGTTTGCAAAGCACTATACATATTATATCTCATTTAATAATATGGGAAGATTCCATTCTAGATAAATGCTGAAGCCCTATGAAGACCAAACAAAAGGGAAGGCAATTAGGAAGCCCAGTGGGCCTACCCAGATTTCTTCTAGGTGTCTCTAACATGGGCCATGGTTCATTGTCTTGATTACATGACACAGTCTTTTGACCGATTTTTATTTTTTCACGTTAACTCTCAACTAAAGAGTTTCAGCCTCCAGCTCTCTCCTCTATTTTTACACATGCTCTCCCACCCTCACTGAAACCAGGAACTCTTTAGAGTTTCTCTTTTCCCATGCATTTCCAGTATCTCAATTGTTAAATACCTGACCATTTACTCAGCTACAGTAGCTCCACACTGTGGACAAGAGTATTCTTTCATTCTTATTTCACCTCATTTGTCTTCAAAATGGTGAAAACAAAGACAAGTTTGGAAGAAGAGAAGGTGAGCTCCTCAGCTGAATTTTTCTTCATGAAACCGCTTCAGACGATGGTGTGCTAGAGCTCACTCATACCTGTTTGGAAGAGCAAATTGTTAAATTTTCAGTATGAGGATTTAAAGCTCAGACATCAGCAAATACTACAAATCAAGGCTTGGTTTATTGTTTTGTTGCTTCTTTAGACTTGAGAAAGCTATGAAGAAATGTTAACAATGCAGATTAAACTTAAAAGTATATCAAGCATTACCTCCCCCCAAGAAGCCAGTTGTTAAACATTTACCACCAGGTTTCTAACAACTCAGGCAGAGCTGGACTGGATAAAACAATATAATCAGAGCTCACAAGCCTTCACTTTCAAGATCCCCTTCCTTTCTTTGGACTCTTCTCCCTCTCCCACACCCAGCATTTTCCCAGAGGAGCCAAACCTATATGTTCAATGCTCCAGAGAGCCTTTCCCTTTGAACCTGGCTAGTCAAAATTCATCATTCTTTCAGGGCCTTGTTAGCAGAAAGATCTGATATTCATTCAATGTCCTATTAAAGTTGAAGTCTGACAATGGCATTTTTCTGAGGGGTATTTACATTTTAAAAGGGGCTGAACTACAAGAGACAGAATGATTTGGTATTATAATTTTCATCGTCATCATTATCATCATACCACTTTCCATTTCATAGTCTTTATAATCTAGAAAACCTTTTCACATCTATTATCTAATTTTTATATTAATAATAATAGTAATATTGCATATGGAGCAGCTAAGTAGTACAGTGGATAGGGAGTTGGGTCTGGAATCAGGAAGACCTGAGCTCAAATTCAGCCTCTGATACTTACTAGCTTTGACTCAGATACTTACTAGTGATCCTGGGCAAGTCAATTGACTCTGTTTGCCTCAGTTTCCTCATCTGTAAAATGAACTGGAGAAGGAAATGGCAAACCACTCTAGTATATTTGCCAAGAAAACTCCAAATGGAGTTACAAAGAGTCAGACACGATTGAACAACAGTATGGTATGACCCTTTTTATGAAGCACTTTTACATACATTTTCTCATCTGATTCTTGCAAAATACTTGTGAGAATGGACAAGGCAGGAATCATCAATCAATCAATAAGCATTTATTATCATCCTCATTTTTTAAAGTGAGAGAACTTCAGCTAAAGACACTGTGGTAGAATCAGAAGAACATTGTATGGAGTTTAAGTCCCAATTCTACCACTTACTGTGTAACATTAGGCAAATCACTTAACTTCTGTGTCCCTATTTTCAGATAAGTTAAATGGAGATGATGAGTGCAATTCAGCAAAGATTTATTAAGCACCTACTTTGTGCCAGGCATTGTGCTGGGGATGCAAAGACAAGAATGAAACAGTCCCTGCCCTTCAGGAGCTTACCCACTTCTACCTTGGTCAAGTTACCTTCTCTGGGACTCAATGTCCTCACCTATAAACCGAGGGCACTGAAGTAGATGGTTTCAAAAGTGTCTTCCAACTCTGGATCTATGTATGATCCTGTGACCTAAGGCATCGGGTGTTTCTGAAGTTCACTAGACAAGGTCCTTAAGTGCTTTGTCATTGACAAACATTGCTGTAGATGTTAGCTGATTCTAGCTGTGTGATGATGGTAAAATTACTTAAATTCTCTGACCCCCATTTCCTCATCTTTCAAATGGGGACAGTGATACTTGTAGTACCTATTGCCACGGAATGGTTATGAGACTCAAATGTGATAATGTGTGTAAATGTTTTGCAAACTTTGGTGCACTATGTCAGTATCTGTTATCATCATCATCATCATCATCATCATCATCATCATCATCATCATCCTCATTACAGTCTCCATTCAACTGAAAAACTTCCTGATTTTAAATTCTACAGAAGTTACCCATGTGTATTGCTAGTTTCTCTAGTTCTAGTTTCCTCCATGGCTTTATAAAAATTAGGGTTGCCCTTGTTTTCTTCCACTCAGAAATCTTTCCACAAAATGGTACCTCTGAGAGAGGATCTATTAGGGATTGAGTCAACAGTGTAAACCCATCCTCCTATCTGGCTCTAGCTCTTTCTCCACACTGAGTGGAAGGTCCTGAAAACCTCAGAATTATCAAACTTCATACAGAAGCCACTCCTGATAGAGATCAGCTTGGGGCAAGGCAGAGCCTAGAGAAGCCTTTTAGATAGCAGTGGATGGGGGTTCTAAGTTCTTGCCCCAGTTAGAGAAAGGGATGGTAGTAGGAGGGATAATGGATGGAATTTCAAAGTTCTACTTGGGGTCTTTCCTCATCATTCTGAGGGGCTTTGAGTCACACTGGTTGGCTTTTATAATAAAAATAAAAACTTGGGACTAACACTTCAAAAGGGTCAGGGAAAGCCCTTTTGCCCTAAGAACTCCCTTCTCAATTGATCCCTGAAAATCCTTTCCTAAGGGACAGAATCCTTTGTTCTACAATTAGAGGGAAAGCAAAAGGTATATATACACCCCGAGAGTTGACACATGGCCCCAAATTCACACTTAGGTGTAAATAATTGATATCAGATAGTTTTCTGACAGCAGGTTTTTGAGAGGAAAGGAGAAAAGAACATGGAGACATTCAGTCACTAAAGGGGAGGTGGCAAATAACATGCATCGATAGGAGGCTGGTAACTTTGAAGTCTTCCTACCTCAAAATTTTGCCTTAATAAAGGATTAAACACTATTACATGGGAGCTCATATAGCTAATATAAATAAAAAGTTGAAACATTCAGCCTACTGTCCTTATGTCCTGGGAAATGTTTCCCTTCTGCTCAGACTGTTGTCCCAGAATTGGTCAAATCCCAGGGAAATAGAAATAGGTGATGATTCAACTGATAGGAGAGAAGAAATAAAGGGAAACTGTGGTTTGCTAGAAAGAAAACTTGGGCTATGATTCATGAAAAACAATAGACAAGACCTGCTTGCTCTATGTAACTTTGAGTTACTAATCCCAAGACACCTCTGGCAAATCACTTCATTTCTCTCCATCTCAGTTTCCTCTTTTGTAATGAGAGGTTTCTACTAATCAGGGATTTTTAATCTTTTTGTGTTGTGGACCCCATTAGCACTCTGATGAAGACTAAAGGACACTTTTCAGAATAAGGTTTTAAGTGCATAAAATAAAATATATGGAATTATAAAGGAAGACCATTACACTGTAAATATTTATCATGATATTTTGAAGTCCATGGACCCCACATTAAGAACCCTAGGACTAGATAGGGTTACCCTTGCTTTCTGCCCCTTCCAGCTCCAGTAGTCTGGGTCTTTGATCACCTAAAGCAAGGAAGCAAGGGTCCAGCATGTCTAAATGTGTCTCTACCATGTATCAGGCTCGGTGGGATTTGATTCATTGTCGTTGTTATCAATAGGGGAATTTCGGTCACTGCTGATTAAGGAATGCTTACTGCTATGCCCACTAAGTGTGCTAGATACTCTGCAGGCCTATTGCAAGGGATACTATCTTTCCCTGCTTTGTTCACTCAACAATTTAAATGTGCAAGATTGGCAAATTCAAATACACAGAATCAAAACTAAGGGTGGGCAGAGTACACAATTGCCTAGGGCATAAGCAGAGGAGCATAACAACAAAGACTTTTAATGCTACTTCTTATAAAAACATGCATTTGCATTGCCAAAGAATTCCCTTGCACATAGGTCTTTATTTGGTGATGTCACTTGTTACTGTGTGGGTAATATGGTGAGGCAGATGGGAGGGGTAGAACACAGAAAGATCACAAAATGCTGTCTCTGAAAAAACAGAGGGAAGGCAAAATTTTGCTTCACCTGCTCCTTCCATCACCCATTTAATTTTAATCTCTCTCAGTCTCAGAGAGCTCGCAGACCAACTAGAAGGTACCTTAAAGATTAAATGGTTCAGCTCTCTTATTTTATAGATGAGTCAACTAAGGCTTAGAAAAATAAAGTAACTAGCTTCAAGGTCATACAGCTGGAACCAAGGTCTTCTAACTCTGAGGTCAATGTTCTCTCCCCAACGTACGTTTTCTGCAAAGACAGATATAAAGGGGTGTGGTCCTTGCTAGAGAGGTCCCATCTCAGTTGCCTACATTTTAATGTACTCCATAACTATTTCTGGGGCTTCTTAATATAAAAAAAAATTCCAACATAACCCCCGTGGAGGTGGTTCTTACTAAATCCATTCACTGTGCTGTTAGGTAGTTTGATACTCAATTAGATCTTCTTGTGAGTCTTCCATCCAATGATGCAGATCACAAATCTGTTCACCTTATGTAACTCTTTCCATGTCCTCCTGTAAATACTCTATGGGGAGTCTACCCAACATTCCTTCTGCTAGTCTTCTTGACATTACAAGGATGCCAGTACAGTATACATGATCCAGAACTTCTGTCACATAATTAGCCCTTCATGGTGTTGGAAGCAATACTCCTTAATAGGACAGTAGCAGAGCTCAACCTTTCCCTCCCCATCTCTAGGTTTGCCTGCCCTAAAAGAAGAAAAGGGAGGAAAGGAATAAGCATTTATTAAGTATCTACTCTGTGCCAGGCATTACACAAATATTATCCCATTTTGATCATCATAACAACCCTAGGAGGAAGGTGCTATTATTATCACCATTTTACAATTGAGTAAACTGAGGCAGACAGAGATTATATGATTTGCCCAGGGTCACACAGATAGCAAATGTCTGAACTCAGGATTCCTCACTCCAGGCTGAGTGCTTTAAATTATTTTCAGTTGTCAGCCACCCCCCACCCTGCCTCTGCTCCCTCCCAGTAAAGTTACAGGTCCTATTAAGCTCCTATTTAAATGCATAGTGTTATTATAGCTATAGATCACCTACATGAATGCATCCAGTCTTTCTGGGTCATATGGAGATGTCAGAGTGATGCAAGCCAACATTTTTATTATTTAAGATACTGTATACTAAGTTTATGTTGATTACTCTAAGTATCATCTTTGAAAGATAACTAGCATTAAAGTGTTGATAATGTCCCACTTTGGCAATCATATTTGCATAGTGTACAACAGAGTTTAGCAGAAAAAATTATCTTAAGTGGTGTTTTTCATCAGCTCTGTCAGTCTCACTATTTGCTTCCACATGGTACATGAAGCCTTGGGTGACAAATGCTAAGGAAACTTTTTCATCCAGGTTTTACATTATAACATAATCGTTTTATTCTTTATGGAAAATCTGCTAAGAAGTCTCATTTGTTTTACATGTAAAGGTTATATAAGTTTGCATAAACTCTACTCTTTAAATTAAAGATAGAAAGGAGAAAAACACCCATTTCTATTGCTAGCAAGTTCACCAAGGTATAGAAGCTTTTTTTCTCTGCAATACTTAAATATCACAGGAGATATACATAGAGAAAATTTGCTTGATACTGTTCAACATGCTGGGAACAATGATTACATTTTGTGGAAAACAGTAAGTAAATAAACTCCTCAATGTTGGCAATGGGAAATCAATAATTCAGATATCATTCATTCATTTTTAAAGTAGACACCCACCAAACTACCCCCTCCTTCCCTTTGGATTACCCACTAAACTCCTCCTTCCTCCTTCCACACCAAACTGCCCTATCATCTTTGGTTCATAGATTTAGAACTGGAAGAGACTTCAGAGGTCATTCAGTGCAAAGTCCTCATTTCACTCTAGGTGACTTGTCCAAAGCTACACAGGCAGTAGTAAATGGCATCCATTCGACCCAGGACCTCTGAATCCAAAGCCTGTTCATATTGACTCTTTCTATACTATACCCTTCTGTCCTTCTACCTCCTTCATCAAACTACTCCCACCTTTCCCTTTCTAACTCTCCTCCCTACCAAACTGCTCCCTTTCTCTCTCTCCCCCCCCCTCTCTCTCTCTCTCTCTCTCTCTCTCTCTCTCTCTCTTTCCCCTTTTTATCTTCCTCTCTTTACAGATTTATTTTTGCCCCAAATGGCCACATATCTCATTTCCAGTTTGGCACCTAAGAGTAATCCAAATCCACTTAAATCATCTTCAGAACCTAATCAATAATGTACCAGGATATGAGACAAATGTGGTTATTCCCAAGTATTTCTGCTTGTCCTCTCTTTGGTGAGTGGTAGGATTTTGATTCACTCTAATTCTATCTTTGATTTGTATATTTAAAGAACAGATCAATTGGCACCTTATTATCTGTCAGGACTTTTTTTCTTTTAAGAATAATAAGTCCATAATGACTAATACATGTTCTGCTGCCTTTGCAGAGAGTACAGACAAGAGCACCCCAGCTCTAGTAGCTCTTGTTGGCTTACTAACATTTTAGCATCTCATTCATTCTCTGGTCAAGGAAAGACATCATGCTCATATCAGTGTCAGTTCAATAAAAACTAACAAGCATCTTTATATTTAAAGGCATGTTCAAATGGGTAAGTCTACATTAAACACATAAATAAAAAAAAAGAATTTGTCTACCCTTCCCCATCTCCACTCTCTCATCCAGGCTCCACCACCAACACCCCAAAAAAGCCGCAAATCTTGGATACAAACATATGCTAAAAATTATCTTCAGCTCTGGTGAGATATAGTTCTTCTCTCCGGGATAGATAATTCATGAGAAAATCACCTCCTACTGAGTGCATAGCAATAGAACCAAAATATTTACTTATAGCAGTAGCAGTTGGTAATGGTATAAAGGTTTCCTCCTGAATAAGGAGAGGAGAAAAGAAGTTTAAAAAAAAAAAAAGACTGAAGGAGCTGTCCATCATAAGCATTGCAAATGAATCATTAGACTTGGTCCTGCAATCTAGGTCAGGATTTAGGGCTAAGTAGGGGAGCTTTTAAATCTGCTTATGTGAACAAACACTAGGCAGACATTTATCTTGTACTGGATGGCACAAAGGGGAATAGGAAAATGCTTTTACCTGATACTGGGACCTTTTTCTGACCCCAGAGCACTATCAGAATAAAAAAGGTTATACTTTCAGATGAATGCCATTTAAACACAGGAGCTAGAGCATGTGTAAGCACATACAAAACAAAATGCCTTCCTTCAAGTTTTCAATCCCCCTTCAAGCCCTCTATGGGCTTAGCCAGGTAAATTTTTAAATGAAGAGAATATTTCCAAGATTCAGAAGCATGTTACCTTCATGTTTTGCTGTTGTTGTCATTGTTTTACTTCCTTTGCAGTAAGATTATGAAACCTTAACACCAGACAGGAACCTTGGACACCATTTAGTCCTACCCATTTATTTTGCAGATGAGAAAACTGAGACCCACAAAGGTAACATGATTTGCCCCACATCAAACAGCAAATTCATAGTAGAGATAAAGCAGGGACAAAAATGAGAAGACAAGCCAGGTGTCCTGATTGGTAGTCTAGTGGTCTTTCCTTTACACGATTCTGCCTCCTACTCTTAATAAAATAAAAATGATTTTGTTTAGCAAGCCCTATACACCAAGCATCTTGACCCAATAACTATTATATCTATTAAAAAAAAAACTAGAGAATTGTGACCTGGGTGAGAAGCAAGGTACAGGAAACGCTTCTTTTTCCCTTTAAAACAATCTATGAGCTGCTTCTTATGTGCAGCCTGGAAGCTGCCTGCTTCCCTCCCCCCAAAACTCTCCACTTTTAACTTGTTCGCTTACTGAACACAGAACAGCATATGATGTACTCACAACACTTTGATTTTTGTCTCATTCCCCCCCATTCCCAAAGCCTCATCAAAAGCATTTCCTCTATAAAAAAAATGTTCTCAGGGAATGTGAAAACTAGCTAAAGTTCAAGGAAAATGGAAGAATTTTTAGAACAAATTTACAGATATGTAAAATGAATAAGTTAGGGACTTTCTGTTTATTATATGCTCTCATTCCAAATTGCAGGTAACTTGAAAGTCAGTTAGGCAGACAATGAGGTATAATATTTTGAAAAGGATCCTAGACAGCAAGTTTAGGCAGGTCTCAAACCCTCAATGGGCATCAATTTCCTCAACTATAAAATGAAAGAGTTGAGATAAATGACTTCTAAGGTCTTTTCCAGCTCTATGGTTCTATGACCTATGTCATTCAAATAAGTTCTGAAAGATACAGCAAAGAACTGACCACCAGTATTGTAATAAACATAGGTAAAAGATAGATAGATAGATGGATGGATGGATAGATAGATAGATAGATAGATAGATAGATAGATAGATAGATAGATGGATGGATGAATGGATGGATATAGCAAAGCTCAAAGCATCTCTACTCATTTCCAAAGATGGGTGAAGAAACACTTTTGGATTAAGTTCATTTGAAGTTTTAAAATTAAGTTGAAAAGCAAGTAAAGCATTTCATCCAGGCAACTTTTAAAGATGCTGAAGTTTAATTCCAGTCATTAGACCAGGAGCCTAGAGTTTATATTTCCAAGTAGCTTTTTAAATTTTGTTTTCTAGTTTTATCTCTGAAAGTTTTTTGTTAGTATTTTTGTGTGGTGTTGGTTGTGTCTGTTAAAAATTGAAGAGCTGATATTTTCCAAAAAATGGACATATATGTGTATATATATGGATATATATATCCGTATATATGAGATAAGCACTCTGTAGGGAGTCTACACAAGCTGAGGACCATATCTTATATCCATACATTGAACCTTTCCATTTCTTTAGCTCTAAACATAATCTCAGATGCTCAGAAATTTCACTGGAAACAAGTCTTTTGTGTGTGTGTGTGTCACCTCACTGAGCTTTACACAAAGTAAGATGAGCAAACTTGAACTTAATTTCCTCGGCCACTGCAACTGGAAGGTTATAGAATATTCTATTTGCGGACATCTTTTTAAACTAGGTTATGTTACAATAGCAACCTCACTCAGGCAGGCTTAGCGTTATTCTGATGCCTGCCACAGAGCAAGTGAATCACTCATTCTGAACGCAAACACCAGTGAGGAATGCGTTAGGGGATACGCCATCATATTAAAAATTAAATCTGGCTGCAGTTTATAATGGGCTTTCTTTTTTCAAGCAGTGTTTCATCTTTCGGCTAAGGCCATCAAACTGTGAAGCCATACTTTTATAGTTGAGGCTGGAGCATTGGCTGAGGTCAGAACCCCAGCTTTCCTGAACACAGAACCACAAATTTCACTGACACATGGTGCTCTTGGCAAATAATATACGTTCTTCCCCCCCCCACACACACACCCCTATTCCACCTCCCTGATCTCCTTTGCCTTCAGTCTGTTCAGCTAATGCCTGAGGTAAGCTAATGAATGGTTATATCTGTAGTTCTCCTTAAGCAAGAAAGCAGACTAATAGAAGCAGTGCCAAGGACTTTTAAACCCCACCTATTTTGTTGCTGGGTTGTTTTTTGTTTTGTTTTGTTTTGTGTGCTTTTTTAAAAAATAGCATTTTGAGATGAGAGAGATTTAACTCATTCACAGCCCAGGCTAAGTTAATACTTAGGTCATGTTTGAGGTCTCTCATGGGAACCCCCCTGGTTGATGCCATCCGAGGGGCAATGGTGTCTTTTCAAGTGGAGTCAGCACAGCTGCTGAGCCATATGGGCCTGGAGCATCCCAGGCAATCGGATTTGGGGTAGTTTCACAATGTCATTTCTTAATGTGTTAATTTTTTTGGTGGCACCTGATCAAGGGCAGAGATCATCACTTAGGACTTTAAAGAGACCATCAAGAATATCCCAGCATATTATCAGAATGGTCATAAGTATCTAGGAAATGTGTGAGTTAGGTGAGGAGGAGGATAGGATTCCTGCTCCCTCTAGCTAGAGAAGGCCCCAGGGGTACATTTTAACTATTAATTCGGTATCAGCTGCTTTTTTAACCCAGGAATCATCATTTGAAGCATTCTAGCCAGACCTGCAGAGCTGCATTGCACTTAAACAACAGATCTTTCTTCTCTGTCTCTTCCCCCACCACCAAGAGGGGAGAGCAAAGACCCTATAACACTATGAGAGATGAAAGGAAACAGTTGTCATCTGAATAAAGGCAGGCTGTTATGAATTGTTTGCTTTTTTAAAAAATAGAGAGGAGTAATATCCTTATAACCTTTGCTGTGTCATTCAAGAATCTATAGTCTACAGCCAACATTAGCAAAGGTCCAGGATCTGAAATCCTCTGCAGTTTAAGTTCTGAAACAAACTACCGTAGTCTCTTCCCCCTGGATCACTTTTTTTGAGCCTGAGGGGGAAAAACAATGGGGAGGATCAGAATAATAACTTTCTCCAGTGAAGCACCTGAGATGAGTGTTTCTTTGCAGATACAACTGCAGTCTGAATCTTATATTAAGCCCTCCTATACTAACAGTTTTTGGTTTTTATGCTGCTGCTGGTTTTCATACTGCTAGGTTGTCTTTCTTTTTTACATTTAGACCAAAATTTTCTCCTTACAAACACATTGACCTCCCTTGGGAACCTGATTATTTTCTTCCATTAAAGCATCCTCCATTCCTCCTCAAAATAAAGGGGAGATGGGGGTAGGCAGGAATAGGGGCTGGTTCCTTTTCTTGAAATGCTTACTTCTAGCAGGTAAATTTCCAATAACCTACCAAAAAATGAAACGGACATTTAGAAGGTAGAAAAGTGCCTGAGGTCAGCTATGTCACTGGAAACAACACCCATTCCTATACGTCTATCTCTGTGCATTCATCTTTATGCATCTGCAGAAATCCCACTGGATTCCTTGTATTTAACCAGTTGAGTTAGGTTTTATTTGGGGCTAGCTGTTTTTGGTTAGAGGGGAGAAAGGATAATATCGTAGCTAATGTTCAACAACAGCAGTATTTCCAGGTAGATTTTTGTAATCATGAAAGCAAATGCTGTGAAGAGCAAGGAGGCAGAAGGGCCCAGGGTTTATGTGAAAGGACTACATAGAACCCAGGCAGGAAGTATGGACTCATAAAAACTTCCCTCATTGGAAAGATGGAAAGATTTTCTTATGTATTCAGATCCTGGTTGTCTTTTTGTTTGTGTTTTTCCTTTACAATGCAGCTTTCTCTTCGTCCTTGCTGTAAACAGAGTTAGCACCATGCACACCGGAAGAATGAAGGGGCATAACCTAAGTGCTTCTAAATTTAAACGGGACGGATTTACGTGCACCCGCACTCTGCCTATCTCTTGTGTGCCTCTGGACTTGCGGTGTGGAGCTCGCGCACGCGTGCTTGCTTGCGCGTGTCCATCTCTCCTTCACATTCACCTTGAATCTCGTAGGGTGGGCAGATAAGTCTCTCAGTATATGTATCTATTGATCTATCTACCTTCCTGCCCGCCTGTTTGGCTAGCTACCCTTCCCCTGAAGATTGTCAGAGGAAAAGCTGCAAAATTCCCCCTAACCCTGCAGTAGCCCAAGTAGCTAGCTCATCCTCTCTCTGCAGTGATGTCAGCTGCAAAAGCCAGCCGGTCCCCGCCCCCAAAGCTGAGCATCTCTAGCTGGCAAAATCCCCACAAACCTACCCCAACCTCCGCAGGCTTTGCACCGAAGGGAAGGACTCCGGACTCCGGATCCCCCATTCTCTACTCCCCCCTCCCAAATACCACCACCTCGCTTTGCAAAGTCGGATGACTATATAATAAATAAGGAAGTAAATAAATGAATGGATGCCTGGCGAGGAGCCGCTCCAGCCGGAGGTGGGGGTGGGGAGTGGGAGATGGGAATGCGGGGGCGGGGGCTAGCGCGATTGCCTGGGTTTCTGCTTCAGCTGCACCACATGCCGCTGGGAGAAATTTTGCAAGGAGTGGATGGAGTCTGTGCAGCGCCCAGAATCCGAGGGAGGGGTAGGGAGGAGGGAGCGCTCACGGGCGCGTCTAAGGGGTTGAAGACACAAACAGCAGCAGATCCCAAATTGATTTGTAAGGAGGATACGCCCTGAGGATGGAAACTGATAGAAGTTAGGCAGAGAGAGGAGGACAGGGGAGGGGGAAAGGATGCAGGTCGAACCTCCTCCTGCTCTTCCTTTCCCGCTTTTCCATGATCCTCCGCTTCCCACTTCCCCAAAAATCCTCATTTCCTATGACAGCAGCTATCCTGAGATGAGCAAAAAGAGGAAGGGAGGTAACTGGGGGCAAGGAATATGACGTGCTAGCGTTTTAAAATGGGGGGAGTGGGGAAGCAGAGAGGGCTCAGGCTTGATCTCCAGCATTCTAATCCTCTTGTTTTTGGGAAACAGCAGATGTGACCTTTTTGAGATTAATAATCCCTTAAAGATATAATAATAAAGTTCATCCTCACCAAAAGAGGACCGGGAACGAGATTCGGGCTTGTTAATGATAAATTGGAAAGCCGCCAGCGGTTTGCGCTCTCTCTCTCTCTCTCTCTCTCTCTCTCTCTCTCTCTCTCTCTCTCTCTCTCTCTCTCTCTCTCTCTCTCTCTCTCTCTCCTCCCTTTCCTGTTTTCAAATCTTTTTCTATCCTTTACAAAACTCGTTTCATATAAGTTAACTGGCGCTACAGGCTTTCCGATGCGTAAGACATCTTGCTCTCTGCACATTGTCATGATTTTAATATTATAAGGATGCCTTTTGATCCGCTAGCCTTGCCCACCAGCAGCAGCGGCAGCTCCTCTTCTGCACGCATGCTCTGGTTCACCAAAGGGAGATCCTGAATTTTTTATCATTATGATGATGATGATGATGATGTTCCTTATCGTGGTTATTATTTTCTCCTGCAAGGTGGAAAGACCACCATCGCCTGCCTCCTGGCCGCTTGCTTTTCCCTGGACTCTCTGGGAAAGGATTCGACCTTGGCCACCAGTCTGTTCTTTGATTGGTGTTTATCTGTATTATTCAGATAGCAGCCTTTGGTTACCTTTTCTCCTCCGCCTCCTCCTCCTCCTCCTCCTCCTCCTCCTCCTCCTCCTCCTCCTCTTCCTCTTCCTCCCCCTCTTCCTCCTCCTTTTCTCTCTTTCTCGTTCTCTCTCTGTATCTCTCCCCCTCTCTCCCTCTCTTTCTTTCCTTTCCTCCTTTCCACCTTCTTCTCTTCTCCCTCTATCTCTGCCTATCTCTGGTTTTGTCTCTGTCTCTTTACATTTTCGGTTTTTATTCCCGGTAGATGCTGCCTGGCTTTCGTGGGCATGGGTTGGGATGCTGCTGTCAGTGACCAGCCCCCTCAGAAAAAAAAAAAAAACAACATTGGATTGACACCCAGCCCCAGCACCTTCGACTCGCCTTCTCTGCAGCCGCTGCTGCATCATCCGGTTGGAGCGATAGGACCTGAGAAAGAGGGAAGGGTGTCGGAGGAGCATTCTCTAAATTTCGCACAGCTTTTCTCTGCGACAGAAGGGCGCCAGCCAGAGAGTTCGAGCTTCCGAGAGGGAATTTAGGGTTTGACATTTTTTGTCCTTACAAGGTACTTTATTATTATTACTATTACTATTATTCGATTATTTGTGCTTTCTCTGCCCTCTTATCCCTCCCGTTTTGGAAGGTTGACTGTGGGGACGATAAAGGTGCATTTAGTATCTTTCAAAAAAAAAAATTACGGACGGAGCAACTTCGCTTTCTAGCTTACTCCTATTCCTCTCCATCCCACCTTCTTCTCATCATGGTCATCTAGCATAGGATTGGAATGTTATGGGGCATATTGGGAGTATGGTGGAAGCTCAGTGATCTGCTTAGAAAAAGGCAAGATTGAAGAGAGATATTCCTTGCGCCGTGTTTGGGAATAATGAGATAGGGTGGGGTGAGGGACGTGTAAATATGGTATTTCAAGAATGTGCTGGGGATGGATAAGTTGTATTTGGTGGGGGAAGGATAGATGAGGAGAAAGGTATATTTTGATTCCCCTTTTGAGAATGAGTATGGATGGGGATAAGGCTATCTCCATCAATATCCTGTAGAAGCTTTGGAAGGGAAAATCTGTGTGTGTGTGTGTGTGTACGTATAAAGGTGAATGGCCTCTGGTTTGTAAACAGGAAGATGGGGAAGGGGAACTTTAAATTATCTCTTTGATTTCTTGTCACTTATGGTCTGCATGATTTAGGGATCTCTCCCCTGTTTCAACACCCTGTACCCCAAATGCATCTTCATTATACTTGGGTGACCTTTTAAATCAAAGCCCACCCTTTACCTGGTAAGGTACGTTGGCTGGATGTAGGGGTGTCTCTAAGACATATTCTTTCTCTTTCTCCCTCCCCCTTCTCTTTTTCTCTTTCTCCTTCTCTTCCTCCCCCCTTTCCCCTTCCTCCCCCCTCCCTTCCTCCCTTCCTCCCTCCCTCCCTCCCCCTCTGCTGCATTTTGCATGAGCTATCTAGGTCATTAGCATTTTAGCGTATGCAAGACTTGACAAAGCTGATGAGAAGCCAGATGGGCCCCGCTCTTATGGGTTTTTTTTTCTCTTTTTCTTTTCTTCCCCCCCTCCAACCCCCATCCCCCCATCACCACTTGGGACCTGAGCGAAAGGACTTGACTGCAGCAGGCGAGCCCGGGACGGTTTATTGCTGCGATCCAGGCCCCTTTATTGCAGCAGACCGTTTTTGCGGAAAACTGGAGGAAGCTGTGTGTATGCAGTGACTCTGAGACCAGAGGTAGAGGAGGCAGCCTCCCTGTCAGCAGCGGCAAGCCCCTTCCCTCCCTCCTTGTCTTTCTTTCCCCATCCTTCTTCCTCCACCCCACCCCCACCCCACCCCTCCCTTTTCTTCTTGGGCAGAGATGGGGAAGAGAGCTGGAGAGGGTAGGTGTTGGCTTTGCTTCTCTAGGACGAGGTGGGTTTCGTTGATGTCCCCCCCCCCCATTGTCTGGAGCTGAGGGAGGGAGAGGTGCGAGGAGAGAAAGAAGTAAAAGAAGGAGTAATTAAAACAGGGAAGGAATGCCTCTCTCTCCCCACTTCCACCTCCACTCCCCACCCCACCCCCTTCGCTTTGCAGGAAGAGCCTGGATGAAAAAAGGATCGGGGTAGAACAAAGAGCCATTGGAAGACATCGCTGTTATCTCATTGTCTGTGTATGGGGGGGGGAGCTGGGGTAGGGAGGATGCTACTGTCCTTTTCTCTTGACACCCCCCTTCAAGTCCCTCACCCCACCATCAGCACACACATACACACCCCTCTTTTTCTTTATTTTCCTCTCTCTCTCTCTCTCTCTCTCGCTCTCGCTCTCGCTCTCGCTCTCTCCTGTCTTTCTCCCACCCCTCCTCAATCCCTCAGGAGAAAGGCCTCTCTCTCCGTGTTCACAGCGGACCTTGATTTAAATGTCCATACAATTAAGGCACGCGGTGAATGCCAAGAATGGGGCTGAGCAGCGTCGTCGATCTCTCGGAGCCGAGCGGAGGGTCCGCATAGCGCAGCACTGCAGCAGCAACTGGGGAAGCGGCAGCATCTCTGAGACTGGGAGGGGACGTGCACCGACTGCGGGCAGGGCTAGCCCCACGCCGGGGCCTGCCGGGTGAGGAGGGGTGTGTGTGTGCGCGCGCGCGGGTGTGTGTGTGTGTGTGTGTGTGTGTGTGTGTGTGTGTGGTCTCTGCAACATAAGTGTGTTTGTGTAGAGACCTCTTCGTATATGTTCACGTTGACCTGTGTGTGTGCATTTGCGTGTACTGCAGATGCCAATATATACACTTTTTTTCGCTGCGTGTGCACGCGTGTATGTGTGTGAGTGTGTGTGTGTCCAGTGCATTTTATAAAGACCATCAGCTTGACCGGTCTGGTTTTTGTTTTAGACGTTGGGTCTGGTTGTGCCCTTGAAAAGACAAATTCCCAATGCCTAGAGGACAGGTGGGGTGTTGTGAGTTTTCTGGGGGCATCTGATTAGAAGCCAAGGTCAACATGCTGCAGGGATGGATGTAGATGGATAGCAGCGACAGAAGGAAATTGGGGGATGGGGGAGAAGTGAAGGAGAGAGGTTTTCCAAGGTGCTTTAGCAACGGTCAGAGAGAGGAGGAAGCCTGACACCTCCCATACCCCCAGCCCAAAGCCGAAAAGGGCTTCCAAACTTAATTATTGCTTATGATTACTATTGTTTCAGAGGACTACTCAGAAATCTGTTGAGATGGAGGAGGCGACATGAGTGCAAAATGCAGTAAACTAGGGGGTCTCAGGAAGGACGGATGGTGCCTCTTTAAACCCGAACAGAAAGAAAATGTGACGTATAGGGCAGATGTCTGGGGTTTGATTAGAGAATGTTATAAAAGAAGCAGAGAGAGACCTGAAAGGATTAAACTTGCCCTCTAACTGCAAGATCTGCCTCTCTAATCGTGCCTTGCCTCCCCACCCCCCAGACCCCTAGACCTAGAGCAGCAGCTGCGCCCTGCATTTTCCACTCCTGCTTCACAGCATCCCACTCCATTCTTCAGAAGGGACCTAGAGAGCATTACCCCCTCCCCCTCCAGCTCCGCATTACGTTAGCACAGTCCTGAGCTGCAGGGCATAGTAAGGACCAGAAGGTGGGTGTCAAGACCTGAACTCATTTTTTTTCTCAGAACAGGAGATTGAGGAGTGGGGGATGGGAAGAGTATAGGGAGGGGAGGAGAGGAGGGGAAGAGAAGATGAGGAGGAAAAAAATAAAGAAAGAGTTTGGGAATCTTGGAGCATCATTGAGCATTGGAACCCATGACTCAGGAGCTGAAGCAGGGACATTTTGGGGTTTTTACCTCTTACCCATCAATGATGCCTATCTTTTCAACAGCCAAAAGCAGAAAGAATGTCTCCATCAATATACAGTGCAAGGTTCTGTAGTCTGCTGAAAGGAGCTCAGAATTTGTCTTTTGATCTGCTTGTTTTCTTCTGTATTCTTGGGAATGTAAGAATAACATCTACCCAATAGTGGTGTTATGAGGATCAAACTAGATAATATAGAATGCTTCACGAATCTATAAAAATGCTAGCTGTTATTACTAATACCATATATTTCAACGAATGTAGTCAAGAACCTCAGGTTACTCATCCTCTTCTGCTTTCAAATACTGTCCTGTTTCTATCAAATGAATTCATAATAAAAGTTATCCTGTAAAAACACCACTCTCCTCCCCAGTTTCAATTCAATTTAACAAACATGTATTGGGCACCAGCTAAGTTCCTAGTCCTGTGTTTGAGGACTCCCAGGACATAGATATTGACCATAGCCCAATGTCATTCTCCCTGAAGCCCTCTTTGGGCCTGTATAGATGTGACACAAGCCACCTGCCTTTGCTAGGATAGACTGCAGTGCACATGAGGCAAGAAAAAAAAAACATCATAAGAAGTCCATATACCTTATTTTGCAGAAAGGATTTAAGAGGAAGCTAAAGAAGAACTGTGTGCTCTCTGCATTATTTGGAATAAGGGAGGATGTCAACTGCACAGCTCCTTTGAAATGATCGCTCTTTGAAGCACATACTCCCACAAGGCTTATGAAAAAGAGTAGAAAATATCATCTTTGTCACTGGAGAAGTTACCAATAGGTCAGATAAAAGACATGACTTGAGCCAGTGGTAATCAGGGTCACACCATCCCAGAATTTTCTATATTAGTGAGCCTCTTCTCCATAATTATACACTTCTGATTATGATTCATCCTCCCACAGAGCCTCCAAGTGGAATAGCAGAATTAATGAGCCCCCGACCCCCTAACACACACATACACACACACACACACACACACACACACACACACACACACACACACGCTTGAATGCACGCGCACACTTTCCCCTGAGGTCTGGCATCATGGGCGTACAGGGCCTGAGTGTGGTCAGAGTATGTCTTGTGCTTATTAATGTGTATGAGCACAAGTATGTGCTTGTGTGTATTTGTGTGCCTGAGTTTGTGCTTTCAGTTGTGGCTTAAAAGGCTGTGCACTCATGTGTTGCTTTAATGGGAAAAAAAAACGGGGGGAGGGGGAAGGTTAATGGACCACTATTCCTCTTTCACTATCACCAGGTCCTTTTTCAGTTCTTACCAAATAAAGGACCATTACAAAGGTAAATACCTCCCCTGCCTCTCTCTCCTCCTGCATGTTCAAAGCTTGTCTGTGCCCCCAATATCTGTACACAGAAAACCTGAAGATTTTCTGCTTCTCTTTTACCTACAAATACTATCTTCTCTTTTCTCCCACCCCCCCAACTTAAATCACTCAGATTGCATCTTATAACAAAAATGAAGGCCATGTTGGAAGTACATTATTTTTAGGATGTTATATACCCCCACAAGCATCCATCCATTCACGTGTCCCACTATTACTGTGGTCATATCATTTTCAAGAGATCCTATTGGGCATGCCATATTCAATTTCAGCAAGCATTTATTAAGCTCCTACTCGGTGTTTAGTACTTGGAAAGAAAACATTCAGAGTTAGGGTTAGACTCGACCTCTAAGGAACCTTCTAGCTCTAAATCTATGATAACTCTGACATTATGAAATTAATCGTAGTAGTATATTTATTCTCTATTTTTTTCCTTTTCTTCTCATTAAAGGTAGGCCAGTTTCCTGTATAAAGGAAAAGGAAATTGATCTTTAACAGAAGCAGAGGAAACGGCCCTGAGGTAACTATTACCTGAACTAATAATGAAGGTCTGGAAGGGAGGGGCTATTGCTGAAGCAAGAAGGTCCCTAACAGAGGAATCTTCCTCATAGCAACTACTGTATGGTTTACACTCATAGGCCTATACATAAGGTATCAAAAAGGCAGCATACTTTTCACACATGTAAGGACATCTATCCATCACTATAGCCACACACCCAAAGAAAAATCTATTTGTTCCTCTCTCCAAAGGAAAATTATCCTATTCCCTCTATGACATTTACATACTCTCCTTCTTTCTCTTGGGCCACCAGCAGAATTGTCTTTCTGAAGATACCTAGCCTTTAGCCCAATTCAAAGGTTCCCTTTACTTGCCCATATTTTATAAAGCTTTGGAATGCAGGAACTTTTCTGGAGATGATGTAATAGCAAGTTGAGTGTGGCTTGGTAGACTGCTGAAAAAATGTTAATGATGATAAGAAAAATGATTATACTTAATAAAGTTTTTTTCTCTTCTCAAGTACACTGAAGTTTTTTAACCATGAAATTAATTTATTTGTTCATTATTATTATTATTATTATTATTACTATTATTTAAAATTGCATATCAAAGGTAAATATAGAAGAAAGAAATAAGTTTAAATAGATGCTGTTTTTTAACACCTCACTGCTTTTGGCAGAAGTGGGATATGAATTTGGATAGAACACGAAAACTTGATTGGCAGAGAAAACTCAGGGACTAATTTGTTGAGCGTTTTTTTTTTCCTGATAATTCTGTCTAGGAGTGCAGTGATAAAAGATTCACAATAAACCAATCTTTTCTTTTTCTAGCTCTTGCTTTACATTTTTTTAAAAGCCATGATGTCACCAAGAAATCAGGAATGGGTCAGGCACCCCTGAGACACATACATCTCTTACATTTTATACCAGAGAGATTACAAGGGTTGGGGTTTTTTTTTCCTCTCCTAAAACAAAGAGGTGGAAAAGTTTTATTTTAGATTAAAATGTGATAACTGTTTACCTGACGACATTTGGCTCAATTATGTGTATTCGTATATATTTGGAGACAAACATAATAGACTTGTCTTGTTGGGTATTCAGATTACATATAATATGTATATGTGAATATATATAATTCATAAACGTATTTTTATTAGTATAAAAGAAAAGAGAGAGAGAGAGAGAATATATTCGAGGAAAGCTCTTGTTTGTAATGCTACGATACATTTAGGTAAGGCGATTGGCCCGGGGCTGAACATTTTCGCTACAAAACCAGCGGTTCTCCACCGATGACTTTCCCCTAGTCTAGCCCACAAATAGTCCAGGCCTCGGGCTCGCTGACTTGCTCCCTCGGCCTAGTCCTGACGCTGGAGTCCGCACAGGCTCAGAGTTCACGGCCTGGGAGGCCTCTTGGGCTTTGCGGGCTGAAGTGAGCCTACTTTCAATTACCCGTCGAGGTGTGTGATTTCCAAAATGAAATTAGGGGTGTCGTGTTTGTTTGTTTAATTTTGTTTTGTTTTTCAAAAGCGTTCCTGATTCTTTTTGAATAGAGGTCATTTCGTGGAGAGGTGGTGCGGAAAGTGACCTCCTTGCAGTACATTTTTCAACTACGTCCGTCCATTCGTTCATTCTATAAACATTAATTAACTGCTTTCTGTGTGCCGGGCACGGTGCTTGCCGCGTGAAAAGATGCCCTTATAGGATCTTTCTTCTTAATCCGAAAGAGCCGTGGCTGGATAGGAAGAACGGAGGGCGGTTAGAGGGGGACTTTGATGCCTTCCCTGAGCCTCGGACCCCTCAGAATGAAGCGGCTGCAGCCTGCCCATCTCGGGCTCGTCCTGCATGGGCAGAACGAAAGCCCAAGAATTCTTGGTCTTTTTTTAAAAAAAAAAATATTTTTCCCGATCATGTTCGGAAACTAAAGCTCAGCCACAAAAGGAAGTTAACTACGTGCCTAAAAAAAAGAAAAAAGAAAGAAAGGTACATGGCTGAAAGGCGAGGCCAGCGGTAGCCAGTGACTGCAGAACGGGGGTAATAGTTTTGCTTTTCTGATGCACCTGCTTCGCCCCATTTTCGCCGAGGCGCCAGATGGACACTTGACAGCAAGGAAAATGAGTCCAGGGGGCGGGCGGGCGTGGGAGGAGGGGGAGAGCAGGAAGGAGGCATCGGCTTGACTCCCCAGATTGGGACATGGAGAAGGAAGGAGGCTTGCAGTTTAAAAATGGCCCTTTCACCTCCACTGCCACAATGTGATCCGCACAGCCTTCCTGCCGTCCCCTCCTGCCTGGACCCCAGGACCTTCCCGAATGGCTGCCCGCTAACCACCTTGCAGCTCCTCCAGCTTGTTCCTTAAAGGCTCGGCCTTCGTCCGGGACCTTTCCTGGAATGCCTCGGCCTTAACCTCTCCGTGGTCCCTACGTCTCATTAGGCTCCCTGTCCTTTTGAGACTCCGAGCCCCTCCTTCCCTACGCCCCATCCCTCACCGAGTTTCTTGAATGAAATGATGAAGAAGAGGATAGGGAAATATGAAAGTGTCAGAGAAAGTCGACCAGAACCGATCCTACCTCTGGCGTCCCTTCACTTTCCAATCTTAGAGGCCAGGGCATCAAAGTGACCTTCTCTTCCCCACTCCCTACCCCCAGCTTTCTTTTTTACCTCAATCCATCATCATCCATGCTTATGCGTGACACCCGCCCACCCCCAACTCCCAAGCCCTGGAGATCAGTGGCTGTTACAAAGCCTGGGGTCAACTCTTTCCCAATCCCAGGCAATCTTCAACCCACACACGGCGCCACCACCCTGCAATCCTCAACCACCTGCCTTCCTCTCAGCCTCCTCACCAAAAAGAAAAAAAATTAAAAACTGAAAAACCCCTAACAACATGTTTCTTCATCAGATGCTTCTTGATCAGGGCTTCATCCAGATGGTCTCAGAGAGGAAAGGGAAGCTTGTAAATCAGCTTGACTGAGACTATAGGGGGAAGAATCGGCCCCTTTCCTTTTCTTCCCAAGGATGTTTTCCAGTGGAGCCTTAAAATATTACTCTTCTTCCTTCTTGGCAGTTAAATTTAAGGTTAAAATTTGTCCAGATCAAGCCTTCTTTCCTCCTAAATTGACTTCATTGCTGGTTCGAAAGGCTGTACCACGATGTTACAGCTGGAAGGAACCTGACGGGTTATCTAGTTCAACCCCTTCAAAAGTTGAGGGGGCAGTTAACTTCAGTACTATTTTTACTCTTGGTCTACTCTAGTCTACACCTCAGTTCTCCTCACCTGGTCCAGTGTTCTCTCCTTTATACCACCTGGAGTCTGTATCTTCCCTATTCTCTGCTTTGCAAGAGATCAGGATGGGACCCTTTGGATAAACAGGTTACATCTCTGAAATAACTTTCAGGTCTCTGGACTCCAGGTAAGGAACCTAAGGGAACAAGAACCTGCAGTACCTCTGGAGTACTCACTCCAAGGGGAGACGTCTATAGGGTCTTGTAAAGGAAGACTAAAAGCCTCTGTGGCAAATCTTTTTTTTTTTTGCCCCCACACCTGGTTCCCATTCGAGCTGCCCTTCTCCCCCACCTACACTTGCATAGATTTATGAGGCAATATTTATTCCCATTTAATTGAGACACTGGTTTCATTTCAGATTGCTTCAGCTTAAGCCCCAATGGGGTTTTCTGCAGTCTTTTCCCCCAGTGTCACTGCAGAAACTAATTGCTGTTAATATCCAATTTTGGCTTTATTATTCCTGGGCCAATTATGTATCCCATAGCCCGGGCCCCTGCTGCTCACTGCCTCTGCGCTAGAATCAATCTAAGAGAACAAAATCTTTTTAAATTTTTCTTGTTCCTCTATTCTGACTTTTTTTTCCCTCCTAAAATGACTTACTTTATACTGTCTTATCTTCCTCCACTCAGTCCAGTCAGACCAGCGATGTTTCTACAACTGCTTTTTAAAATCATTTTTGAGAAGTTTTATTTTTATTTGAAGCAATTTGCATTTTTTAAAATAAAATTATTCCATCCTCTATTTCTTTTCAATGTCTCCCCACATACATACGTATATACACATAACCATTCACCCACCCCACCCCCCAACTCCTCCACAGTCTTTTCTGGAACCAGTGTGTAATTCACCTTACAAGAAAAAACTTTATGATCAAAACAAATCACTTTGATGAGAATCCTATTTCACGAATCAGTGAAATCAGTGCTTCTTCTCTCTCCTCTTCCTCTACCTTCCCAATAAGAGGACCACAATTTGTCTTAAAGCACTAAATATAGAAAGCCAAGGACTACAAACAGTTTGTTTTGTTGAGTGCGTGTATTTTTTAAATGAAACTCTGGAAGGCAAGTGAGAAAAGGCACAATGTGCAGAGCTCCTAAAGAAAACCCACAATTCCTCTCCCGAAGCCTTTAGAAGCTATGTGTGGTTTTCACAACTTGATCCTACATTCACTGGTTGCCTATAGAGGATTGTTCCAACTGGGGATAAAATTCATTTAGAAAAAGCAGAAATCTTTTACCATCATCGAATGTGTTTGTATCATGAGCATTGATAAACAGAAGCCAACATGGAATAAATTATTGGAATTCAATAAACTTTAAATGGAAAATAACAATAGGACCCTTTTGTGTGTATCTGTTTTAAATTTTCAGACCGCATCTAATACTATAAACCATAGCATCCTGTTTGCCTAACATTCATCATCAGCCTCCAACTTATCAAGGGGGGGGGGAGGCCGAGGGCCCGGCGGGAACCTGCAGCCTCAAAGCCACATGTGGCTCTCTACGTCCTCAAGTGAGGCCCTTTGACTGAATCCAAACTTCACAAAACAAATCCCCTTAATAAAAGGGCCTAGGTCCAGAGGTCTCAGGGAGAAAAGGAGAATCCAAAGAAACGGTCTCCTACTGTTGCCTAACCAGTTTATTTTGACCTACTGATGCTGAACAACATAGGTTTTCATTAAAACCTAAGGACCTTCTAAAAATGGTACTGATAGGAGGAAAATAAAAGGTAGGTCCTATATGAATCTGACAAATTGCCAATCAATCAATAAGTATTTAACGAGGATTTATTAAGTGCCAAGTACTATTCTATGCACTAGAGATACAAAGACAAAAGTTAAACAGCTCCTGCCCTTAGGGAGCTTCTAGTCTAATGGGGAAGATAATTCCTACCTATATCAGTATATAAAGGATATATTCAAAATGAAAACAAGAAAGCCTGGGGAGACAGTAGGGGTTCAGGGGGAAAAGTGCATCAGGAAAGGTTTCACAAGGACAGTGGGGCTTTAGTTGAATCTTAATGGAAACCAGGGATGCCAAGAGGCAGAGATAAATAAAGAATGTCTTCCAGGCAAGGGGCACAGGTATGGGAAATGCATATTGGCACATGCAAAGTTATAGATAGGGGAGATGGAGTATTTTGTATGTGGAACATTGAGTAGTCCAGAATAGCTAGAATGCAGAGTGTAAAGAGGGCAGTAGAGCTTAAGAAGATTAGAAACACAAGAAGTTCTGATTTCGACGTGCTGGATTCAAGATGCCTCCTAGATATCCGGTTTGAAATGTCAAATATGTTGTTGATGATGTGGGACTGGAATTCAGTAGAGACTAGGTCTGGATATTGAAATCTGGTAGACATAAACAGAGAGATAACAGCTTAATAATCCATGGAAGCCAATGAGGTTACCAAAAGTGAGAAAGTAAGAGAGAAAAGAGAAGAAGGCCCAGGATACAACCTTGGGGAATATACAGAGTTAGAGGGTATAATATGGATGATGAGCCATCGAAACAAATTAAGAAAAAGTTAGACAGGCAATAAGAAAATCAGGAGGGATCATGTCTCAAAAACCCAGGAAGGGGAGAGTATCCAGAAGGAGAAGGTGGTCAACAGTATCAAATGCAGTAGAGAGATCAGAATACAAGGAATGAGAAAATGCCACTAGATACTCTTTCCAACGATTTCTTGGCCAAAGGTTAGGTTAATTGAACAGATTCATAAGGGAGAAAGCGATCTTGAGAAGTCCTTTCCCCTCCCTCCAGACATGACCCTTCCTAAATCATCCCAAGCAGGTGAATATTATGTTTTTAAAGATCTCAAAAGGAAAAGCTTATGCAATTATAGCTAGCCCTAGACAAAATTTCAAATTGGGGAAATCAGTCTTTGTGGCCTCCAAAGTCTATATGTGTGCCCCCTCCACCCTTCTGGCTGTGCCCAGAAGTTCAATGCCATCATGTGTCCTCCTGGCTACCCAAAGTACTACCCACTGAATTAAAGTTCAAAATTGTTTCTCCCTCCTTCTCACATCAAAATTCCCATTCCCTCAAGGTTGGGAAGAACAGAAGCCATCTTATTTCACCTTTGCATACTCAGTGGCTAGCACTGTACTTTGGGGCAACTAGGTGGCAAAGTGGATAAAAATGAAGGGCTTGGAGTCAGAAAGACTCATCTTCCTGAGTTCAAATCTGGCCTCAGACACTTACTATTTGTGTGATCCTGGGCAAGTCAATTAACCCTGCTTGCCTTAATGTTTTCATCTGTAAAATGAGCTGGAAAGGGAAATGACAAACTACTCCAGTACCTTTGCCAAGAAAACCCCAAATGGAGTCTTGGGAGAGTCGTGACTGAAACAACTCAACAAAAACCTTGCCCAATTGAATTGATTGAATTAATTCATACTAAGGCAGGAAAGACGAGTCTCAGCCCCCCCCTTCCCCCACTTAATCCTCTCAGACGTATTCACATTTTTAGAAGGGATGCTTATCAACCCAATAGAATCTCTAATTGTCAGAATTTCAGTTGATGAGAGGAACTGAAAAATTGTAGATAGCATAGCGGAGATATTTTGAGATGAAGAGACCTTTCTAGAGCTCTGTTTAAATCCTATCAGTCTACTCCACTAGGTGTAAGCCCAACCCTATCCACAGCATCTTTTAGCATTCGATTCCAGGCATATCAATGGCTGTTATCCTAAATGCATACAGAGGTAATGAAAAAGAATCACTCCCAAAATTAAAAATTAATCTCTCTTAACCTATCTACTGCCTGCCTCCATAAAACCCCAACAACACAATAATGTCACATTTAGGGAAAGGGGGAACATCCCAGGCCATTAACAGAATTACTTTGTAACTCTATCAGTTTCAGCATAAATCTAGAAGAAGCCGACCATGCTTTTTGTAGTAAATCAGAGGAAATGCTTTTCCATGCAATTTTGCATAAATCCTGAAAGTGATTTGTCTGTTTTTGTGTTGTATACAAAAAGGCCTTCCTGAGAGCATGTTAAAGAAATTCACACACAGGCCCTGAAGATCCCAATTCACACCCCAGGATGGGATCTGACAGCAGATCTAGCCCTCACCAAAACTGTAGGCAGAGTTTGACTCCAGAATTTTCCTTCATCTCTTTCATTGATTCCCCACTTCCTTTTAACCTTTATCTCCGTGCCCTCTCTGTGCTCCTCAAGCTGTTCAGAACTTCTGACTGAGCTCATCCTCCCAATCATCCTCCTCCAACAAAAATTCTTTGTTCTGTGGATCTTTCTCTTAATGCACTTATATTTCAAACAATAGCAAAACTGCGATTTAGGAGCACGTCCCTATGGGTGGGTCAAGAAGGTTGTCTTCCCAGATCACTCCTCTTGCTGTTAATAAGCAAAGTGGTGCTCAGAACAAACTCTCAAGACCTCTCTATGGACTAGTCTAAGATCAATTATCAGTGACCAGCAGCTCCTGGTCAATTGATAGGATCAAGACCCAGTTCACTCCGTTTTGGTCCTCACTGAACCCCCATACAGATAAGCAAAGACAAGCAAAGGAGCTCTATGGTCCTGGAGACATGAAAAGTCACTTTCATTTGTGTCTTACCTTCCTCCATCAATAAGCTCCTTATAGATGGAGACTATGTCTTATAAATTTTATATCCCCACCCCCACAGACAATGCCCAACACATAGAAGTCACTCAATAAATATTTCTTGACTTGATTTGCCCCATCCTCCTTGGACATGAACCCAAGAGGCTAGCCTGGGAAGAATCAGATTTACAACACAGAAGGAAAGGGGGCTAGACACTAGATGCTATAGGGTAGAATTCTGGGTCCATGAAAAATAACTCCAAATGTGAGCTCTCCTAAAAAATAGTGAGAAAAATTCTAGCCCCTATTCTTACAGTCACTGTGGCTGCAACTGCCCTCCCAAATGGGAGGAGCCACTGTCAGGAAGCCCAGCTAAAGGGAGCAGGGCAGGGAACCTTTGGATGGACCATTCTGACATTCCCCTGCTGGTCCCCAGCACATGAACCGCCTCTTCTGCTGTGTGCAGTTCTGTTACCGTGGTGACGGCTCCAGCTAGCTGTCAGCTAAGGCATTTCCAGGGGTGGTACGACACCAGTCTTATCCGACCTCCAAGCTCACTCCTAGGCGCCAGCATTCTGTTAGACCTGTTTTCTCCACTTTGCAGGTCCCTCAGCTATGAGTGAAATAGATGAACAAAGGGGGGTGCTAAGAGCGCTATTAAGCCTTCCCCTCTGTCCCACCCTTCAAAAGGAGTATTCCCAGCATCCCTCACTCCACAGATAATGGATGCTCCCTTTTCTCTGGACCCTGAATTTGTGGTTTGTCTAATCTTTTGTTGAAAATACCACCACACATGAAGACAGAAGGTTCAAATACTTCTGAAACTTGTGTGGTTTCTCCAGTACACAATTTCACAGTCATTGCTAAAACTATTTTGTGGTTTCTTCTGCCTGCCCTGCCCTCCTATGATGCTAGGATTGCTGTGTAACTTATTTTATTTTATTTTTGTAGCATGGTACATTCTGGCCCCATTCCCTCAACACCAGCCCTTCTAAAGGGTGTGATGAGGGGTTTGTGGGTTATTTCTTTTCTCTGAGATCAGCTCCATCCACCTAAACCATGGTGGGAGTAGGGGAGACTGGGAAACAGGATGGAGGTTATTAAACTTTGCTCATTCCCAGCATAGCGACAGTGCCACCAAACTTAGGCCCAAAGCATCTCTGTTTCTCAAAGTGATGGTGCTGAGCTGGCTGCAACACCCATCCTGTATTCCTGGACTCCCAGTGGCTTTTACTTCCAGCCTAGATTAGACTCATCTCCCTATATCTAAAACAAAAAGGTCAAATCCCCTGGCCCATTTCTTAGAATCATGTGACCTAAGGGGGTGAATAAAGAGGCCCTAAGGCCCTTTCCCATTACTGTATAGTCTCCTGTCAGGATTGAAAGAGTCACCTCACTGCCCAAGATGAGAATGTAGCAAAGAGACAGCTAGAGCTAGTCCAGACCCTTTTGAAGACATGAACAGTTCCACCTATGGATCCAGTGGAAAAAGTCTCCTCCCAACCAGTGGGAGGCCAAGCAGAACTGATTACAGATATCCACATGTGCTCTAATTCTCAAAATTCTTCTATAAGCAGTCTCCTAGCATCTTTACATGGATGCTACTCCCTTAGCATGGGACTGGGTTTGCACAGGCACCAGAATCCCATTACATTTTTATTTTTTTAAACAAAGTACTTAAGATACCTGTGGTTTGGTAGGAGTTTTTCCCAGAACATCACTGGATAATCCTGTGCAATCAAAATGACGGAACAAATAGGTTCACACAAGGGAACAGTGTTCATTCCTCAGCACCAATTAGATTTTCTACAGGGAAGACAAAACTGGGTGTAGGCCGTGTCAATTTATGTTACTATAAAGTACAAACTTCTAGGGCCTGCCCTACATTTATCCATTCAGGGAACAGTTATTCAAGGCCTATGACAGTTCTAGGTGCTATAGGAAATATGAAGACAAATAAAACATCCTCCTTGTTCTCAAAGAGTTTATAGTCTATAGAGGAGGCAAGAGATGTATACAAATAACTGTAATCCAAAGCAGAACGGAGAATTGAGGAAGGATTTGGCAAAAGAAGACATCACTTTCAGCTGAGGTTGGGGGTGGGGAGAATCAAGGAAGTCTTCACAGAAAGAGCGACACTGTTGCCTCCCCCTGTTAGATTATAAATTCCTTGAGGGCAGGCCCTACCTTTTGCCTCATTTTGCACCCCCAGTCGATGCCTGGCATATTGTTGTTGCTCTGTCATTTCAGTAGTGTCTGACTCTTTGTGACCCCGTTTGGGGTTTTCTTGACAAAGATGCTGGAATGCCTTGTCATTTCCTTCTCCAAATGTTTAATAAAGGTCTTTTGATCGATTGATTGATCTGGCCTCGAAGACCTGATAGGATTTTGACAGTTGAAGACTGGGAAAGGGCTGGGGGAGAGTGTTTTTTTTCCAAGTGGAGGGAATAGCATGAGCCGAAGTGCTGAGATAAAAAAGCGCAGGACATATTCAAGAAAGAGAACATAGTAAAGTTTGACTGGCATCTCTGCCATGTGTGGAAGATTAGTAGAAAATAAGGCAGGTGGGGTTGGGGGCTAGATCACAGATCTAGGGCTAGAAGGGATCTCGGAAGCCATCTAATCCAGGCTCCTTATCTTACAAATGAGGCAACAGAGGTGTACAGAAGTCAAGTGACTTGCCCAAGGTCTTCCATGTAGTAAGCACCAGAGGGTTTAAAGCCTCTGATTCCAGAGGCTTTCCAATGTACTATAAATGAGAACAAGCCAGCCACCAAATATCTTTCCTGTCATCTTTCTGCTAGGCCTGAAATTTTGATCAACTCCTTTAGGTTAATAATAATTCACATTTACATAGCACTTTATGGTTTATAAAGAACTTGACTTACATAGTCTGTAGGGAATGTGTCTGTTGGACTCCCAAGTCCTGGGTCCCCTGCCAGTTTGTTGGTGCTCAACTTACAGATGCAATATGAGATGCAGGAATAGTGTATAATTCAAAGGAGAAAGAAATGGGGGCCATGGCCACAGCACAGCCATACCATTCCCTCTGTCTTCAATAACCAGAACTCTACTGGGTCTTCGAAGCCCAGATCAAGAGTTACTTCCTCTGTGTGGATAGAGTACTGGACCTGAAGTCATGAACACCTGAGTTCAAATCTGACCTCAGATATTTACTAGCTGTATGATCCTGGGTAAGTCACTGTTTGCCTCACTTTCCTCATTTGTAAAATGGATACAATAGCGGCACCTACCTCGGGTTGTTGTGAAGATCAAATGTAACAATAATTGCAAAGTGCTTAGCATAGTGCCTGGCATATATAAATGTTAGTTATTATTATTATTAATCACTTAACTTCTACCTCAATTTCCTCATCTATAAAATGGGGATAATAATAGTACTTACCTTATAGGGTTGTTGTGAGGATCAGATGAGATAATTGTAAAGTACTTAGATTAGTACCTGGCATATAGTAAGCCCTATCTAAATGATAGTTCTTACTGTTGTTATTATTATTCATTCTCCCTACCCCCAACCTCTTCCTTTCATTTCCCTTTACTGCCTTCTCCTCTGTTATTTATTAGGCATTAGATTTGCGACTGTCAGACAATGCCACAAATGTTAACCCTTGGGGCATTTGAACTGTTCCCTTTTTCAGGGCTGGGACTACAGAATAGACAGGTAAGTAAACTAAACCAACGTACAATGAAATTTCCTAAGTCCAGGAGCCATGAGTGCACGGAATCAGGAACGCTTCTTTGTGGTCCACCCATGAAGCTTTGATCAAGAGAGTCACCAGAAGCTATTGCGAAAATGTACATATCTAGGGGCCGCTAGTAGTGTAGCAGATAGAGCTCTGGCCTTGGAGTCAGGAGAACCTGAGTTCAAATCTGACTTCAGACACATAATACTTACTAGCTGTGTGACCCTGGGCAAGTCACTTAACCCCAACTGCCTAAGCAAAAAAAAAAAAAATGTACATATCTTACCCGAAAAGGGTAGCATTCCACCATGTGGTCAAAAGTCATTTAAATCATAGCATTTTAATTGCTAAAATGCTTCTAAAAGACCATCTATTTTTACCTCTCACTTTATAGATAACAAAACAGCCCTTGGAAGGTTAAATGACACGCCAGAATCAAATGGGTAATTAGACAATGGCCTGGGACAAAAATCCAGGCTTCCTGACTCCTAGTCTAGTACTCATTCTATTTATATCATATAGCCTCCTTGGAGAGTCTGACTGATGGAATGGAGCAAGGTTCTGAGAGGAAACAAAAGATGATCGTTTTTTATTAGAGCAAGGGACAGCATCAAGGTTCAGAACACAGGGCTCTGTTAGGAAAATCAAGTCTAGATGGGCACAGCAAATATTGAGCTCCTGGAGAGCAGAGACTGCTTTTGCAGGGTTGTTTGTTTATCCCCAGCACTTTTAGTACAGCACCTGGTATACAGTAGGCCAAAGGAAATAAGCATTTATTAAGCGCCTACTGTGTGCCAAGCAGCTAGGTCTTTATTGCCTGCCCCAATCTTCTCTTCTTATGTTCTCCACCCCATTTGGGAGCCCTTCTTGGCCTCATTCTCCTTGATACTCAGGTATCTCAAATTGCTCTCCGGTACTTCAGGTCATGTTAAGTCAACAATCATTGATTAAGCTACAGGCAGCCAGGTGGGCCAGTGGATAAAGGGCTGGCCCTGGAGACCTGAGTTTAAATCTGGCTTCAAACACTTCCTAGCTGTTTAACCCTAGGCAAGTCACTTAAACTATTTGCCTCAGTCTCCTCATCTGTAAAATGAGCTGGAGAAGGAAATGGCAAAACATTTCAATATCTTTGCCAAGAAAATCCCAAATGGGGTCACAGGACTTAAACAAACAACAAAATGTGCCAGGAACCATGCTAAGCACTTTACAAATGTTATCTTATTTGATACTCACAATAACCCTGGGAGGGAGGTGATGTTACCATCCCCATTTTCTATTGAGGACACTAAGGCAAACAAGTGTTAAGTGACTTGTCTAGGGTCACACAGCCAGGAACTGTCTGAGAACTGATTTGCTCTCAGGTCTTCCTGACCACAGGCCCGGTAATCTATATACATCTGTCAACACCCATTTGCCTATAGCTTAATCAATGATTGCTGACTTAACTTGACCTGAGGGGCCAGAGAGCAATTTGAGGTACCTGAGTATCTTGGGATAGGGAGAATGAGGCCAAGGAAGGCTCCCAAATGGGGCAGAGAACACAAAAAGAGAAGGTAGGGGAAGGCAATAAAGACAAACGATCGACTTCCCAGACCATCTCTGTAAACCTACATGTTAGGCCAGTCCTTCTAATAACTGCGGAATATTCTTTATCAACTTTGCAAAAAACATAGAAAAAGACCACTAAACCAGGACTTAGAAGACTTGGATTCTAGTCTAGTGATCCCAGTTTCCTAATCTGTAAAATAGGGGGAATAACACTTGTCCAATCTACTCGACAAGGTTATTTTGAAGATCAAATGAGGTAAATTATTTAAAAGTTCTTCATAAATCACAAAGCCTTATATAACTATCGGGGGGGGAGTTTAATCAACCTGAAAAAATTATTTCATCCTTTCCAATGAAGTTTAATGTTCAGATTTCATTCTCCAAGGAAGAGAATAGAGAAATTTTATTTGGCAAATCTATTATAAGTCAGTAGGACACACTTGTTTTCCTTTCCCAGAGAATAATCAAGCATTTGCATGGGGGCCTATGGAGGCCATCAATCAGTGGGTCTGTGAACAGGATGAAGCTAGCGGAGACCTACTATGGGCAAGAGAAACACCAGAAGGCCAGCTCCAGCTTCACTGATGGGCTCCGATGGTAAGGGGGCCATGTCCTGGCCAGGGTGGAGGGAGGCAGAAGCCTGAAGAAGGAAAGATATAGTAACTGTTTTCAAATATTTAACAGGTTGCCACAGAAAGGGGAATTAGATCGTCTGTGTGACCCCAGAGAGCAAAACTAGTGCCAATGGTTGGAAGACACAGGAAGGCAAATTTCAGCTAAAAAAAAAAATGTGGGGTGGGGGATGGGGAGATCATTTTCTTAAAATTAGAGCCACTTACAACTACAATTGACTGCACTGGGAGAGTTGGGGAAGAAGGGAAGGTGAGTTTCCTGTTACTAGAGATCTGCAAAGAGAGGTTGGATGGCCATTTAATGGGTATGTTGTAAATAGGATTCATAATTTGGGCAGAGTTGGATTGGGTGATCCCTTCCAACGCTGAGGGTGTATGGTTCCAATTCATACTGTAAGACAGAGTTAAGAGGATGGGAGATTGTCTTAGAGACACCCTGTCACTGGAAATTCTACCAACTTTCTTGGCACTATAAGAGTTTTCTCAGCCTACTTTATGAAAGAAGCTCAACTCTACCCTTAATGAAACACATAGTTATGTGTTGGCTGGGAATGTAGGTGAAGTAACTCACAGTTAAGCAAGAAAGCTGTGGACATTAGTAACAATAAAGTAATCCTTACCTGTGTGAGGAGTAGGGAAGCAGGGTGGAAGGAAAAGGATAATAATGAGGAGATGACTGCTTCCAGAGGTAGACCTCACAAGAACCTGCATCTTCCATTAACTCCCCACTCCCTAAAACTTCTCTTTGACTGTATGATAGAAAGTGTCCTAGATTTGGAGCTAGAAGATATAAATTCAAATACTGGCTCTTCTGCTTAATTCCTGTGCAACCTAGGAGGTCAGCACATTTCCTAAGCACAAGTGGACCTCAGTCTCTCAATCTGTAGAACAAGGACATTGGAATCAATGATCTCTCTGATTCCTTCCAGTTCTAAAATTCCATGGTTTACCTGTTGGAGGAGGCTTAAATATGGAAGTGAAGTTTCTCCATTGCCATTTAGGAGAAACAAGTTGTGGGATAGTCTACAGTCTAGGAATGAGGGTGAAAGCCTGTAGTTGACAAACATGTCCTTCAGAAGTTAGTGGAAAGTCCTTATAGAGATCTGTTTTATCATTAAGCTTTGATGGTGATCCATTGTGCTCTCCTGGGTGACTCTGCACTCTGAAGGAGTCTTTCATCTATTTTTAAAAAAAAAACCATAGGATTATAGATTTAGTGCTAGACAGGACCTTAAAGGTTACTACATATAAGTAACAATGATAATACAATGGTAATTACCACCATAGAATCCAAGCCAGTGTTTACCAAACACTCTACTGGGACATTTTGGGACATCATTGTGACAGCTTTAATGTATCCCAATATCCTGAGTTACCTTATTTCTATTTGGTAGGGAAAAAATCATGGTAAAGAAGAGAGCTGACATGAAGGTGTGTATGTGTCCAATATAATTGGACGCATGGGACGCATGGCTGGATCTGTGGTTACTTGTTTAGGGCGTGTTGTTGGTTGGGTGCACCCCTAAAAGCTTGGAGCAGATTATAGCTTGGAAAAGTGTAGGAAAGATTGACCAGATCATCCAAGCATTTAAATTCAATTAAACAAACATTTATTAAACACCAACTGTGTGTAAGGCACTGGAGATACAAGTTTGGGGTATAGTAACCTGCCCTCACAGAACTTACATTTGAATGGGATGGGGAGGGTGGAATACAACATCACAATAATAACAGGTGAAATTTATGTAGTACCTTAAAGTTTGTGAAGGTTTCTTTCTCCTATTATCTAATTTGAGCCTCGCAACAACCCAGAGGTAGGCACTATTTATTATCCCCATCTGAGAGATAAGGCAATTGAAGTAGAAAGAGTTGAAATGACTTGCTCCTGAGCATTTAGGGTGAATAAGTAAGTACAATCCAAATACAAATGCCTTGGACAGCAAAGACATCAAATCAATCCACATGTAAAGAAATTAATTCAGACTACTCATTGGAAGGACAAATACTGAAGCTGAAGCTTAAACACTTTGGCCACATAATGAGAAAACAGGATGTGTTGGAGAAGACTCTGATGTTGGGAAAGACTGAAGGCAAAAGAAGAAAGGGATGCCATAGGATGAGGTGAATAGATGTTGTCATGGAAGCAATGAACATGAGCTTGGACAGATTTCAGGAGATAGTGGAGGATAGAAGAGTCTGGAGTGCTATAGTCCATGGGTTCAGGAAGAGTGGGACACAATTAGACAAAACACAAGTCTGTCAAAAGTTGTAGTGTACTAAGGACTGGGGGATCAGGAAAGGTCTCCAGCAGTGTGTGACACTTGAACTGGGCTTTGAAAGAAGCTCAAGATTCTATGAGGCAAGGGTGAGGAGGGAAGTGTCAACTTGCTTGGGTCAGGTACTGAAAATCAGTAAAGGTCTATATTCTTCTTGCCTTTCCAGCCCACTTGGCTATTCTCACTCTGCAGTATGTTCTCAAAGCAGATCATAACATCAGGAAGATGAGGCCATGGCTTGCAAATGAATTGGATTTGAGGGAGGAAGGACTGTTCAGAGTCACTAGTCTCACTTTCTCCTCCAGAGCCATCTGGGTCCAATGGCAAGATATAGGTCAGAACAACTGGAGATGGCTCCCACAGTACTTATGCTCACCTGCACAGTACCTATTAGATTGCTATCCCATGCCTCCTAGGACTCCATGCCCTCTTTGCCCCAGGTTTTCCACCTTTCCACAGTGCTTCCAACCATAAGAAGAAATATTGTCAACAGCAAGAGGATAAAGATGCTTATACTCAGCCAAGCTAATCATTTGCATCAGGTTCATAGCCAACAACTGAAAGAAAAACACAGGCAGATTTTGTGTAAAACCTACAAAATAGCCCTTTCCTGTCTTTGTTTTAACACTTTGGCTGCATTACCATTTGCCAAAGGCATAGCTGTTATGGCATTAATGGCACTAAATGGTAGTCTATGGTGCTAATGTGCAAGTTCACATCACATACAATATCTATGTTGCCCATTTTTCCCAAGAGCTGAGAATAACAACAATAGAATTTCTGTAGCACTTTACTTATATTATCACATTTGATTCTCACAACACCTCTGTGAGGTAGATGCTATAGTCATCCCCATATTACAGATGGGGAAACTGGGACTGAGAGAGGTTAAATGACTCACAAACTTTAAGGCACTATATAAATTTCATCTGTTATTATTGTGATGTTGTATTCCACCCTCCCCATCCCATTCAAATGTAAGTTCTGTGAGGGCAGGTTACTATACCCCAAACTTGTATCTCCAGTGCCTTACACACAGGTGGTATTAAATCATACAGCTAAGCAAATGTCTGAAACTGGATTTGAACTCTGCCTCTAAGTCCAGTACTTTATCCACTGCACCTTAGACCTCCAGAATTGATATTCCCAGTCCCCGAGGAAGGTATCATCTTCAAGAAGAATTTTGGTGATATATTGTTGTTATAATGTTGTTTTCATTCTGGTTATACCCAATTGTACACGGTGCTTTGCTGGACTTTTTCATATTTACAAGTAACCTCCTTCTATGAAATTACAAAGTCATTCCCTCACAATCCCTGGGAGGAGAAGGGAGAGCAGGTGTGAGTATCTTCATTTAAGCAAGGAAGGACTGAAGCACAGAGGGGAGACACAAAATGGGTCACAAAAGCCACCCTTGGAGATTGGCCTCAGGCCAGGTACGAGCTGTGTTATATCCAACTTTGCTCTTGATAGCAAAAGATTATGATTTAGAGTTACGGTTACTATTCCAGTACAAGTGCCAAGAAGCTTCCAGCTAGACCCCAAGCTCACATTTATTTTACATTCCTGACACCTGACAAAAATCCATTTGTGCCTATTAATCCATCAATCAACAAATATTTACTACTGAATTTATTTAATTTACTACTTATACAAAGACAAAAATGAAATAGTCCCTGCCTTCCAAGAGCTTACATCCTGTCAGAAGCACCAATATATTTATAGATTATTGAGAAAGATCAACAGAGACAGAGACAAAGACAAAGAGAGAGAGATGGATGGATGGATGGATGGATGGATAGATAGCTACATAGAGATAGATCAATAGATAGATGGAGAAATAGACATAAATAGATACACAGATTCATAGATATATCTATGGGTGGAGATAGATGAATAGATAGAGCTGGATGGACGGATAGATAAATGGATGGACAGATAATGATGGATGAATAGATGGATAGAGATGGATGGATGGATAGATATATCAAATAAATATATACAAAGTAAAGAGAAGGTAATTTTATGGGAAAGCACTAGCAGTTGGCAGATCAAAGATCATGTGGGGGTAGAAAGGATCACACAAAAGTATTGTGCAGGCATTGGAATTTAAGGTGAGCTTTAAAGGAAGGAAGGGATTCTGAGATGAGTGGGTGCTGCATTTCCAGTTATGAGTGATAACCTGCCCATAGATCAGAGATTTAATGCTGTGTGTAAGGAACAGAAAGATGGCTACTTTATCTAAATTGTAAAGTAAATAAAGGTGAATGCTCTCTTTTTATTAATTCTAACAGCTTCTTAGCTTGTCTTTCATATAGGACTATAGGAGCAACTGGGTAACACAGTAGATAGAATGCTGGGCTAGAGTCAGGAGAACCTGAGTTCAAATTCAACCTCAGATATTTCCTAGCTGTGTGACCCCAGGCAAATCACTCAACCTTTATTTGCCTCAGTTTCCTTGTCCATAAAAATGATAGAATTCTACTTCCCGGGATTGTTGTGAAAATGTTAGCTATTATTGTTGACTATAGGCACATCAATGCCAGATAAATAATAAGCCTGGAAAGGTCTTTTGATGCCAGGATGTGAAGGATTTTAAATGACAGACAGAGGAGCTTACATTTGATCCCAAAAGCAATAGGGACCCACTGGAGCTTATTGTAGTAGTGACATGGTCAGATCTGTGCATTAGAGATCACTTTGGAAGCTATGAAGAAGAGAGATCAGAGAAAGAAGAAATTTGAGGTGGACCAATTAAAAAGCTATTGCACAAGAGAGAGGCCCAGTTCAGGCCATAAAAGTAAGAAGAAAGGATTGGATGCATGAGACATTGTGAAGTTCAAGCTGACAAAAGTTGTCAATTGAATGAATATGTAGGATAACATAAAATGAGGCATATGAGGATGAATCTGAAATTGCAAAGCTCAGTGATAGGAAGAATGTTCCTCTTGATGTAAACATCTAACCATGATTAAGAACTCTAGATTATCAACTTATTGACAGGCTTCAGTAAATTAAGCTCCATCTGTGTCCAGACATTCTCTAGCAAATGGTTTCCAAACCCACCACAGCATGTCAGATGAATTGTGACTCTATTCTTTATGAATCAGAGTATCATAAAATAAGAACAGTATTGTCAAGGTTTGACAGATGTCCATAAAAATGTCATAAATTGTAATCAATCATTTATTTTGCACAAATAAATGAAAAGTATTTATTAAATGCTTGGTGTGTGTTGAGAACTATGCTAAGCTCTGAGGATACAAATATAAATGAAAGCTGGTGCCTGCCTTCAAGGAGCTTACATTCTAATAGGTTAAAACAACGTATATAGGGGAGTGATAGTTAAGAGAAGAAACTCGGGTCTGCGGAGTAATGGAGATGGTGAATTGGCATATAGTCAATTGATATGCCCTTTCCAGAAGTAATGGCACTCAAGATTTTATTACAATGCCCGGAACAAAGATGGAAAGCAGGCTTGGAGGAAAGAGAGTAGCTGCTGGTGTAGATACATGGCAGCATTGTCTAGGAAGTGAATGAGTGGATAGAATGTGAAGACAAAGCATGGTCTGGTGCCAGGCAGAAGCTAATAGATATGCTGGGCAAAGTGAGCTAATTGAAACTCAATCAGTCACCCATGGACTGGGCTGGGTCCCAATATGGAAATTCCAAATGTGAATGGATAGGCTTCCTCAGGGCTGGGCATGTGGATTCTAGAGGCTCAGGTCCAGTGTAGAGGGCACTTGCTTTATTTGGCCTCATGTCTCAAGTTAAAACAAAGACTTGGGTTTGGGGATTTAGGTTAAGAAATTGATTCCCGAGAAACTAATGCAAACATGAGATTATTATGCAGTACAACAAGCAGGGAAACAACACAAAACAAAACTAAACTAAAAAACCCCATACCACACGCAGAGGCAATACCGACAGAATTTCAACATCATAGATACAAAAAAACTCACCCATCTCAATGGGGTGAGTGTCATGTAAAGCGACAAACATCTCTGGGGAAGTACATGTTCAGAGTAGGGATATGAACAAGAAAGTTTTAAACCTTAAACACAGCTTGGCTGAGAACAGGTCATTGATGCCAAATGTGGGAGGGGCTGTTCCTAATCAGACCTTGATAGAGGGAAATTGGCGGAAGGGAGCGGGGGTGGAGGGGAGTGTTATACTTATCAATACCAAGCTCAGTTAGAGGGAATTTCTTTACCGGGAACAGAAATTGAGCAAAGATTTGAGTTGGCTATCTGAAGCAGGAAGAAAGGAGTGGCTCATAAACAGCTACTTTCAGAAAGGAGTCTTATCTCAGTCAGAAGCTACGATCATTAACTACTTGACAGGGTTAGAATGGGTCAGAATAGTGGGAAAGTAGAAATTGTCTGTCATTTCCTATATATTTTACAAGCATTAGGATCACTTAGCCTAAGTGACTCCACATTGGGGTCCTGTCATTTTAACTACGACATCAAATGATGTATTTCAAAAATCATGATTATCACAGTGCCAGAGCAGGTAGAATAAAGACTTGGGTGGATGGCTAGATGGTTTAATAGAATGGGAAGGTGTAATAGAAAAGGAGCTGTCCTCATTGTTTCTTTGGTAGTCACAAGTAGGCATAGGCTCCCAGTGGATGTCACCTCTTGCATTTCCTTAGCAGTCCTGGTGATGACAGGCAAACTAACTTCCCTCTCATGGATCCTCTTGCAGTTCCTAGCAACTGAATCAGAGTCACAGGATTCGAGCTGGAAGCTGATTTTCTAGCATCTCTCTTGGGGACAGACCAGACCTCTGCTAGAGAAAATCTT
The DNA here is from genome assembly GCF_003287225.1 of Phascolarctos cinereus. Taxonomy (NCBI): domain Eukaryota; kingdom Metazoa; phylum Chordata; class Mammalia; order Diprotodontia; family Phascolarctidae; genus Phascolarctos; species Phascolarctos cinereus. Next base: position 144,125,590 of record NW_027555625.1, read on the forward strand.
TCTTTGTCTTAGCCCCTTATCTACTGCCTCTGCAGAAGGTAGCTCCGCAGTCTGCCAGAAAACATAATTCTCCCAGACTTGGGGCACCTTCTCAGTCAGTCTATCAGCCAGTCAATAATCACTTATTAATTATTTACTATGTTCCAGGCACTGTTCTAAGTGCTGGTTATACAAGGGAAGGCAAAAGCAATCCCTGGCCTTAAGGACCTCATATTCTAATGGATAAGACAGTATGTAAATAATGAGGTATATGTAAGTAATTAATAGGAGAGTCTTAGGTTGTAGCAGCTTGGAGGCCTGGAAAAGTGCTCTTGTAGCCAGGACAAAGGCATAGACAGGAGAAGTGCAAGAGCATGGAAGGGAGTATGTATACTGTAAGAAGACCATAAAGGTAGGAAGGGGCCAGGTTATGAAGAGCTTTAGATGCCTAATAGAAAGTTCTATTTCTATTTTATCTTTGAGATAATAGGGAAACCCTGGAGTTTACTGAGTGGGGGATGACATGGGCAGCCCTATGCTTTAGGAAAATCACTTTGGCAGCTGAATGGAGAATGAACTAGAGTAGGAGGAGACTTGAGGCAGGGAGACCAACTAGAAGATGACTGAAATGGTCCAGGCTAGAGATGATGAAGACCTGAACTAGGTTGGTGGAGAGAAGAGGATGAATAGCAGAGATGTTGTGAAGGTCTACTATAGATGACAAAATTTGGCAATAGAAGTGGAATGAGAGTGATGGGTTGAGAATGACAGTCAAGTTATGAACCTGGTGGATTAGGTGGATTCCTGGTGGTGCCCTCGACAGGGATAGGAACATTCAGAAGGAGGAGAGTTTGGTAATGAGCTTTGCTTTGGACTTGTTGAGGTTGAAATGCCTAAGGAATAGTCAGTTGAAGATGTCCATTAGGCAGTTAGTAATCAAGGGCTGGAACTCAAGAGAGAGACTAGGGATGGATATAGATCTGAATATCATCTGCACAGAGAACTGATAAGATCACCAAGTCAGATAGTACAGAAAGAAAAAAGAAAAGAGCCTAGGTTGGAGCCGTGGTTAGCAAAAGTGACATGGATAAAAATTCAACAATGGAGAGAGAGAAGCAGCTGTCCAAAAAGTAGGAGGAGACCCAAAGGAGAGTGGTGCCACACACAAAAAGAAAAAACCTAGAGAAGAGAAAGTACCTAGGAGGAGAATGTGATGAACAGTGTCAAATTTTGCAAAGAGTTCTAGGATGAGGATTGAGAAAAACCCTTTGGATTAGGCAATAAAGAGATAATTTGTAACTAGGAAGGAAGTAGTTTCAGTTGGATGATGAGGTTGAATTCAGATTACAGCGTTTAGAAAAGAGTGAGAAGTATTGCATATTAGATTACTTTTTTTAAAGTAGACATATGGGACAATAACTAGTGGGCATGGAAGGATCAAGAAAGAGCACTTTTTAAAGTATGGAGAAGTCATGAATACATTTGTGGGCAATAGGGAAGGAATTGGAAGAGACTAAAGATAAGAGAAAAGGAGGATGATCATGAGGGTAATCTATTGGAAAAGGTTGTTGTTGTTTCTCCTTTGTTTTCATAGAGTTCCAATGATGGCTTGACTTGCTTTCAAATTGGATTGCAGTGAAGCAGAGTTGCACAAAACCATCAGCCTCACCCTCTCATCCAGAGTCGTTGAAGTCCAGTGTTAGGACAAAAGTCAAGATGACCAGAGGTGCGGGTTGTCCTTGAACACCTCATACACTCCAACTAGAGAAGATAGTAAGGAATGGACTCCTGTTCATGTAATGGGATTGATCTCGTAATGAAGAAAGGCCACCAGTTCATCAGAGACTGGTATAAAGGAGAAGATGGTGGGGGTCAATGTCTGAGGGATGTGAGATTAGGAAAAAGAGAGGAGGGAGTTCTCAGAATGGCTTCAATGTTTTTGGTGAAGTAGGTGTCAAGCTGAGAGGTTGGCTGGTGAAAGTGAGCTATGATGGGAGGCTGGAGGAGAGACAAGAAAATCTCTTGATCCAGCTATCACCATTGCTGACACCCTTGATGACCTCTGACCCACAGCAACACCACTAGTGAATTCTGGAACAACACATAAAATGACCACACAACCCCGTATTATTTCTCTGACAGAAGCACCACTTTGGAATGATGCATAAAATATCTTGTGACTTTTTTTTTATATGAACCTTGAAGTTTGGGGATGAGCTCTAACCCTTTAATACCTAATATATTCGGTAGACAAATAAGGTACTTGAAAACAAGGATTGCTTAATTTTTCTCTGCTGCCAGGGGTCATGATCCCTGAAGCTGCTTCCTCCCTAAGATGACTATCTCTTTATCTATGTCTATCCAGAGTGAGTGTGTGTATATGTCTGCTCCCCACTGAATTCAGTTTCTCTTACTGGTCAAGAAGCTTTCTCTCCCAACCTAGACGCCCTGTAAAAGGCAGTGAGAAATTCCCTCCTCCCCTCCTCAAGGATCTCCAAAGGTAGCTGGAGGCTTACAAAGGTTTACAAACTCTCCAATTCCCCAGGGCTTAGCTATTTAAAAGCACCCAGAGGTGTGGCTAGCTTGTCTACTCAACCAATGAAGTTGATTCCTTTAATTCTGTAAGAGGAAGTAGTTTATACTTCATAAAGCGATCAGTCTTTACCGACGGCTTAATACTTTGCAATTACATGTTAGGCTTCCTAGGCTGAGGGGTTGGACACAGATCAATTCCCCTACAAATGTGATGGTCAGTAATAAAGCTAATAGAATGACAATGAAAATGATGAAACCAAAGAGACCAGTGATGATAAAAAATGAATCTAACAGCTTTATTTGAATTGAAAGAAACATTTTAAACCACCATAGAATTATTATATGATAATTTCCTGTACTGCCAACAATATCCTACTCTGACACTTCATGGCACAAAGATGACCCTGCATATTCAAAAGCTAAGTCATGGGGGCTCTGACCAGTTCTACCAAGATGGAAAGGCTTCAAGTATAAACATCTGAGGCTCCATGGTGATGAATTTTCTATCCGTAATCCCTTCAAAGGCCATCTACCAAACCACCGAAGAGGTCTCCTTCAGTGAATAGAAATCATAGCTCCCATGAGTTCAATTATCATCCCTGTGCAGATAATGCCCACCTCCAATCTCTCTCCCGAGTTCCACTCTCAAATCACAAACTGTATCTTAAACTTCTCAAAATGTATGTCTCTTAGGCATCTCAAACTCAACATATTCAGAGCCAGAAGTAATTATCTTCCCCAAAAAAACCCTCCCCTGGATTATTGTAATAGACTTGTGGTAGACTTCCCTGACACAAGTCTCTGTCCACTCCAGTCCATGTTCCATTTAGCTATCACAGTGATCTATCTAAAGTACAGGTCTGACCATGTCACTACCACCTCCTCCTCTACTCAGTAAATTCCAGTGGCTCCCTGTTATCTCCAGGATCAAATATAAAATCCTCTGTCTGGCTTTAAAATCTGACACAACCTGGCCCCTTCCTACCTCTCCAGCTTTCTCATTCTTTGCTCCCCTCTAAGTACTATACAAACCAGTGACACTGGCCTCCTTGCCATTCTCCAGATTCTGCCTTTTCACTTGTCCCCCCATGCCTGCTGTGCTCTCCCTCCTCATCTCCATCTACTAGTTTTCTTGGACTCCTTAAATTACCTCAAATCCAGCTTTCTGAATGAGTCCTTTCCTAGTACTTCCCACTTCACCCCCACTACTAGTTACATTCCCTCTGAGATTTCCTCCCATTTGCACCAAACGTATCTTGTGTATATCTAGTTGTTTGCATGTTGTCTTCTCCATTAGAATGTAAGTTTGTAGGAGGGCAAGCACTATGTTTTGGCCTTTCTTTGTATCACCAGTTCTCAGCAATATACCTGGCAAATAGTAAATTCTTAATAAATACATATTGATTAACTAATTGATACACATGCAGCATTATTAACACCAATAGTGCTTTCTAGTCATACTAGATGCCTTCAATTAATGGAACATTCACTTTCCAAAGAATCAAAATCAAAGTGACCCAAAATGACAATAGAGAGAGATTCATGTTGGTTGTAAGTAGTCTAAAGCATATTACCAATAATGGCTTCTATGCAATAAGTAGCATAAAGGAATCCAATTATTTCATTGGACCTATGATCTCATCAATATGGGTTTTACTTTTTAAGAATACAGATGGCAACTGATCCACCCCAGCTTGTTTTGTGGGACTTTTGTCCATGCACTCTTGTAAGTTCACTTTGGTCCATACAAAATGCCAGGGATCAACCACGAATTCTTTTGGCATCGAAAGGACACCATTGAAACACATTGGCTGTCCAGTTTTCTTCTCACTCTCCCCACATGGTCTGGCCATTTTTTTCTATCATCCATTTCTCTCGTGACACCATTTATACCACTTCTCCCCACAGAGAGGGTCTTTGCATGGGCCAGCCATTCCAATAGCCCTCCCCTCCCCTTTTCTGACCTGCTGCACATTCACACCATTTGCCTAGGAATGATGACAATTGGCCTGAATCCATTCTTCAATGATTAACACACCCCATTACACCCTCCCTGTTCCAGTAATTCTGAACTCTGGTTGTCTTTGTACAAATCCATTCCCTGGCCCCCACTGCCTAATCCCTTGTTCTCATCTCCCTTAATCAGATTCCTCCAATGTCCCAGTCAAGATCTACTCACCTCTTCCACTGTTCTCTCTGGAATGCCTGCTCCATAGGTAACACACTTGCTTTCATCTTAAACCTTTTTCTTTCTCAGTCCTTCCATTTTTTTGCATTCATTGAGATGTGGCTGCCTGCTGATGATAGAGCCTCCCCAGCATTGATCTCACACACACACACACACACACACACACACACACACAAACACACACACCCTGTCCTGGAATCAGTGGAGAAGAATCCTCATTCCCCATTGCCATTTCCAGACTTTCCATCTCCAATCATCATTTGGTAACCTCTCATATGAGGTTCATTACATTTATATTTACAAATCAATCAAGATTCTGGTAGCTACTATCTGTCAACCTTCAGGTTATTCCACCTTCCTTATTGAGGTCAATGTGTAACTCAGTATTTCTTTCCTCCCCAATTCCTGCTTTCATAAAAGGGAACCTCAACATGCATATTAATACTGCCCTAAGCCCCTTAACTTCCAAGTTCCTCAAGTTACTCATGACTTCCAGCCTCTCCATCCCTCAGTTCTTTCTCGGCCATCACCCCTATAGTGGCTACACTCTTTTTCCTTCCCCTCTTGACCCCTTGGTGAACCAGTTCAATTCCATGCTAGCTTTTTCTCTTCAGTCCTTTGTCCCCTTATTCTGTCACTGATCTTCTCCTGCCCAGACCCAACCTTGGATTACTCCTACCATCAACTGCTTTTGTTCCTATTCAGATACTGCTGGAGAAAATCATGAAATCTTACTGACTGGGTCCTTCAAAGGACTGACCTGGGTTCTCTTCTTTTCTCCCTCTATTCTATTTTGTTTGATAATCTCATAAGGTCAAATATCATCTCTATGCAAATGATTCTCAGGTCTATTTGTTCCAACCTCTCTCCTGACATTCAGATATGACCTCTAATTACCTATTGGACATCTCCAACTTGACATTCCACAAACATCTTAAACTCAACATGCCCAAAACGGAACTCATTATCTTTCCCCAAAACCCTTCCATCTTCCTAGCTTTTCTATTATTGCTGAGGGTATCACCATCCTCTTGATCATGCAGGTTTATAACCTAGATGTCATCCTCAGCTTTTCACTCTCCATCACCCTCCATATGTAAATTATTGCAAGTACTATGGCTTCTACCTTCATAACATTGTTCATATATGCCTCCTTCTCTCTGATATTGCTACCACCCTAGTGTTGGCTCTCACCAATTTATACCTGGACCACTGTGATAGCCTAGGGATGGATCTCTGCCTCAGGTCTCTCCCCATCCCAGTCCATCCTCCACTCAGCTGCCAAAGTAATTTTCCTGAGGCAGCAGATCTAACCATTCAATAACTCCAGTGGCTCTCTATTACATCCAGGATCAAATATAAAATTATCTTTTTGTCTTTTAAAGCCATTCGTAAACTGATCTCTTCCTACCTTTCCAGTTTTCTCTCTCCCTACTCTTCTCAGTGTGCCCAACAAACCAGTGACATTGGCCTTCTTGCTGTTCCTCACATAGGATACTTCTTTCAACTCCCACTTCATACATTTTCTTTAAAAGATATATATGCATATATAGGGATACACAGATAGATATCTTATTTGTTTTAAACATCAAAGATCTGCCTTCTCAACCTCCCATCCCACCTTGCCCCCCAACTGAGAACACAAGAAAAAGAAAACCCATTATAGATATATATAGTTAATCAAAATAAATTTCCACACGGACTATATCCCAAAAAAATTTGTCTCATTCTGCACTCTGAGTTTTTCTACCTCTTTATCAGAAGGTAGGTAGCACGTATCATCACTAGTTCTCTGGAATCCTGACTGTTCATTATGTTGATAAGAATTCATCACAGTAGTATTCTATCACATGTATATGCCATAACTTGTTCATCCATTTTCCAGTTTATGGGTAACCCTCAGATTCCTATTCTTTGCTGCCTCAAAAAGAGTTAAAAATATTTTTGTACATCCTTAGAATTTATTTTGCTTAGGACTAATCCTTCCCTTATTCTACCTTCCCAATAATTCCTCTCCCTCCTTTCTCCTCTTTTCCTCTTATTTCCCTATTGAGTGAAATGTATTTCTATACCTAACTATATGTATGTATGTATGTATATGTATGTATGTATGTATGTATGTATATATGTATGTATGTATATATGTATATATGTATATTCTTTCCTTCTTTTGACTAGTTCAGATGAGAGTGAGGTTCAAATTTCAGCCACTTTGTCCACCTTCTACTGATATATCCTAATAATCATGTAGGATAATTTTCCCTTACTTTCCTTTGCCTTCCCCCCTAGTATATTCCTCTTCCCCTTTCTTTCCATTCTCAAGATTATCAAGACGTAACAGAGCCACTCTGAGACTGCTGCTGGATTCTGCCCTTATCAGCTAGCTGGAAAGTTCTGTTATTTCAGAGAGGAAGAATTGTACGCTCCCTTCTGGTCTGGAATTTCTGCCTTGGTTATTCCTTGGGCTAGATGCTGGAAGTGAGGTCCTACTCTGAGCTTAGGGTCTGATCCACATTGCCCTGCTGCTGCTGCTGCTGCCTTTTGAACGCCTTCCTTTCTAGATATACTGATCATAGACTCTTTACCTGGGAAAGGGAAGACCATCGCCCCTTTCTCTCTCTGTCCTGGGATCCAGGATTCAATAGTGAGCAAGCAAGTTGACAGTTTACACCTAGCTCTGTTGCAGTACCCAGTGTGGGCCTTGCGGAGCCCTGTATGGATCTAGGACTTCCTTTTACACTGGTAAACAGCTTATTCTTGGGCATTGGAGTGCTCTACATGCAGTAGTCTCTCTTTTTTCCCCTTTTTTGGCTAGGCAATGGGGTTAAGTGACTTGCCCAGGGTCACACAGCTAGTGTCAAGTGTTTGAGGCTGGATTTGAACTCAGGTCCTCCTGACTCCAGGGCTGGTGGCCTATCCACTGTGCCACCTAGCTGCCCCTACATGCAGTATTCTCCCAGCCTAACCCTATCTCCAGTGTCTACAGACCTCTTTGTCTCCCTGTGCTAACCTGGGCTACACAAAGAACTCACTAAGTTTTTCTGGATTTCTTTATCAAGATTCAATCTGGTGAACTTTCTGGATCAGTGCTATGGACAGGAGTTCAGCTGTATTGCTTCCTTCTGCTGCACTATATTGACTCCATCTCTCCCTCTGGGCCTCGCCCCCCCCCCGAATTTTCACTGGCTGTCCCCCACACCTGCAATTCTCTCTCTCCTCATCTGTTTTCTGGCTTCCCTGGATTCCTTCAAGTCTTGGTTAAAACCCTGCCTTCTACAAGTAGCCTTTTTTGGCCTTTCATGCTAGTATCTTCCCTCAGATTTTGTCTCCAGCTGATTCTGTACATATCTTGTTCGGACACAGTCATTTACTATTAAAACATAACTACAGCAAGATTTTTAGGACAGCTTGTGTTTACAAGATACATGTATGTGTAACACTTAGATGAGCTAAATAGGTTTTTCATTCAAATACATATTATAATTCTTCATTTGTTTGTTTTTTCTTGTTTCCATAGTTATGCCAAACTCTTTTAGGTGAATATGGATTTCACATAGGAGGCTCAGTGGCATTCGTGGCATTGATACAATCAGCACAATGTCATCTGCAAGCAGGAATATCTAGAGACCCTTGCCACCTACAAGGGAGTCCCTTACTGACTTGTGACTCTGAGCTAGATACCATCCATGTCTGTGGTGAGCACTGCAAGAATGCATCTCTCTATTTTAGGCCTTGCTGAATATTAACAATCCAAAGGGTGTTTCAAAAAAAAAGTTATTTTTATGGTATCTCTTTCAAGGAATCTTGTATAATTTTTACATAGGCTTTTCTATTCAACAGACAATAAGCCCAATAGGATCTTGTATTTTCTCCATCTTTCAGTCATTTGTGAGATAGTAGAGATATGATCTACTCTTTAATATCATTTGTGAAAGCCCATGTCTTCCCTTCTAGTATCCTCATCAAGGAGTCCCTCAACGTGTACATAGATTATTTAAAAGCTTTTTTTTAAATTAAGAACTTAATTATCAGTGAAATTGAACATTTTAGTGTTCTAGAAAAACAAAAAAAAGGATCGTATATGAAACCATAAGTTTCTGTGACTTTTAAAGCATATTACATTTAATATAGCAGCATTTGTCTAAGTCCTTTTTTCTGAACTGCGCTTTGCTTTATTCTCTATATTTTAATGATTTATTGCTGATCTTGCTTTGCATCTCTATCACTACCTACTAACTCGCCCTCCCCGCCAAAATAGAAATTTTGCAATGTGACAAATTAAGCTGTTCAGTTGTTTCAGTCTTATCCAATGCTTCGCAACTCCATTTGAGGTTTTCATAGCAAAGATACTGAAGTGGTTTGCCATTTTTTTCTCTAGCTCATTTGACAGATGAGGAAACTAAGGCAAACAAGGTTAAATTACTTGCCCAGGATCACACAGCTAGTAAGTGTCTGAGGCCAGATTTGAGCTCAGGAAGATGAGTCTTCCTAACTCCAGGCCTGGCATTCTATCTACTGTACTACTTAGCAGCCCTAACAAACGAAGACAGCCAAGCAAAACAAACTGGCACACTGACCATGTCTGAAAATGCATGTCTCATTCTAGGCCATAACCTCTCTTCGAGGAAGATGAGTGCCATTCTCCATCATTAGTTCTCTGAAGTCATGATTTCTCCCTGCATCAGTTAGGTAGAGTTCTTGAGTCTTTCAAAGTTGTTTTCTCCTCTATTTTTATGATTGTCATGTAAACCATTTCTCTAGTTTTGTTCATTTTTCCTCTGCTTGAGGAGGCTCAGGCAGCAGCAGAAAATGGTAAACAGAGTCAAGGACTGGCTGGATCCAGGTAAGATTAGATCAAAGCTGACCTATCTGAGCCCAAGTGCAAACCCTGCCTGCAAGGGATAGGGTCCAAGGTTCTGATGGGGTAGAGGTGGAGTTGATGGGCTGAGTGAAGACCACATGATGCATGTACATAACCCAGAGCCCACTCACCCCTTAGGGATAGCTCTGGGGGGCCACTACATAAGAGTAATCAGAGGACAAACTGAACACCCCAGAGTGAGAGGGAAACCAAAGACATCCATCAGATGGTTATTCCATTTTAGAAAAGGAAAAGGCAGCTAGGTGGCACAGTGGATGGAGCACCAGCCCTGGAGTCAGGAGGACCTGAGTTCAAATGTGACCTCAGACACTTGACACTTACTTAGCTATGTGACCCTGGGCAAGTCACTTAACCCCAATTGCTTAGCCAAAAAAAAAAAATCCCACTTATATTTTAGAAAAGGAAGATAAGAGGAGATGTGCTTTTGTCAGAATAAATTAAAAGGCAGAGCTTTAAAAAGTCAATAAACCACAGAAAGTCAGGAAATTATTTTAAAATGCCTTATTAGAAGCTCAAAATCATAGATCAGAACAATAGAGCTAGAGGGGACACCAGAGGTCATCTGCCCCCACCCCCTTGTTTTATGGACAAGAAAACTGAGGTCCAGGGAAGTTAGATAATTTACTCAAGTTTGGTGGTAAGCAATCAGAGCTGGGATTTGAACCTAGGTCTTATCCAGCATTTTTACCACCTTCTTTGTTTACCACCTCTCTAAGAAAAAAGGACGGTACAGAAGGAAAAGCACTGGCTTGGGAGTGAAAGGCCCGAGTTCAAATTCTGGCTCTGTTACTTACTACCTATGCCACCTTAAACAGGTCACAACTTCCCTGAGCCTCAGTTTTTCCATCTATAAAATGAGTGAGCTGGACTATATGTCCTCCGAGATCCCTTCCAGATCTAAATCTATTGTTCTCTGATCCTTTCTACCCTTCTGTTCTTCTCTCATAGGGTTAAACAGTACCAAGGGCCACCCTAATTATCTTCTTCATTCTTCTATCTGGTCAAGATCTTTTGACCCAAAGTGAAGTGTTGAATTTAACAGTCTTGTCCACCAGAGTTTCTTTCTCACCCTGGCTCCTTAGGGCCACAAGGATGTAGCTCAGCTCTTTCCCACCCCAGACCTCACCTTCATCAACATTTAAAAAGTAGGTATGAAGCTTTAATGGCATACCAGGCACTGAGCTAATTAAAGGGGGTACAAAGGTAAAAAACAAAACAGGACTTGCCCTCAAGGTACTTAGATTCTATTGGAGGGAAACAGCATATGCACAGAAAGGCAATTACAAATACATATACAAAAGTAGATATCAAATAATTTCCTTTAAGGCAGGAACTAGCAGATGGAAAGATGAAGATAGACTTCCTGTGAGAGGTGGCAGTGGGGCTGGGCTTTGAAGGAAGCTGGGGATTCTATGAGGTAAAAAGAATGCCTTCCAGATATGGGGGACACCCTATTCATAGGCACAGAACCAGGAAAATAAATAAAATGTCCTAGAACAGCAGGGAACAAACTGTAAGTAGGTCAGTTGGACTGGAACAAGGAGTATATGAAGAGAAATAATATGTAAGCCAGGAAAGGTAGGCTGGAGTCAGATTTTAGGTGTGTTTTAAAATAAATTAATAAAAATTTTATCTTTTGTTTTTACATCGCCTAAATTTCTCTCCCAACCTTCTCTCATCCTATTCCTAGAAAGTCATCCCATATAACAAAGATTTTTTTCAGAAAAAAAGTGCCATCCTTTGGGAATTTACAAATAAAATTAAGAAAATGGGGGGGGGAAGAAAAAAAGAAGAGAAATAAAGAGGGAAAAAGTCAGCAAAACCAAGCAATACATGAAAAAAATCTGACAACATATGTGCAATGTTCCACACCTATGGAGCCTCCTATCTCTGCAGAGGAGTGGGGAGAGGTGTCTTGTGAAGGACTTTAAATGCCAAACAAAAGAATTTGCTTTTGTTCTGATCTAGAGCTAAAGGCCAAATGGAGAATTTGGACTCAAGCTCACATTATGCCGGTAGATTCAAGGAAAGAGGCTGACACCTCTTTCCTCCAAGGTGGGAGGGATATTGCCCAGATCACCCACTGAGGAAGGACTAGTATTGCCTACAGTGGTGCCCACAGGCCACATGTGGCCAGCAACACTCCCTAATGCTGAACCTAGTACTGAACCAAATTAAATATAACTGGGGAATTTTTAACAAAATAAATAATAATGCAATAAAACATTGCTAACATTACATTTTAAAACTAAGGCAATAGGTGGCCTGCAGGGATTACAGATTAGTGACTCCCATTTCTATTTGAGTTTGGCACCAGTAACCTATACCACTAGGCTTAGTACCTCAGGCCTCCACATTTGAAACATGGGCACCAGAGGGCCTAGGAAAGCTGTTTGCAGTGGAATGAAGGTCTCTGGCTGACCCCTAGTGGCTGTTTCCTCACTCTCAGCCTCTTCACAGGCTCCCCTTTCTCATCCTGAGCCCAGGATCAGGTACACTGGCCTGAGTGTCACACTGAAAGCATAGGTATATCTATATCTATATCTATATCTACATCTATATCTATATCTATATCTGTATCTGTATATCTATATCTGTATCCGTATCTATATATCTATATCATATCTATATCTATATCTATATCTATATCTATATCTATATCTATATCTATATCTATATCTATATCTATATCTATATCTATATCTATATCTATATCTATATCTATATCTATATCTATATCTATGTCTAGGTGTACCCAGTACTGATGACTATTGAAAGCCTGCCTATGTGAGGAAGCTCTCAGCTGCCTGGACTCAGGACTGTGAATACCATCATTAAACCCCACCACCTGAAGTCCTTTGGGTACCATGCTCACCTTCTCTTCTGGCATTATAATTAATTATTCAGCTAAATAAGAAGGTACCTCAGACCTGTTAGGTTGCCTGCAGGAAGGGTTTGTAAAAACTCTTCCCTGTTTCTTCAACTCTCCTAAACTCTCTTTTCTTTATGGCTAATATCCTCCACCAAGACTGCTAAGGCCAGTGTTTTTGCTACCTCATGATCTTTTAGCAAACATTCTTAGCTTTTTTCATGTGTTATAAACCGCTCTGGCAAAACCTAAGAACTTCTCCTCAGAATGTTTTTAAATGCACAAAATAAAATTCGTAGGATTACAAAGGAAACCAGCTATGCTTAAGCAATTCTAAAAAAAAAAAATTTTAACTATTTCAAAGGCCTCAGTTTAAAAGGCAAGTTTTAAGGAAATGAATAATAGGACAAGCCCAGGAGGAAGGGATAGAAAGAGAAATTCCTTTTAAAATAACTGCAGAATATATAAAATACTTGGGAGTCTGCCTACCAAGACACACATAAGAGCTATATAAATATAGCTACAAAATGCTTTTTATGGAAATACAGATCTAAATAATTAGAGAAATGTTCATTGCTCATGGGTAGTCTGGGATAATATAATAATAATAACAACACTACATATTCAGTGCCCTACTAATCAAACTACCCAAGGATCGTTTTATAGAACTAGAAAAAACAACAACAAAATTCACCTAAAAGAACAAAAAGTCAATAATCTCAGTGGAAATAATGAAAAAAATGTGGGAATAAAGGGGAGCTACTACTACCAAAAGTACTACAAAACTGTAATCATCAAAACTATTTTGTATTGATTAAGAAATAAGTTGATGAATGGGGCAAATTAGGAATGCAACATACATAAGCAAACACTAAGCATCCTAGTGCTTGATAAACCCAAGTACTCCAGCCACTAGAGTAAGAACTCACTATTTGACAAAAACTGCTAGAAAACTGGACTGTAATCTGGCAGAAACCAGGTACAGGCCAAAACTCTCACACCATATGCCAAAATAAGTTAACAAATGGGTACATAACTTAGACATAAAAGGTGAGATCCTAAACAAATTAGAGGAACAAGGAGGAAATCACCTTTCAGATCTCTGGAGACAAGAAATAGAGAAGGTCATAGGAGATAACAATGGACAATTTTGATTACATAAAATTAAAAAGTTTTTGCACAAACAAAACTAATGTAGCTAAAATTAAGAGGAAAATAATTGAGAGGAAAAATCTTTGGAGTAAGTTTCTCTAATAAAGATATAATTTCCATGCCATTTAAGGAACTGATTCAAATGTGTAAGGTAAGAGTCATTCCTCAATTGATAAATGATCAAAGGATATAAACATGGATATGAATGGATATATATATATATAAATTGGATAAAGGATATAAACTGATAAAAAGTTCTTGAAGGAAGACATCCAAGTCAACAACAGCTGTGATAAAATCAATATCTACCAGGGTTCTCCCATCTCCCCACAATGAGTTAGGCTAGTTTTCCTCAAATAATGACAAAGCTTTTCCCAGAACCTGGTTAGTCTCAGCCCCTCCCTTAATGTAGTTTCCTGGTAGCCTCTAGCCATATTGACATGGCTTCCTGGTCACATAAGGGCATAAAAAGGCCTACCCACATGTAGTCCAGGCCCTTCAGACTTGGTGGATTTCCCCAAACCACAAAAACCACCACGCCCTATCCTTCAGACCAGATAAAGAGGTGTGCTGGTAAATGTATAACAATCAATGATGGTAATATATAGAGATATTGATCTAGATATATTTTCATGACACATCTTTAAGCTTAATCTTCATTGGTAACATTTTTCTCCATCACTTTCTTAAGTCAAGAGAATAAGCAAAACAATAAATCAAGCCCTGTTTTGTAGATTTTCTGATTCAAAGGTATAAATTCTCACACTGAAATTTTTACAATCAGCTCTTACCCCAATACAACTGACTCCAGGGCACCCCTGTGTGAACCTAAGCTAAGAGCTACCATGTTCTTTTTAAAATATCTTTTCTAAGCTCTGGCAAAATAAACCACCTTGTTAATTATTTTTCAACCCACAAATGCCTTTCATCTTGACCTCAAATGTGAACTAACAGGATGCTCACTTGCATCACAACCAAATGAAAAATTAAAAATGCTCCAAATATTTCACAATTCAAGAAATGAAAATTAAAGCAACTCTGAGATTCCATGTCATCCTCATCAGATGAACAAAGAAATCAAAAAAAGGGGGGGAAAGACTAATTTTGGAGAGGCTACAGAAAATCAGGCACAAGAATAAATTGTTGGTAGGGCTCCAGATAGTCTTGAGAGCAATTTGGAATTATATCTAGAAAGTCACTCAACTTTTCATGTCCTTTGACCCAGCAATACCATTACTAGAGCAATACCTCCGAGAGATCAAAGAAAGAAGAAAATGACCTATATGTATAAAAATATTTCTAGCTTCTCTTTTTTAGTGGCAAAGAACTGGAAACAAAGGGGGTACCCATCAACTGGGTAATGGTTGAACAAATTACGGCATATGAATGTAATGGAATACTTTTGTGCTATTAGAAATTATGAAAGATATGGTTTTATAGAGCTAGAAAGATTTGTATTCAGAGTGAAGTGAATTGGACTAAGAGAATAATTTGTACTATGATAACAACACTGTAAAAATGAACAATTTTGAAAGATTTAAGAACTCTGATAAAAAGCAATGATCAGCCATAATCCTAGAGGACTGATGATGAAGAATGCTACCAATCTCCTGACAGAGAGGTGATGGACTCAAGATGCAGAATAAGATAGATAATGGAAATCTGTTTTGTTTAACTGCATATTTGTTCAAAAGAGTTTTGGGTTTTCTCTTTTTCAGTGTGAGGAGAGGAGATGGGAGGGAGTAAAACAGATGTTCAATAATCAAAAAAAATTATTTTTAATGAATAATAAAATTAGGATGGAAAAATAATAACATCATAAAGACAAACAACTTTGAAAAACTTAAGAACTCTGCTCAATGCAAACAGCCATGATTCCAGAGGACCAATGATGAAGCACGCTACCTACCTTCTAACAGAGAGGCGCTGAACTCAAGGTGCAGAATTAAAAATATATTTTCTGGATATGGCCAAGGTGGGAATTTGTTTTGTTTGACCATGCATAGCAGTTATCAGGATTTTCTTTTTCTCTGTGTGGGAGAGGTAAGGGGAAAAGGTGGGAAGGAAAGAAAACAGATTTTTGTTCATCGATAAAAAAAATAAATTTAATTTTAAAAAATTAATGATATATTTTAGTGGGCTGAACTCTGCTGAAAAATTTCCCTTGAGAAGTGGAGCAGGGGTGTCTTTAATGAAGTATATATTCTGTCAGGGGAAATTTCTGGCTCAGTAGCAAATACATAAAACAAAATGGATTCTATAAATTGAGAATATCATTCTTAATTGTAATCCTGAAGATACAAACAATCCTGAAAATAGGATGAGATTAGGGCACTCTCTTGGATCTAAGTGGGTCATCTTGACCCATATCGATTTTTGAATTCTTAGAAAAAAGAGAAAGAACCAGAGGGGTTGGGGAAAAGAGAGACAGAGAAAAAAAAAGAAAAGATATATCTGAGTTTAGGGTTTTCCTCTGGCCTCTAAAAGACAACTGCTCTTAGTTACTAACCAGCCATCCAGGAATGAAGAATGGAGAGAAGAGAGCAAAGAAAGGTGCTTTAAAACCAGTGGTATTTCAAAGATTTTGGAGTCTGGAAGAGGTATCACAATCAATCAATCAATCAATCAATCAATCAATAAACATTTATTAAGCATCTACTATTTACCAGGCACTGTGCTAAGTGCTGGGGATGTTTAAAAAAAAAAAAAGAGGTAAGAGACAGTACCTGCCCTCAAGGAGCTCACAATCTAATAGGGGAGATGACATGCAAATATATGCAAAACAAGCTATATACAGGATAAATAGGAAATAATTAACAGAGGGAAGGCACTAGAATTAAAAGGGGTTCAGGAGGGGTTCTTGTAAAAGGTGGGGTTTTAGTTGGGACTTAAAAGAAGCCGGGGAGGTCAGTAGTCACAATGGAGGAGGGAGAGTGTTTTAGGCATGGGAGAATGCCAGAGAGAATCAAAGAGAATCAGGGAGTAAAATGTAAGAAGACTGGAAAGATAGGAGAAAGCTAAGTTATGAAGGGCTTTGAATGCTAGACACGGCATTTTGCATTTGTTCTTAGAGGCGATAAAAAGCCACTGGAGTTTACTGAGTAAGGGGGTGACATAATGGGACCTGGACTTTTGGAAAATCGTTCTAATGGCTGAACAGAGGCCGGATTGGAGTGGGAGAAACTTGAGGCAGGCAGACCCTCCAGCAGGCTATTTACAATAATCATGAGACTGAAGATAAATAAATGTTCCCTTAGGTTTTTTTTTAAAGGGGGTGGTGGGAGAAAACAGTCTGCGACCTATCATCCTGTGACAACTTGAGTTTTTGAAGAAGAAAAAAAAATTACAGAACAGATAAGTAAAGAGGTGGTTGGTGAACTTCTAGAAAGGAAAGTGGTGATTAGAAAGGGCCCACGTGGCTTCCTTAAAGAAACTCCTGCTCTTTAGTGAAGGTACCATTGCAGCAGCCTCAGGCAGCCAGCAGTCCTGGCCTCTCTGCTTCCTGACTCACCATTTTTTGCTCTCATCCAGGAATAAGTTGGTCAGGAAGCCGCTCTGCTGCCGTGCCATCCAAAGACAGCAGTATGACGCATGAAGGGCTCGAATCACCCACCTCAGAGAAGGTGTGTGCTGACCTAATTAGGGGAGCCAAAGAAAAGAATTTGGAAGTGAAGGGATCTGTTCAAATGCCCACTAAGACACAGGATTCTCTCCTGGGCCCTCTTCACTGAACAAGTCCCCTTAATAAAAGAATTTGTTCTATAAAACTTGGACTCAGTCAAAAGGCTGCACCCAAGGACCTGGAAGGCCACTTGTGTCCTTGAGGATGCAGGTTCCGCACCCCTAGAGATGGTCACTCAGGTTCCTTCCAGTTCACAAATTCTGTAATTCTATGATTCTGTAATTCCAAATCCAGTCTCTCATAATTATATGTCTGAATACTCATGAATTTTAGAAATACACATTTTAGAGGGTAGTAAAGCACTCACGTGGAGGTCAGAAAAAGCGACACAAAGCCATTCTCAAAGGTCTCTCTGAAAAACTTCAGAATCTATTGTAAGACATGGTAGTCACTGGCACAGGACTGTCCAACATATGGCATGCCTACATCAAAGAAAGCACTGTGCTCTATGAACAACGCAGAATTACAGTAGCTCAAAAGAAATGTAAGATGTGCAAATTTAGAGACATCTCCATTCTAAATGTTCATATGGACTATTTGTGTCTGACCTGTGGTAGAACTTTCCAAGCTTATTATTAGTCTAATCAGCCACAATCAGATACACTGTACCGTAACTCCAACATAGTGATGTCATTTTGGTCCTCTGAGAGCAAAAGAGAGCAACCAAGTCATTTGTCCTATTAAAAATTGCCATTCTTATTCTAGCACTTGATAGTGTACTCTGAAAATTTGAGTTTTAATAATCACAATTCATATATAAACATTATTGCTACTTGACCTGACTGTAATTTCTGCAAATTCATTTAATAATACAGTTCAGTCTCATTATTCTGGTCATATAGTATATAGGATCTGCCTTGTCATATTCTTATTATCTGAGTATTAAACTTGTACTCACAGATATTCCATCACTTTCTATTTCATGTCATAGGATGCTATAGGTCAACTTGGTGGTACAGTGAGTGGATAGAGTATTGGCCTTGGAATCAGGAAGACTCATCTTCCTGAGTTCAAATCCAGCCTCAGACACTTACTAGCTGTGTAACACTGGGCAAGTCACTTAATCCTGTTTGCCTCAGTTTCCTCATCTATAAAATGAGCTGAAGAAGGAAATGGCAAACCACTCCAGTATCTTTGCCAAGAAAACTCCAAATGGGGTCACAAAGAGTCAGATACGACTGAAAATGACTAAATTTAACTAAACTAAATGATGCCGTACTCTTTTCTGGTCTACCCATCCCTAGCAAAATGAAAAGAGTGCTGGTACTGGGGTCAGGAAGTCCTGAGTTCAAATCCCTTAGACACGTACTAGCTGTGTGACGCTGGACAAGTAACTTAACCTCTATCTGCCTTAGTTTTGTCAACTGCAAAATGGGGATGATAATAGCTCCTATCTCCTAGGGCTGTTGTGAGGATCAAAGGAGATAATACTTATAAATCACTTAGTGCATTACCTGACACATAACAAGCATTTAATAAATGTATGTTTCCTTCCTTCCTTCCTTCACATAGAGAGTATACCTTTGTTTTCCATTCTAATATAATACAATCCCACAAGTACTTCTTAAACACCTGCTATCTACTAGACATTAAAGATACAAACGCGAAATGAAGAACAGTCCCTTCCCTCTAGGAGTGGAATGCAACAGATAAACAGATATGTAGATGCAATGTAATTGGAGGGAAGGAAAGAGAGATCACTAATTACCAAAGGAATCAGAGAAACTCCCTGTAGGAAATGACATGAGGATTAAGTTTTGAAGGCAGCTATGGATTCTGAGGCCAAGGTGAGGAGAGAGTATTTCCAGCATTAAGGACTACTGATGCAAAGGCAGAGGGGGAAGATGAAGTACCAAGTGCAGAGGGTAACAAGTAAACTGTTTGGCTGGAATGCAAAGTGCATGGAAGGGAGTAATGTTCAGTAAGACAAGAAAGTAGAATGCAGCCAAATTATGAAAGCTTTACAGGTCAAACCAAGAAGTTGGTATTTTATTCTAAAGCCAATTGAGAGCCACTAAAAGTTCCTAAGGGAGAGGAGTGACATAGTCAGAAGAATATTTTGGCTCCTGTTCGAAAGTGGTTGGAGGGGAGAGAGTAGAAGCAGGGAGTCCAATGAGGAGACTGTAGCAATAATCCAGATGAGAGGTGATCAGAGCCTGAGTAAGGTAGTGACCATGACTAGAAAGAATGGAACAGATAGAAGAGATGTTGAAAGACACAGTTAACAGTCACCGACTGGATACGGAAGGTGTGACTGAAAAAAGAGCAGAGGTCAATGTTGCAAACATGGATGACTGCCCTCAACAGAAATAGGGATGTTAGGCAGATGAGTGGATTTAGGCCCCATATTCCCACTGGTTATCCTTCTATATCTCACAGGATTTGCGGGCATTCCTAATAAGAATACAGATGAAGCCCATCCACACCCTCTCATCCTATGAGACACTTCCAAGTCCTCCTCTAAGTCTTCCACAGTTGTTCTAGTGAATGTGCTGGGACCCTTCCTCTACTTCCCTTGACAAAGAATGAACACTGGGGAGCACAAGTATTCATAGACAACCAATGGTTGTCCCTTGTTCTCTCCTGTCTTCTTTTTTGGTCATAAATCTCCGTAATGGCTTCCTTCACGTTGCTCCTCCTGCAAAATTCTTTGTTGTGCTTCTGTTTCAGCCTCTCTCCAGTTACTTCTCCATTGTGCTGCGACTGATTCAAAATTCTAATGTTTCAGAAACTCTGGTATTTCAAAACACAAATGCCACCTGCGGCAGGAGGTTGTTTCTGACCCCCTTAGTTGTTAGTGCCTCTTCCATGAAGTCATCTTGAATTTACCTTGTGCATATTTTTACTTGTTTATATGTGTGTATGTTCTTTCCCAAATAGAATGTAAGCTTCTTGAGAGCATTTTTGTCTTGTAGCCACAGGCACTAGCACAGTGACCGGTTGATTGGGTGGTTGTTGTCTTTCATGCTCAAAGAAGACCAAAATGACATCAGTATGTTGGAGTCAAGGTACAGTGTGTCTGACTGTGGCTGATCAGATCAATATCAAGCCTGGAAGGCTTTTCCACAGGTTGGGCACAAATAGTCCATATAAACATTTGGAGTGAAGATGTCTCTAAATCTGCACACCTCATGTTTCTTTTGAGCTACTGCAATTCTGCTTTGCTCATAGAGCACAGTACCTTCTTTGATGTGGACATGCCATGCTGGGCAGTCCTGTGCCAGTGTCTACCATGTCCTACAATAGATTCCAAAGTTCTTCAGAGAGACCTTGAGAGTTTCATTTGTATCACTTCTTCTGTAAGCACTTGCCCTGTGTGAGTTCTCCATAAAAGAGTATTCAAACAACATGGTCAGCCCATCAGAGTTGTACTCTCTATGGCAGAGTTTGAATGCTTATATTATGTACCTGTTCTATTCCATTGATCCACAACTCTTATCTCTTAGCCAGTACCAAATTGTTTTGGTGATTATTGCTTTGTAATATAATTTGAGATCTGGTACTGCTAGGCCACCTCCCTTTGCATTTTTTCCATTGATTCCTTTGATATTCTTGACCTTTTGTTTTCACAGGTGAATTTTGTTATTATTTATTCTAGCTTCCTAAAATAATTCTTTGGTAGTTTGATTGGCCTGCACTGAATAAGTAAATTAATTTAGGTAGAATTGTCATTTTGATTATATTGGCTTGGCCTGTCCATGAGGCAACTAATATTTTCCCAATTGTTTAGATCTGACTTTATTTGTGTGAAAAGTGTTTTGTAATTGTGTTCACATAGTTCCTAGGCTGTCTTGGCAGGTAGACTCCCATTGTAGACTCCCATATATTGTCTATAGTTATATTAAACAGAATTTCTCTATCTTTTGGGGCTGGCCTTTGTTGGTAATATATATAAATGCTGATAAAATTATGTGGTTTATTTTATATCCTGCAACTTTGCTAAAGTTGTTAATTTTAACTAGTTTTTTAATTGATTCTCTAAGATTCTTCAAGAATACCATCATATCGTATGCAGAGAGTGATAGTTTTATTTCTTCATTGCCTATTCTAATTCCTTCAATTTCTTTTCCTCCTCTTATTGCTATAGCTACCATTAGATTGCTTTTTTAAAATAGTTTTCTCCATCTTATTTTTAGCTGTGGCCACTTTCTCATTCTCCAGACCAACATGTTTCCTAGGACTAGGGAGAATTTCTCAATTACATTGAATTACACACAGATTTAGAGATAGAAGAGACCTCAGATGTCATCTAGTCCAACCCCTTCATTTTTTTTTTGTTAGGCAATTGAGGTTAAGTGACTTGCCCAGGGTCACACAGCTAGTGAGTGTTATGTGTCTGAGGCCAGATTTGAACTCAGGTCCTCCTGACTCCAGGGCCGGTGCTCTATCTACTGTGCCACCTAGCTACCCCCGCACTCCTTTCATTTTACAGATGAGAAGACTGACCTAGAAAGGGGAAGTGTCATGTCCAAAGCTGCCAAGGTAGTAAATGATAGAACTGGAATCCTTGGTGATAGACACATGTCTAGGAATGTGAAGGTTTCCTTAGATTCTCTCTGCTTCCACGTATTCACACACTGGACCAATCTATAACTCCATGCTTTGGAGAGAGGATCCATGCTTGTTGAACTTAGAATTCCTTCTTTCTATGGCTATATTTCATACTGAAGACCTGAGCGCAAACTTTGTTGGTACCAGGGCTCAGTGGACAACAAGACAGAATAGAATGGAGATGGCTAGGAACTAGAGACCACTAGACTGTTTGAGTGGGTCAAAGAGAAGGGAAAATTGGGGCAGCTAGGTAATGCCATAGATAGAACCTCCTTCTCTGGAGCCAAGAGGACCTGAGTTCAAATATGGCCTCAGGCACTTATTAGTTGTATGACCCTGGGCAAGTCACTTAACCACGAATTACCTCCCCCCAAAAACAGAAAAAAAAGGAGTAGAGAAAGTTGCCAACAAATGAGCAGTGGGAGGAAGTCTATTCAGGTGGGTGAAGAATCAAGAGTGTTTAACAGAAAGCAGTGGAGGTCTGGCTGGGTCTCTCAATTTTCAGGATCAAGAATGTCCAGCACCAGGCATCAGGGGCTATCCTGGCAGTGAACCACCCTGGGCTCAGATAGGTAAACTCACCTAATAGTGCCTAGAAAAAGCTTCTACTTCACTTGTCAGCCACCAGCGCCAAACCACACTGCTGCAAGCAGTTAAGCTTCCCACTCCCACTGTCTATTTCCTCTTTGTGTGTTGTATTCCCCCCATTAGAATGTAAGCTCCCTGAGGGCTCATCTTCTGTTTTTATCTCCTTTCTCAAGTGAATCTGCTTCTCTTGCCTTTAATTCCTTCATCCTCATGGGAAGGAGTAAAGAGGCAAAACACAGAGGAGTTGGGCAGTGATGGGAGTTGCTTTCTTCCCTGGAACAGAGTATGGTAAGGGGGAGGAAGGATGATGTCTCCAAGGTGCACTCGGTTTAGCTCACCAAGCATGGCTCTTGGAAGTCTCTCAGGCCCCACTTCCATCTGCCTTCCATAGCAACAGCATTATCAATAGCAGCACCAGGGGCTGCAACCTGCAAAGGGAGAGGGGAGAGAGAGAGAGAGAGAGAGAGAGAGAGAGAGAGAGAGAAGAGAGAGAGAGAGAGGAGAGAGAGAGAGAGAGAGAGAGAGAGAGAGAAAGAAGAGGGGAGCAATCACCCAAAGACTCACAATGGTACTGCTTAACCTGGACTTACCTCATGACTCCAAAATGGAAAATGAACTCACTCAGGAACTAATAAACCAACACCTCCCAGCTCCTTTCTCTTAGAGATACCTCAAAATGCTCTCAGAAGTTCAAATTCAAAAACATCACCAATTAATAGACTCTGGGACAGTGTCTGCTTAAGTCTGTCATCCCCCACAGCAACGCATAAATACAGGGTTATGTACTTGCCTAGTCACATGTTATATCTCCCCAGTAGAACGTAAGCTTCTTATGTCCAGGGAATGTTCCATTTTTCATTGTACTTAATGTAGTGCTTTGCACATTATAAGCACTTATTAAGTATTAAACAGTGGAAACATGAAGGTATCTGTCTGGGGATTTTAAGTGGATTACAAGTACAATAGTAGTTAACAGTATGATGCAGCATCTGAAAAAAAAGCAAATGAAAATTCAGGCTGCATCATGGAAAGCATAGTATCCCTGATCAGGAAGATGAGAGTCTTAAGGTACTTTGCTTAGTCAGACGATATACAGAGTATTATATTCAGTTTTTGTGCTATATTTTAGTAAGAGCATTGGAAAAATAGAGAGCATCCAGAAGAGGGTCATCATGATGGTGACAGATGTTAAAATTCTGCCATAACAGAATCTGGGGAAGGTTAGCCTAAAGAAGAGAAGACCTGGTGTGGGGGGAAGGGGAGGGGGAAGAGGTAGGGGAGAAGCAGAGATAAGTTTTTAAGCATTTGAAAGGTTGAAATGTGCGAAAAGGATTAGATTTGCTCAACTTGACCCTAGACAGCAGACCCAGGAGCAATATGTGGAAGCTGGTGAAAGTAGATTTAGTCTTTTAACCTGAGTTCAAATCTGGCCTGAAATTTGTTATTATTTTATCAAGCTTTGTGAAATATCCTCAAATTAATTTGATTGGTATAGCATTAAAGGTATAAATTAATTTTGGTAGTATTGCCATTTTTATTCTACTGGCATGGCCTAGCCATGAGCACTAAATATCCCTTTAGCTATGTAGGTTATTCTTTCATTCTTTAAGGAGTGGTTTGTATTTGAATCTATACAAGTCTTTTGTGTGCTTTAGGACCTTGAGCCTGATTTATTCTAAATATAAAGAAAAAATTCTTAACATTAGAGGTATCTAAAAATAGAATAAGCTTCTTCACAAAGGGTTTCCCTCACTAAAAGCCTTCAAGAAAAGTCTGGATTGGGGCAGCTAGATGGCACAGTGGATAAAGCTCTGGCCTTGGAGTCAGGAGAACCCTGAGTTCAAATCCAGCCTCAGACACTTGACACTAGCTGTGCGACCCTGGGCAAGTCACTTAACCCTGATCGCCTCACCAAAAAAGAAAGAAAGAAAGAAAAGAAAAGTCTGGATGACCAATTGTCAGGTTTATTTTTTTAATAATATTTTCCTTTCCCCCCAATTACATGTTAAAACAATTTTTAACATTTGGTCTTTTAGAAGTTTTGAGTTCCAAATTCTATCCCTTCCTCCTTCCTTTCCCTCACCCACCCAGTAAGCAATCTGATATAGGTTGTACATAAGCAATCATGTAAAACATTTCCATATTAATCATTCCATACAAGAATACTCAAATAAAAAATGAAAAAAGTGAAAAAATAGAATACTTCAGTCTATATTCAGACAATATCAATTCCTTCTCTAGAAGAAGATATCATATTTGATCATGAGTCCTTTGGGATTGTCTTGGATCATTGTATTGCTGGGAACAACTAAGTCATTCACAGTTCTTCATTGTACAATATTGCTGTACAATGGTCTCTTGGTTCTGCTTACTTCACTTTGCAGCAGTATATGTAATCTTTCCAGGTTTTTCTGAAACCTGCTTGATCATCATTTCTTATAGCACAATAATTTTCCATCACAATCATAAACCACAGCTTGTTCAGCCACTCCCCAATTGATGGGCATCCCCTCAATTTCCAATTCTTAGCCATGTCAGGTATATTTTAAAGCGGCTTCTTGTTCAGGTATGGATTGGTCTAGATGTCCTCTGAATTCTCTTTCACTTCTGAGATTCTATGATTCTGTGAAATGTGTTTTGAACTGAATTGTTATGGAATGGAAGAAGTTATCTGAGGTTTGCTCAGAATGGCTAAGAAGAGGTGGGAAGAGGTGAGAAGAGGCTGAAAGTTTGATTTTACTTAAAAACTGGAAAAAAAAATAGAGTGTATTCAGAAGAGGGTGACCGAGATGGTAAAGGAGACTAAAAGCAGGCTAAAAAAAAAAAGAGAGAAAGAAACCAATGAAGGAACTGAAGCCTTAAAGAAACAGCTGAAGGCAATTTTTGCTTGCATTTGGGTTCTCTTGGGAAGTTGCTTGTTATCAGTCAATGGAAACTGAGGAAAGGAACATCATTTCTAAAGAAAAGGTGGGAAGCCCCATAGAATAAAGTCTCACTCAAAAGATTAAAGTATCTGAAGTCCCAATATGGTGATTAGTCATGGCCATTAGCCACAATAGCTACCAATGAGAATGATAGAGCACTGAGGATCTCACTTCTAGCAAATACGGAGGCCAAAGGGACTTCTTCAATGACCCAGTGCCAAGAAACAGATAACATATGTACAAAGCACAAGCCGGTTTTCTTACTGGAGAAGGTAAAAGGGTTGGAGAAATGTCTCATCTCTCTAGGTTATCAAAGACAATGAAGTGATCCTAGAAAGAGATATATAAAAGGGAAAATTGAGGGAAAAAGAACTTTAAGAGGCCTATATTTGGAGGTTAGAGGACAGAAGGATGTGACATAGTCAACAAGCATCATTAAGTGCTTACTATGTGCCAGGAACGTAGAAAAGGAAAGAAAAGGGGACAACTGAACATTTGGTATAATGTATCAGGCAGGCATGAGGTTATTCCTGTAGGGTAAGGAATTGGACTTTCAGAGGAAATAGCAACTTTTGTTACTCCAGGGAAAGATGGTGTAGGATTCACATGTACCACTGAGATAGGTCACCAAATCAGCACTTCTCAGAGGAATAGATGAGTAATAGTGGATGGTCACTCTGGTACCCATGCAGCCATGAGAAGATCTGACATCTTCCTAAGGTATGTTTCTGGAACATGACAAACTCCTGACATTTGTTATATCTAATAACTTCTACGAATTCTTCATGATTCACATGGGAATGAATGACATTGCCACAAGGCACCTAGATACCATTGCTGGGGATTATGACAACCTGGTCAACCAACATTCAGGCCACAGGAAGTGTTTTCATCACTCATTGCCAATTGAAGGTAGAGACTTCCTTCAAGAAAGGCAGATTCAAGAAGTGAACAGAAAACTAATACAATGGTGTCTAAGAATGGAATTCAGATTTCTGAGATTAAAAATATAGGAATAATGGGATCAAAGCCAGAGGCAGAATGCCTCTGATGAAACATGGTAAACATACAATTGCCTGGAGTTTTAAGAATCTGATCAGTTAGTTGCAGAGGGATTTAAATTGAAAATGGGCAAAGACAGAGAAAATTGCATATACCTGCCAAATCAGATACCATGGAGAATAGAAGGTGTGAAATAAAATAACAACAACAATAATAATAGCAGTAGAGAGGATCATTAACTCATAGATGACACAATCCAACTAGAAAGACAACAGTATAATTCATAACTTCAGCTGTTTAAACACAAATGCTCAAAGCAAGCCAGGTTCAGTGGCCACAGCTATGATTCTAGCTACTGAGAGACTGAGGCTAGCAAATCTCTTGAGCTCAGAACTTCTAAGCTGCAGTTGGCTATGCAGACTAATTTTGGCTTTAATATGATAAGTCCCTAGGAGCAGGGATCCATTAGGTTGCTGAAGCAAACTAGGCTGCTGGGCAAACCTGCCCAGGTCAGAAACAGAGAAGCTCCAAATACCTGTGCTAAAATTGCTAGTGGGGTCAGCCCCATGAGTGATCCTTGAACTTCCAGCCTGGACAAAATGGGGAGACCCGTTATTTTTTTTGTATGCATGAAAGAAAGCAAATTCAAACTCATTCTTATTACTGAGACCTAGTGAGATGACACTACAATACAGCTATAGAAAAAGGGTAGGTTTGTTAAATAAATCTTATAGAACATGTAAAAATGGGACAGAGTAGAACTGTATAGAGATAGAAAAATACGAATCAAAAAGCATCTATTAAGAGCCTACTATATGCGAGGCATTATGCAAGGGGCTAGGGATACAAAGACCAACATAAAATAATCCCTGATTTCAAGGAGCTTATATCTTATCTATTGGAGGAGATAGTGTGTGTGTGTGTGTGTGTGTGTGTGTATGTGTGTGTGTGTATGTGTGTGTGTATATATGTACATAAATACACATATATCCATATATATGTACATATATATTAAATTCTAGTGTTTCTGTCTCTTAAAATTCTTCTTTCCTCTCAATTTTCCTTTTGAAGTATTTCTTCTATTCTTTCTAGGAGTACTTCATTCTTCTCTTTGATAACGTGGAGAGAAGAGAGACATTTTTCCAACCCTTTTATCTCTTCCTGTATAGAGAACAGCTTAACTTGTATTTTGTACAAGTGATGTAGACAGATAGACACAGAGAGGAGAGAGAGAGACAGAGACAGACAGACACATAGATAGACACATGGACATATAGATAGATAGACACATAGATACACAGACACTAGATAGACACAGAGATTCATAGATAAATAGATAATAGATAGACACATAGACACATACAAATAGAGATAATTACCTATACACATATATGTATGTTATATATATATATATATATATATATATATATATATATATACGTGTGTATATATGTATATATACACACATAGAAGAATGTGTTTATTGAATGAATATATTCAAAAGGAACAGTAGGTATAAAAAGGTAGGACAGAGTAGCCCTATGTATGTAATACACATACACACACAAACACGCACATGTGCATGCATGCGCACACACATGGACCAGATTGTGATTGCATTGCTGTCAGGAAATCCTGGTGTAGAAATTCCTTAGTCTGATGCAGGTTGGTATCTCATCTGTAACTTGTCATCTAATACAGTTGCCTGTACCACTTAGAGGTAAAGCCACACAGCTAATATACCCCTCAAAGGCAAGACTGGAGCCTAATTCCTGGCTCCAAGGCTGGATCTCCATCCACAATCCCATTCTGCCTCTCAAGGAGATATATACATGTAAGAAGATACAGGAACCAAAGGGGGAAGCGCATTTGGGTGAGGATCATTGGAGAGAGAAACAGAAGTGAGAACAGAAGGAGGAAATAAATGAGGAGTTCAGGAAATGGATCACAAACCTGGCACAGAAGCACAATATAGTTGTGATGCAAAACTTCAACTATCTAGACATCTGCTGCACCCTCCCTACCAAAAGCAAAGTAGCTGACAACTCCTAGTTTATCTTAATAATAACTTCGTTCTCCAAAGAGTGGAGGAAGCAGCAGAGCAAACTACTGTCCTAGGCCTGATTATGACCAATATGGAGGAGACTGTGAAATGGAAATGGGGGGAATCTTGGGTTGAAGTGCCCACTAACAGTTAAACATAGAGGGGAGAAATAAATAAATTAGTAATAATAATAACAATAGCCAGCATTTATATAGTGCATTAAGGTTTGCAAAGAGCTTTACATATATTACCTCATCTGATCCTCACAATAACTCTGGAAGGCAGGAATTATTATCATCCCCATTTATCATCCATGAGGAAACTGAGGCACAGAAAAAATGTTAATTGACTTGCTCAGAGTCACAGTAAAATATCTGAGGCAAGATTCGCGCTCAGGTCTTCTTGACTCCAAGTCCAGCACTCAATGTACTGTACCACCTAGCTGGCTGAGAAACACTATTGCCATTATGTCTCTAAAAGGAAACTATTTTTAGTGATGACATTTACTGTGTAATAGTGATTGTTTTGAAGATATTAAGCCTAAAGGAGGTAGTTGAGAGGGCATATTTTGAAGAATTCAGAGAAAGGACAGGTAGGAACCTATGATCTAACATTCTACGGGGAAAGTCAACACAAGGGGAATGGGAATTTCTCCAAAATAAAATTATAGCGGCAAAAACACAAACATTTCAGATAAGGAACAGTTGTCTAAAGAGACCTATATAGATACAGCAGGAATTTATGAACCCAGATTTTTAAAAAGACATGGACAAAAGATGGAAACAAGGGCAGGTAATTGATAATGAATTCCAAAGAGTGGCATGGTCCTATAAGAACAGTCTCAAGGGCCCTAAGGCTTGGAATGAGCTGAGACTGGCATTGAATAGTAAGGACCATAAAAATAACTTCCTTTTAAAATTGTGTTGGATCCAAGACAAAGATAAGGAACAGGCAAGGTTGTGAGAGCTCATCAAGAATAGGTAATGCCCAATTACATTTATTTCATTTTATGATACGATTTCCAGACGAGTAGATTAGGGAAATGCTGTAGACATGGTGTGCCTACATTTAAGCCAAGGATTTGACAGTCTCTCATCCTATCCTCACGGTCCATGTGGACTAGATGAGGAGGGATGATATGGTATCCAGTTAGGTGGATTCAGAAATGGCTGAATGATCTGGACCCAAAGAGTAATCATCAATAGGTAGATGTCAACTTGAGGGATCGTCTCTAGTGGGGAGTCCTAGGGATCTGTCCTTGATCTTAGGCCAACACGTTTATCAGGAACTTGGATGAAGGCGTGTAGGGCTACAGACAATACAAGCTTGGAAAAATCACTGACATGCTGAGTGACAGGGTCAGCTTCCAAAAACTAGTTATCTGGAGAATCAAATGAGAGAATGAACATAAAGTGTTTTGTTGTTGTTCCATCGTTCCAGTCATGTCCTACTCTTCCTGATCCCGTTTGGGGTTTTGTTGGCAAAGATACTGGAGTGGTTTGCCATTTCCGTTTCCAGCTCATTCGACAGATGAGAAAACTGAAGCAAGCAGGGTTAGGTGACTTGCCCAGGGTCACACATCTAGTAAGTATCTGAGGCAAGATTTGAACTCAGGAAGAGGAGTGTTTCTGACTTCAGTCCTGGCGCTCTATCCACTGCACCACCAGCTGCCCAATTCAGACACATACACATCACTATCTCTGGAAGCCAGTAATTGAGAACATGGAAGAGTAATAATAGGATAATGAGAGCAATGAGGGAGAATGATAGAGTGGAAAGAGGTAGATTCAGAGTCAGAGGAGCTGGGTTCAAATCATGGCTCTACTACTTATCATCTGTGTGACTTTGGTCAAGCCAGCCTATTTGCCTAAACCTTAATTTCTTCATCTATAAAAGAAGCTATTTGGGCTAAAATCCCTTCTGGCTCTAAATCTATGGCCCTGTCCTCTGCTCCTGGCATTTGTTGAAGGCTCTATCCTGCAGGGGAAGCCCTGTCTGTAAGCACTCATTCAATAGAAATTTTAGTATTGAAAACTTTATCAAAATGTTCATGATGATGATGATGATGATGATGATAATGGTGATGATGAAGATGTTTTTAAAAACCCTACGTATTGGGAGGCAAGGGACAGGGGGGAGACAAGGGGAGATGCAAAGATGAATAAGACACAAGCAGTCTGTCTTCCAAGGACTTGCAGTCTACATGTATACAAATGGCTACAATAGCTGACATTGCCAGAGTGCTTTTATAGAGTTTGCAAAGTGTTTTACAACTATTATCTCATTTGAGTCTCACAACAATGCTATGAGGTAGGGACCCATTTTACAGACAAGAAAACCGAGTCTTTGAGAGGGGAGGTGGTTTGCCCATGGTCTCACAACAAGTGTCAGATGTGGAAGTTGAACTCAGGCTTTTCCACACTCCAAATCCAGCATTCTCTCCAATACACTGCCCTGCATTGATTGTTCAAGACCCAAGCGAGTAAGTGATATGAGAGATGTAAAAACTAGTGAGGGTTAGAATTTTCTCCTGGACCTGCAATTCCAACAAAGTAAAACCATATCCTCACCTAAATAATGATAATAGATAGCATGTACATAGTGCTTGAAGGTTTGCAAAGCATTTTTATGAATATTATCTCATTTTATCCTCACAACTAGGTGCTATCATTATCCTCATTTGAGGATAATGAGGATCTTCATTCCTCATTGAGGAAACTAAGGCAGCCAGAGGTTAAATGTTTTTCCCAGAGTCATACAGAGAGTAATTTTCTGAGGCTGGATTTGAATTCAAGTCTTCCTAACTCTGGATCCAAGGCTCTATCCATTGTGTCACCTAGCTGCTCTTAACTCGGATCCAATGCTTCTCTAATCAGAGACGGTCCAACAGGATTTATACTATGTTGTCTGTCAGCAATAACTCTTAATCTGCCTCCTTCTGAGGAGATCATTACTTCATTAATTCCCCTTAATAGAGAGTTTAATGCAAAAGCTAGATGACCTAGAGCTATTGTAGAGATGATACCTACTCAGGTATGCAGAGAACTAGAGGGATTCTGAGGTCCTCCTCAACTCTGAGATTCTGAGTGTAATTCTGTGATTCATTGGACATCTGCTGATTCTTCTATGCATCCATATGGCGAGGGGGCTCAGGAAACTTTAAATATCACAACCAACACTATTACACTATCTATGCATCTTATTTTTGTATATAAAACAGTGAATCTCCATTTTAAACTATTTGCTTTTTTAAAAGTATATAACAATTCTACAAGTTACTTTCAAAGCTGTCCTGTTTATCTGTGCTTACTTCTGAACTTCCTTCTGTTCCCTTCCATGCATTAAAAAAACCCCAACAATCCCCTTGTAATAAATAAGCATAATCAAGCAAAACAAATCCACACAGTGGTCGTATCTGAAAATGTACGTCTCTTTCTGCACCTTGAATCCACCACTTTGCTGTTAGGAGGTGAGCAGTGTGTTTTATCCTAGGTCCTCTGGAGATATGGTTGTTCATTGCATTGACCAGAGTTCTTCAGGCTTTCAAAGTGGTTTTTCTTTACATTGTTGTTGTTCTTGTATAAAGTATTCTCCTGGTTCTGCTCATTTCATTCTGTATCTATTAATATAAGTCTTCTCAAGTTTCTCTAAAACAATTCCTTTCATAATTTTGTATGGCACAATAGTAGTCTTTCCATTATGTTCACATACCATAATTTATTCACTCTTCAATTGATAGGCACGCAACCATAGAATCTAGTTTTTTGCTTTCCTTTTCCTCCCTTTTAATCCCCCCCACATTGTGATTGGAAAATTTGTTTTGCTTGTGACTATTCTGTTAATACTATTTTTCCTCCCTCTTAAACCATTCCCCTGGCCCATCACCACTCATTTCTTTGTTGAATTTGCTGTGTTTTCAGATGAAACTATTTGTGTGTATTTAATCCTCCTTTGTCTCAAATTATTTACTTCCCTATTAATTATCACACAAACTGGTGGGAAATGGAAAACTGAAAAACAGGGGTCTTTCCCCATTACCCATATTTGCATGAAGTGACATGAGTTTGGGAATTTTTTGCAGGGGGAGGGAGGTCATGACTAATCAAGGATGCCAAGGTAATGGTTGCAATCAAAAGCTCTGGAAAAAGTCTGGGAAAGGGTGCAACTGGGGAAGGGATTAGACAGGGTAGGGGGAAAATAACTGAGGAAGGACAGGACAGGAAAGAAGGAAGGAGAGAGGGAGAGAAGGAAGGGTAAGGAAGCAGCATTTATTATGTTTTTACTATATGCCAGATATTGTGTAAGTAGTAGGGTTACAAATACAGGCAAAAAGATCCATGCCCTCAAGGAGCTTACATTTTAATAGGGGGAAATGACACAGAAATGGAGCTGAAAAGTGGGAGAGGGGCGATTTTGAAGCCTAGCAAGTCAGAAACAGGGCTAAGAAAAGAATGAAGTCAGGCCAGCTTGGGCCCCTTCACAAAATGGAGATTCCAGGTGGAACTCATCAATGGGGGAAGAGGGTTGGGCCTTGCAGAAGGCAGTTTTCATTTACGATTTCTTGAAATATAGGGTCCAGAATTTTGTTTTAGCAAGGTTTTCAGAAAGTTCAGTGACTCTTAAATAATCTCTGCTTGACTTGTTTAGGTCAGTTGTTTTTGACATCAAGTATCTTTCATTTTCTTTTTTTTTTTTTCAATATTTTGATTTTGTTTTAACAAGTCTTACTGTCTCATGGAGTCACTGATTTCTATTCAGTCCATTTTAATTTTCAGGGAGTCTGTTACCTGGGAAAGCTTTACCACTTTCTCTTCAAAGCTATTTTTTCTTCCAATACCTTCTTCCAGAGCTCTTGTTTCATTTATGTCTTAGTGTAGTCCTTGTGGAAAATTCATTTTTTCCTTTCAGTTTTTGTGGAGTTATTCCTTCTTTTCAGAGATTTCTAGACTTACTGAATATCAGAAATTTTTCTGTGGTAATTAATGGGAGTGGTAAGGAAGGTGATCTAATTTATCTTCCCCAATGAAAAATTAATCCTCAATCATGCAAGTGTTTTGAGTTCTAATCCCAGCTCAGCTGTTCTCTTGTTACATAGTGAATGGTCTTAAGTAATTCACTTTTTAATTCTATCCATTAATTTCCCTTCTGGAAAAAGAGTCAGTATGACATAGTGGAAGGGGCCTGAACTTACAGCCAGCTGTCCTGGGTTTGATTTCTATCTCTGAACATGAACTATCTCACAGGGATTTTGTGAGGAAAGTGTTCCGTATCCTTAAAAGTGCTATATAAATGTGAGTTATGATTATTTAAATGCTTTAGAGTAAGATGTTCTCAAACTCTTCTGGCTCCAGGGCCACTTCAGTGGATCAAAAGACCCTACTCCTTTCCACTTTTGCCACTAAAGCAAAAAAAAAAAATTACCAGTTGTTTTTTAAAAGGAAGTAATAATAAGGTTACTGATCTATATTCAGCTTGGTCTCCCAGATCTGGAAATCTAGAATCACCATAGTCAGCTTATTCAGGAGTAATTAGACCCTGGGGAAAACTAGGTTTATACTACCCAAGTTCACACAAAATGGATTTATACCAAACAAGCAAATCTTAAGAATATATCTTGGGAGATATAGACAGTCTTAAATAAATGGGTAAAAGCCTCTTTATGTGTGACCTTGAACATGTCACTTACAGAAATCATATGATTTAGAACTGGAAGGACCTACAGTACATTAGGTTGAAGGACCTAATGGACATCTAATCTAAAGCCCAGAAAAATGAAGAGCTGCTCAAGGTCACAGAGGTAGCAAGTGACAGATACAGGATTCAAACCCAGTTCATTAGGCTCCAAATCCATTGTTCTTTCCTCCACATTATCCTACCTGCTCTACGTCTCTGTACCTCAGTTTCCTCATCTGTCGAAATGAAAAGGTTGAGCTAGATAGTCTACAGAGTTCTTATCAGTTCCAAAATTACATGATTTCTAAGAGGCTTAATATTCGTGCTGCCCAGTCAGCTTATTTTCTTCCCAAAAGAGAAGCTTACTTGGAAAATCAAAATAGTAACAAAAAGCTGTTTGGTGAGTGTACAAAACCAGACCAAGGAAAATGCTTATGCTAAAACTCCTCTAGCCAACCAGGTGCTTTTGCTGGCTCATTTGGGCTCCTTCTCCCTAAACAGGGCAAGAAACACACCACCCAGCTTCCTCTCCAAACTCCCTTTTCAGTTTTCATTTATATCAAAGTTTACAGTGGAAGATCTCTAGCTATTTGAGGGAGCAGGCTTCCAGGAGGCACTAATTGGCCTTTTAATGCTTTGTAGCTTCTGATGGTCTACCATCATAAGACCGTAAGGTCATTCTTGTTGCCGGTCAGTCATTTTTAGTCATGTCTGACTCTCTGTGACCCCATTTGGGGTTTTCTTGGCAAAAATGCTGGAATAGTTTGCCATTTCCTTCTCCAGCTCATTTTATAGGTGAGGAAACTGAGGCAAACAGCATTAGACTTGCCCAGGGTCACACAGCTAGTAAACTGCTCCACCTAGCTGCCCTCATAGGATCCTAGGTCTAGTCAGAAGGGAAGGACGGATAAGGAAACAGAATTTACTAAGCTTTAAGAACTAGGAATACAAATGTAAGCAAAAAGAAAGATAATCCCTGCCCTCAAAGAGCTTACATTCTAACAGGCGAAAATGACACACAAAAGACAGCTAAAAGTGGGAGAGGGTAATTTTGAAGTCCAGAAAGACAGGAACAGGGCTAAGAAAAGAAGAAAGTCAGACCAGCCTTGGCCCCTTCACCAAATGGAGACTCCAGTGGGAGAAGGGGGTTGGGCCTTGTAGAGGGCAGTTTTTATTTATGACCTACAGAAGAAAAATACTGTTAACAGAACAGTCACAAGCAAAACAAAATTCCTGATCACAAAATTGGGGCATGGGGATTGTTGTTGTTATTGTCTGTCTCTTTTGAAGAGAGCCAATGACGTCATGCTATGGGGTCAGGGTACGATATGTTCAGCTGTGGCCAATAGGTCCAATCTGAGATCAGAAGGCTCTACCTAGACCGGGATCCAGTATTCCTCTAGATCACTTGGGATGACGTCTCTGGATTTGCACTGCTCACATTTCCTTTATGCTACTTCGATTCTGCTTTGCTTGTGGAATACAATGCCTTCTTTGATACAGGCATGCCATGCTGGGTGGTCCTGTGCCAGCATCTCCCATGTTTCACAATATGTACTAAACGTCTTCAGAGAGATCTCAAGAGTTTCCTTGTACCACTTCTTCTGACCTCCATGTGAGCGCTTGCCTTACGCAAGTTCTCCATAAAATAGTCAAAATTTTAGGTAAGCATGCATTTGGCATTCAGGCTAGGTAGAGTTTGAATGCTTGGCAGTTCAATTCAGTACCTTATCTTACCAGGTAATCATCGGAGTCTTCCTAAAA
Source organism: Phascolarctos cinereus (assembly GCF_003287225.1). Taxonomy (NCBI): domain Eukaryota; kingdom Metazoa; phylum Chordata; class Mammalia; order Diprotodontia; family Phascolarctidae; genus Phascolarctos; species Phascolarctos cinereus. The sequence goes on from NW_027555625.1 coordinate 144,161,423, forward strand.
CAATTCAAGTAGAAGAGGTTCAAGTTTCTGGCATGGCACTCAGAGGTCAGACTTCCAATAAACACAGCCCCCTGGACACAGCCTGAAGTAACCAAAATGGCACCCCAAATTGTAGATCAAAAGTCCTTGTACTAAAATCATGACCTTTACTCTTCAAGAGAAGCCCTTAGCTGCTTCCTCAGAGGCTATTTACTTATTCCTGTTCACTCGCAGGTGATTAACAGCCTTGGTTATCTGGCTTCCCAGCCTACTGCAGGTTGGAAGCAGCAACCCAGAACAGGAATTGGCAGGGGGAGGAGGTTATTAGAGGCAGGTACAGTGACAACAACCTAAAGAGACAGCTTGACAGTCACAGTGTAACATCTGGTGCTCTGGAACGCATCGCAGAGATACAGAGTGAAGCCTCAGAAAACTGATCTTTATAGATAGGTAGCTTGGGCAAGAAAATTGCTGATCAACAGAGATTCACCCTTCCCGTGAATACACTGCCAACTCCGGGGCAGGTATCAAACAGCCACAAAAGATAGAATGTCTGGAAAGGGAAGACAAAGACACATAGCTGTTGCCTCCCTTGTTCCCCAGTGACCTTCCCAGGCAAGACTTCACAAAATACATACACGGTTCGGTTGTACCCTTCCCCAAGCTCTGTAGGCCTACTTAGGTGAGTTCCAGCCTCAGCCACTAACTAGCTGTTTGGCCCTGGCTAAATCAATTAATCTCTGTTTGCCTCAGTTTCCCCATGTGTAAAATATAGATAATAATGGCACTATCTCTAGGGTGAGAATCAAATGGGATAACAATTATAAAGTGTCTTACACAGTGCCTAGTCATAATAAGTGCTATATAAATGTTAACTATTCTTAGTCTTTTTTTTTTGGCTAGGTAATTGAAGTTAAGTGACTTATCCAAGGTCACACATCTAGTAAGTATCAAGTGTCTGAGGCCAAATTTGAACTCAGGTCAGAGCTCTATCTACTTGCGCCACCTAGCTGCCTCTATTCCTAGTCTTCTGATTCCTCTCTCCACTGATAAGGCAGTTCTACCCAAAGACAACAGGGCTGTGTTGAGTCCTACACCCACTTGCAAATAGTCTTTGTACTTTGTTATTGGGGTAGCTTGTTGGCTCAGTAGAGAGAGTGCCAGGCCTGGAGTCAGGAAAACCTGAGTTCAAATGTGACCTCAAACATTTACTAGCTGTGTGACCCTGGGCAAGTCACTTAACCCTGTTTGTCCGAGCTGGAGAAGGAAGGAAATGGGAAACCACTCCAATATCTTTGACAAGAAAACCCCAAATGGGGTCGTGAAGAGGCAGACATGAGTGAAACAACAACTTCCTTCTTAAATGCTTCAGTTAAATGTTCTCTCTGCTAACCAACGGAAAAGATAAATTTCAGAATACAGTTGACTTTCTCTTTGAACCACCATGGGATTTTCCTGGTCCTGATACTAACAAAAGGAACCAGAAAAGCTGAAAAGTAAATAAAAATCTATTACAGATAACAGCATAATAGGTTAATGAATGCTCATATTAATGACCCTTAGACATCTAGAAAAAGTTTAAGTCTTTTAATATCCATATTTAAGAGGGCAGGGAAGCATATGACATTTTAAAGTTATCTCCATCCAAAAGGGAAAAATGGCAAAATCAAAAATGTTGGGGTTTTTAAAGAGTAAAGATTCAGTTATATTGAAACTTCACTTAAAACAATTGATTCCCCTGTGCAACAAGATAAATGAGAAATTCATAATTTCATTGTTAATTTATGTTAGAATCAAAATTATAAATGCTGTATTTTCAGTATAAATACAGTAACATCTCAGTTATCCAGAAGTCATTGAACCAATACCAATTATACACAACAAAGTCAAGTGGCTGGAGCTAAGCACTAAACTAAACTGGAAAAAAAAAACCAGGGCAGCTAGGTGGTACAGTGGATAGAGCACCAGGCCTAGAGGTGGGAGAACCTGAGTTCAAATCTAGCCTCAGACACTTAATGGCTATGTGACCCTGAATGCCTCAGTTTCTCGTCTCTAAAACGAGCTGGAAAAGGAAATACAAACTACTCCAGCATCTTGGCCAAGAAAATCCCAAAACGGATCACAAAGAGTCGGACATAACACACTAAAAAAGATGCAAGCCCATTCCCTGAAACTCAGTACCCATTTATTCTTACTTTACACACCATTCTAACCAACTAGATTATCTGTTTACCACAGCTTATGACAAGCAGCAGATATAAGGAAGGGAGTTACAGGGCATAGGTACTGTTAGCAATAAGAAGTGACAGGCAAAAACCTGACAGCAAAGAAAGAAATGGGAAAAACTACTGAAAAACAGGTGAAATAACTTAAAGTCTGCACTAGCCTGAGGCCCTTTAGCATGATGCAAGCCCCTTAAAAAAAAACTTTTTAAAGGGCAGCTAGGTGGCACAGTGGATAGAACATTGGCCCTGAAGTCAGGAAGACCTGAGTTCAAATCCGGCCTCAGACCAAACACTTGACACTTACTAGCTGTGTGGCCTTGGGTAAGTCACTTAACCCCAATTGCCTAAAAAGAAAAACTTTTAAAAAATGGGTGAATAGTTAGGATCAATCAGAATAATGAGATTTCCACAATCTTTAGTTGCAAGGCAACTCAGTATTTAGCTTGCCAGAGATTTGGAATCAACATATTTCAGCACAACAAATGGCTTCACATATAGTATACCTCCTCTATGTTATTTTTTTTAAGCCCCCAGAAGCTTCCTGAATGCCTCCAGACATGCGGGGAAGGGGAGAGGGAGGAAAGGAAACACATCAATAGGACCCGCATTCATCATGGGAAACTCTAATTTTAAATATAAGATCATACTTTAAAATCAAACAGATGCAGATGGGTGGTTTTCCCTAAGCCAAATCTATACCCAGAACACAGATTTCTAGAGGAAAATTCAGCCAAGGCCCCAGATACAAAAACAACACAGAGAACAAAAAGTTCCTATCACAATCAAGTCTGTTACTTGGGATTTTGTACCAATGGAATCATTGTGAACTTAGTCCAAAGACAAGCCAGACTAAGCCAATTTCTCTCTCACCTCCAATCCCTCATCAGGGATGAAGAAGCCCTTTTAGGACACACAGATTCAGCTGATAAATCATCCTATGCAATACATGATATGACACTTGCAATTCTAGAAGAAACTACAATTCCACACTTTTGTCCACCCATAGACGCTATTTAGCAACTTGCCAACTTATTCACAGACGTTGGAAAAGGGGTTGGCTACTCCTAGGTGCTTTCAGAGGAGTTGACTCACCCCTGCTTAAAGGATATGTTTATTTCTAGTTTTCTCAGAAGAAATTCACATGCCACAAGCTTTGTCCTTCTCCAGATCAAAGAATGTGCTCATGAAAGTACCGTGATAGCAAAGCTCTCGTGGAATAGAATGGCAAATACAATAATGTTCCTTTTCTTAGTCTTATGTCTTTTATGTTTCTAGGTAATCATAAGGGTGAAGCTAGGAGGTTTACCTTTGATTATGCAAAGTAAGAAAAAGATTTAAGATTTTATTTAGGCTAAACATCAAAAGAAATCAGGAAACCAGGATTCCGGGGGCCATCATAAGATATTGGATAATTCATAACTTATCGAGACTTCAGATTTCTTACCTATAAAATGAGGTTAGACTAAAGGATTTCTAAGGTCCTCTCAGCTCTGAAAAATTCTTCTTCTTCTTCTTCTTCTCCTCCTCCTCCTCCCTCTTCTTCTTTTCCTTCTTCTTCTTCTCCTCCTCCTCCTCCTCCCTCTTCTTCTTTTTCTTCTTCTTCTTCTTCTTCTTCTTCTTCTTCTTCTTCTTCTTCTTCTTCTTCTTCTTCTTCTTCTTCTTCTTCTTCTTCTTCTTCTTTTGGTTAGGCAATGGAGTTAAATGACTTGCCCAGGATCACATAGCTGGTGTTATGTGTCGGAGGCCGGATTTGAATTCAGGTCCTTCTGAATTCAGGGCCAGTGCTCTATCCACCTACCTGCCTCTGAAACATTCTTTATAAGCCAAATATTGCATCATCCTAATACATTTTACAAGTAACCATAGCCTTAATTATTTGTGTTTTGGTAGTTCTCATACTGAGAGAAGACTCGATGAGTTCCTTGTTCCAGTCCTTACTAAGAAAGATGTTAGAGAGATATACACTCTCGTATAGCTCTTGTAGCAGTCATATACTGAGCATCACAGAATTTTAGATCTTGAAGAAATCATGTAGTTTAGTCCCCTCGTTTTATACATGAAAAAACTGAGAAGCATCATATGTAGTAGTAAACGTATAGTATGCTGTAGACCAATGGAACCCATTTAGTGGTCTGCAGACTCCTTGGGTGTTCATGACAATGGTTCAAGGGGCTCACATTAAAAATTCTGTAATGGTGCCTTAAGTAGTAAATAACTGTTAAAAAAAATAATGCAGGTAGTATATTAAATTACCCCAAGGGTTCACATCTTTTTGTTGCTGTTGTTAAAAGGGGTTCACAAAACCACAACAACAAAAAAGGGACAAAGGAAAGACAAAACTTGTAGAACATTGGGAACCACTACTCAGGATCAGTTACTCCCAAGTTTTTCTCATTGAAAGCTTGGGATGAAAAAGAATGACCTTGTAAGCTTCTGGATAGTTCTGAGTGGTTAGTTATTATTGTTTAATATAATTGATATGACACACTGGTTTTTAGAAGGGAAGGGAAGGACAGGGAAGGGAATAAACATTTATTAAATACTTCATAACTGTGTCAAGGATTTTTAAAGTATTTACTGTTGGAAGAATTTATGACCAAACAGGACATAGAGAACATTATGAAATGCAAAATGAATAATTTTGATTACGTTAAATTGAAAAGTTTTTACACAGACAAAGCCAATGCAACTAAGATTAGGAGGGAAGCAGAAATCTGGGAGAGGATTTTTACAACCAGTGTCTCTGATAAGGCTTCATTTCTAAAATACAGAGAGAACTGAGTCAAATTTATAAGAATACAAGTCATTCCCCAGTTGATAAATGGTCAAAGGATATGAACAGGCGGTTTTCAGAGGAAGAAATTAAAGCTATCTACAGTCATATGAAAAAATGCTCTAAATCACTATTGATTAGAGAAATGCAAATCAAAACAACTCTGAGGTACTACATCACACCCATCAGATTGGCCAACATGACAAAACAGGAAAATGATAAATGTTGGAAAATCGGAACACTAATGCATTGTTGGTGGAGTTGTGAACTGATCTAATCATTCTGGAGAGCAATTTGGAACTATGCTCAAAGGGCTACAAAAATGTGCATACCTTTTGACCTGGCAATACCGCTTCTAGGGCTGTATCCCAAAGAGACCATACAAATGGGAAAAGGACCCACATGTACAAAAATATTTGTAGCAGCTCTTTCTGTGGTGGCAAAAGAATTGGAATTTGAGGGGATGCCTATCAATTGGGGAATGGCTGAACAAGTTGTGGTATATGAATGTAATGGAATACTATTGTGCTATAAGAAATGATGAGCAGACAGACTTTAGAAAAACCTAGAAAGACTTACATGAACTGATGTTAAGTGAAGTGAGCAGAACTAAGAGAACACTGTACACAGTAACAGCCACAACGTGCAATGACTAACTTGGACAGACTCATCTCCTCTCAGCAATGCAAGGATCCAAGACAGCTCCAAAGGCCTTGTGATGGAAAATGCTGTCCACATCCATAAAAAAGAATTATGAAGTCTGAATGCAGAAAAGCATATTATTTGATCTCTCTCTCTTTTTTTTATTTCTTCTTTCTTGTGTTTTCTCCTGTTGGTTCCAATTCTTCTTTACAACATAACTAATGTGAAAATAGATTCAGTATGAATGTATATAGAGAGACTATATCAGATTGCACACCGTCTTGGAGTAGGGGGAGGGGAGAGATGAGGAGAAAATTTGGAACTTGAAATCTTATGGAGTGGCACCTGGGTGGTGCAGTGAAGAGAGCACCGGCCCTGGAGTCAGGAGGACATGAGTCCAAATCTGACCTCAGGCACTTGACCCTTACTAGCTATGTGACCCTGGGCAAGTCACTTAACACTATTGCCTAGCCAAAAAAAAAATATTTATGGAAGTGAATGTTGAAAACTAAAAATAAATTTTAGGAAAGCAAAAAAAAAGTATTTACTGTTGGCTGGAGGGATGGCAGAGTTATAAACCTGAGGATCTTGGACCTGGGGAGACACAAGTCCAACTTCCTAGAAAGAGAAAGATCATTTTGGTGGCTGGGGACCTCTGAGGGAATGGGGTGGCAAGAAGTGGTCTCCTTTAGTCTAATGATCCAGGGGTGGGAAACCTGCAGCCTAGAGGCCACATGTGGCTTTCTAGGTCCTTGGATGTGGCCTTTTGACTGAGTCCAAACTTCACAGAACATATCCTTTTATGAAGGGGATCTGTTCTGTGAAATTTGGATTCAGTCAAAGGGCTACACTTGAGGACTTAGAGGGCCACATGGGTCTTTGAGGCTGCAGGTTCCCCATTCCTGCATTCTTATCTCATTTTATGCATCAGAAATCTGAAGTCTAGATAGGTTATGAATTATCCTATCTCACAATGACCCACTCCCTGGAGCTGGGACCAGAACCCGGGTTACTTGCTTTTTTTTTTTTAAAGTTTATCCCCAATAAGGTCTTGGATCTTTTTCTCACTTTGCATAGTCAAAGGTAAACCTCTTAGCTCCACTCCTATGATTACCTAAAGATACAAAAAAAAAAACAAATATAGAAGCAAGAGAAGGAAAGTTATTAGACTTGACATCCTATCCAATGAGAGCTCTGCTATTGAGGAGCCTCCATCAATACATCATCTGACCTGGAGAAGGCCAAAGCTTGTGGCACATGAATTTCTTCTGAGAAAACCAGGAATGAGTATCTCTTTAGAATGATGCCTCCATAAGACATTAGGCTTGGTAGGGTGAACTCTTGTAAACTTTAGGCAAGAGTAGTGCCACTTCAAGCCACTGATCAAGTCACTTTTTAGCTCTATGATTTCTCATGCCTTCATCTTATATATGCATTAAAGCCTTAATCTTCCCATGTCAGTAAACTTCCATGAGCTCACTCTGTCTCATCAAGAAAGGAACAGGGAAAGGTCAGGAAAGCAGATGGTGCTAGATTACAATCCTCAAAGGTTTGAGATTGAAAGAGTGTAGGGCCAGGAAAGTGAGAATGATTCCTGAAGTCCTAAGGCAGAGGTTCTTGTCCATAGATAAATTTCAGGGGGTACATGAACTTGGATGGAACAACATATTACATATTTATTTTTACTAACCTTTAACTGGAATTTAACATTTCCTTCAATTGTTTAAAATCATTATTGTGAGGAAGGGATCCAGAGGCTTCACTAGACTGCCAGAGGGGTCTATAACACACACACACAAAAGGTTAAGAATCTCTGTTCTAAGGGATGGGTTCATACTTTTGTGGGTTTTTAAAAATTAATTTATTTTGAATTATCAACAATCACTTCCATAATCTTTTGAGTTTTTAATTTTACTCCCCCTCCATTCCCACTTGCCTCCCCAAGACGGTGTGCAATCTGATACAGGCTATACTATACATTCCTATTAAACATATTTTCACATTAGTCATGTTGTAAGTACGAATTAGAACCAATAGGAGGAACCACCAGAAAGAGGAAACAAAACACAACAGAAGAAAAAAAAATAGCAAATAGTATGCTTCAATCTGCATTCAAACTCCACAGTTCCTTCTTCTTTGTGGATAGCATTTTCCATCATGAGGCCTTCTGAGACTTCTTAGATCCTTGTATTGCTGAGAAGGGTTAAGTTTATCAATATTAGTCATCCCACAACGTGGCTGTTATTGTGTACAATGTTCTCCTGGTTCTGCTCACTTCACGCAGCATCAGACTATACAAGTCTTTCCAGGTTTTTCTGAAGTCAGCCTGTTCATCGTTTCTTATAGCACAATAGCATTCCATTACATTCATATACCACAACTTCTTCAGCCATTCCCCAATTGATGGGCATCCTCTCAATTTCCAATTCTTTGCCACCACAAAAAGAGCTGCTACAAATTTTCTTGTACGTATGGGTCCTTTTCCCATTTGTATGATCTCTCTGGCATATAGCCCTAGAAGTGCTACTGCTGGGTCAAAGGCATACTTTCGTTTTGAGGCAGCAGGCCGACATAGTCACTATTTGGGGTCATATATACTATAGTAATCTGGTCAAACCAGAACTGGTATACTGATCCATTGGTCTCAAGAGCATGAGGTATGTCTCAGGATTCTCACCAAGGAATGCGACCTTACAAACCCTAAATAGGACACCAGCAAGGCTGGTGAGTAAGAGAATAATAATGTCATAATAGCTAGCATTTTATTCTCAGTAATACAATGATCCAAGACAATTTCAAAGGACTCATGATAAAAAAAATGTTATCCACCTTCAGAGAAAGAACTGATAGAGTCTGAATGCAGATCAAAGCATACCATTTTTCACTTACTTTATTTTTTTCATGGTTTTTTTCCCCTTTGGGTATGCGTCTTCTTTCACAACATGACTAATATGGAAATACATTTTGCATGATTACACATATATAACCTGTATCAAATTGCTTATCATCTCAAGGAGAGGAGAGGGAGAAATTTGGAACTCAAAATTTCTAAAAAATGAATGTTAATAATTATCTTTACATGTAATTGGGGAAAAATAAAATATTATTTTCTTAAAATTTAACTAATAGCTAGCATTTATATAGCACTTTACAAATATCTCACTTGGTACTCACAACCCTAGGAGGTAGGTGCTATTATTATCCCCATTTTACAGATGAGGAAACTGAGGCACAAGAAAGCCAAGTGACTTGCCAAGGTCCATGTAGCCAGTAAGCATGTAAGGCCAGATTTAAACTTGGGGCTTACTCCAAGTACTGCATTCTATGTACTGCAAAATCTAGTTGCCTGAGAAACACTAACCTAAAATAGGTGATTTTTTTAGTGATGAAATTTACCATGTAACAGTGATTGTTTTGAAGATATTAAGCCCAAAGAAGGAAGCAATCATGTAGTAGAAAAAGCCATAGACAGCATCAGAAGACCTGGATTCATGACCCCAATTCACCATTTAATAGCTGTGGGACCTTGGGACGATCTCTCTTAGCATCAGTTTTCCCTCTGCAAAATGGGTCTCATTAATGCTGTCTTACAGGGCTGTTGCTATGCAAGTAATTTGTGAACTTTAAATATAAAAGTGAGTTATTGTAATGCTTTATCATATTATTATCATAATACATATTACATTATAAAGATTCCCCAAATTAAACCAAGCGTGGTGCTCATTTCACCACACAAAATATTTACTTTTCTAACTTCAATGGCATGTTAAATACAGAATGTCCCAAAAGACTTAGTGTAGTTATTAAATCTTAGAACTGCATTTATACTTCTGGGACAAGCTGTATAAATTATAAAGGCTATTTTTTAAAATTTTCATATCTATTTGCCTATATATAGAAGAGTTGGAAGACACTAGACCTAACAAGCATCTAACATCACAAAAAGTGAAGCTGACTACATCTTAACAGACAGGAAACAGTAGGTTACTGAAGTGGGAATCACTCTGAAGCCAGCTGTCTATGTACAGTCAGATCATAAATGGATTAGAACAAAAGATCAAGATGGGAAGATGATAATGAGGATAATTACAGAATCTCCAATTGAACTTGTTGAAATAAGTTGTTGACTCTGAAAAATGAAAGCCAGATAAAACTAATGTTATCAGCACTAAGATTTGGACCCTAGCAACTATGTTTCCAGTAACTACTTAGCTCTTCTGCAGCCTCACAAGTGAAAAGCATTGGCAGTCTCAGGGCATCAGGAAACACTGGCACCCTCTTACACCACCCGAACCTCCAAATCCTCAATGTCACTGGAACTTCTCCAGTACTAGGATAGAATGTGAGCCTCTTCATGCCCTCAACCCAGAATCACAGAATCAGTCACAGAACTTCAGAATTGGAATTTGCCTCAGAGGCTGTCTAGACCAACCATTCCTTGGTCAAGAACCATCCCACAATGGTCACCAACGTTCTAACATTTATAGTTGTTGTTGAGACATTTCAGTCATGTCCAACTGTTCATGACCCTGTTTGGCGTTTTCCTGGCAGAGATATTGGAGTGGTTGGCCATTTCCTTCACTATTTTACAGATGAGGAAACTGAGGCAAACAGGGCTAAGAAACTTGACCAGGGTCATATAACTAGTTAATATCTGGGTCTTCCTGACTCTAGACTTGGAACTCTATCCATTGCACCATGTAGCTGCCACAACAGCTAACTCTTTATAGTGCTAATATTTAATACTTAAAAACTGTCTAGATCCTTAGAAGTTGGTCAGTTAGCATTTATTAAGCACCTGCTATGCACCAGGCACTACGCTAAGCACTGCGGATACAGAAAAAGGCAAAACACAGTCTTTGCCCTCAAAGAGCTCTCAGTCAATTGGGGGAGACAGCATGCAAATAAAAAAAAAATACAGGCTAAATTAGGAGGTGGTCTCCCAGGGAAGGTGCTAAGATTAAGGAGGACTAGGAAAGCCTTCTTGTAGAAAATGAGACCTGAAAGAAGTCAGAGAAGCCAAGAGATGGAGATGAGGGGGAAGAGTGTTTCAGGCAAAGAGGCCAGCAAGTAAAAATACCCCCAAATGAAGAGATGGTGTGTCACATGCAAAGAGGTCAGTGTCATTGGCATTCAGGCACTGCTGCAATGCCTAATGGTGGTTGAAGGCAACCCTGGAGTCCTCCCAGTGTTTTCAATGGAGCTTAAGCTCTAGCCAGCTGTACATGTTGTCAAGTTTTCCACTATGGTCCCTAGTGAAGCACAGTCTGTCGCCCAAGGTCCAGGCTAGGTAAATATGATGAGACTCCTTAGCAGCAGTCTGGAAGAATGACTGAACGGTAAATTCTTTGGTCATGGAACACAAAAGAATACACAAATTTTGTGTAAAATTCAATACTTCAATGTTCTAACATCCTTGATGTTTTTTCACTATTACTTACTCCATTTCCCTATTTAAACCTATAAAAATGTAAAGCTGAGCCATGTAAGATTTGAACAGTGCTCAGAGCAATCTAACTCTATTTTCTTGTACCTAAACTAGTGAAACCTCTACATCTATGTGACTGGAATTATGTGTCTGGTTTTTAACAGTCACATCACAGAATGTCAGAGTTGGAAGGGACCTCGTAGGACATCAAGTCCAGCCTGTATCCTCCGTAACACCACCACCAAGTGATTATCCAGACTACTTAAAGACTTCTAGTGAAGGGGACAGTGCTACCTCCTGAGACAATTCATTACCCCTTTGGACAACTCTAATCGTTAGGAAATTTTTCCTCACACTGAGCCTAATTTGCTTCCCTCAAATTTCTACCCACTGCCTCTACTTCTTCCTTCTGAGGCTAATCAGAAGAAGGATGATAGGGGGCAGCTAGGTGGCGCAGTGGATAGAGCACTGGCCCTGAAGTCAGGAGGACCTGAGTTCAAATCTAGCCTCAGACCAAACATTTGACTGTCACATTAGCTGTGTGACCTTGGGCAAGTCACTTAGCCCCAGTTGCCTAAAAATAAAAAAAAGTTAAAAAATTAGAATAAGGCTGAACTCTCTTTCATTTAACAGCCTTTTAAATATTTCAAGATAGATTTCTCTCTCATGGAAACAACCATTGGTAATCTATGGCACTATGATTCTTTCCATCATTCTTTAAGCCACCTACAATTTTGATTCTTCTGAGATCAGGGTATTCCATGATTTACAGTTATATCACGTTACTGAGACATTATTGATGTTAAAAGGTGGTCTTTGTGGGAGGGAACAGCCATAACTAAGATAAATTCTAAGCAAGTAATTAAAAAGAATGAAATTGGTTTTGAAAGGACAATATTGGTTAATAAAGTACAGGAATACTAGCTATAGAGTCCAGGCAGAAAATAAATATGCGGCATAGTCAGGGTTGTTCTAGTAAATGCTTAACAACTAACTATCCAGGGGTAAAAAATACCCATGACGCCCTCTGAAGTTTAATCTGCGTTACTAACCCATTTTCCATCACTATAGGAAGGCTAATCAGTTGACAAACCAGAACATCAAGTCCTCACTTTTAGCATTTGCTGATTTCCAAGGTGTGAATGCTCACACTGAAGATTTAATCACTGGCTCCTGAGCTGGGTGGAGCAGGCTCTGGCACAGCCCTGACATGGCTACCTCTGACATGGCAGTTGGTGATTAGCTGGTATTACTGCTAGTAGAAGACATTCATGCCTCTTTTGTCCTCACAGCTTCAAGTGAAGGGATTGATCCTAGAGCTAGCAGTCTCCCTCACCAAAGAATTCTAACACCCCAACCTCAACTTATCATGAAGAGAAGTAAGACAGAGGATATTTTCCTACTTTTCTGTAGCCCTAATTTGGGTCACAACCAGAAACCGAGGCCCAATGGTCTAATTTTTTAAAAGACTAGAGATAAATAAATCATCAAGGCCATAGATGGCAGGTACCTGAGAGTTTCAAAGGAATTTAAGGGTAAAAATCACAAAACTATAAGACAAAATTAATGATGCCTAATGACTGGCATGTTGCCAACATGATTCCACTCAATAAGAAAGGCTCCAGGAGAGACCCTGGGAATTATAGATTAATGAGTATTTAATTAATCAAACAATCAACAATTATTTAATGAATGGCTAGTATGTTCAATACGCTGTGGGCAACACACCTACCCTTCAGGGGAAAATTCCTCAGGGGAAAAGTCTCAGAAGGAAGAAGTAGAGGCAGTGGGTAGAAATTTGAGGGAAGCAAATTAGGCTCAGTGTGAGGAAAAATTTCCTAACAATTAGAGTTGTCCAAAGGGGTAATGAATTGTCTCAGGAGGTAGCACTGTCCCCTTCACTAGAAGTCTTCAAGTAGTCTGGATAATCACTTGGTGGTAGTGTTACGGAGGATACAGGCTGGACTTGATGTCCTACAAGGTCCCTTCCAACTCTGACATTCTGTGATGTGACTGTTAAAAACCAGACACATAATTCCTTTTCATAAAAGGAATGCATGCCTAATTAAACTACCAGAGTTTTTGAAGTGTGTGGGCAATGTGGGAATCAGTGGCTATTACGCAGACTTTTAGAAAGCCTTTGGTTAGTTTTTGCATCTAAGCTTTTTTAAAAAAAACTGAGTCAGGTTGAGATTGGTAGAAGTTTATCACGGGTAAGGAAATGGCTTAAAGGCAAAACATAATAAGGACAAACAGCCACTTCTCTGAATACAGGAGTGGTAACAACCTAGAGCTGGATCCCTAGGGCTGGCTCCTGGGACTGGTCCTATTTCCCATAAATAGACAGAGAGTACAGACTGACATCTCAAAGTTTGCAAGTGATACTACGCCATCAAAAAAGTCATGACAAAAGGGAAAATCTTCAGAAAGATCATTTAAGGACTTTGTGAATGAGCAGAAAAGTGACAGAGGAGTTTCAAAATGAGCAAAGATGAGAGATGAACAAGGAACGAGGAACCAAATGAGAATGATGATGATGATGATGAAGATGATGATGACAGCTCACATTTACATAGCACTTTCAGATGTGCCAAATGCTTTCTCGATGCCACGAGGCATCCACCATTCCACCTGGCTGAAGTCACTGCCCTCTGCTTAGTATCATGATCCTTCTTACTATTGTTCTCTTAATTCTGTTCTGTTGCTTCCAGCTTCTCAGTTCTCCTTCCACAGATGTTCCACTGCTCCATTTCCACTCTTCTCCATTCCAAGAAACGTCATGAGTCCTTTTTCCTGCTGTTCTGCCCTCTGGCAGATGCTCCCTGGTTCCTCCCCAGGAGATAGTCCCAGCTCTCAACCAGCTGAATCATGGGGGAAATTACCCAGAAACCCAGAGGACAGTATTACACTTCTGTGGTTCCTTCAAAGAAAGATGAGAATGGCTGCAAGCCACATATTTCTGTTCTTCCGTGGCTAAATCCCACAGCCCCATAGCATAAACAACATGGATGGGGACAAACAAAGGGAATGGGGGTGGAAAACAGCCTTCTATTCCCTCTGAGCCACAGAATCTTCATTTCTGATTTCTCTATGAGTTTGATCTCCTCCCTCCCCCAGAGCCCAGGTAATGTGCTTCCCCCTGAAAGGGATGGAGATGAGCATGGCACTTTGGAGCTCTCTTCCCATTTGCCTTCCACCTCCCATCTTCCTCCAGGTGGCTGCACCAAGCCATGCAAATTATCCAGGATGACTTCTCTGAGCTATTCGGAAGCTCTCCAGATACCCAGGAAGGAGAAATGAGGAAAGGGAGAAGCTGGCATGTGCTCTTAGCCCTTGTATTTGTGACTCACTCTCACCGGAAGGGGTAATCTTGACACACTGGCAAAGATTCATGACCAAGCTACATTTTGTAAATCGTAAAGCTCTCTACAGATATATGGCATTGTGCTCCAGTTTGCTGCTTAGATTGGAGAATGAGTCAATCCTCATTTCAATCCTCTATTTCTAGTTGGCTGGGGGGACCTCAGACTATGCATCATCCCATCCCACCACCTGGATGCCTTGATTGTGTATACTGCCATCTGCCCTGTTGCTGTGCACTAACTCTCCTCCCCCTTCCACTCACCCACTCTGCCAGTTTTCACCTCTTGCTAAAGAAATAATGAAATAATCAAATCAGCTCCTGAAAAGTAGGTGACAATCTACCATCCTATGGTTCCACAAACAATCTCAACTGCCTGAATTAAAACTCCTCTTTCTGGTCATTACTCCCAACAAGTGTGGCATTCCCCTTGTAGAATCTAAGCTCCTTAAGCACAGAGATGGGCTCATTTTAAAATTTGTATGCCCAGTGCCTGGCAGGTTGTAGGTACTTCGTAAATGTGTGTTGATTGACTGACTAGTTGGTTAGCAGCTAGGTGGTAGTACACAGAGCACTCACAAGATGTGGAGTCAGGAAGACCTAAGCTCAAATCTGACCTTGGACACTTACTAGTTGTGTGATCCTGTACAAATCACTTAACCTCAATCGGCCTCATTTTCTTCGATTGTCAAATGAGAATAATAATAGCACCTACCTCACAGGGTTATTATAAAGATCAAATGAAATAATATTTGCAAAGTGCTTAGCGTAGTACCTGGCACATAATAGGTGAATAATAAATGTTTGTTAGCCTTGATTGAAGTATGCAGGATTTCATTAGTATAGCTGCTCTCACTGGGCAGCTAGATGGCACACTAGGCCTAGAGTCAGGAAGTTGTCATTGAGTTATTTTCAGTCATGTCCAACTCTCCATGACCCCATTTTCAAATCCAACTTCAGTACTAGCTGTGTGACCCTGGGCAAGTCACTTAACCCCAATTGCCTAAAAAAAAAATCCAACTTCAGACACTTACTAGCTGTGTGACCCTGAGCAAGTCACTTAACCCTAATTACCTTAGTTTCCTCATCTATAAAATGAGTTGGAGAAGGAAATGTCAAACCACTCCAGTATCTCTGCCAAGAACACCCCAAGTGGGGTCACAAAGAGTCAGATATGACTGGATAAGAACTGAACAAGAAAAACTGTCTCTAGTGATACAGTTAACAATTCCTCCATGCCTTAGCAAAATATTTAATGATTTGCTTGGTCAAAAAATCTATCAATCAATCAACAAGCATCTATTAAGTGCCTGCTATATGTGAGGCACACACTAGGTGTTAGAGATACAGATATAATAGATAAAATGATCCCGATTTGCAAGGAATGTACAAAATTCATCTTCCTGGTATTGCTCCTCTAACCCTACTTAGTCTGGCCCTAAGGAGACAGATGCATAGTTCATCCCTAGGTCTATATTTAGGGCCTCTACAACTTGATAGGTCTTGACAGACATTCCTGGCAGAACTTCCAAGAACTCATGGTCGCCTCCACGCTCCAATGATGCAACTATCCATTCCAGAAGAGATGGATTTAGATTGTAGAATATGACACATGCGTATGTTAGAATCTGCAACCTAAATCCATTTATATATTAATATATAATACATTTTATATGTTAATGTATAATACATTTGTATATAATGTATTTATATATTTCTGTATACAGCCATTCAGGAAATTTGTTTTACTTGACTATGCATATTTGTTATAAAGAATTTGTTTTTCTTTTCTTTTTTGTTTTCAATGGAATAGGGGATGGGAGGAGAGAAATAGATTTCTGTTAACTTTTTAAAAATAGAAAGGTAGGGGCAGTAGTGTACTGGAGTCAAATCAAATTCACTTTTGAAAGCCAATTGTTAAATTTTCAGTGTAAGCATTTACACTCTGAAAATCATCCTCAATCATGGCTTCAAATGTTGTTTGGTTGACTGTCTAGACTTCAGAACATTGTGGAAAAAATGTTAGTGGAGCAGATTAAATTTAAAAGTGTATCTTAACTGTGCCCAAAGGGCTATAAAACCGTGACCCTTTGACCCAGCAATACTACTTCTAGGTCTGTATCCCAGAGAGACCATAAAAATGGGAAAAGGACCCACATGTACAAAAACATTTATAGCAGCTCTTTCTGTGGTGGCAAAGAATTGGAAATTGAGAGGATGCCCATTAGTTGGGGGTTGGCTAAACAAGTTGTGGTATGTGACTGTAATGGAATACTGTTGTTCCATAAGAAATGATAAGCAGATGAACTTCAGAAAAACCTGGAAAGACTTACATGAACTGATGCTGAGTGAAGTGAGCAAAACCAGGAGAACATTGTACACAGTAACAGCAACACTGTGCAATGACCAACTTTGATAGACTTAACTCTTCTCAGCAACATGAGGATCTAAGACAATTCCAAAAGACTCATGATGGAAAATGCTATCCACATTCAGAGAACTATGAAGTCTGAATGCAGATCAAAGCATACTGGTTTTTTTCCCTCTCTCTTTTTTTGTTTGTTACTTCTTTCTCATGGTTTTCCCCTTTGGTTCTAATTCTTCTTTACAATGTGACTAATGTGGAAATATGTTTAATATGATTGTACAAGTATAGCCTATATCAGATTGCATGCCATTTTGGGAAGGTGGGAGCAGAGGGAGGGGAAGAAAATTTAAAACTCAAAATCTTATAGAAGTGAATATTGAAAACTAAAAATAAATAAATAAATAATTTTTAAAAAATTATTCAGACCACAAAAAAAGTTTAGCATAGATGTGTCTCCTCCCCTCCCCAGCGCTAGTTATTAAACATTTACCAGCACACCCCTGATGAGAATGGTGCTACAGATGTGGAGCATTGTATGCACTTTAAGTGTGACAGAGGTCATTCTATTATTAATTTTACTTAATTGTTTTACTTTTTATAAGAGACCTCTCACACAGAGGGGATAATCCATAAATGTTTTTAGTATAAAAACAAAAATCAGTAAAACAGAGAGTAGGGGGAGAGAAGAGGAAGAGGAAGAGGAGGAGGAGGAGGAGGAGGAGGAGGAGGAGAGACAGAGAGAGAGAGATTCACACACTTATGCCCAGGCAGGTCACACTGGGACGGAGGCCGATATTAGCACTAATCTGTTGGTAATCCTCCTTATGAGGATAATTGTGAGCTTTAAAGGTTTAGTATTATGGTGAAGACTTGTATTTTTATTCTATAGAAGTTATTATTGAAAGATCTGTATGTTGTCAGACTAATGAGTCCCCTGATGGTCCATAGGCTTTGTAGGTCAACTTTTACTAGGTGTGTGTGTTCATTACTGAGCTAAGACTGTCCCTGCGGTCTCCTCTCTGATGAGCCCTATTAAAGACCTTATAGGCAGCTAAGTGGCATGATTATGGGACTAAACCAAACATCTGGGCCTGGGGGAGGAGGGGAGTCTCAATTTCTTCTGCCTCATTATCTAAAAATACTCGGGATTGGAGATCTCTAGGGCAGAAATGTGTCTCAGAGGCCATCTAATCCAACTCCTTCATTTTATAGGTGATGAAACTGAAGGCCCAGGAAGGGCCAGCCGGGTGGTACGGTGGATGGTGTGCTAGACTTAGAGCCAGGAACACCTGAGTTCAAAACTAGCCTCACACTTATTAGCTGTGTGCCCCTGGGCAATTCACTTAAGTCTCTGTTTCCTCATAAATACTACCTATACAGGCTTATAAAAATCAAATGAGATATTTTTAAAGCACTTCTCAGATGAGGTTCCATATCTGAGGAAAGGAATGTCAGGAAGGCCTACAAGGACCCTGACAGAGTTTCTAGTTTGAATGAGTAAAGACAAAGAAAATTCTCAGTGAAGTACTGATCTTAAAATTCTTTTATTTCCTCTTAAATTGGATAGTTGGGTTAAAACCATGTTTTATAATGGCTGCCTGAACCTGGAATAAAATGAAATACATTTGGCTAGGATCATGAATGCAACCATTTTACTTTAAAGAAATACTCAGTGATGAAAGGCAAATCTTACATAGGACCTGACTACAGATTTTTTGAAGATGTTTAAAATTAATGTTGATTGTTTAAAAAAAATAATCTTTTCAGTTTATGTAACTGAATTAAGAGGTAAAATGCTAATCATTTTAGATTTGCTACAAGAAACCACAAACAAAGTTACTATGCACTGTTCTTAAGCAATAAACTTATCTTTGTTCGCTTTCTGGAAGAAAAAAAAAGCACTTATCACGGTGCCTGGAATATAGTCAGACAACGAACACTTATAAATGCTTGCTCCCCTTGCCCAACCCCCTGTGCCTCAATTTCTTCATCTGTAAAATGGAGATAATAATAGCACCTACCTCCCAGGTGTTTGTGAGAATAAAACGTGATAATAATTGTGTTGTTGTTTTTTTTTTGTTTTGGAGACACTTGTAGTTAAGTGACTTGTCCAGGGTTACACAGTTATTAAGTGTCTGAGGCCAGATTTGAACTTAGGATCCTCCTGACTCCAGGACCAGTGCTCCATCTACTATGTCACCTAACTGACCCAAAGCATAATAATATTTGTAAGGCGCTTTGCAAACCTAAAGTGCTATATAAATGCTGCATTTTGTTATTATTAGTGTCATTTACAGATAAGGAAACTGAGGCACAGAGAGGTTAAGGTGACTATATAAGGCAATATAAGTTGCTGTATAGCTATATGTCAGGTTTATTATGAATATCACATGAGATAACATATGTAAAATTTGGTCTCAGATACTTATTAGCTTTGTGACTCTGGGCAAATCATTTAACCTCTGGACACCTTGGTTTCCTCAACTGAATGAGAATAATAATAGCATCTACCTCCCATGGGGGTTCTAAAGCTCAATTGAGAAAATGTAACTTGTTTCCTTCCTTGCAAACCTTACAGGTCACACAGGCAATAAGCAATAGTGATAGAATTTGAATCCATGTTCTCTGACTCTAGGGCCAGTACTCTTTCCCCTGTACCACACACACTACCTTCTTCCCTTATCTTTTCCTTTAAAAAGAAATGTCCTAACAAAGTACCCTGTCTGTGTACTTTTGAGATCCTATTTGATAAAGGTTTTCCAACCAGAGTTCATAGCAATGAGAATTAATCACGCAGTATAAATGGAAAGCCAGCTTTTGCATTTCAAATGAGGAGAAATTTCAATCAAAATCCACATTTAAATAATGTGAAACGTTAAGGGTGTCTAACCTGGGGAATCATGAGTGAGGCTGCTAATGTGTTCTGGGGCAAAACCCATCTAGTGAGAGCCAATGCCAACTGTCGGGAGATGAGATTTCCTAATGTGATTTCTCAAAGAGGATTTAATGAGGGAAAAGTCCCCAGTGAGGACCTTTCGGACTTTCCTATTTGCTTTGTTGTTGGGTCTGGCCCTGCTCTGCTTTTATGAGTCCAGCAGAACCAGCTTCCTATTCTAGGGCCTATATGAGATGAGATCGTCATTCAAAATGCATCCTCAGCCCAAAGGCCCAATGAAATGAAACCCCACATCTCCCAGCCTTTGGGAAGAATGCCTTTATCATGCGGCCCCACAGACTGCCCCTCTTACTCTGCTAGCCTCTGTTTTATGGCAGGATTTATCAAACTTACCTACAGATGTCAAGTGGAAGAATGGATTGGAGCTTCTCAACAAATGCTCTTCTTTTCTTTTCTCTTTCTTTGAGATGTTTTAGGAAGTGAAGAAAGTCACTGTCTACTTTTTGCTTTCACCTCCACCCCCACTCATCTTTTCTAATTCCCCTCCATCCTTTCTTTTAGATTATTCTATAAGGCCTTCAAAACTCCTTACCCTTTCTGAGCAATGCATTTTTTAGTGCACTTCCTCCTTACTTCCTGTCTTATCTTCTGCTCTTTCCCGCAACATCATTTCCCACCTAGCTGTTCACCTGGATTTCATCATTGTCTCCTGACACTCATCTTTCTGCAAGATTAAATCAGCTATGAAACTCACACCTCCTCAACGTGAGGTACCCTGCCCTTTGGGTCCTTCTTCCCTCTGATAGGAGAGGGTGGAAGGTGGAAATAGGAGACCTAATCCCAAGTCCTCTATTTAAGGAGGGGACTCAGGGCAGACACCTTATTTCCCACCTAGCTGCAGGACTTTATTACGGCTCTGTGTTGAGTACTCTCTCTCCCTTCCCCTTTCCTCCTTTTCATCTTTTTTTAATGTTTTCTTCCCCTATTAGACTGTAAGTTCCTTAAAGACTGGAACTGTCTTTTGCCTGTCTTATCCCCCCATACTTAGCACTGTGCATGGCACATAGTAGGTACTTAATAAATGTTTATTGGCTAATTACTGACTGACAGACATGAAGCTTCGCTGGCTTCTTCTTCTAAAACAAAAAAAGAGTCTTACTGATGCACTGATCCATTGTTTGTTTTGAAAAATCACTACTCCCCAGTAACCTCCCCTCCCCAGAATCCAAACAAACCAACGCATTACCGACATCAGACAACACATTTCTCACTCTGTACCTGGTCAGACGATACATTTCTCATTCTGCACCTGGAATGTACAACCTCTCTACCAAGATCAGGGAGGTGTATCTCAGTGTTAGTCCTCTAGAAATAAAATTAGTCATTACATTGATCTCATTCTGATTTATTGATAGATTCTAAAGTCTCTTAGAGCCATTTTCAGTGATGTAATCATTATGTGTCTTGTTCTCGTGGCTCTGCTTATTTTACTCTGCAGCCATTCTAAAAAGCCTTCCCAAATTGTTCTCAATTCCTCATATTTTTTGTTTCTTAGCTCACTTTAATATATCATTATATTACTATACTTCCTAGACATCTCCGGCTGTGTCTCAGGTGACATTTGGGCTATCACGTCCACTCTTTCCCCACTGGAAAATTAGGCTCCACCTCCTTGAGCTTCCTTAGCCTTTGTCACAAGAACTTTGACCTGACCTTACTCAATACCAGGCCTCCGGATCACTTCTTAGACATCTCTAGCCAAAGTCCTCTCCTTTATGTGTTGTCTTCCATTAAAATGTAAATTCCTTAATAGCAGGGAATAACACATTTATTTGTATCTCTAGAGATTAGCATAGTACCTACTACATAGTAAACATTTAATTTTTTTTATCTACCTATCTATAACATAATTTGTTCGGGCATTCCCCAAATAAATGCTGAATATTTGCTTTTTTTCCTCTCATAAAAAATTCTGCTATTACTATATTAATATGTCTTTGACCTCATTGGAGTATATTTTAGCTTCTTTACCAAGCCTTCACTTAAGTTTAAAAGTTTTCATTAGACTTAAGGGGATATAAAAGCCAGTAGAATCATTAATTTAGATTGTAAAATCATTTGTCAGATAGAGAGAAGGATTGTAGAAGATTATGAGCAGCATCGCCTAAAAAAAAAGAGAAAAACAATGAAAGGCAAAATCAGTTTAAAGAAGGCTTGACAAGAGAAACAAATAAGCAAAGTCACCCTGAGAGTTTTTAAGGATAAAAATTGAAAGACAACAAACAAAAGAAAGAGGGAACAGATCTGCAAATAGTTCTACAGTGAATACTTTTCACCATCAAGGAAAGAAGAGACACCAAACTTGAATACTGATATCATAGTCCTGGGTGAGCTTATAGAGGAAATTAAAACGGCACTAAAGAGAAAAAAAAACTGTAAGTGCCCTTGTATCTAAAAGCATATTGAAGAGAAGATCCCAAGGTTCCTAGGACCGACAGCTAGAAGGAAACTTACAGATAAAACCTTAGATACCTCATTAGTCATTTTCAAATAGGACCATGTCTCTGTGGGTTGTGTACAATATTACCTGCTTTAGCAATGACTTGTATCTTCTCTTGCAACTAAAATTAAGTTACTTAACTCAATTTTTTCATAATATACAATCTCTTTATAAAATGTTACATAAAGAGGGTGACATAACAATGAGGACGTTGAGAGGATTGATTCACAAAGTATTTGAAGGAAGGAAAGATAACAAAAGCCTGGAAATAACCTCAGAACTTAAATAATACCAAAAGCAGTAGCAAAGAAAACAACAATTACCAACCTATTTGTGCCTTCTTTCCCACATTTATATATAAAGATATATGCATGTATGTATAATGTTTATTAAAATAACACACATATTGAGTTGGAGCCAAAATTAAAAAGAAGTTGTAATAGGACAGAAATTTCCTATGGGAAACTGAAAATCTCTTTTAATGACCCCAAGCTTCTCCAAGAAGCTCATTTGTTAATATCAATATTCTACCAGTGTTGCGTGGCTTCAAGACGTGGAATGCTACAGTACCAGAAGAATTAAAAATGGAGAAATATATTGTAGGTGTATAAAGGCTGTAATACACACACAAAAGAAACTACAAAGAAGAACAAGAATAAAGGATGTCATCAACAAAACATATGAAAACAAAAAGAATTTTTTAAAAAAAGGAAAGCTAGATGGTCACATGGTTGAGTGAAGGATAACAATGGGTAGCTTGTGTGTTCCACTGGTGTGCTTGTAAAGTTAAGAGAAAATGAAGACTTTCTCTAACAAATTTGGGAGGGTTGACAAGCATGGATCAACCAGAAACTCAGCACCTCCTATGTGCCAGGCCCTGTGCTAAACATTAGGGATACAAGTACAAAGAATAAAACAATCCCTCTTAACAAGGAGCTTACATTCTAGTGAATGGCTTGCAGTCTCTATCATTAGAATGAACATCCACAGTGATGAGATCACACATCCACTCGAGTTTGGGCCAATTCAATCTAGATACATTAAAATCGTAGTGTCATAGGATTTAATAGCTAGTATTTACATAGCACATTTACATAACTATATAATTTATATAATAAACATTTATATAATATTTGCAAAGTGCTTTACACATGTTATTTCATTTGATCCTCACAGCAACCCTCAGAGGTAGGTGCTATGATTATTCCCATTTTTATAGATAAGGAAAATAAAAGTTAAGTGACTTGCACAGCTAAGTATCTGAAGACTTATTTGAACTGAAGTCTTCCTGACTCTAGCTATCTCTAGCTAGCTTCCTGACTCCAGCACTCTATCCATATTCCACTGCCAGAATTAAAGGGTTCTTAGAAATCGTTTGGACTAACCAGATTATTTTTAAAATGAGGAAACTGAGGTGCACACAAGTAAAGTGACTTGCCAGTACATTTATCCTGTAAGAAAGAGCAACCATTTGAATGGAGGTCTTTTGATTCCAAATCCAGTTTAATATGGTTTTACCATTGTCTCTGTCGTGTGGATCCTTGTAGAGTATGTCCATAGAAGAAGAGCACAGGAAGTGAATCTTAATTGTGTGTGCCTTGGGAAGAATAGGGATCTCTGGGGAGCCCCTCATAGTCTCATATGTCTATGGGATTCTGGGAATGCATTAAGAAGAGACTGGTGTTAGTTGCCACCACACAGAGAACCACCTGAGAGAATGACTTTCAAGATTGTTAGCTTGGCACTCATAAGATGTCCCTATTGAGACCTTTTCATCCTTCATTCTGAGGGTATAACAGTAAAAAGAAAGCATTATCTAACAAAGTATGCATCAAAAGAAGGATTAAAGTGGTAACTTTAAACGGATCTATTTCCATCTGATTAGCCTACTGTTAGAAAAAGGAAGGCATGGTATGGCAACATGCATTATTCGCTAACTCCACAGATAATTTCTGGAGAGTAAAATGAGAGACCACAACCTAAGCTTCCTCCTCACGGATCCCCTGTGTTAGGGGCGGGTCTACACCAGTATTTGTTTCAGCTTGACGTGCATACAAAATGAGGCACTCGTAGGTCATTGAACAGTTAGCAGTTAATGAAAGTTACTTAGCCCTAACATAATAAAGCTATGCAATAAGGATACATAGGGGGCAGCTAGGTGGCACAGTGGATAGAGCACTGGCCCTGAAGTCAAGAGGACCTGAGTTCAAATCCAGCCTCAGATCAAACACTTGACATTTACTAGCTGTGTGAACCTGAGCAAGTCACTTAAGCCCAATTGCCTAAAAAATAAAATAAAATAAAATAAAAATAAGGATACATAGCTCCCATGCAGACCCTCTCACTTCCATATGGAAACCTCTCTGGTCAGCAGGACAGGGTATGGCGATTCTCATGGTCTTCAGATATCCACCAATTTGGGAGAACCCTGATTCCACATGGAGTTGGACTTATTTACACCTTTAAGTGACCAGAAACCTGCATCAAGAGAGGCAGGAGTCAATTAGGTCCCAAGGTAGCTTTGTCAACATTTAAGGAAAACAAAACCCTATTGGGGAGGAGAGGTCAACTCTGGTAGATATTGCTCCTATCACATAACCATCCCCATGATGGCAAGGTCCGAAGGATCTCCTAGGAAAATTTCCACCATTTAAACTCTTTTAGTGCTTTACTGGACAGTCCTCCTGGCATAGGCAATACTAATATGTAAGATGGTGAAGAGCCAGGACAGCACCAAAATCATCAAGGTCACAGCACAGATGATGACCCTTTTGGTAGAGTCAACAATTCTTCATCATATAGCAGTCATCTATTGTGAAGTGGTTAAGCGGGCATAAGCTTCTCACGAGCAACTTGTTCCAGGATCTAAATTGATACAAAGGTTCTCCCAATACTAATACCCACTCAGCATTCCCTGGATTACCCAACAAAACCTCTCCTTCCCTGACAGCCACATCAGGGGAACGATACAAAATTTTGCCTCCACTTAACAGCTTCTGCAGAAGGGTTGCCCCCTTCTTCCTACGGGAGCTAAATAAGATCTTTCTCTTATCCTCATCCAAAACCCCTTAATATTATTGCCAAGTCAGCTAGAGAATTCCCTTTCTTCCTAATAAATACACATTCGCCGTAGTTATAAAGCAACAGTTTTACCTCACCCATGCTGCTAGAAAGCAAGCTATTACTCAACAGTAGCAACCCTTGGTCCCCCAAGTCCATTCTGGGAATGAGTTATGTGAACCATCCCAAAGGAAAAGAAACCTAAATAAGGAGGAACTGAGCTCTTTCTCCAGAGTGCATGGAGCCCTCTGAGAGGACAAGGACCTTGAGGACCTGACAACTCTGCCCTGGGGAAGGAATAAAAAAAAAAACACACGAGAAGGGTAACCAAAACCATATCTAAAAATAGTCCATTCTCATCAGGTATGCCTTCCTGAAGGCTAGATCTCAGAAACTGTTGGAGAGGAGAGCCTTTCCCCTTCCTAGGGTGCCACTGATTTGGAAAAGTCATGGCTCTGTGAGGCTGGACACCTGACCTGAGCAGTCATGTGCATAACAATGTAGCTGTTGATTAACAGGAACAAACATTTTTCCATGACATCACAGAGTATCATTTTGCCGGTTGGGAACAGGTTGAGGGTCATTTAGGTTAAATAGATGCTCCAACTGGTACAAGAAGTCTGATTGGTTAGGAACAGTGCTTTGTCCTTAGTTGGAGTTCTCGTGTCTAGCACAACATAGCATCACAATGCCGACATCCACGTTAGCAGTGAATCCATTCCCCAAATTCTGATATTCTTGTAATGGATCTAACCAGGGTGTTTACATATTATGTTTCTGGCGGGTACCAGCATGCCCCACAAACGACTGTATACAGCAGGAAGCTTCTATTGATCCTAATCCCAAAGGGGAGAGTCTTTGATTGTCTAGTTTGTGCTCTCCAGGCCTCAGACCACTGTCCAGAAATCAGTGTAGATGAATATCTTCTCTTCCCTATCCCTTAAGGCTCTCTCACATGTCTGCCATGAAGCTTGGAGCTCAGCCCTTTGAAAGGACTTTCCCAGACCCCCATTCTCTAAGGATTAGATCCAAGTTACCAGGTTAGTGGTTGCTGGAGTCCAGTTGCATGTGCCTCTGTTATAGTGTATAGAGCCACTGGTAAACCGGGCAAAGCATCACTCCTCAGGAACCAGGTCTTTATAGGTGGGAGACTGTTGGGCCAGAGGAGGAAGCAGATTTACAGGGTCTGGACCAGTGGCCTCAGTGTCTGGTATGGTTGTCACCTATTTGTGAAGGGCATACTAACACTGGAGGGACCCAGGCATACATGATTTTGAATGTATCATTTCCAATTAGTAATAGAAGCCTCCTGTACCCTAGTCATCTTGTTAAAGGGACCATGATGCATGATCCAGACCACATCAGTCAATTCTGAAAAAAAGGTGATTGGATGACCATATGTCATCTGCTCAGTAGCTACTAGGGCCCAGTAACAAATGAGCAACTTCTTTTCTTTCTTTTCTTTTTAAAATTTTTTAAAAATTATTTTCAATTCCAAATTTTCTTCCTCCCTCCATCCCCTTTCCCATGCATTGAGAAGGCAAGAAATACAGTACTTATTACACATATGAAGTCATGCAAAACATGTTTCCATATTAGCCATGCTGTGAAAAAAAAAAGAAGAAAAAGGGAAGAAAAATGCTTCAAACCATGCTCAAAATCTATTAGCTCTCCATCTGGAGACGGACAGCATTTTTCATCATGGATCCTTTGGAATTGTCTTGGATCATTGCTTTGACGAGAGTTGCTAAGTCTTTCACAGTTGATCATCTTGTTTTTGTTTTTGTTTTTTTGGTGAGGCGATTGGGGTTAAGTGACTTGCCCAGGGTCACATAGCTAGTAAGTGTCAAGTGTTTGGTCTGAAGCTGTATTTGAACTCAAGTCCTCCTGACTTCAGGGTCAGTGCTCTATCCACCGCACCACCTAGATGCCCCAAATAGATGTTTAATGGACTAAATGACATTCAGGTTGGTTTTGGGTTTTTTTTTTGGTTTTTGGGGGGGAGCTAGGCAATGGGGTTAAGTGACTTGCCCAGGGTGACACAGCTAGTAAGTGTTATGTGTCTGAGATCAGATTTGAACTCAGGTCCTCCTGACTCCAGGGCTGGAGCTCTATTCACTGCACCACCTAGCTGCCCTGACAGTTGATCATCTTTACAATATTGCTATTACTATGTACAATGTTCTCCTGATTCTACTCACTTTATTTTGCATCAGTGCATATAAGTCTTCTCAGGTTTTTGTGAAACTATCCTGCTCATCATTTCTTTTTTTTTTAATCTTTAATTTTTCAACATTGATTTTTATAAGACTTTGAGTTACAAATTTTCTTCTCCTTCCCTCTCTTCCTTTCTCCCTCCCCAAGAAGGCAAACAATATGATATAGATTATACATGTACAATCATATTAAACACATTTCCACATTAGTCATGCTGTGAAAGAAGAATCAGAACAAAAAAAAACACAAGAAAAGAGAGAGAGAATAGTATGCTTTTATCTGCATTCAGATTCCATAGCTCTTTCTCTCGATATGGATAAAATTTTCCATCAGGAGTCTTTTGGAATTATCTTAGATCATTGTATTGCTGAGAAGAGCTAAGTCTATCAAAGCCAATCATCACACAATGCTGCTGTCACTGTGTACAATGTTCTCCTGGTTCTGCTCACTTCACTCCTCATCAGTCCATACAAGTCTTTCCAGGTTTTTCTGAAATCTGCCTGCTCATCATTTCTTATAGCATTACAATATTCCATTACATTCATATACCACCAACTTGTTCAGTCATTCCCCAGTTGATGGGCATCTTCTAACTTTCCAATTCTTTGCCACCACAAAAAGAGCTGCTATAAATATTGTTGTATATAAGTGTTCTTTTCCTTTTTCTTTGATCTCTTTAGGATACAGACCTAACAGTGGCATTGCTTGGCCAAAGTGTAGGCACAGTTTTATAGCCCTTTGGACATAGTTCTCTATGATTGTTCTCTGGAATGGTCGAACTAGCTCACAACTTCACCAACGGTGCATTAGTGTCCCAATTTTTCCACATCCCCTCCACCATTTGTCTTTTTCCTTTTCTGTCATTCATGTTAGCCAATCTGACAGGTGTGATGTGGTATCTCAGAGTTGTTTTGATTTGCATTTCTCTAATTATTAGTGATTTAGAGTATTTTTTCATATGACTATTGATAGCTTTGATTTCTTCTTCTGAAAACTGACTGATTATACCCTTTGACCATTTATCATTTGAGGAATATCTCTTATTTTCTCTAAATTTGGCTCAGTTTCCTATATATTTGAGAAATGAGGCCTTTATTAGGGAAACCTACTGTAAAAAAAAAATTCCCAGTTCCCTCATTGCCTTCTAATTTTGGCTGCATTGGTTTTCTTTGTGTAAAAACTTTTTAAATTCCATGTAATCAAAATTATCCAATTTGCTTCCCATAATCCTCTCTATCTTGTTTGGTCACAAAATCTTCCCTTATTCATAGATCTGACAGGTATACTTTTCCATTCTTTCCTAATTTACTTATATTATCACCCTTTATGTCTAAATTATTTACCCATTTTGACTTTATATCAGTATATGGTGTGAGATATTGGTCTGCCTAGTCTCTTCCAAACTACTCTCCAATTTTCCCAGCAATTTTTGTCAAATGATGAGTTCTTACCCCCAAAACTTAGATGTTTGGGTTTGTCAAATACGAGATTGCCATGGTCATACACTGCTGAATATTGTGTACCTAACCTATTCTACCTGAACTGATCCACCACTCTATTTCTTAGCCAGTACAAGATTGTTTTCATGGTTACCAATATGCAATATAATTTGAAATCTGATACTGCTAGGTCGCCTTCCTTCATGCTTTTTTTTTCATTGAATCCCTCGATATTCTTGACCTTTTATTCTTCCAGATGAATTTTTTTTTCCAGCTCTGTAAAAGAATTGTTTGGTAGTGAGATTGGTATGGTACTGAAAGGGTAAATTAACCTAGGCAGAATTGCCATTTTTATTATATTGGCTTGGCCTATCCATGAGTAATTGATATTTCTCCTATTGTTTCAATCTGTCTTTATTTGTGTGAAAAGTGTTTTGTAATATAGTTCATATAGTATAGTTCTTGGGTTTGTCTTGGCAGGTAAACTCTGAAGTATTTTACATTGTTATTAACAGTGATTTTAAATGGAATTTGTCTTTCTATCTCTTCTTTCGGTGTTTTGTTGGTAGCGTATAGAAATGTTGATGATTCGTGTGGGTTTATTTCATATTCTGTACTTTTGCTTAAGTTGTTAATTGTTTCAATTAGCTTTTTAGTTGATTCTCTAGGGTTCTCTAAGTATACTATCTTATCATCTGAAAAGAGTGATAGTTTTGTTTCCTCATTGTCTCTTTATTCCTTCCATTTTTTTTCTTGCTTTTTGCTATAACTAACATACAATAGTGAATGATAGTGATGATAATGGACATTCTTGCTTCACTCTTGATCTTATTAGGAAGGCTTCAAGTTAATCTCCATTATAGGTAACATTTGCTCTCAGTTTTAGATAGATACTACTTATCATTTTAAGAAAGGCTCCATTTATTCCTATGTTATCTAGTGTTTTTAATGGGAATGGATGTTATATTTTGTTAAAAGCTTTTTCTGCATTCATTGAGATAATTATATGATGTCTGTTGGTTTTATTATTGATGACTTCAATTATTCTTATAGTTTTCCTAATATTGAACCAGCTCTGCCTTCTTGGTATAAATTCCACCTAATCATAGTATATGATATTTTTGACAAATTGCTGTAAATTGCAGTATTTTATTTAAAGTTTTTGCATTGCTATTCATTTAGGAAATTGGTCTATACTTTTCTTTCTCTGCTTTTGCTCTCCCTGATTTAGGTATCAAAACTGTATTTGTGTCATAAAAGGAATTTGGTAGAACTACTATTTTACCTATTTTTTCAAATAGTTTATATAGTATTGAGATTAATTGTTCCTTAAATGTTTGGTAGAAGCCACTTGTAAATCTAGATGATCCTGAGGTTTTTTTCCTTAGAGAGCTCACTTATGGCTTATTCAATTTCTTTTTTTTCTAAGATAGGATTATTTACGTATTCTATTTCCTCTTCTGTTATTCTTGGTAATTTATATTTTTGTAAATATTTGTCCATTTCACTTACATGTCAGTCTTACTGGCATATAACTAGGCAAAATAACTACTAACAATTGATTTAATTTCCTTTTCATTGATGGCGAATACACTTTTTTCTTTTTTGATAGTGATAATTTGGTTTTCTTTTTTTCTTTTCATCAAATTAACCAATGGTTTGTCTATTTTATTGGGTTTCTTTTTTTCATAAAACTAGCATCCAGTTTAATTAGTTCAGCTGTTTTTTTTTTAATTTTCAATTTTTTTAATCTCTCATTTGATTTTCAGGATTTCCATTTTGGTGTTTAATTGGAGATTTTGAATTTGTTCTCTTTCTAATTTTTTTAATTGCGTGCCAATTCATTGATCTGTTCTTTCTTCCCTTTACTGATATACATGTTTAAAGGTATTAAAGGTATTAATTTTCCCTTAAGCACTTCTTTGGTTGCATCCCACAAATTTTGGTATGTTGTCTTGCTATTCTCTATGATTATTTCTATGATTTTTTTCTTTTACTCACTCATTCTTTAGGATTAGATTATTTAGTTTCCAATTAATTTGTAATTTATGTTTTCACAGCCCTTTATTGAATCTAATTTTATTGCATTATAATCTGGAAAGGGTGCAGTTAATTTTTCTGCTTTTTTTTGCATTTGCATTTGTTTGTGAGGTTTTTACACTCCAATACATGGTCAATTTTTGTGGAGGTGTCATGCATAGCTGAGAAAAAGTATACTTCTTTCTATTCCCATTTGGTTTTCTCCAGAGGTCTATCATATTTAACTTTTCTAAGATTCTATTTATCTCCTTACCTTCTTTCTTAGTTATTTTATGGTTAGATTTAGAAAGTTGAGGTCCCCCAGCAGTATAGTTTACTATTTCCTCCTATAATCATTTGACTTTTCCTTTAAGAATTTGGATATTATACCATTTGTTGCATGTGTTTAGAACTGATATTACTTCATTATCTATGGTGCCTTTTAGCAAGATACAGTTTCCCCTAGAAGTTTTTAAAAGGAGTTGCTCTTTCTATTTCTTCCTGATGGGTTTTACTGGTAATATATAGAAATGCTGATGATTTCAGTGGGCTTATTTCATATCCTGCAACTTTATTAAAGTTGTTAATTGTTGAGCAACTGTTGTGTAGTAAATGACTACTTTGGGGAACTCGTAGCTCCAGAAACCTAAAAATTACATAATCTAGCCTCCTTTCAATGCCTGCTGAAGACTCCATTCATCCTAGTCTTTATGGACAGAAACCTCTAGAAACATAGGCCCTTCAGGGCCATAAGGGCCAGAGTGAAGAGATCATCCAGAGCTGTAACCTATTCAGGGTCCCTGTTAAAGGAGGCAGACTTATGGGTTACCCAAGAAGTGAGTAACATTGGGTTAACCTACATGGAGAATTTAGGTTCTCTGGAACCTAACAGTCTCCAATAAGTCTCTGAGATCACCATGAAATGAATGTCAGTAGTTTAGTCTGAACTGTGCCTGGAACCTCTGGGTTCTCCCCATCCGTTGTATTCCCAGAAATTTTACTGAACAGGTGAGACTCTGGATTTTCTTAGGATTGATTTCATACCCCTTGACCCTCATATGGACTACAATCTGATCTAAGGCCTTTGTTTCCATGTCCTCATCTGGCCTGGTCAATACTTTGTCATCAATGTGTTGGGAAGCCCTCTTTTAGATTTCTGCCTCCTTTCTTCCAAGTAAGTCCATATTCACCACAGTTATAGAGTGGCAGTATCACCTCCCCCATGCTATTAGAAACCAAGGTACCTCCTAACAATACCAGCCCTTTGATCCACCAAGCTTTATATGACAGAAAGTTCAGATAGCCCTGGGGGTAGACAATGGACGTGCATATGCTGGACTCCTCCCCAGGTGAAAGTAAACTGCTCCTGAGAAAAGCATTAATGATGGCAGTAACCCCATACCACTGAAGTCGGTCCAGTATACCTGGCCGACAACATGGCCAGGGTCAAGGCTAGTTGTAGTCATGTGCGTGATAACTTTGTTTAGCTCCCTGTAGTCCAGTATAAGCGATGAGGGGCCATCTGCCTTTCTTAAGCGCAACACAGAGTGTAAAGGGAGCTGGTATGCCTAAATACTTCAAGCTTCATCTCCACCACTAAAGAAGAAATAGTTTTCACCCCCTTGGGGACCCAATATTGTTTGGTGTCAATCACATGGGACAGTCTGGGTAACTCTTAAGAGTTTCCATTTTTCCCTACCCAGAGTAACATGCATGGAGGCTGCTGAAAAGGATGCCATAGATAAGGACTTCCAGAAGCCCAAGATACCCCTTCCATCTATGGTCTGCTCTCCATAGCCTCCGGGGAATTTTTCAAATGGGGCAAAGTCTTCAGAAAGTGCCATGTGCTTAGATCAGGCTGAAGGGACCGTACTATTTTGATGCTGAATTTCCCTTTACAGTTTTAATAGCACCCCCCCAAGCTGGCCGTCCATTTTTTTTCTTATCAAATCTATGTTTCAAGAGACACAACAGAGGTTTTCATTGTATTCCACCTACCCAACAAGACTACAGACTCTGTGACTCCTCCCCTCATTCCCAGAGCACGCCTATTCACACTGACAGCAGTATTTGCCCTAGGAAGATTCCCTAGTTAATGTAGGGCTCCACCCACAAAGAATTGGAAATTGAGAGGATGCCCCATCAATTGGGGAATGGCTGAGCAAGTTGTGGTATATGAATGTAATGGAATACTGTTGTGCTATAAGAAATGATGAACAGGCTGACTTCAGAAAAACCTGGAAAGACTTGTATGGTCGGATGCTGACTGAAGTGAGCAGAACCAAGAGGACTTTGTACACAATAACAGCCACGTTGTGGGATGACTAATATTGATAAACTTAACCCTTCTCAGCAATACAAGGATCTGAGACATCCCCAGAGGCCTCCTGATGGAAAATGCTATCCACATCCAAAAAAAAACTATGGAAGTTGAATCGCTATCATTTTTTTTTCTCTTCTGTTGAGTTTTGTTTCCTCTTTCCAATGGTTCCTCCTATTGGTTTTAATTTTTACTTACAACTTCACTAATGTGAAAATATGTTTAATAGGAATGTAAATGTATAGCCTATATGAGATTGTGCGCCATCTTGGGGAGGATGGTGGGGAGGAAGGGGGAGAAAAATTTTAAACTCAAAAGCATATGGAAGTAATTGTTGATAAATCAAAATAAATAAAATTTTAAAAAAAAATAAAAAAATAATTAGTTTCCCTCATTAAAAAAAAATGTAGGGCTCCACCCAGAAGTCAGGACCTTTGCCAAGAGGCAAAGTGGGCACAGACTGTGGCAGTTGCAGGGATGGGGAAGGAGAGGGGTAATGGTGAGGGAGGACATGAATCCAATCTATCAAACTCATTTCTTTTAGGAATTTCATCCCCTCCCTTGCAGATCCTCATCAGAGAACAGGCTACAACAGGAATTGATCTTTTTAGGGCTAGGTACAAATAACTTCCTATCTCAGCCACCCAAAGAGGTCCATGTTTGGAGCCTCTAATAAATTTAGCTGACTCTGTAACAATAAATCTCAGGACTCAGGTGTTCAGCATATCAACATTGGCTACATTAGACCACATCTTCAGGAGCCATTGCTCCAAGGATTTATCAGGTTTCTGTTTGAACTTCTTATGCAATCAGCTCAGTACCCCGGTAGAGAAGGTCCACTCATGCCCTGCTCTCTCAGGGGAGAGAATCAACCTCCTCCCAGAACAGACCCCAACATCTGAAATAGTTTTATAAAGAAATTTATTAGGTCATTTAGCAGAGGAACTACTACCGTATGTGGTACAATGGATAGAGCCCTGGGCCTGGAGTCAGGAAGACTCCTCTTCCAGAGTTCAAATCTGGCCTCAGACACTTAATAGCTGTGGAACCCTGGATAAGTAGCTTAACCCTGTTTGCCTCAGTTTCTTCATCTGTAAAATGAGCTGGAGAAGGAAGTGGCAAACCACTCCAGTATCTTTGCCAAGAGAGCTCAAATGGGGTCACCAAGAGTTGGACATGGTTGAAAAATGACTGAACAATAATTGGTAGAGGAGAGAGAACCAGAAAGAAGGTGTGGCAACCTGCCATCCAGGCTCTAGAAAGTTTACATTATCTTTGTTGTTAT
Source organism: Phascolarctos cinereus (assembly GCF_003287225.1). Classification (NCBI taxonomy): domain Eukaryota; kingdom Metazoa; phylum Chordata; class Mammalia; order Diprotodontia; family Phascolarctidae; genus Phascolarctos; species Phascolarctos cinereus. The sequence goes on from NW_027555625.1 coordinate 144,195,935, forward strand.
TGTTTGTCCTTCATCATATAGGATTTAGACAAGGGTACACACACACACACACACACACACACACACACGCACACACACAATCCCACCACATATGCAGGTAAGCAATCTTGCTGAGGGGGCAGCTTGAAAGCAACGTAGATTGAGATAGCTATAAGTAAATATGTAATAAAATTTGGGCAAAGCCAAAACACAAGGGAACTTAAAACACACGTCCAGGTGGACCCATCATAAATCCTGGCTGCAGTAACACAAAATGAGAATGCCTGGAGGGAACCCAAAATACCTTGTCGCCATCTGTGGCATTCCTAGAGAGTTACTGGGGTCAGGCAACCTTCTGGATTTAGACAGTCTTTAATCACATAAACAGTGAGGTTTAAAAAGTATAATAATTTTTCTCAAACAAATAAATCATTTCCCCCACACAATAATAAGATAATTCTGGAGTTGTTGTTGTTATTTACCTTTGGTGAGAGTTTCCAATCATCTTCTTCACTTCTGCCTTTATTGGCCTGTTCCGTGGCTGAAATCTCAACAAGATGTATTCTCTCTGGCTGTCCCCCACGCCTGGAATGCTTTCCCTCCTCAACTCTACCTATTGACTTTGCTGGTTTCCTGTAAGTCCAGCTAGAATCCTGCCTTCTACAGGAAGCTTTTCCCAACCCCTCCTAATTCTAATGCCTTCCCATTTTCCCCATATATCCCTTATCTGTATATATTTGCTTGCATATTGTTTATCCCAGTAGACTGTAAGCTCCTTGAGGGCAGAGACTGTCTTTTGCCTCTTTTTGTATCCCCAGTATTTAGCACAATGCCTGGCAAAGTAAGTGCTTAATAAATGTGTATTGATTGATTGAACTAAAACCAGAGTCTCTGGGTTAGAGACCATAGGTAGGATTTCTGGCTGTAACTGGTCTGTTCCCATCTACATAGGGAGAGATTCTTTCACTCATGGCTCCACCAGCTCCATCTTTGCATTTTTTTCACAATCCCTAAAACTATTTGAATCCAAAGGCAGAGGAGATTAGTGCAAAACATGATAACCTCAAGATTTAATGTGTGCATCATGGCATAGAGAGCTACTTCCCACACACGGTGGTAGGGTAGAGGGATTTGAGGAGCAGGATGAAGGATAGTATAGGGAAAGAGAGGAGGGAATGATGCATACCTTCATCATAGAAAAGAAGAGTACAAGAGGCCTACCTGGCCTTTGGGAATTGGCTTATAAGCATAATCCAACAAGTCCTTGCTTCTGTGACAGAGCTAAATCACTTGGAGTTACTTAGACATTTTTTAGTGGCCAGCCCTCCATTAGCCTGAGTGGTTCTCCAACTTTTTCTCAAGTTCTTACAAATTTCTCCTTCCCAAATTCAATCTTCAGCCTTCTTCACAATCCCAGAGTCCTCCAAATTACCTGAACAATTTCCTTCTCATTCAGCCCAAGTGCCTTTCTTTCTCATTCTTTCCTCACACACAACTTCCTTCAGAGGACAGAAATAAAAATACATTCTCATGAAGGATGAGAAGGGCTCAGTCTAAAGGGATATTTTGTATATATTTAGTACTGATTTATCTGTGTGTATCTTGTTTCCATATGGTTGAATACAATCTTCTCAAGGGCAAGAACTTATTCAAGGCCATGCACATAGTATTTAGTAAGCACAATTGCTATTTATCCTTCATTCTAGAATAGGACCAAGATATCAGGGAAGTGATGCCATGACATGCAAGTGAATTGGATTTAAGTGAGGGAGGGCTATGCCAAGTCACCAATCTCACTTTCTCACTTGGAGCCATCTGGGTCCAGTAGCCAAATACAATCAGGACTACTGGAGATAGCTCTCAGTAAATACAGTGATTATCAAATAAATGAATAAGGAAATACGCTTTTAAAAAAAAAAAAAGGGGATTTGAGTAGGAAGAAAAGCAAAAGGTAGTTGATAAGACAAGGTAAGAGGTTAACAGAAAAGGGAAAGAAGAATGTGACTATCAAAGTTATTAAAGAAGGGATAATGAAATCATCAAGGTGTTAAGGAGCTGCTAATGAGATGTATGGTAACTCTCAGACATGCAGTTTGAAAAACAGAGACTTATGAAGTACTGAGAGCAAGGTGATTTCACAGCGACTTACACTGAATCTGTAATTGTTTTCCTGCCACCGTCAATTTACCTTTGAGGGCCCACATTTCTTTATCTGTAAAATGAGGGGGTTGGGCTTGATGACCTGAAAAGCCCTCCCATTCAAAAACTATGATCCTAGGAGGACAATTAGATCCCTGGCCCTCAAGATCCCAAATCATCACGACAATTTCCCTACCTTTCTGCCTAGCTTAATGATTGAAGCTCATATTCACATCAGTTTTAAGGTATACAAAAGTGCCTTCCTTACAGCCCTAGAAAGTATGCATTACAAGTATTCTTGTCATCATTTTACATCTGAGGGCTTGGAGGCTCAGAAAGGTTAAGTGATTGTTAAGTATTGCATGACAAAAGAAATGGTTTCAGAGAAGGAAGGAAACAAGCATTTATTAATACTATGTATTAATTAATTAAATAAATATTAGTTAATTATAAATTAATTAAATACTATGTATTAATATTAATCCTACTATGTACCAGGAACTGTGCTGAGTGCTTTACAAATATTATCAAATCTAATCTTCACAACAGTCCAAGAAAGTAGATGCTTTTATTATCCCCATTTTACAATTGGAAAAACTGAGGCAGAGGGAGGTTAAATGACTTGCCCAAGGTCACACAGCTAGTAAACATCTGGGCCCAGATTTGTACCCAGTTCTTCTTGACGCCAAGTCCAGTGCTCTATCTACTATGAGAAATCTACCCAGAGAAATCTGCAAAGACATGTATGAACTGATACAAAGTGAAGTGAGCAAAGCCAGAAGAACAGATTTATACAATAATTATACAAACATTATAAAGAAAAACAGCTTTAAAAGACTTAAGAACTATTATCAACACATTGACCTGGACTCCTTCCACTCACCACCACCACCATCCAATCAGTCGCCAAGTCCTGTTGATTCTGCCTTTGCTGCGTTTTCCCCATACACCTCTTTCTCTCTGGCACTGCGACCACCTTGGTGCAGGTCCTCATCACCTCACACTGGGATGGTTGCATTAGCCTTCTGGTTGGTCTACCCCCTCAGATCTCTCCCCACTCTAATCCACCCTCCACTCAGCTCCCGAACTGATCTTCCTAAAGCACAGATCTGACCACGTGCTCCCTTATTCAATAAATTGTGGTGGCTCCCTCTTAGCTCTTGGATCAACTATAAATCCTCTTGTTAAATAAAGTTCTTCATCGCCTGGCTCATTCCTGCCTTTCCGGTCCTACACCTTACTCTCTTCCATGGCTTCCGAGATCTGGTGACGCTGGCCTTCTTGCTGCTCCTCACATACAATAATCCGTTCCTTGCCTCTGGACATTGTCACTGAGCATTCCCCAGGCCTGGAATTCACTCCCTCCTCATCTCTCCCTTCTGACTTCCCTGCTTCCCTCAAGCCTCCACTAAAGTCCCACCTTCTGCAAGAAGCCCTTCCTGGTTCTCCTTAACCTTAGTGCTTTCTCTTTGAGACTCTAATTTATATATTTATATTTATTTTATATACTTATGTAGGATATAATATAAAATATATATTTATATAATCCTCATTTATATTGTCTAGTTGTATTTACATAGTTGCTTGCATGTTGTCTTCCCGTTAGACTGTGAGTTTCTTGAAAGCAAGGGTTGTATTGTGCCTTCCATAGTATCCCCAGTGCTTAGCATAGCCCTTGGCATGTAGTAGGTACTTAATAAATGCTTGTTGACTTGATTTGAGCAAGCACAATTCCAGAGGAGAAGCTGCCTGCCTCCTGAACAAGAGGTGATGGACTCAGAGTGTTCATTGATTTTGTTGTTGTTCAGTCTCTCCAGCTGTGTCCAACTCTTCGTGACCCCATTTGGGGTTTTCTTGGCAAATATATGAGAGTAGTTTGTCATTTCCTTCTCCATCCCGTTTTGAGGAAACTGAGGCAAACAGGGTTAAGTGACTTGCCAAGGGTCACACAGCTAATAAGTGTCCAGGGTCAGATTTGAACTCAGGTCTTCCCGACTCCAGGTCGAGCACTCTATTCACTGAGTCACCTATCTGTCATACGTACACATACATATATATATATATATGTATATATATATATATATATATATATACACATACATACACACACATATATATACACACACATATACATATACACATATGTGTATATGCACATGCATACATAAATGCATATATACACGCATATACATATACTTGGGAGGTTGCCCTGACCAATGCAGCAATTTCTTTTGCTTGACAATATATATTTATTAAATTAGGATTTTGTTTTTCTCTCTGTCTCTTTTTTAATGTGGAGGAACCTGAGAGGGAGAGAAAATAGATTTTTCTTAATTTAAAAAAATGATATTAACATTTTTATGATGTAAGTATCAGAGGCAGGATTCACTCCCAGGTCTTTCCTGACTGAAGTTCTAGAATTACTTTCACTAAATGACACAACTTCTGTGAGGGTTATATTCACAAGGGAATCTGGGAAAGACTTGGGAGACCAGAATTCCAATTAGGCATTTGATGAGTCCAGCATTAATGAACCCTGGCTATTTGAATGAACCCCTCCCTGCCTCTTTCCCAGCTCTGTTCTTTTCTGTGACTAGCTTGTAAGGTGGTCTGGCATAACGAAAAAGCTTTAAGCGAGTGCTTAGGGAGTTTGAGCTGTTCTAACCCCTTCCACCCTCAGAGGAACAGCCCAGTTCCCCTTTGCTGTGACCACTCATGTTTGGGTTACTCATCTTCTCCTTGGTGACAGGGATCGAGTCACTGCTCCATCCCATAGGGGTTATGGGAAAGTGCTGTGGTTACTGTAATGAGCAAAAACTTTGCAACTGAGAATGCGCTTTCTAGAAATGTATAACAGGAAACATTTTTATGAAGAAAAACCAAAGAATTTCATCATTAGGAAGCACCTCAGTCACCATCCAGTCCACTCCATACCCACAAAAGAATCCCCTGTCCAACATGGTAGAGAAGTGGTTATGTAGCCTTTGATTTGAGACCACCAAGGAGCAGAAATGCAACACCTCCTGATACAGGGGCCAAAGCAAAGGGGTACTGTGCTTCTCCTCTGAGGGTGGAATGAATTAGAACATAAGTTCCCTCAGTCTTCTCAACTGTAGAATGGGGATCATAATACCTACAATACCTATCTCCTACGGTTTTGAGTAAAGTGCTCTATATACTTAAGACTGAAATACATGTGAGCTGGTGTAATTAAGCAGAGCAAAAGGCAGATATAGAGGATTAAGATAACTGACTCAGCCAAAAGGAGGAGAGTGGGCAAGACTGAACTTTAGGGAAATATGGAGGTGGGCAAACTTTCTTTTCCATGTCTCCCTTTTCTACCCAGCTCTAGTTGGCACCTAATAAATGTCATTGTTTCTTCTGCCCCCAGGATGCAATGTCTCTGTGCTTTAGCACTCCAGCTAAAAGCCTGAACAGTAAAGGCTAAAGAAATGTCAGTTATTTAATAACTGTTGATTGTTAAGTGTTAATTGGAATTAACCTTCTCCCTCTTCCAGATGACCTTTCAGAGGATTGGACAGGTGGTGCCCACGGCCCAGGTGTCCTAGGACCCTTAGGACTGATAGTTTTGCCCATCACCAAACACTGAGAATTAGATCTGGGGACCTAGGGTTACATGTCTATGAGACTGGCAGAAATCCTGGCTAAAGTCCTGTTGTCTTCTGCCCTGGTCAGAAACGCACCTGGGAGGGGCAGCTAGGTGGCACAGTGGATAGAGCCCTGAAGTCAGGAGGACTTGAGTTCAAATCCAGCCTCGGACCAAACACCTGACACTTACTAGGTGTGTGACCCTGGGCAAGTTACTTAACCCCAATTGCCTAAAAAAAAAAAACCACCTGGAGGGCTCTATTTAGTGTTGGGAGGCCAGTTTTAGGAAGGTCATTGGTTAGCTGGACAGCATCCAAAGGAAGAGGACCAGAATGGAGAAAGGCATCCAAGGCAGGCCATGTGAGGGTTGGCTAAAGGACCTGCTCATGTTTATTTAGCCTTGAAGAAAGATTTGAGGGGACATGATTTTCCAAAGACTTTTGTCTTACTCCAGTGCTTTGGAAGGGAGGTTCAAAATCTAAAAATAGGAAGACTTGGGGCTTTGAGAAGTCTTTGCATGGAGAAAGAGGGCACTCCTTGCATGATGAATTCAATAGCGATAAAGCAAAGAACCCCTCTCTCACTTGCAAAACAGCTTTTTTTTTGGTCTCCAACTCTGGTTCTGGGTTGCAATTATAAATAAGTACACTAGAGGGCACCACTTACCTGCCTTTCACTTGGGAGATCACCGTTTCAGTTAAAAATTAAGCTAAGCTTGGAGCAGGCTATTACGTTTTCTTTATGTCAGACCTTTATTATGGAGATCTGTAAAATGGCATAGTCATGGGAGTTAAAACTAGAAGAGAAATTAAGAACCCTCTGATCCAAACCCCCCGTCTTACAGATGAGGAAGCCAGGTCCCAGACAGGGGCAACGATTCACAAAAGGTCACAGATATTAGTAGAGACAGCATTCAAACTCAGGTCCTCTGATTTCACACCCAGTGCCCAATCCGGCCTGGAAACATGAGAATATGTTCTGGAAGTAGAACAATTAATGACACCTCCTCAGAATGCCAGAGAAACATCAGGTAGTGGAGAGTGAACTCACACATTCCAGTGACATTGTAAGTTCATAGATGTAAAGTAACAAGGGATGTGAATCCAACCCTCTCCTCTTACAGATAAAGAAACTGAGGCTTAGGAAGGTTAAGTGATTTGCCCAAGGTCACACAAGTACGAAGTGTCAAAGGTAGGATTTTCAAGGCTCCCATGAAAATCAGATCATTGAATAGAACACTATGGAATATTGTATGTGTGTATGTTTGTATATTTGTGTATATGGACATATATAAAACATACAGATGTATTTTTACATTAAGCTGGAGGTATCTAGGTGGCACAGTGGATAGAGAGCTGGGACTAGAGTTAGGAAGACCTGACTTCAAATCTGGCTTCAGATACTTACTAGCTAGGTGACCCTGGACAAGTCACTTAACCTCTTTTTCCTTATCTCACTCTTCTCGGGGTTGTGAGGATCAAAAGAAATAGCATTTGAAAAATGTTTTGCAAACTTTAAAGTGATGTAGAAATGCTAGCAGTTATTATTCTTGTTTTACAGATTCAGAAACTGAGGCTGGGGGGCGGGGGGAGGGGAGGGAGTGTGAATAGGTAAATTGTCCAAGGATATGTATCTAGTATGTCAGAGACAGAACAGAGACCTTCCTGACTCCAAGGCCTGCGCCCTAACCACTGTATCATGTACATAGGAACATAGAGCCAAGAAATTTACAATCCCCTCCAGACGTAGTGGGGAACCTCAATTTATCACGGGTCTATAATTTGTCCTGCACATGTGAGCAATAGCAAATGTTTCAGATCACTTAGCTTTAGAATTGCAATCTATATTTATTTAAACTTCAGACTTTGGAAGTTATACAAATCTAGACACAGAAAATTGAGCTGTATATAACTTGAAAGCAACCTAGTATAAAATTTATAGTTCTCTTATAATTTCACCCCCCCTAAAAAAAAGTTATCAACCTTACAGGATTGTGATAAGTATCAAATGAGATTTCGTGTGTAAAAGCTCTTTGAAAATGATAAAGCGCTCTACAAATGGACGTTGTTATTGTATTAATAAGTGGTTCTTCACTTTATGTAAGGATTCACCATAGGATTCTTTTGGCTAACAAGCCGGCCCAGAGGATTTAAAATATGAATCAATTTTCCAGAATGCAACTGGCACTCAGCTTCTCAGAAACACATCTACTGTGTCCTTGCAAGCTACATTGGCATTGAAAATTGCCTGCAGTTAAGGGACTTTCGTCAGCAGGTGTCTCTGTTGTCCTTGAGGTTGACGTTCCTGTCCCTTCATTGGCCTCATCTGAGATTCACTTCGTTTTCATTTGAGGAGAGGTAAGAAAACTGCTCAGTCACCAAATCACCAATATCTGATATATCCAAATGAAATTAAATGAGAAAAACTTGCTGGAGCTTATAGAAAGATTCTGAGACCCAAACACTTCTCTGTAAATGTTAAATTCCCCAAGAACTCAAAGAATGTTCTCACCACCCAAGTCTTGACATTTTCAAATGTCTCAGTGGCTGAAATGAATATGGTTTTATCAATGAAAAGGAAACTAAAGCAGCAGCACCATTTGCTTTATTGCATCACTGTAAGGACCATGGGAGCTTTCTATCTGTCTTGCAACTGAAACTTTCTATATTATTGTCTCCTAGGGACTATCATACTTTTCCATTTGTAACCCTGGTGCTTAGGAAAATGTTTTGCACAAAGTACCCACCTATTAATTCTTTTTCACTCATTCATTCATTCATTCATTCCTGCTGCTGCCATGGATCCTGGGAGAGACTGAGTTTACAATGCATAAATTAATAGAATTGGAGTCCAGAAGATCTGAGTTTCAATTCTGCTTCAGACACTTATTAGCTATATGATCTATTAAAATCAATTAATGTCTTTCCTCCTCAGTTCTCTCATCTGTGAACTAGGGATAATAAATAGCACTACCTCACAGGGTTATTGCAAGGCTCAAAAGAAATAACATGTGGAAAGTGTTTTGTAAACCTTGAAGCACTGTATGTACATTAGCTATCATCACCACCATTATGCATGGAAAATGGTAAGAAGGAGTCATGAATGAAGAGGAAGAGCTAAATAGGGGTTCATAAAAAGAAAGCCTGTCTGTTAGGCTGCCCAGGTCTCCCAGCCCTTCTCCTTTGGTAACAGAAACCAACAGACAAGCCCAGTTGTGTAGATGATTTAACTTGGCCATACTAAATAGGATCTGATCTTACAATTCCCCTCATTGCTCATTCTGGTCTGATGCTCTAGTGCCCTGTGGGTGGGATACCAGCAAATAGGCTACAAACTCTTTCTATCACAAGTTCATCAGGTAAAAACACCTCTATTGATGGATTCTATCAATTCAACTAGGTACCAAAAAAAAAAAACCCCAAACCCAGAAAGTCCTTAATCAAGTGAAAATCATTAGCTGAAATCAGACAGTAGTCAGCCATGCCCAGCGGGTTTAAATAAAAATAACAAGCTAATTGGAAATTGGGTGTCCAGTGATATAGGCCAGCCTCATCCTGGGAGCAGTTCTAGTCAAGCCCCTGGAAGGAGTCACTTGAGGAAAGGAGGAATCTCTAGCTCTTCCCTCATCCCAGACCAAAGGACAACCTTGTGAACTTTTAAAAGTCAGATTTTGGACTTCCTATGGTAATTCTAGCAGATTCCCAGAATGGTATTGTCTGCATTGGGAGCTTAGGACAAGCTAGGCACATTGAAGAAAGGTAGTTTCAGACTATAGCAGAAACCCAGTAGAAAGCTATACTATGCCAAAGCAGAATTTCATGAGGACTACATGGATTTCCAACAACCAGCGGCTGAGCTTTAACCCTGTGCCACAAATGTCCTCTGTACTTGAGCTAACTTTCCCCTCTGTATCCAAGGCCAATTCCAGTTCTACAGGTCTGTATCTTGCCACTGGACTCAGATGGCTCTGGAGGAGAGAGTGAGGCTGCTGACTTTGCACAGCCCTCCCTCACTTAAATCCAATTCACTTGCATGTGGTAGCATCACCTCCCTGATGTCATGGAACTCTTCAAGAACAAAGGACAGATAAGAACTTTCCCCTGGCCTCTGTATGTACTTTCGGGGAAGTCCCTTCCAAACAGTGAGGGGATATTTTATACCAAGTGTTCTTATCATGCCATTAAAGAACCATTTCTAAAAGCTAATTAAATCAGATAAGTTATCAACTAATAACCACTGGGAAACATTTCCAGGGGTGTTTGTAAGTTCTAGTTCTAGAAAACTACTCCCAACCCCTCAGGGTTATCCCTAGGAACCTGATGGGACAAGGAGCCAAGCACCCTTTGAAGACTTGACCTGCCAATGAAAATGGGGTTTGGGAAGCAGCCAGAGCCTTCACTACAATTTATTGAAACGTTTATGTTTGCTGATGATTGTTAAGATCACAATAATAAAAAAAAGTTTTTTAAAGTCCCATCCAGTTGCAAGGACTCCCACATTTTGTGAAGTGCCCTGAGTTCCCACATGTAGGAATTCAAGAGATAAACAGACCTATAGTTCTTTCCATAATCCAGTCACGTGCAAGGAATTTTTTTTTAATCTTTTTTTTTTAGGGAAAAATAAAATTCCCCAAAAGAGTTCAGCTATATAAGGTGATAAATCAATCAGATGCATGGGAAGGCAATTTTTAGGCTAGAAACCATAAAATCTCCTTAATTGAACAGTTGAGATAAATGCCACTGGCATTACTTACTAGGAAGTTACATGCCAAATGGATGGTGAAAACATTAGATTTGGAAAAATATTTTCTTGACTGGGGTCATTGCTCAGAATCTGCTCTGCTTAGTCATGGTTTCTTTCTTTCTTTGTTTTACTAGACCCAGGGTTTCTTTGGTGTGAGAATTCTCAGGACAGAAACTCCTCCTACCATTTTTTTTTGAGGCAATCTGGGTTAAGTGACTTGCCCAGAGTCACACAGCTAGTAAGTGTCTGAGGCCAGATTTGAACTCAGGTACTCCTTACTCCAGGGCTAGTATTCTATCCACTACATCACCTAGCTGCCCCTTACCCCCACCATTCTTGTGTGAACATAACTGCAACTGCTCTGCGATTCGCAGTTTTAGTTGCCTGGGACACTGCAAAATTCAGTGACTTGCACAGGGTCACACATCTGGGAGGAGTCAGAGACCAGAAGTAAGAATTGAACCCAGGTCCTCCTGACTCTGAGGTTCATTCATAGTTATAATTTTTTGTTTTACTACTTTTCTCATTGTGAAATTATCTTTTCATAATGGATGCTTCAATCTTTAATTGAGGAAATTTTCTTTTTTTAAATTTTATTTTCCAATTTAAATCTCTCCTCCCTTTGTTTCTCTCCCACTAATTGAGAAGGCAAGAAAAATAAAACCTATTTCAAAAAGCATAGTTCTGCAAAACAAATTCCCGCCTTATCCATATCCAAAAAAGAAAGAAAAGAAATTATGCTTCAATTTACATTCTGACTAACTCCATCAACTCTCTACAGGAATGTTTCATAATGAGTCCTTTAGAATTGTGATTGACCTTTGTGTTAATCAGTTACTAAGCATTTCAAAGTTGAGTGTCTTCACAATATTGCAGTCATTATACATTACATACATTGTTCTCCTGGTACTTCTCACTTCACTTTGTATCAGTTCATACAAGTCTTCCTAGGTTGTTCTGAAACCATTCCCTTCATTTTTTCTTGTAGCATAATAGTTTTCCATCATATTCACCATAACTTGTTCAGCCATTCTCCAATTGATGGGCATCTCCTCAATTTCCAATTCCTTGCCACCACAAAAAGAGCTGCTATAAATATTCCTGTGCATACAGATCCTTTTCCTCTTTCTTCGATCTCTTTGGAAATCACATACCTAGGCCAAGTAGCAGTACCCAGTGGGTCAAAGAGTAGGCACAGTTTAACAGTTTGGGGGGGGCATAATTCTAAATTGTTTTCCAGAATGGGTGGACTAGCTCAGAGCTCCACCAACAGTGCATTAGTATGCCTGCTTTCCCACAGCCCCTCCAGCACTTATCATTTTCCTTTGTTGCCATCTTAACCAATCTGATGGGTATGAGATGATACCTCTGAGGTTGATTCTTTATCAAATACACCAAGCTACCTCTCCCCTGCTAAGTTTTTAAAAGAAAGGAATGGAACTCATACCAAAGAAGCTCTACTAGATGGATTTTTGTATTATTTTTTGCTTTTAAAATTGAATTGGTTGTTTCCTGGGCCAAAGATCCCCAGTTAGTATCCTTTGGTCCACCTCTGGACTGCAGGATCATCATTCTGGACCACCAATATAGGAAATGGCCATAAAACTTCTCTTAGATGTCAGTTCCATCAGAAAATACATTTTTAACCATGGTTAATACAAAGATTTTTTCATGAGGTCAGCAGGTCAGTGACATTATGCCAGCTTATTTCATAAAGTTCCATCTCTCAACATAGGTCTAGATTCTGTTTTCCCAAACCAATCTTAGGACGGTAAGCCAAGAAGAGTTAAAAAAAAAACTCTTCCATTTTATACATTGTGCAAGAGTCCTTTCCTGGTCCACACAACCACTTGATCTTTCATCTCTCAGGTTACTTTCTATTCAAGCTATGTATATTGTATGAACCTCTTTATTTAAGTGTTGTCTCCTCCTAACTATGTATTAGTATGTGAATTCCTTGATAGTAGAAACTGTTTTTGTGTTTTTGCCTTTCTTTGTATCCCCAGTGCTTAGCACAGTGCCTGGCACATATATATTAAGTGCCTACTATTCTCATCATGTGGTGAAAGTATTTAAGCTTCAGCTTCAGTATTTGTTGTTTAGTCATTTTTAATCATATTTGACTCTTCCCCTTTTGGGGATTTTCTTTGGCAAAGAATGGTTTGCCATGTCATTCTCCAGCTCATTTTATAGGTGAGGAAATTGAAGCAAACAGGGTCAAGTGACTTGCCTAGGGTCACACAGCTAGTTAAGTGTCTGAGGCTGGATTTGACGTCATGAAGGCCCAGCACTCTATCCATTGACCTTCCAAAGAATAGTTTAAATTAATTTCTTCAAGTATTGACTGATTTGATCTCCTTGCTGTCCAAGGGACTCTCAAAAGATTTCTCTAGCACAATTCGAAAGCATTGATTCTGCAGCACTCAGCTGTGCAGCTCTCACAGCCATACACACTCCTGGAAAAATCATAGCTTTGACCATGGACCTTTGTTGGCAAGGTGATGTCTCTGCTTTTTCATATGTTGTTCAGATTTGCCATAACTTTCCCTCCAAGGAACAAGCGTCTTTTAATTTCATGGCTGCAGTCACCATCTGCAGTGATCTTTGAGCCCAAGACTTATAAAATCTGACAGTGCTAACATGTCTTCTTCCTCTATTTGCCAGAAAGTGATGGGACCAGTTGCCAAGATCTTAGGTTTGGTTTTGTTTTGGTTTTTTATGTTAAGCTTCAAGCCAGCTTTTACACTCTCCTCTTTCACCCTCATCAAGAGGCTTCTTAATTCCTCTTTACTTTCTCCCATCAGAGTAGTATTATCTGCATATCTGAGATTGTTGATTTTCTCCCAGCAACCTTAATTTCAGCTTTTGCTTCATCCAGCCTGGCATTTTGCATGATGTACTCTACATGTAAGTTAAATAAGGTGACAATATACATCCTTGTTGTACTGCTTTTCCAATCTTAAACCAATCAGTTGTTTCATGTTCAGTTTTAACTGTTGCTTTCAGCTCCTGGGATGCTGCACCCAGCTTCGCTTATTAAACTATTCAGCCTCTATTTTTTAAAAAAATATTCAATTCATTCCTTTTGCTTTTATATCATCTTTATTTCTGCACATTTCCTTTTATCCTCCTTTGCAGCAATCTTATTGTTGTAAAAAGATAAAAGATCGGGGCAGCTAGGTGGCACGGTAGGTAGAGCACCGGCCCTGGATTCAGGAGGACCTGAGTTCAAATCTGAACTCAGACACATAACACTTACTAGCTGTGTGACCCTGGGCAAGTTACTTAACCCCATTGCCTAGCCAAAAGAAAAAAGAAAGAAAGAAAGAAAGAATCTGGCCAGCAGACCCCAAGATATCCTCATGCTGGGAAACTCTTGCTCAGAAAGAGAAAGCCACACCCCTGAAGGACAGTGAGCTGTCAGGGAAATGCCACCTACAATAAGGGAGTGGGGAATAGATTAGCTGCCTAGGCATGTTCAGATCACTCCTCTGGCTTAAAAGATAGACAGATCTGTCTTTTTCTGGTCATCAATGCTACCTGGTGAGTTATACTAGCAAACTCATCCAAGAAATGGGCAGATGATATCATCTATATGTTTCTATTTCATAAGGAGAGTCTTAAAGACAGCTGGGCTTAGAATCTGGAAGACCTGGGTTCAAATCCCCATCTCTGACACTAGTTTATGTGACTCTGAGCAAATCATTTATCCTCTATTTGCCCCAGATAAGCCTCTAGGATTTATCTACGAATTCATAGTTGGGCTGTGATTTTGACTGGGAGAAAGAATTCCCATACCAGGAATCCCCACACTGATGAAATCAGGGGTCTTTTATGTATTTGTATACACATAAGATTTCAAAATCAAATAAACAAATAGTAATGCCTATGCAAGGTGCCCCTGGTAGGTGTTCCAGTTAGAAAATGATACACTAATTATGAAAATTAGACAACACAAAGTATAAATATGTGCACAACTTCTCAATGCAGCACACTCCATCATTAATTATCCTAAGGTCATTTGTCCCAGACCAGCCTTTACTCCTTAACAAAGGACCTCTCTGCAGACTGGAGAGCTGTCATCTTCGTTTCCCATATCCCACTGTCTCCCCTGAGGTGTGGCAGCTGTCCCAGCGTGTGCCCTGTCCTTCTCTGACTGGTGCCTGAGTCAAAGTGGGGAGGAACAAGGAAAATCCAGCTGAGACTCAGATTCATAAGGTGTTATCTTTCACTCAGCATCTCAGCATTGTTTGTCTGGGCCCTGGTGTTTCCTTCCCTGGATCTTGAGCTGAGTGGCACACACACCTTGTACAGCTGAATCAGAGGTGATTTATAGTTTCATTGTCCCTCCCCACGTTTAGTCTGGTACTCACTTCTACCTGCTTCTACATGTCACTAAGAAATAATAAGATCTTAATTGTTTCTAGTACTACCTCACTGGGACTTCTACAAGCAACCTGAAGTCAATTGAATTGAACGTTACATTTTTACAATAAATATTTTTAAATATATATTCAAACTTAAGTAGAACAATTCTAACTTAGGAAAGAGAGGGCGTTTTACTTGAGGAAACACCTATTGCATACAAGGAACTAAGGACACTAGGTCAGAAACACAACAGCCCCTTCCTGAACTATATTATATTCTTCTGGTTGGAAGCAACATATACACAGAGAAGAAAATGCAAAGTAATTTCAAGAGGCAGAGAGCCTAACATCCGGGAGAGAGGAGAGAGAGATTAGAGAAAGGTCTTGAATAAGTGATGGCCCCTGAGTTGTGTTGTGAAGGAATATAAGGATCTTAGGAGGCACAGGTGAGGAAAAAGAATAAAGGAGATGTGAAGAAAAATGCTATCTGCATCCAGAGAAAGCACTGATAAATAGAAGTATGTATAAAGTAATTTTACATATGTACCTATTTGTGCCTAATGGTAGCCATCTGGGGGGTGGGGAGAGAAAATAAAAGAAATTTACGTGATAACTTTATTATATATTTTTTTAAAAGTACATAATGCACTTGCAGTTTCATGTGTAATCATGGGGTTTTTTTATATCATGTTATGGAAATGTTTGTTTTATTCCATAAATTAAAAATAAAATAAATTTTAAAAAAAGACTACTCCAGACCACTCAGGACATGGAAGCAGAGCTATAACTCTAGCAGGGTGACCAGCACTTTGGCCCAGGGAACTGTTATCTAGAGGCTGGCTTCTTCTCAGAGACTTTTCAGAGCCCAGGACTGCTTTCCACAACCTTGTGGTACTCCTCTGGTCTGTTTAAGGCAGATGAGTTCTCTCTCTTTCCCAATCTCAGGGGGCTACCCAGCATGATCCCATTTCCATAATCCCATCTCCATAATGCCTTTCTCCCAAAGTCTATCTTCCTCTACTGCTACAATTCTTTGCCTCCTTTCAGGGGATGAAGACAATCAGTCGTACCCTAGAAAAGAGGGAGTTATTAGAGTCTCTGAAGAAGAGGCCATCCTCTTTCAGGATACCTGCATCCTACTCCCAAGCCCCCCCAAATACACATATTGAATTTTCCCTTGTACTGATGGCCCAAATTGGAGGACAATGTCCAGAGATAAGAAATGGAATGCCATGTATAAAGAGACTGGAACAAAGAAATAGAGAACAGGAGATGAAGAGGACTTTTGAGATATGGAAGAGAGGAGAGAAGGGAGCTCCTGATGAATGATTTGTATTTTCTCAGTAAAATAATAGGCAAGGTCCTCTGCTTAGAGGAAGGAGGTGGTATAGGAGAATTGAGAAGAGAAGAGAAGGTTTGGAATAGTCACTTTGAAGAATGTAATATAAAGTCAATCAGGAAGAAAAAAAAGACTGCTGCTCAACAGGGAGGGTTCAGTTGAGATTAGACAACACTAATTTGTAGTGTAAGCAGTCAGCACAGTTGCATGATTTTTCTCCAGCAGCATTCAGCAGCACATGAGTGGAAATAACACAGGGACTGGGTTAAACAATACGTGGCAAAGTGTTGAAGGGTTTCAAGGGTAGAGGATAGTGTATAGCTTAACCTTAACCTGATGGTTAAGACCGAAAATTGAGGAAAGTAAAGCCAGAGTAGAGATGATGGATTGTGAAAAATATCCTCCCTATAAGAATCTTGAACGCCATCTCTGGAACCACCCTGGGCTTTGATTGGTGAACTTCTGCCTTATCTAGTCCCTCACTTCTCACCATTTCCACTCCATACCTTGATGGCTCCATTAGGACCATCGACTCCTAACCTTCAGAACCTTGGACTCCCCCCAATCCCCTCTGGCAACCATCCCCTTTTCTAGCTCTCCTTTGTGGGTTATTTCCCACCCCATCCCCATAAGAATGTAAGCTCCTTGAGGGCAGGGATTGCCTTGCTTGCTATCGGCACAGTGTTTGGCACACTGTGATAATAACCATTTGGTTCCTATTATCTGTCTGTCCATATATCTATCTATCTACCTGTCTATTACCTATGTAGTCTCTCTCTCTCTCTCTCTCTCTCTCTCTCTCTCTCTCTCTCTCTCTCTCTCTCTCTCATTATTATTATTATTGAGCCAGGAGCACACCCTTGTGCTGTGAAGAGTGGACTATAGCAATAGTTATTCTGACTCTCACTAGTGATCCCTCTAAGTAGATAATATATGTAAAGTACTTTACAAACCTGAAAGCACCAAATAAATGTCTATTATTGCTATTGTTGTTGTTGTTATCCCTCAGGCAATAGACTCCAGAACAGATAATGTGTACCGGGACTGGGAAAGTCTGAGCTCTAAGCCTATGAATATTTTATGGGAAGCCTTTTGTGCCAGTTAATAGCCAGAACTGTACAAGCTGTCTTGAATAATACCAAAAGAAAACACTATGTGACCTCTGGGCTTAAATGATTCATGGAAAGGAACTAGTTATCAAAGATTTATTATTGATTTTTTTCCTTTGGAGACATACTCTGACAAATAAAGAGAATAAATTTGGGTTCTATGTGGGATTGTAGCTATTCAAGAAGGAATACAATCATGGAATCACAAAATTTTAGAGCTGCAAGAGACTTTAGTAACCCTAGATCAACTTAACCCCTTGTTTTATATTCATTTGAATGCCACAGACCTATGTTTTGGGACTTTAATGTTGCAATGTTTTGTCAGTGACCTGATTGAAGGAAGAGATGACATATCTATCAACTTTGTAAGCTGACATGAACCTGGGAGCAGTGATCAACATACTGGGAACAGAACTGGGAGTTTGATAGGTTAAAAATTTGACAAATGTAATGATGATAAATGTAAAGTCTACACTTGGATTTTAAAAAAAGTCAATTGTGCAAGTACAGGATTGGGGAATTGTGCCCAATACAAAGTAAGTGCTTAATAAAGGCATGTTGATTGTTTATTCAGTTCTTATGAAAAAAGATCTGGGAGTGTTGAGGTGTAGGGGTGCTGAGAACCCCAAAATTCAAGGGCAAGCAATGCAGTTCCTGCCTCGAATGAATTCGAGCTAAGCCTTCTTTCAGCCAAAGACAAGGTTTATTAGAACACCAGTTAGGGTGAGCAAGATTCTAAGAATCTCACTATTGACCAGATTTTAAGAATCTGAGCACTTTAATGGAGGCAAGATGGATCTTTTATACAGAAGACTGTGGGAACAAAAAGGGGTCTAGATGGAATTAAGGGTGGGAAGTGGCCAGGCAATGCCAGAGACTTGGCTATGTGGGAAAATTTAAGGAAAGTTCAGGGGGGGTGGAGAGGGGGTTCCCAGGGCCCTACCCTATCAGGAGTTTTAGTGGATTGAAAGTTTAACATAAATCAACGGAGTGCTGCTTACTTTGGTAGCATATGTACTAAAAACCACAGTGTGACATCTTAGCAGGAGTGTGCTAGAGTCCTCTCAAGCCACCTAATGAGAGCTGATCGTTAAATTTACATCTCCAAAACTGGCATATGCTACAAATCAAGGCCCGATTTAAGACTTAAGAAAGTGATGGAGAAAATGTTAATCAATGCAGGTTAAGCTTAATAGTATGCTGTGGAATACATTTTTTTCCCCCAGAGAGCTAATTGTTAAACATTTGCCTGGACTCCCCTTTCATGATAACCAAGAAAGTTAATGGCACCTTAGTCACATTAATAATGTTATGAATGAGGCATACGATAGTAACCTTGTACTCTGACCTGGTCAGACCACATCAGCTCAGAGTTTCTTAGGTAACTTCAAGTATTTGGACATCTCTTGATTGAAAAAGGCTTTAGACTTGTTTTGCTTGGTTCCAAAAGACAGACCTTAGAATGATGGGGGAAGTGGCATCAGGCAGTTTTTATTACATCAAGGAAAAAAAAAACTTCCTAGTGATTGGCACTGTCCGAGGGTTGAATGAGTTCTTTCAAAGGTAATGGATTCCCCATCATTGAAAGTGTTCAAGCAAAGGTAGGATGATTATTTGGTTTAGAGATGTTTCAAGGTTGGGTTGAACTGGATAAACTCTACAATCCCTTCCAGCCCTGAGTTTCTATGATTCTATGAGACTCAGAGAAAGCTAATGACCTGCCTGAGTAAGTGACAGAGTCAGAACAAGAACCCAACTCCCTTGACGCTGTCCCCTATTCTTTCTACAACTCTACAAATTGTAGAGCAAACAAATGTAAAGGCTGGATTTTTGATTACCCTAGCTCAGTGTTGTAGTCCCAAGACATAATCACAGATGATGAGTTAATGCACACAAGATGTGTACAGTCAATGGTCCTTTATAAACCTAAATACCTATCTATCTGATTGAATTTGAAGAAATAAGAGAATTGGCAGGTCTAAAAATGAGCTATGCTCCTGGGGGCTTTAAATAACAAAGCCCCAGCAGAGATAGCAGAGAAGTCTGAGAGCTCCAGGCATTCAAAGGGAGAGCTGGAGAAGCACCTAATTTTTCAAGTCAAGTTGGACAAAGAACCTCTTCCTCCAAAAACTATGATATCTAGCAATGAAACTGCGCATCCAGGAGATATTCCAATCTCTGTTGGATATTCAAGTTGAGAGTCTGAAGGACGTTTGAGGTCGCAGAGACACCTATTACAGATAGACACAGAAATGGAGTAGTTGACTAAGGCTGAATGCAGCTTCAAGCAGGAAGAAGAGAGCTAGCCTTGGAGTCATGAAAGAGCTAGCCCTGGACATGAGAGTTGAAACACGGAGAGACTTTAAGGCTTGGTTGTATTGGAGTTGTCAGATGCCTTGGCCACCTGTATTCACTACATTTTTGCCTCACTACCATTGTACCACTCTACTCTTAGTTTGTGGCCACTCTTCCCATACGTGCTGTATGTATTTATAGGAGAAAGAACACCAGCTTTATGGAAGCAATGGTTTACACTACTTCTCTTGCTATGCCCTTTTATTAGATGGCTTTGCTGTGAGCTAAATGTGTCCACTGGCTGACTGTTGATGGGAAGCAAACTTATAAGAGTTCATGAGACAAAGGAGTTTGGTCCCATGTGGCACCCTAGAAGCTATGGCAATAGTAACTTCTATTTGCAGGAAGTAGTACAGAGAGTGGTACTACATTGAAAAAGTACTTCCTTGAAAAAGTAAGCAAACTACTAAGAGAGACTTCAGGGAGGACATATGTCCTGCCAAGGACATCACCTGCATACGATTACTGTTGAGGTTTAGGAGTGCTGGGACCCCAAAAATCACAGCACGAGGGTCCTGTCTGAATGAATTTGACCCAAGCCTTCTTTCAGCCGAAGGCAAGGTTTATTAAAACATCCACCATTTTGGCCAGACTCTTAAGGAATCTGAAGATTAGTGAGCTGTTGGCTAGATTATAAGAATCTGAGCACCTTAATGAAGACAAGATGAACCTTATATACAGAAAGACTATGGGAGGGATCCAGGAGTGGCCAAGTAGTCTGGGGTGACTGGAGGAGGGGTCAAGGGAGGATCTTGATAGGAGTGGCCAGTAGGCTGGGGTGAATAGAACTCCAGGGACTTGGACCATTTGTGGCCAAGGGAGATTGGAGTCTAGATAAGATTAAGGGTGGGAAGTGGCCAGGGGCAATCAGAAGTAGGTAACTAGGAATTGGGAGTTTGGGCTCAGCCTCAATGAAAGGTCAGTTGAGAGGATTTGGGAAAAGTTCAGGGATTTTCTTTTTTGGGGTCCACATGTCAAAGACATGGTCTTTTCCTTTTAGGGTTGAGATCCAATCCCCATCATTTACTATACAATGTTTAGCATTAGCTTTCTCTCTCTCTCTCATTTTGTGTTACTTTAGTATACTTTGTATTTACTTGCTTATGTATATGGTGGGATTCCACCCACCCCTGAATATAAACTTCTTGAAGGCAGAGACTGTTTCATTCTTTTTCTTTACACAACAGTGTAGTTACTCTTAAAATGTACTGAATTAAATTGAATCAGTCAACAAGCATTTGCTATGTGCCTATTATGTCCTAGGCATTATGTGAGGCATTTTGGAATACAAAGACAAAAGCAAAACAGCCCCTAGCCCCAAGGAGCTTACTACTATTCTAAGGAGAGAAACAACATGCACATGGGACCCAAGTTTCCCTTTGAACATTTGCATAAGATTCCCCTCATTGGAAGAAAGAATGACCACTTTTACAATTTGGGGAGGAGAAAGAACTTGAGGAAAAAATTCAAGAAGATAGACTTGAGATGAAGGAAGAGGGCTGAACATGAACAAGTACTCAATCTAAAAATGGAAAAAGATTAAAAAAGGACACTAGAAGGAGGAGATAGTAGCTGTTAAGATGAGGGAATTAAAACAAAATGGTAAAAAGTAAGAATTTAAATAAGGGAAAGGGTTTGGTATGACCATGAAGTTAAGGGATGATAAAATGGTGTTAAAAAATAAGGAAATTCTAATGCAAAAATATGTTTAATATGAATGTATAAGTAGAGCCTATATCAGATTGCATACCATCTTTGGGAGGGGGGAGGAGAGGGAGGGAGAAAAAATTTAAAACTAAAAATATTATGGAAGTGAATGTTGAAAACCAAAAATAAATTAAATATTAAAAAATAAGGAAATGATAAAAAGGGAGTAAAGATGTGTAACCCAAGTTCTATTGGTATAGAACTCTCTCCTCATTGGCAGAGATCAATGACCCAAAGCTAACTGCAGGAGGTTGGAATTTAGACCCCAAAAAGGAAAAACCCTGGACTTTCCCACATGGCCAAATCTCTGGCATTCACCGGAGGCTATAATCCCATCAACTGGCCTTTCATTGTGGCTACACCCAATCTCCCAATTCTCTGTACCTCCCTATGGCCCTAGGCCATTTCTCACCCTTAATCCTAGGTAGGCTCCATTCTCCCTTGGCCACATCCCAGGTGTTCTGTTCACCCCAGTTTACTGGCCACTCCCATCCAGATCTCCTTAGACCCCTCCCAAAGTCACCCCAAACTACTTGGCCACTCCTAGATCCCTCCCACAATCTTTCTGTATATAAAGTCCATCTTGTCTCCATTAAAGTCTTCTGATTCTTATAATCTAGCCACTGCTTAGATTTTTATATGGCGGATCTTTAATAAATCTTGTCTTTGGCTGAAAGAAGGCTTGCATTGAATTCTTTCAGACAGGACCCGGGTGTCATGATCTTGGGGTCCCAGCACCTCTAAACTTATAAGACCTCATCACAGGGACAGGGTGGAGTTGGGGAGAGTGAGAGAGAGAAATTCATTCTCTGAGTTCAAGTCTCTTCAGTCTCTTTGGGCTTCAAGGCTTTAGAATTCAGATTATAGATGAATAAAGGTTTTAAAATGTGAAGAGGATAGAAATAATAGCTAGCATTTAGATAAAGGAGGCAGTTAAGAGGCACACTGGGCCTGAAAGAAGACTTCAATGGTCAAATTCTTTCGAGGCAGGCTCCCCATACCCTTGCATTTCAGGGTTTCCAGTACCCCAAACCTCAACACTACCAGTGACAATGGAAAACAGACATAATTAAAGGATATTGACCAAAACGGAGATTTAATAATGGTATCCTGAAGTGGTTCAGTGAACAAATCATAGAAACAATTAAGAATTGTATGCAATAAGGGCTGCTTATCTGCCTTTGGTGTCCATTTCTCACCCAACTCTGAGCTCCAAGAAGCTGTAGCGGCCATGATGAGGTCTAGAGGTTAGGGATCCTGGAGCCCCAAGATCACGACACTTGGGTCCTGTCCGAAAGAATTCGACCCAAGCCTTCTTTCAGCCAAAAACATGGTTTATTGAAGATTCCCCATATTAGCCAGACTCTTAAGGAATCTGAGCATCTATGGGTTATTGGCTAGATTACGAAAATCTGAGCATCTTAATGGAGACAAGATGGACCTCATATACAGAAAGGCTGTGGGAGGGATCTAGGAGAGACCAAGTAGTCTATGAGGTAATAGAATTCCAGGGAAATGGAGCCTAGATAGGACCAAGGGAAGTGGCCTGGGGCCATAGGGAGGCAAGCCAATGGAGGGCCAGTCTAGGTCAAGGATAACAGAATTGGGGGATTGGGTGTAGCCAAAACATGGAATCATGGCCGCAGGGGAACACCAGAGATCTCCTTGATCAAGTGGGAGTACTCAAGGACAGTCCAAAGGTTTTCTAGGACCCATAGATAAATGGAGCCCCAACTGGGACAAAGGTCTCACTTTGGGCCCATACCCCATCAGCCACACTCCAGTAAAACTATCTTGGCAGATGAGCTAAACCAAGTTGAGGGTAAATGAGGCTTCAAACCTGTCAATCGGTTAAGGGGATTTCTACCCCAAGCACGTGAAGACTTCCCCCTCGGAATGAACAGATGAGAACAATTTGTTCCAATAGTCATGAAGGTGGCTGAAGCAGGCACTTGTGGAGCACTTAGAATTTGGTCAGACATTGAGGATGCCAAGGTCATCCATTACATGCCAGGCCATAGTCAGTCTTCTTTACTTTTGTCTTGCCACTGGACTTCTATGACTATGGAAGAGAGAGAGAAACTGAGGATTTTGTGCAACTCTGCCTCACTTAAATCCAATTCATACACAAGTCAAGACATCACCTCATGATGTCATTGGTCCTCTTCCAAAAAGAAGGATGAACAACAACAACGTGACATGAAACTATAATGATGAAACAACACGCCAACATTTCTGGAATGCAACCAAATCAATCCTCACAAAGAAAAATTATATCCCAAAGAACTTATATGATTAATAAAATAGAAAAACAAGGGTTAATGAACATAACATGTGATTTAAAAAAGCAAATAAAACCAAAATAATCACAAAAGAGAAAATTTGTAGATTTTTCTTCTTCTTCCTCCTTCTCCTTCTTCTTCAGAAGCTGGGACAATTTACTTTTTGTCCTGAGCAGTTTTCATTTTTTATTTCTTGATATATAGCTCTGAAGAGACAGGCTTTTAAAAGTCCAATATGTTTTAAATGTAGCTATTTGACTACACTTTTAAACCCAAATCACTCTGGCTTTCATTGAATGGCCAATAATAGCCCCAACCCAAGGCTCTGTGGCTCATTGTTTAGATTTTGATGTATTAGAATGAGTATAAACAGTAATTGTTTACTTTTTGGCCTGAAACTCAGAGGATCTTCTCCTCCCAGATTTGGGTTTTGTTTGTTTGTTTTTCCATTTTTCCTTTTTTGTGAGGCAAAGTGACTTGCCCAGGATCACAGCAGCTAGTATGTGTCAAGTGTCTGAAGCTGGATTTGAACTCAGGTCCTCCTGACTCTAAGGCCAGAGCTCCATCCACTGAACCACCTAGCTGCCCCAAGATTAATATCTTTGCGATGGTAAATTGAGCCACCTTTTGTCTCTACTCTTACCTAGCCCTTTGTCATTGAATGGGCTTGGCCTCAGACAAACTAAGACCTGGGAAAGACCTTAATTTAGACAGGACAAAGTCACCCACTGCATCCTGGATCACTACAAGTTGACTTGACCTTTGTCTTGACACTGAACTTCCATGATTCTGAAAAAGAGTGAGGCTGATGACTTTGTACAGCTTTGTCTCACTTGAAATTAAATGTAATTTGTGCACAAGTCAAGATATCACATCCGTGACGTCATTGGTCCCCCTTCTACAACAAAGGACAAACAATAACACCATGTTTCAGGCTGCTTTTCCTGTTAGAAGAGAAAGTTATGGGGCTTAAGGAATTCTTTCCACAATTCAGGTTTTCACAGACAAGGAAGTTGTCCCTTAACCAACCAAAAGAAAGTCTTCAGAGTGAAAACCAAAACAAAGAGCATCTAAAGAGTCAAAAAATGTATCATGGAGGTGTAAAGGATGCAAGACCACTGAGCAATGGAGCTAAGAAAGAAATTCTAAGCTCTTTCTGACGAGGAAGGAGCTTAATTCTTTGAAGAGAAAGCTGCTTGTCCATCAGGGAATGATGATTCATGGGTTCTTTCTGGTGGGAAATTATCTAGTAATTTCAGTAAGAGCCAGAAGAGGAAAAAAAAGAAGAAGCACATTATAAGGTAGAAAGAGCACTGAATTTGAATTTGGAGTCAGAGACAACAGAGTTTAAATCTTGCCTCTGTCACTGACTGCCTGGGTAACTTTGAGTTAAGTAACTTAGGTTTTCTGGGCATTAATTTCCTCAAAGTAAAATAAGAGAATTGGACTAAATGATCCCTAAGGTTACTTGTAGCTCTAAATCTATGGTCCAATGATCCCTGCTCGGGGGAACTAAGGCAGCTATTTGTAAGCCTGCCAAAG
Source organism: Phascolarctos cinereus (assembly GCF_003287225.1). Lineage (NCBI taxonomy): Eukaryota > Metazoa > Chordata > Mammalia > Diprotodontia > Phascolarctidae > Phascolarctos > Phascolarctos cinereus. The sequence continues at coordinate 144,221,106 of NW_027555625.1, forward strand.
TGAAAGAAAAGTCACTAGTCTTCCTAGAGCATATATCTGAGACATAGCAGAACCTTCCAAGATTTCTTTTTTTCCCCAAAGATTTAAGAGATGACTGCTTCCCACTGTAAGGTGATTCACTTGAGTACAAATGACACTACTATAAGAAACCTAGAAAACATTGGCAAAGGCTGTGAAATCTTGAGTTACAAACTGAAGAACACAGACCTCATTACTGCTGCCCAATTAAGGTGAGGGATGCAACATAGAAAACCTGATTTGAGAGGTGAACAACTGGTTAAGAAGACAGCATCTGAGAATGGAATTTGGATTTCTTGACCACAGTTTAAAACATAGGACTGATTGGCTCCAAGACAGGGATGGAGCATACCCAGAGGTGAGCTGGAGCGCATCCAGCTTGGGCATGGTAGAAAGATCCAATCTCAAAAAAAAAAAAGTTTTCAGGTTGGGTTTTTTTTTTTTGGCATTTTGCAAATTTAATCAAAAGAACTTTCAATTGAAAAAGTTAAGGGTGAGAGAAAACTGCCTTTGTATAGCCACCAAACCAGAAACCAGAGAAAAGATGTATTATAGAAAGTAGCATCACCATTGAGAAACCCAGGAGTTCACAAGAGACAAAATCCAAGAAAGAAGTCAATAGTAAAATCTATGGCCTCTTTCTATTTACATTCTTGTAATCATTGTGTATATTGTTTTGCTGATCCTATTTACTCTGCATCAATTCATGTTTGTCTTCAAATGTTCCTCAGAATTCTTCATATTTATAATTTCTTATAGCGCAATTATATCACATTATCTTATTTTATTCCAATTTGTTTAGCTGTTTCCCAACTAATAGATACCAACTTTGTTTTTTAATTCTTTGCAACCACAAAAAAATTTTGCTATAATATTTTGTTATATATGGAACTTTTATTTTCATTTTTGAAAAATGAAACAAAAACTGAATGTTTAAAACAAAACTGAAATGCTTAGCACAAAAGAGGGAGGGGAGCTAAAAAGCATTTCTATGGCACCTACTATGTGCCAGGCACTGTACTTAGTGGTTTTTACAAATATTACCTCATTTCGTCCTCAAAATAACCCTGTGGAGTAGGTGCCAGTACCTGATACATGGTAAGTTTTCATAAATGCTTGTTAGTATTATTGTTGTTATTGAATGTTCCATAATTATAATGACCAACCTTGGCCTTGAAGAAATGATGGGAAAATGTATATCCTTCCTTTTATCAAAGAGATAGAGAAGGATGAATATGGTTTTGATTAAATGGTTTTTAAAAAAATTTCTGTTGGGGGCAGCTAGGTGGCACAGTGGATAGAGCACTGGTCCTGGAGTCAGGAGGACCTGAGTTCAAATTCAGCCTCAGACACATAACACTTACTAGCTATGTGACTCTGGGCAAGTCACTTAACCCCAACTGCCAAGCAAAAAAACAACAACAAAAAATTCTGTTATAAGGGAAGGCTCTGCACATAAGGGATAGGGGAGGGGTATATTTGAAAATGAATGTGATATAAGAGCAAAATATATCAATACGATTAAATAGTAAATAGTAGATAAAATCCACATTGGAACACTCAGAAGTTCAGAAACATCTATATACAAATACACAAAGTTAAGGCAATCAGCAAGGGGAGCTAGAGGTCCTAATGAAAGGAAGCAAATTTTAACTCAGACTTGGTGGAATAAAATTTCATGACCAAAATACAGCTCTGAATGGATTTCTTTTTCAAAAGAAAAAGGATAGGCAAAGGGGGAATAGGATGATATTTTATATTAAGAGGTTATACCCACATGCAGAAATACAAAAACCAGAGAGAGGAGGCATGATGGTGAACATTTGGGAAAAGATCAACGTGGAAGGGCAAATAAGTATATCTGGCCATATGATCCTGATCGAGTTACTTAACAGTACAGAACCCCCAGACAAGTCTTTAAGACCCTACGTTGCACAGAACTATTGGTATACTTTGGCAGAGGGAGTTTCCTCATTGGGTTGCTCCATAAACTAATGAGCCCCCATGTGGCTGCGGTCTGTCTTTCAGTCTTGATGTTCCTGATGTCATGGTCCTCTTCCAGAACCAAAGACAAACCACAACCTGTGAGTAGTTGGAGCTGACCACTGGGGACCCAACCAGCCAGTTCCAGTTGGCCCGCACAGCTCCTCCTCTTCTTTTCTCTCCTCTCCTCTATTCTCTCTCCACATAGGATATCAGGCCTTTACCTGAGGGTGCTCTGCTCAAAGGAAGGTAAATTTGGATGGCAAATAGTAAATGAGGTCCCCATACTAATTAAATCAAGGAACAGGAAAAAAGAGGGAACTAATAAGCATTTACAAAGGACTTACTATGTGCCAGGCGCCACGCTTAATACTTTACAGGTATTATCTCATTTGATCCTCACAAGAATCTTGTGAGGTAGGTGCTATCATTATCTCTATTTTGCATTTGAGGAAACTGAGGCAGGCAAAGGTTAAGTGACTTGTTTAGAGTCACACAACTAGCATCTGAGGTCAAATTTGAATTCAGGTCTTCTTGAATTCAAACCAAAAAAAAAAAAACCAAAACCACATCCAGAGTCCTTTACCTCTTTGACAAAAGGAGGGAGATACGTTTCCCCATCATTTCTTCAGGGCCAAGGTTGGTCATTTTTATTATAGAACATTCAACAACAACAATAAAAAGCATTTATGAAAACTTGCTATGTACCTAATACTGGCACCCATCTCACAGGGTTATTTTGAGGACCAAATAAGATAGTATTTCTATAAAGCACTAAATAGAGCGTCTGGCACATAGTAGCGCTATATAAATGTTTATTACCTTCCCTCTCCCTATTGGGCTAAGCACTTCAGTTTTGTTTTATTTTCCAAAGATGAAGATAAGGGTTCTACATATAACAAGACCCAGAGCTTTATCCACTGTGCCATCTAGCTGCCTGATAGATTTCCAAAGGCAGTAGCATTCCCCAGGGATCTGTGGTTGTCCCTGTGCTAGTTAACATTTTATTAAAGACTGCAATAAAGGCCCAGGAGGCACATATCAAATTAGCAGAGGACACAAAGCTAGGAAGGATCCCTAATGTGGTGGGTGATAGACTTGGGATCCAAAAACCACTGGTTTAAGTCAAAATCTAATAGGAATCAGTGTAAAGTGTAGAGCATGCTGGCTCAGGAAATGAACTTCTAAAATTCAAGATGGGGGTAGGCACTAGCTAGACAGCATTTTGTCTACAAAAACATCATCTGAGCAGCTTGTAAGCTCAATATGAGTCATCATGGTAGTGTGCTAGCCAAAAATGTGAATATAATCTCCAACAGCCTTTACTGTAATATGGCTTCCAGGAAAAAGTACATAATAGTCCTTTTGGGCTCCACCCTGGTGAGACCAAATGTGGATTTTGTGTTTAGTTCTGGGTACCACATTTAGAGATGGACATTAATGAGATTAAAAATGTCTAGAGGAAGACGATCAGACTAGTGAAGGGCCTCAAGTACGTGGTACATGAAGTAACACAGTATATTTAGCCAAATGCAGAGAAGGCTTGGAGGGTATGGGACAGCTACTTTCATCTACTTAAAAGGTTGTTATATGAAAGAGGAATGAGATTTGCTCTATTAGGATTCATCGAACAGTACTAGGAGCAAATGGATGGAAACGCAAAAAGGCAAATTTAGACTTGATCTCAGGAAAAACTTTCTGAAATTAGAGCTATCTAAAAAATGGGGAGAAGTGCCTGGGAAAGCAGTGGCTTTCCTTTCACTGGAGGTCTTCAAGCAAAGGACTAATAAGTGGTCATTTACTGGGGAGATGGTAATGGAGATTCTTTTTCAAGCATGGGCTGGACTACATGGCCTGTGAGGTTTCCTCTAATTCTGAAATTCTTCATCAAATCTTTTCCTGGTCCCAAAAAAGAGAGCTGCCTTTGGTAGTCAATGATTCCTAGATTAGAGCCATGGAGCCAGATGGATGGGTACTTTCCTAAAATGGCCAAAAGGGACACTGGCTTCCTGGAAGTTCTATAAGGATGTGACAGAGAGCCTGCAATGACTTATCAAACCCACCAACTGCTACCCACACGTGGTGATTCCATGAGGATGAATGAAGATAAAGGAACCATGAAAAGCATCTCAAGGGATGACAAAATCTTAGGCAAAAGATTGAAGGATTTGGGAGCACAGTTGATCCTCATTTCTTCCTCAAACTGAAGTTGCAAATACTGAAAGAAAGGCATGTATTGGAAGTAGACAACTAGCTAGGCAGATGTTATTGAAGAATTAAAGAAGTTATGGCTCTGTAACATGGCTCAAAATAATGGGATGATGGGCTTTTAACTATAGATGTATACAACACATTTGATGAGGACAAGGAAGAGTGTGTTTGCCTAGGGATTTGATGATCTGATCAAGAGTTTTAAACTGGAATTTAAGAAGGGGAGAGAAAAAATATTCAGATATAATTGCTAAGTGAGTGTATTGTAAAGTATGTCATAGAGATATATGTAGCACCTGAAGACCCCCTCACATGTAGGCCCAGGTTTGAAACATTTTGGAGTTCATCATATACTTAATAACCATAGCTAACGAACCCCCATAAATGTGGGTTTTTTTTCTTAATAATAGCTAACGTTTATAGAGTGCTTACTATGTGCCAGGCATGTGCTATGCACTTTACAATTAGTATTTCATTTGATCCTCACAACAACCTTGGGAGGCAGGTACTATCATTATCCCCATTTTACAGATAAGGAAATTGAGGCAAACAGGTGTTAGGTGACTTGCCCAGGGTCACAAGCTAGTAAATATCTGATGCTGGATTTATGCTCAGGTCTTCCTGGCTCTGGGCCCAGAGCTCTGTGCACTGTACCACCTAGCTGCTCCTAAGTAATCATCTTAATTAGACCAACCAAAGGATGAATTTTTTCTTTTTTTTTTTTTGGTGAGGCAATTGGGGTTAAGTGACTTGCCCAGGGTCACACAGCTAGTAAGTGTCAAGTGTCTGAGGCCAAACTTGAAGGAGGCAAGGGACTGGGCTGGGTATTGTCCATCTGCCCCGAAGGACTTCCTCCTGCCAGAAAGCAATGACTTCCATCTGTGCTAGTTCTGAGCAATTTCCACCTCCTGCTGCCAGCCCACTTTCCCAACTGGGATGTGCAGAACCCCCAGTGCTTCCATCTGCTAGCTCTTACTGAAACCTGTCTCCCCAGAGATGAAACAGCCTCTCTGGCCACCCTTACCAGTACTGACTACATCTTCACTCAGATTGTTTGGCTCATTGGTTGAGGAAGTGAAGTGGAGTTGGAGTACTGATTCATCTGCATTGCTACTTCCAGTTCTCCCTCTACCTCCATCACTCAGTAACTTCTTTTCCTTTGTGGTTCATGCTATTCATATCTACCACCCAATAAAAATCCTGCTAGCTCTTGTCTGGCTTTTCACCTCTCCTTTTGCCTTCCTTTACAAAACCCTACTCTTCATCCACAGTGATACTTCTAATCCCTTGACCCCTCAATTCTTTCCCAGGTCATCGCCTCTGCAGTTGCCATTGTCTCATGTTTCCCCCATCTTGACCCCTTGGTGAACCCATTCAACTCTACAATGTTCTGTTCTTTTGAATCCCTAGCCCCGTTATCACACCACTGATTATGCCTTGCCAAGTGTTCAGCCTTGGATTATTCCCACCATTCACCACCAAGTGCTGCTGAATGAGGGTGGAGAAAATCATGCAACCATTCTGAGTCCATCACAAATTTATGTTATGTAACGTCTATTGAATCCTCACTGCTGCTAGACAATCCTGCTGTATCTCCCTTATCAACTCAGTATCTCATTTTCCAAAGCAGCTCTTTCAAGTGTTTTCATCTCTCCTCAAACCTCCCACGGTTCCCCCTCCCCAGTCTTAGAACCTCGCCTCATATTTTACAGAAAAAAAATGAGATCATTTGCCATGAACTCCCTCTTCTCTATTCTTTCTCATCCCCTATCACTTAGATGCCTTCTGCTACTATCTCCTCTTTCACCTCTGTCCCTCATGATAAAGTAGTCTTACCTCTTACCAAGGCTAACTCCTGTTCGAGTGATCCCATTCCATCCTATCTCCTCCAAAAAATTACCTTCTCTATCATCCCCGCCCTTTCACTTCTTTTTAATCTCTCCCTCTCTACTGATTCTTTCCCTACTGCTCCCAAACCTACTTACGTCTCTCTTATCCTGAAACAGCTGTTGCTTGATCCTTCTATCCCTACTATCATCCTATATTCCTCTGCCCTTTGTAGCTAGACTCCCCCAAAAGACCATGAAAAGTGCCTCCACTTTTTATCCTTTCACTCTCTTAACTCCTCACGATCTGGCTTCCAACCTTATCATTCCACAGAAACTGCTCTCTTAAAGTTACTAATGATCTCTTAGTTGCCAAATCCAATGGCCTTTTCTCAGTCCTCATTCTCCTTGACCTCTCTGCAGCCTTCGACACTGTTGATCACTTTTCCCTCCCTGATACTTTCTTCTCTCTTGGTTTTCAGGACACCATTCTCTCCTGGTTTTCCTTCTGGTGGCTCCAGGTTAATTATTTTTGCTATGAGATGCCTTACATTTTCTTCTATTTTTTTCAGTCTTTGACTTTGTTTTACTATTTCTTGTTGTCTCAGGTTGTCATTGGCTTCTGTTCAATCCATTCTAAATTTCAGGGAATTTTTATTGCTTGGCTAAGGTTTTGTATCTCTTGTGCCAAACTGTTATTTCCCTTTCCAATCCTTTCTTCCATAGTTCTCATTTATTTTTTCCTCTCACACTGTCAGTTCACTAATAAAAACTCATTTTAAACTCTGTTAAAAAAAATCTTGCTTCGAGGGCAGAGCCAAGATGGCAGAGTGAAAGCAGTGACTTGCTTGAACTCTCCCCCAAACCTCTCCAAATAATCATAAAAAATGGCTCTAAACAAATTCTGAAGCAGCAGAACCCACAAAAAGACAGAGTAAAACAAATTTCCAGCCCAAGACAACCTGGATGATTGATCAGACAGATGTATCGCGTGGGGCTGGGAGCGCAGCACGGCACAGTGCAGCAAACTTGGAGCAGGCCTCAGAGGACTGAATCGTGGGCAGCTGTGGAGGTTTCCAGACTCCTCAATCCACAAATGCCAAAGACAACTTGGAAAGTCAGTGGGAAAAGTCTGTTTCTGTCGGTGGTCAGAGAGGAAGGCGGGGTCTCAGTTCCAAGAGCCTGGCCCTAAGGGGGGCAGCTGCTTCCCAAGCCTCCGGCCCACAGACTGAGGGGGAATCCAGTGGCTGATCTGAGAGGGACTGCAGGGATCTCTTTGCCAGGCTGAGGCAGGAATCTCTTGTTTTGCCCCTGTTTGGATCTGGGTCACAGTTCTGGGCGGTGGTGCTGGTGTGAGGAGGAACACTGGCGTGGTAGAGCTTGGAGTGGCTGTGGAGAGGAACCCTTCCTCACAGTTACAGGACAGAAAGGAATACTTGTGGTCACAGGCCAGGAAAGGAGTAAACACCTTGCCCCTTATCATACCACCTTGGAAGAACTGAAAATTTACAGGTCCCTACAAGTATCTCTGAAAACAGCTGTACAAACCCCTGAAGCTTGGGACAGTACATTCTCCACATTGGAAGCAGACTCTTACCTTAAAAAAGAGTTTAAAACTCAAGTAATTGGCTGGGATCATGAGCAAGCAGCGCAAAAAGAGTCAGACCATAGAATCTTACTTTGGTGAGAAAGAAGATCAAAATATACAACCAGAAGAAGACAACAAAGTCAAAACTCCTACATCCAAAGCCTCCAAGAAAAATATGAATCAGTCCCAGGCCTTGGAAGAGCTCAAAAGGGATTTTGAGAAGCAAGTAAGGGAAGTAGAGGAAAAACTGAGAGTGATGCAAGAAAATCACTAAAAACAAGTCAACAGCTTGCTAAAGGAGACCCAAAAAAATACTGAGGAAAAAAATTCTTGCTTCATCTCTTCCGAGAATTTTAGCCTGAATTTGTGCCTAGCCTGTGTTTTTCTTAGAAGCTTTGCTTTTAGGTGTTTCTGAGTCATCCTTTTTGTGGGTTTGTATCCTGAGCGTCCTTGTCACCATAAAAGCTTCCTATGGTGGGATTCTTTTTTCATTTGCTTATTCTTCCATCCTATTTCCTGACTTTGGACTTCATGTTAGGGCCAAGGTTAGGGCACTTTAAGAATAAAGGTCTGGGCTGGTCCTGTTGCTGCTTTCTTGGTCTATTGAGTGTTCTGGTTTTCCAGGATCTCAGGGACAGCTCAGGCTGGGGACCTGCAAGCTTTCAGTGCTCCCAAAGCTCTTCAGAAGTTTGAACTGAGACCCTGCTCTGAGCCTGGTGCTTCTGAACTCATTCCTCAGCACACTGCCCAGGGCCTTCTGTCACTCCCTACCCGGACTCTGCCTCCATCTACCCTGGATCTGTGACCCTGAACTGGGAAGTGAGATTACACTGATACGTGTCTGTGGGTGCTGCAGTATGAATCTGGGCTCTTGCCTTAGATACCAGCCCCTCCTTGCAGGGTGGAGTGCTCCATGGGAGGATTTCTGGCCAGACCAGTCTGCAGTATCTGCAGACCTCTCAGGATGTTCTGAGCCAACCTGGGCTGGAAAAATGACTGACTATAACCTTTTATTGGATTTTCCCATCAGGATTCAGTCTGTGTATTTTTTTAAATTAAAAAAACCTTTTTTTTAAAAAAAATTTTTAGGCAATTGGGATTAAATGACTTGCCCAGGGTTACACAGCTAGTTAAGTATCAAGTGTTTGGTCTGAGACTGGATTTGAACTCAGGTCCTCCTGACTCCAAGGCCAGTGCTCTATCCATTGCACCACCTAGCTGCTCCAAGCCTGGGCATCTTCTAGGTAAGTTTGCAGGAGTTTTATTGGTAGAGCTCTCTACACTGTTTCCCACTACTCTATCATCTTGGCTCTACCTCTTGAGCTCAAAAGCTTATTTTTAAAAGTTATATTCCGCACATGGGTAAACACTTGATTGTTACTGGAAAGGGAAGAAATTTGCTGAGACATAAAGACCACAGATGAATGTTAGATTGATCAAGATGACTAACCAAGCACATGTAAATCTTTGCCCAATTCACAACTGGAGGCAGGAGGTGGGGCTGGCTAATGCTCATTTTAAAAATCTAATGACGCTGTTCAAACTGAATCATGGACCATATTTTGTTAGCTGAGTGCTCCATTTGGTGACGGTGAAATCAATCAGAAAATGTAGCACAAGAGACTGAAAGTTAAAAGTCACGGGCAGAGAAGATTACTTTTAAACATAGTTTTCACGAGAACTGTTTCTTCCCCCCAACCCCCACCCACATCATCATCCTTTCTCTCTCACTTTTGACCTAAGAACAAAATGTGAAGTTTCTGTTTCCTGTCTGAAGGTAATTTCAGGCCAGGAAATCAGCTGACAATTTCTTGGTCTTCTTTTCAATGATTGTAACATGACCCTGATTATTGTCTTTGTTGATAACAAAGCCTGAGCTCAAGAACACTTTTATCTTTATTTATTTATTTATTTACCACATGTGTCTATTAGAAGAGAAGGAAGTATGAATTATTTAGGTTTAACCTTTCAATGGCAGCAAGTTAGCACAGTGCGTAGAGTGCCAGGCCTGGAGTCAGAAAGATCTGAGTTTAAATTTGGCCTCAGAGACTTCCTGGCTGTGTGACCCTGAGCAAGTCACTTCACATCCGTTTGCCTCATTTTCCTAATCTGTAAAATGGGAATTATGATAGCACTACCATCCAGAATTGTTGTGAGGTTCAAATGAGACAATAATTGTAAACTGCTTAGAATACTACCCAGCTCATGGTAAGTGCTATATAAATGTTAGCTATTATTATATTGTTACTGTTATTATTATTATTCTCAGCTGTGTGACTCTGGGGCAAGGTACCTGCCTCAGATTCCTCAACTGCAAAATGAAGGTAATAATAGCACTAACCTCCCAGAGTCACTGTGAGACTTGAATAAGATAATATTTGTAAAAATATTGTAAATAAATGATTCATTAAAAAAAATAACATTTGTGGTTGTTCAGTTCTGCAGTTGCATACAACTCTTGGTGACTCTATTTGGGGTTTTGTTGGCAAAGAAACTAGAGTATTTTGGCATTTCCTTCTCCAGCTCATTTTACAGATTAGGAAACTGAGGCAAACAGGGTTAAATGACTTGCCCAGGGTCACACAACTAGGAAGTATCTGAGTCTTTCTGACTTCAGGCCCCATGCTATATGCACTGAGTCACCCAGCTGCCCAAAGCACTGCATAGCAGGTACTTAATAAATACTTATTCCCTTTCAATCTCTCCCCTCTGAGTGAATTCAGATGTTATCATAGTATAAGTAGAGATACGTAAAGAAGAAGCTTCAAGTAGAATATTTACTGATATTCCTTACATATTACTTAGACTTGGTTAAATGGAATGATAATGTTCATAATAAAAGCAGAACATCATAGCCTTAAAGCTGGAAGAGGGCTTAGAGCTCTCCTAGTCCAATCCCTCCATTTTACAGATAAGAAAACCGAGGCTTGGTGTGAGGAAGTGATTTGTCCAAGGTCGCATACTATGGTAGGAGGAATACCTGCCAAACTAGCTGTTGTTGTTGTTGTTGTTGTTGTTCCATCTAGGGCAGTATCATAAATTTAGATCTCAGAGAACACCAATTATCATCCCCTTGTCTTACAGAAGAGGAAAGTGAGTCACAGAGAATTAAGGAACTTACCCAGGGCCACCCAGTTAATAGTCTTCCCCCACTATGTCTAAGTAAACCTCCTTTTGTTAAGTCTGAGATGGGCTATGACGATAGCCCATATAGGGATGAGATTGGAACGACTTCATCGAAGAGAGAGATGGCGGATGCAGGGGAAGGTAAAGTCCCTGGGCATCTCCCTGCTTCTTGCCCTACTTCTCATGCTAGTGGCTGATTATCATAGCTTCTGACTGTGACTAGTCCCCATCACCCCAGAAGAATTAGAGAGTAAACTGTCTGAGAGCAACCAGCAAATCAAGACAGAAGTAAATGTGCTGTGAGGCTTTATGAACTATACCCTGAAGATGATAACTACTGTAAAGCATTGGTGAATCTGTATAAGTTTTGGTTTTGTGGGTGATAGTCATCTCCAGAGCCACTGACACTACTCCCCTTCCCCCTCCCAACCAAAGACTGCAATGTCATGATTGTTGTAAAACTGTGCTAAAGGGAAGGCTTGGGAATTTTTAGTTGGCATTTGGGAGGCCATTGATAAACTATGATAATAGGGCTTAGCACAGTGCCTGGAACATAGTACTTAATACTTACTCCCTCTCCTCCTCTCCCTTTCCTCTTTGGTGCAAGGCACTGGGGTGGCATGTGAAAGGACAGTGTTGGATCCTTTCCAGAAACCCAGAGACCTTTTCAGAATTGGGGTATGAATAAATGCACACCAATTATATGGGATGGGGTAGACTGCGTTAGCTTAAAAGGTTTAAAAAGAAAGACAGCTTCTGATCTCATTCTAGAATTGCGAATTGTTACTTTCTCATTCTGGGATTTCCAGTAAAGGGTGGACGAGGGTACTCTGCAGAACTAAGGCTCCAGGTACTTTCCCATATGCTGGTAGAGATGGTGAGTGCTTATACATGGCAGATAGAGCGCATATACTGGCTGTCTCTTGTTTTGTGTCTCTTTGCCTGAGCTATAAATTTTGGTGAGTTTAAAGTGTCAGGGATGCCTAAATCCCTTGGTCAAGGCTGGCCGCAGAAGAAATTTCTGGTATCCAAGAGGATGACCACTGATAAGAGGAGGAAACCAAGCTCTGGCCTGATTGGTCAGAACTCCTTGGAGTTGCCTTGGCCATACTATGGGGCCATTCTTGACCTCATCAATATGGTGAGTCAATCATAGAAAGTGATGCTCTGACTTTTGGCATTAGCATCTGGAAGGAGAATCCTGGTGCTGAGGAGATAGCATCTAATCCACAGGGTCATTGTTAGACTCTGAGATAAGAGGGCAGCCATAGGCAGGGAGGGTGGGGGGAGTGACAATACCCATGGCAGTATTCAGGCCCTTTCACGGGGTACAATACTAAAGTCCCAGCATTGGCAGCCCTCAGAGCAGTGCTCCTGCTTTGTCACAGGCAAATGATGACAGCATTCATGGCAGAACCACATTCTCTCACAGGAAGCAATGTGAAGGCCCTAGTAAAGGGGGCCATCCCTCAGGCCCCAGCATGGGGGAAGGGGTGTGCTATGGAAACGCTCACCGCCTCACTCAGGCTCCTGCAAAAAAGGGTTAGCCCTTAGGACCCAGCACAGGGGTGCGGAATCAGTCTCCAATCACAGTAATGCCTGTAGAAATCCAGTACAGGGGGGCAGTAGTGGCCACAGAAATGCTCAGGCCCTGGCATGAGGAAGGCAACACTAGGCTCTAAAATAGGAGGGAAGGCAGGCACCAGCAGCGACAAGTGCCTTTGGCAGAAGGCCCTGGCACGGGGCAACTTAGTGTCTGGCACACAGTGAGGCCTTAACAAATGCCTGTTGACTCCACCTAACTCCTCACAGAAGAGGGCAGCAGCTGACCCTCAGAGCTTCTAAAGGAGAAAGGATTTAGAATTCCCTCTTCTCCTCTATGGGGCTTCCAGAGAGGGGGAGGTACTGGCTGCTAGGCTCCAAAGCCATGCAGCAGGCATCTCTACTATCTCTTCTCTCACTCTCTTCTTAACCCTTTACACTCTGGCTTCTGACATCATTCCACCAAAACCGGTTTTTTCAAAGTTACTAATGGTCCCCTCGTTGCCAAATTCAATGGCCTTTCCTCAGTCCTCAATCTATTTGATCTCTCTGCAGCCTTTGACACTGTTGATCACCCTCTTCTCCTTGATACTTTCTTTTTTCTAAGGTTTTTGGGACATTGCATTCTCCTGGTTTTCCTCTCTGACCTCTCATTCTTTATCCACTTTGCTGTATCATCCTCCAGCTCACACCCTTTAACTGTAGGTGTTACTTAGGTTCTGTTCTGGGTCCTTTTCTATTGTCCCTCTATGCTATTTCACTTGGTGATCTCATCAGCTTTCATGGATTTAATTACCATCTCTATGCTGATGATTCTCAAATCTACCTATCCTGCCCCAGCCTCTCTGCTGACCTACAATCTTACATCTTCAAATGCCTTTCAGATATCTCAAACTGGATGTCTAGTAGACATTTCAAACTCAATATTCCAAAATAGAACTCATTAGCTTTCCTCTAAACCCTCTCCTGCTCCTACCTTCTCTAGTACTGTAAGAATCTCATTTCCTATTACATCATCCTCCCAGTCCCACTTGGTCATTGAGAGAGGCCATTGGCCCAATTTATTGGTTACTGTCAGCCTAACTGATAAATTGATCATGTTCAGAACTATATCTCTCAGTTTATCTTAGTTTTCAAACATAACAATTGGCAACCCCAGCTGGGATTGAGGGGTGGATGCTGGTCTCTAGGCACCTCTTAGAGGGAAGCTTTGAGTACCCCAGGAAAACTCGTCCCTGAAGGATTTCTCTGTGTAGGACAGCACCAGAGCCCTGACGTCCCCCCTCAGTCTCAACCCTTCAGAGCCAAGGTTGCTTGAACATTTAGAGGCTATTATAGGGTTCTGGCCTAATTTCAATATTGTTGTGTCTCAGGGAATAGGGAGGCTAGAGCAGAGGGAGAGAGAGAGGGGAATGGCTGTTTGGTGAAGCAATCAGAACACACACATTTATCAAATGAGTTCACCATCTTATATGGGCACAGTTCATGGTGCCCCAAAACAATTATAACAGCAACATCAAAGATCACTGATCACAGATCAGTGATAACAAAGGTAATAATAAAGAGTTTGAAATATTGTAAGAATTACCAAAATGTGACACAGAAACATGATGTGAGCACATGCTGTTGGAAAAATGGTACCAACAGGCTTGCTCCATGTAAGCTTCCCATAAATCTTCAATTTGTAAAAAAGAGCAATATCTTTGAAGTGCAGTAATGCAAAGCACAATAAAATAAGATATGCCTATACAAAATAAGTTATATACAAGATTAATAGGAAATAATTAAAAGAGGGAAAGCACTAGAAGTAAGAGGGGTTAGGTAAGGCTTAGTATAAAAAGTGGGATTTTATTTGGGATTTAAAGGAAGCCAGGGAGGTCAGCAGAGTGGCAGAGGAAGAGCATTCCAGTCATGAAGGACAGCGGGAGTGAATGCCAGGAGTGGAGAGATGGAGTATCTTATTCGTGGAACAGCCTGGAAGCCAGTGTCACTGAACTGAGGAGTATGTTTTGGGAAGTAAGCTGTAAGAAAACTGGAAAGGTAGGAGGGGGTAGGTTACGAAAGCTTATGAATGCCAAACAGATCAGGAGGCAGGGAGCCATTAGAGTTTATTGAGTAGGAGGGAGATATGGTGAGACTTGTGCTTTGGGAAAACCACCTTAATAGTTGAATGGATGATGGATTAGATTGGAGAGAGACTTCAGGCAGGCAGACCCACTAGCAGGCTAGTGCAATAAACCAGGTTTGAGGTGATGAGAGTCCCCACTAGGGTGGTAGCAGTGTCAGAGGAGAGAAGTGGGTATATTCAAGAGTTGTTGCAAATGTGAAATCGACTGCCCTTGACAACAGATTGGATATGGGTCGTGAGAGATAGTGAGGAATCCAGAATGACTTCTAGGTTGGGAGCCTGGGAGCCTGGGGAGGACTGGGAAGATGGTGTTGCCCTCTACAGTAATAGGGAAAGTAGAAGGAGGGGAGGATTTAGAGGTGGAAAGATAATGAGTTCTGTTTAAGTTTAATTTTTGAGTTTATTGATCTTTAAGTTTGAGTTTAAGATGTCTACTGGACATCCAGTTTGAGATGTCTGAAAGGCAGTTGGGGATGTGAGATTGGAGATCTGCAGAAAGATTGGGGCAGGAAAGGTCGATTTGAGAGTCATCAGCACAGAGATGGTAATTAAATCTATGGGACCTGTTGAGATCACCAAATGAAGTAGTACAGAGGAAGAAAAGGGCCTAGGAGAGAACCCTGAGGGTTACCTACAGTTAAAGGGCATGATCTGGAGGAGGGTCCAACAAGGGAGACAGAGAAGGAATGGTCAGATAGGCAGGAGGAAAAGCTGGAGAAAGTGGTGTCATGAAAACCTAGAGAGAAGAGCATATCAAGGAGGAGAGAGGAGTAATCAATGTGTCAAAGGCTGTAGAAAGGTTAAAAAGGATGAGGGCTGAGAAAAAGACATTGGATTTGTCAACTAGGAGATCAATAGTAACTTTGGAGAGAGTAGTTTCATTGGAATGATAATGTCACAAGGCAGACTGTAAGGGGTTAAGAAGAGAGAGAGAGGAGAGAAAGTAGAGGCACCTATTATAGATGGCCTTTTCAAGGACTTTAGCTACAAAGGGCAGAAGAGATATAGGTCAATACTTGGTGGGGAGTGGAAGACTCAAATGAAAGTTTTTTCAGGATGAGGAGAAATGGGTATGTTTGTAGGAAGCAGCAAATGAGTTAGTAGAGAAGGAAAGATTAAAAATATGTGAAAGTGCAGGGACGACAGAGGGGGTAATCTGCTGGAAGAGACCAGGTGGAATGGGATTCTCTAAACAGGTAGAAGGGTTAGCCTTGGCCTGAAGTAAGTCTACTTCACCATGTGAAACAAGGGTGAAGGAGAAGAAGGTGGCAGAAGACACCAGGAGATGAGGAAGAGGAGGGAAGAGGGAGCCACAGCAAATGACTTCAATTTTTTCTGTAAAATATGAGGCAGGTTTTCAGCCGAGAGAGTGGGAGAGGGGAGACTTGAGCAGGGATTAAAAAGGAAGTCAAGTAGTATTGCCTAGCCGTAGTGAGAGTCTAGGGGCCATGATGAATGACGACAATTATTTGAGGTTATTTAACATACATTTGTAGAGGACCCAGTCAGAACAGTTGCGTGATTTTCTCCACCTTTGTTCAGGAGTGTGTGTGTGTAGGAGGAAAGACAACAAATGGTGGAGTCATCCATCTTTCATTCAGCCACCAAAGTGATTTTCCTAAAGTGCAGGTCTGACCATGCCCACCCCTCCCTCCCCAACAAACTCCAGTGGCTCCCTATTGCCTCCAGGATCAAATACAAAATGTTCTGTTTGGCATTCAAAGCCTTTCATAAACTAGCTCCCTCCTATCTTTCCAGTCCTCTTATACCTCATTCTTGCCTTATACTCTTGGATCCCGTGATGCGGGCCTTCTGGCTGTTGTACTGACAAGACATTCCATCTCTCTGCTCCAGGCACTTTTTAATTGGTGGGGGGAAAAAGAAAAGTTTCCCAATGGAATACATAAATCTATGTCACTAAAATCTTTCTCTCTTTTGGCTTCTGTCATGGAAGAGAAGAAAGACCAGTTCTTAGAAAGGGGTGCCAAAGTGGTAATCATATCTTTCCATCCCCACCTGCACCATCTCCCTCAGCTAGCTGGAAAAGGGAGGAACTGAGATACAAGTTATAGCTTGCAGCTGTGAGAGGAGCTACAGGTATTGTAATGCCAGCAAAACCTCAGAGTTGATCTGTGGACTTCAAGCTATGGGAGCTTGAAGTGACTCAGATGGATGGAAGAAGAGAGTCCAGGGCATATATAGCTTTTGGGCTGGACAGAGATTAGGTAGATAATACTTAATGCTAAGGATTGAGAAAAGTACCTCATTGTCCCTAGGTATTTATTTCCTTTAAAAGAGTACCTTTACTACCATTCTTAGACTATTTAAAACCATTCTTAAAAAACTACTTGAAATAATAAACAACTTTAGCAGAGTTGCAGGCTATAAAATAAACCCACATAAATCATCAGCATTTCTATATATTACCAACAAAGCCCAACAGCAAGAGATAGAAAGAGAAATCCCATTTAAACTTACTGTAGACATTATAAAATATTTAGGAGTCTACCTCCTGAAACAAACCCAGGAACTCTATGAACACAATTACAAAACACTTTTCACACAAATAAAATCAGATCTAAATAATTGGAAAAACATCAGTTGCTCATGGGTAGGCCGAGCTAATATAATAAAAATGACAATCCTACCTAAGCTAATTTACTTATTCAGTGCCATACCAATCAAACTACCAAAAAATTATTTTATACAGTTAGAAAAAATAATAACAAGATTCATTTGGAAAAAGAAAAGGTCCAGAATATCAAAGGAACTAATGAAAAGAAATGCAGGGGAAGGTGGCCTAGCAATTCCAGATCTTAATTGTATTATAAAGCAGCAATCATCAAAACTGCTTGGTACTGGCTAAGAAATAGGGAGGTGGATCAGTGGAATAGGTTAAATATGCAAGACACAGTAGTCAATGACTATAGTAATCTATTATTTGATAAACCCAAAGACCCCAGCTTCTGGGATAAGAACCCACTCTTTGAAAAAAACTGCTGGGAAAACTGGAAAAGAGTATGGCAGAAACTAGGCATAGACCCAAATCTCACACCATATACCAAAATAAAGTCAAAATGGGTTCAGGACTTAGATATAAAGGCTGATACCATAAGTAAACTGGGAGAACAAGGAATAGTTTACCTATCAGATCTATGGAGAACAGAAGAATTCATGACCAAACAGGAGATAGAGAACATTATGAAAAGCAAAATGGATAATTTTGATTATTAAATTGAAAAGTTTTTGCACAAACAAAGCCAATGCAACTAAGATTAGAAGGAAGGTAGAAAATTGGGAAAGAATTTTTACAACCAGTCTTTCTGATAAAGGCCTCATTTCTAAAATATAGAGAATTAAGACAAATTTATAAGAACAAGCCATTCCCCAATGATAAATGGTCAAAGGATATGAACAGGCAGTTCTCAGATGAAGAAATTAAAGCCATCTATAGTCATATGAAAAAATGCTCTAAATTGTTATTGATTAGAGAAATGCAAATCAAAACAACTCTGAGGTACCACATCACACCTATCAGATTGGCCAACATGACAAAACAGGAAAATGATAAATGTTGGAGAGGATGTGGGAAAATTGGAACGCTAATACATTGTTGGTGGAGTTGTGAAATGATCCAACCATTTTGGAGAACAATTTGGAACTATGCCCAAAGGGCTACAAAAATGTGCATACCCTTTGATCCAGCAATAGCACTTCTAGGGCTATATCCCAAAGAGATCAAACAAATGGGAAAAGGACCCACAGGTACAAAAATATTCATAGCAGCTCTTTTTGTGGTGGCAAAGAATTGGAAATTGAGAGGATGCCCATCAATTGGGGAATGGCTGAGCAAGTTGTGGTATATGAATGTAATGGAATACTATTGTTCAATAAGAAATGATGAACAGGCTGACTTCAGAAAAACCTGGGAAGACTTATATGGTCTGATGCTGAGTGAAGTGAGCAGAACCAAGAGGACTTTGTATACAATAGCAGCCACGTTATGCAATGACTAAGAATGTTAAACTGAACCCTTCTCAGCATTACGAGGATCTAAGACATCTCCAGAGGCCTTGGGATGGAAAATGCTGTCCACATCTAAAGAAAGAACTATGGAAGTCGACTCGCTATCACTTATTTTTACCTTCAGTTGAGTTTTGTTTCATCTTTCTGATGGTTCCTCCTATTGGTTTTAATTTTTACTTACAACTTCACTAATGTGAAAATATGTTTAATGGGTACGTAAATGTAAAGCCTGTGTCAGATTGTGCACCGTTTTGGGGAGGGTGGGGGGGGAGAAAAAGGGAGAAAAAATTTTCAACTCAAAAGCATATGGAAAAAAAAATTTAAAAAAAAACCATTCTGAGGGTCTAGAGAGGGAAACCTGCTTTAAAAATCATGTAGTCTAATCCTCTAATTTTAGAAATTGGGATAGTTCTGATGTAAAGGAATAATGAATATGTGAATGACAATTTAGTAAGTGCTTCCTGTGGGCCAATCACTATGTTAAATGCTGGTGATACAAAGACAAAAGGAAAATATTCCTTACCTATAACAGCTTCCATTCTATTGGGGGAACCAAGAAAATGGTGGCCAAGGAAGGGTGCTTTGGTTTGAGAAGTCATAAGGTCTGTGGGTGGAGGCATTGGGGAGTCAATTGGCAAGCCTTTTCCAGAAGCATTGCTAGTAGTGATTTGGGTATTATACCTGGAGCAAAAGGTGGAATAATGAAGTGGGGAAAGATGGTAGCAGCAGGACAGACAGTGGGGGTAGACAGTGGGATGAGATAAGAAATGTGGTTGGAGTCAGCTAGGTTTAGTGGGCCAGGTGATTTTGTGCTGGTTGCCTCAACAATCAGGACTGGGGATCTGGTGAGTACAATGGCAAGGTAGAGGGCAAATAGAAAACCAGGACTGATGGGAAACAAAAGAAGGAGTTCTGGATTTTGAGTTTGAAGACCCTGGTTCAAATCCAAGTTTTACCCACTTACTGTCTGCGTGACCTTGGGTGAGGGCTCTGTGTCGTCTCTGAGCCTGAGTCTGCATCTGTAGAAGGAGGGGTTTGGACTAAATGATCTCTAACTCCCTTCTATCTCTAAAAGTTTGACTTTATTAACTGAGGTCCAGAGAATGACTTGCCTAAGGTCGCAAAACAATTCAAATTTTTAAAATGCCTATCACGGGCAAGATATTGGGGATGCATGGAAGTGGTTAGGTGGCACAGAATGTAGAATGCTGGACTTGAGCTTCAAGATAATCTGAATATCAGTCCTGCCTCAGATTCTTACTAGATACGCAACCCTGGACAAATCATTTAACCTTTCTGACCTCAATTTCCTCATCTGTCAAAAAGGTATAATAATAGTACCTTCCTTAGTTGTTGTGAGGGTAGAATAAGATAAGATATGCAAAATACTTTGGAAATCACTATATAAATGTGAACTAGTTATTATGGAGGAGGCTGGGATTTGAATTATATAGTTGGTGATCATGGGATCATAGATTCAGAGCTGCATGAAGTCATTTGATAAAAGTCACAAGAGAATTTGCAGAGTCAGGTTTAAGCCCACATCTTCTCATGCCAGATGCTATGTTCTTTCTACCATACTGTGCTGATACACACAGGTATAGATAGATACTCCTTTGGCAGGAAGACAAACATATCACAGTCTTGTGGGTGACTGGGACAATTCTCTCAATTTTGGTATCTTGTGATCTAAAAGGTTCAGAGTTCCTCAGTGAAACAACAGTTTGTTGCGCGTGGCTCCCACTGAACACTGTTGTGTCAAACTGCCTGTGTGCCCCCACCCCCCCACCCACCTTGGTAGAGTTGGTAGCAACCAACTTCCATGCCCTCGATCCTCCGAGAGTGCTACTTTGAAGACAGCCTGTCTGGTTTCTTCCTTCTGTGGGTTGTTTTGCATTAGTTTGCCCAGATGTGGGTTTCATGACAGGGAGAAAATAAATACAGGAACTTCAACAAACTTTAAGACCTTTTTTTATGCTTCACTCTTCCCCCAAGTATGAAAATGCTTTTGCTGGGAAATAGTACTACCAAGGGAGGCAGTATAGTTAGTGGAAAGAGGAATGGATCTGGAGTCAGAGGAAATGGAATGGAATCCTGGTTCTGCTGCTACCTATGTTGAACCTCTTTGGGTCTTTGCTTCCTCATCCATAAAATCGGGGTGTGGGAATAAATGATCTCTGAAGTCCCTTCTAGATCAGAGATTTAGAACAGGAGCGGACCTTAAAGATCATTGAGTCTAAGATTCATTTTAGAGATCAGGAAACTGAGGTTCACACAAGAATCACCCAGGATTTAAACCCAGGTACTCTGATGACAGATGCCACACTCTTTCTATTATATTATGTTGCCTTTCCAATAACAATAAGTGGTTTATTATTAAAAGTGAAAGCTTAGTTAAAATAAAAGTTTATTTTCTGTACAGTCTGTCTTTGCAGCGTTTGAGACTTTTTAGGTTTGGGAAATATAATTTTGGAACATGAAGTTGGCCCTTATCACCAAAGGGTGATATCTGATTTATTGCACAGTGAGTTACTGCAACTTTTGAATATGGATCGACAACCGAGAATGCCCAGAAGGTAGTTTAGAGATTGGGGAAATACCAGGGAAATTATTTATTATCTTGTAATAAATCATTCCATTAGAGGCAGAGTAAAGGCAGCTAGGTGGCTTAGTGGATAGTGTTCTGGAACTAGAATCAGGAAGACCTAAGTTCAAATGTGACCTCAGGTACTTACTAGCTATTCGATCCTGGGTAAGTTACTTCACCTCTGTCTGCCTCAATTTCCTCAACTGTAAAAAGGGCAAAATAATATTACCTACCTCTTAGGGTTGTTACAAAGGTCAAATGAGATAACATTTGTAATGTGCTTAGTACAGTGGCTGGCACATAGGAGGCACTTAATAAATGCTTGATTTTTTTCTTCCCTTCTCTGTTTTTCTGAAGTCTAGGATATTAGAATTCACATGTCCTGTTAGCTAAAGGGGCCAGGATAGAGAAAGAATGGTAGAAGGAAAATCTATTATTTTATTATTATATAACATATGTTAAATAAGAAGGAAAAAAAGAAGATAGGAAGATTTAATCCCAAGTGACCAAATCCAAGGGAACACATGTTGCTCTAGGTACTTTCTTTCTGTGCAGACTCTGACATGGAAGAGCCAAAAATTTTTGCCATAAGGAATTTTAGTGATGTTGCAGTTTAAATTGGGAACTTTTTCTTTTTGGGAATCAGTTCAAAGAAATGGTTAAAAATGAGTCAGAAGGTCCTGAAACTGACCTGCTCATCTTGACCCATTGTCTCTGATTGCTTAATTTTAAATTTTAAAATAATTAAATCTATGATCCCATCAATGAAGCTCCTAAGGAGAAGCAACCAACACTACCAAAAGAGCTTTTTTCCCCCAAAATTGAGTCTCCCTAATAATTTGCCCAGGCTTACTTGGAATTTTGGTTTGGATGAGTAAATGCCATTTAAACCTCATCAAAGACCTGGTCACCAGTGATGGAGCCATTTAGATTACTCTGGAGGTTCACTTAGTCACCATGGAGGGAAAGAGTGAAGCTAATGACCTTTATCCCTTTTTCCTTCAGCTACATCTAAGTCCCTGCCCGTCCCTTTAAACATAAGTCAGTGCCCCCTTCACTAACAAAAAGAGGATCAAATCTCAAAGGCAATTATAAAGAGTTGGCAGTTTGACAGACAGAATTGTAATTTGGTTCATTTATTGGTTTTAATAGAAGAAGTATTTGTAGAAATTTAATATAGATTTTACCCTTTGTAGATAACTCCAAACATGCAGATAAGAAGTATGGATAGGATGGAAAAGAAACGCTAGAAAAACAAATCAAATTTAAAAAATCGATCAAATTAAAATCAAACATATGCAAATGGTTTGAATTCTGCCACTAGAAGAAAAAGAATTACAGAACAAGAAACAACACCCATCAATAACATATTATATAGGCTTACAGGAAACACAATTCATAGACAGAGATATTAGACATAAAGGTAGATTAAAATTAAGAATTTCTTTTTAAAAGTAACATAAAATGAAAGTTTAAACAAATCAAGAGTGGTAGTAATGGTGTCAGAAAAAAATTGAATTCAAATGAGAAAATGTCAAGAGAGACAGATAAAAGCATTATATGGTAAAAGGATTAACTAATGAATAATTTATTCTTAATTTACACACACCAATCAATTTGACAGTTAAATTTAGAAAAGAAAGGTTAATAACAATGCAAGAAGAAAGACAAAAATGTAAGAATAGTAAGGGATGTCAATGTTTCATTATCAGGAACCACAAGTCTAGTAAATATATGAACAATAAAGAAAAATTAGGTTCTGATTACTTTTTTAAATAAGCCAGAAATAACAGCTATTTGGAAAGAACTAAGTAGAAGAAGCAGGGAATATACATTTTTTTTCAAATTCATATGGGACTCAGAAAAACTGATTATATACTTGGTCAGAGAAAAACATTTGGTAAACTAAAAAAGGTAGAAATTGTACATATATTTTTAGTTTATAATGTCATTTAGTTTAGAACTAAATGACAACAATATGAGTAAAAGATGAATTACATGGAAAAAACCTTTCAAGCTACCAAATAATTAGGTTAAAAGACAAATTAGAAAAATAACTATATTTAAAAGATGATAAGGACACAAATGCCACATGCCAAAATCTATGGGATGCAGCCAAAACAATTTGAGAGGCAAATGTGTAATGTTGAACACCTACATTATTAATGAAAGGAAGAAAGTACATTAATTTAGTGTGTACTTAAAGACACTAGAAAAGGAACAATGTAATGGGCCAAATGAAAGTTTTTAAAAATAGGGACAAAATTAAGAGCAGAAATAAATTTATTAGAAAATAGAATAACAATTGAGTTAATATTCCACATCCTATACCATGTCATAATAAATTCCAGCTGGATAATAGACTTAAACATTACCAAAAATGCTTTTAAAAAGGTAGGAGCAAAGAGAATAGTATATGTCATTTATGGAGGAGAAATATTTTAAATCTATTAAGCAGAAGACATTGTTAGGGTTAGTGTGCGTGTGTGCATGTGTGTACATATGTATGTGTATGTGTGTGTATATATAGATATAGATATATGCTTTTTGGCTAGGCAACTGGGTTAGGTGACTTGCCTAGGGTCACACAGCTAATAAGTGTCAAATGTCTGAGGTCACATTTGAACTCAGGTCCTCTTGACTGCAGGGCCAGTGCTCTAAACCACTACACCACCTAGCTGCCCCCGGAAGTATATTTTTTACATAAGACACTCCATCTCCAGTCTCTGGGCATTTTCACTGGCTGTTCTCCATGCCTGGAATCCTCTTCCTTCTTATGTCTGTCTCTTGGCTTTCTTCAAGTTCCAGCCAAAAATTCTTCTACAGGAAGCTTTTTCCTATTTCCATTTATGCTGGTGTTGTCCTCTCCTACTACCCCCAATTTATCCTGCATATATTTTATTTATACATAATTGTTTTCATGTTATCTCCCCCATCAGACTCTGAGCTCCTTGAGAATAGAGACTGGGGTTTTTTTCTTGGCCTTTCTTTGTACCCCCAGCATAGATGTTGGTAAATAATAAATGCTTGTTGATTGACTTACTATAAAATTCTGTACACCCCCCCAAAATATAAAAAGAAAAAGAAAATACATTTAGAAATATAGCAAAAAGATAACAATTTGACACTCAACCAATTAAACAAACATTAAGAACCAGGCAAGGCAATGTGGACAAAACTAAAGCAGCTTTGGCTTTTAGTGAGTTTATATTCTACTAGATACTTAAAATTTGTCAGTAACCATGAAAATGATTCAAGATTAATGTTCAATGCATAAATAGTCAAAGAACATGAACAATTTGTGAAAGAAAGTAAATTGTAAACAATCATTTGAAAACATGCCAAACAATGTCAAAGGAAATACAAATGAAAGACAAAACTCATTGCTGATAGGCTATGGATGAACGTGTAGCTACATTCCTATATAGCTAGTGGGATTGCAAATGGAACCTTTTGGGAAAGTAATCTGGCAACATTGGGTGTCCCAACAATCTCAGTGCTTAAAACCACACTAAGACTTTTGGGACGTGGTACATATTGGAAAAATCATTGGACCAATCATACACTTCTAATTGATAATTCCATTTTTGGGAACATGGTAGTGAGGTATAACAGAAAGGAAAAATGAGCTAAGATTTAAAAAATATTTATTTATAGAAACATTATTTTTTAATTCAATTTTATTTCCTTTTCAGTTCTGAATTTTCTCCCTCCCCCACCTATTGAGAAAGCAGTAAAGAACAACCTTTACAAATATGTATGGTCACACAAAATAAATTCCAGAATTAGCCTTGTCTGAAGAAAGAAAGAAGAAAAAAAAGTTTCAATCTATAACCTCTCTTTCTGGAGGATGGCATGTTTCATAATGAGATCTCTGGAACTGTAGTTGGTTCCATTGTATTGAACAGAGCTCCTTAGTCTTTCAGTTATTTGTCTTTACAGTATTGTGGCATAGTATAAAATGTTCTCCTGGTTTTGCTCTCTTTACTTTGCATCTGTTCATACAAGTCTTCCCCAGGTTTTTCTAAAACTATTTCCTTGACAATTTCTTGCAGCACCGTAGCATTCCATCACATAATACATGTAACTTGTTCAGTCATTTCCCAATTAATGGGCACCCTCCTAGTTTCTAATTCTTTGCCATAATGAAAAGAGCTACTATAAATATTTTTGTACAAATGAGTCCTTTGCCTCTTTCTTTGATCTCTATGAGGTATAGACCTAGTAGTTGTATCAAAGGATATGTACAGCTTAATAGCTTTTTGGGCATAGTTCCAAATTGCTTTCCAGAATGGTTAGAGGAGTTCACACTTCTACCAGTAGTGCATTAATGCACATGTTTTCCCATGACTCCTTCAGAATTTGTCATTTTTGGTATCTCAGAGTTGTTTTAATTTGCATTTCTCTAATTATTAGTGATTTAGAACTTTTTCTTATATGGCTATTTCTAATTTGTATTCCTCTGAAAACTGCCTATTCATATAATTTGACCATTTATCATTTTGGGAATAAATGTTATTCTTATAAATTTGAATCCCTTAGGTTTATATATTAGAAATAAGACCTTTATCAGTGAAACTTACTGGAAAGATTCTTTTCCAATTTCCTGCTTCTTGTGTAATTTTAGCTAGTAGCGTTTTTTTTTTGCACGTAATGGTATTTTATTTTTTTCTAATTACATGTAAAGATAGTTTTAAGCATTCATATTTGTAAGATTTTGAGTTCCCAATTTTTCTCCCTCATTCCCTTCCTTCCCCCCTCCCCAAGACAGCAAGCAATCTGATATTGGCTATACATGTACAATCATGTTAAACATATTTCCACATTAGTCATGTGAAAGAAGAATCAAAACAAAATGGAAAAAACACGAGAAAGAAAAAACAAAAAACAACAAAAAAAGTGAAAACAATACGCTTGGATCTGCATTCAGACGTCATAGTTCTTTGTCTGGATTCGCATAGCATTTTCTATCGTGAGTCTTATGGAATCGTCTTGGGTCATTGTATTGCCGAGAAGATCTGTCTATCAAAGTTGGTCATGGGACGATGTTGCCGTTACTGTTCTAGCAGCATTATTTGTAATGGGGAAAAAACAACAACTTGGAAGAAACAAGCTAAATGTCCAGTGAGAGGGAAATGATTGAACAAATTATGGCATATAATGTTATTGAAATGGAATATTTAAGGTCCTCATGGAGCTTGGATTAGATGACCTCTAAGATTCCTCCTAGTGCTAAAGCATGGGTATACTTCATAGTGGCTCTTGAGAGTTGATGGTTGAATTTTCAGTGTGAGAGCATTTATACCTGTGTAAACGGTACAAATCAGGGCTTGATTTATTGCTTTGCTGATTGGTCTGCAACACTTTAAGAAGTGATGGAGAAAATATTAATGATGCAGATTAAATTTTAAAAGTGTTTCGTGCGTCCATTTTTTCTCCCTTGGAGAATCGACCACTAAATATTTATTAACACACCACTGTGTCAAGACTCTTAAATTTCAGAAGGCAAAAACAGGTTTCCCGCCCCACTTATCCCAGGCTAACTCGCGGAGACTACAATTCCCGGCATGCTAAGGGAACAAGCCCGGTATTCCAGGGTGCCCAGATCAGGTGACAGGCAAAGCCCCGCCCTCCGGCCGGCCTGGCCCCGCCCCTTCACCCTCCCTCCCTCCCTCCCTTGGGCCCCCTCCTCTCTGGTCATCCCCGGCAATTTGCCCTAGTTGCTGAAGACGGAAGCCGAGCGGGAGCGCTGGCGGCGGCGGCGCGGAGAATGGGGGACTCCAAAGTGAAAGTGGCCGTGCGGATCCGGCCCATGAACCGGCGCGGTGAGTGGAGGGTCAGGGGGGAGGAGGAGGAGGGGACGAGGCGGGAGGGGGCCGGGGCTGTCCTCGCTGCATTCTCTCGCGGGGCTCTCGGGCGGGCGGCAGGTGCTCTGGGCGCCCTGGCCCCGCGTCCGGCCCGGATCCCGCCCCCCTCCCCCGAGCGCCACGTCCTGCCCCGGCCGGGTTGCCCCTTCTCTGAGCTGTGCGGGACTGCACGGCGCCCAGCTGCCCCCTGCCCTGCCCCGCAGGGGTCCCCTTCCCTCCCTCTCCTCTGTGCTCTCTCCGTCTCCTCCGTTCTCTCCCCCTCTTTCTCCTCCTTCCTTGTCCCTCCTCCACCCCCATCTTTCACCGCCCTCCTCCTCCTCCAACTCTCTCCTTCAACTCTCTCTGCAAGTCCTCCCTTCTTTTTCGTACTCCTCCTTCATCTCCCTCCTCCTTCTCTATCTTACTTCCCTCTTCCTCCACCTCTCCCCTCCGTCCTCCGTTCTTCTCTTCTGTCCTTCCTTCTCCACCTCCTCTTCCTCTATCCTTCTTCCCTCGTCCTTCACCTATCTCCTTCTCCTTCTTTCTCCTTTTCTTCTGTCCTCACTTTTCCTCCACCTTCCTCTTCCTCCACCTCCCTCTGTCTTCTCTCGTCTTCTATCTTTCTTCTCCCTTCTCCTCCACCTCTTCTTTCTTCTCTACCTCCTTCCTCTTTTTTCTCCACCTCCTTCTCTATCCTTCACCTCCCTCCTCCACAAGCCAACTTAAGTGCCCCATGCGTGCCAGGCACTTGTGCCCTAACTAATGATACCAAGATAAAAAGGGACGGGCCCCTGCCCTCTGGGAGCTTACTGTAGATGAATGTCCTTAGATAAGCCTAATCTCAGGTAAAGGCTGGATGGAGCCGAAAAGGGGTGGGGTGGGGTGAACAAGTTACTAAGTCAGAGAAACATTTATTAAACTTGTTATGTGCTGGGCACCGGGCTCAGCATTGCAGTACACAAGCAAAACACCCCAAACCAAACTATAACAAAAACTCCTGCCCCTGCTCTCAAGGAGCAAGATGGGAGAGAACAATTAAAAGTGGGAGTGGAGAAGGCACTCCAGGAAAACTTTCTGAAAGGGGTGGCCCCATAACAGCCTCAGAGAAAGAATTTCTCATGTTCATCAGTCGGTCAGCAGTATTTATTAAGCTATGATGTGCCAGGTACTGTGTTAAGGGCTGGGGATACAAGGAAAGGCAGAAACAAATCCCTGCTTTCAAAGACTTCAGAATCTAATGGGAGAGACAACATGCAAACAGCTGTGTACAAAGTGTGCACTGGATAAAGTGGGAGTATTCTCAGAGGGAAGCTACTAGGAGGCAGCTGCTGTTATTTTACATTTGGGGAAACTGAGCAAAACAAATTAAGTGATTTGTTGAAGGTCACACAGAAGGATTTGATCTCAAGTCTTCCTTGTTTCCTTATTCTAAACCCAGCTCTTTTTCCTGGGCCTCATCTAGCTGCCTTTGCTAGGAGTAAAACAGGGAGCCTTCCTTCACACTTTTTTGTATGATTCCATCTCTCTGGGAATTCCCCTCCCTTTAAATAACAATAACATGCCTCTGTAGCAATACACACACACACACACACACACACACACACACACACACACATACACATATATGTAGGTGTGTAGGGTAGGGTAGCATATATACCCATTTTCCAGGTGAGGAAACTGAAGCACAAAGAAATGACTTGCCTTAGGATCTGACAGCTAGTAGGTAGTATAGCCAGGATAAGGTAGAATTGAGAGCTTCTAACCCTACCTCTTTACTTTTTTCTTCCCTTCTCCCCCTTCACCTTGAAACCTCATCTTCCAACCCCAATCTTCTATCTGGAATAGAACCAGGGAAAGCATTTAAGTCTTGAATCCAAGGGCATTTTTTTTCTATGTAATTTATACCCAATGAATCTTTACCCCAAGTTTAACCCAGAAGTGTTTAGCCCATGGCTAAGTAAATAAGAGAGTTTGGCTTAATCACTGTAAGAAAATAGCCAAGTATAAAAACCTTATCTTGTATTCAGCATACCTGATTCCTAAATACCAGACAGTGTTAAACAGTGTTTTAACCACACTGAGTTGGGACTGGGGGAAGGGATGATTTTTTTTTGTTTGTTTACTGTTGAGAAACTTCTGTTTTTACTTGAGGTCATATTTGTCATCTCATCAGCAAAAAGTTCTAGTGCCCAGAGACTCTGTTGAAAGTATATTTTGGAAACATTTCCCATAATATTGTACAGAGAAAAAGAAAAAGGGGAACTTTGGGTGAGAAACCAGGTAAAGGCTAAATCTTATTCAGTTTACCAGTTGTAGCTTACCAGTGTAGTCCCAAGGCGTGGTTTGGTAATTGAAACGTTCTTAAGATTCTAAATTAATATGTGACTTCTAAGGTGCTATCTACAACTGCTTTTGCAGGCTCATGTTTCACAATTAAGTGAAGTTTTAAGCTTGTTGAATAGATATGGTAAGTCACGTCATCACTTTGCAGAGCCAAGGGTTTGGGCTTCATGATCCTATAAAGTTCCTGTCCAGTTATAAAAATTATATGATTCTGATGAGGAGAGAGGCATAGGTTTATCTGCTGCCCTGTGGATAGGAAGTTGATATTACTAATCCTTCATAAATAGGACATGTGCTTTGAGGCATGTTCTCAAGTAATGTTTCAGCTTGTATTTGTGAAAAGGTCAGGGGTACATTCTGTGGCCAGAAGTTTTTTTCAGTGAAAATTACCTTGAGTTCTCTGACCACAGATTGAACTCACAACCTTGGCCTCTTCAACACCATGTTCCAAACAGCAGAGCTAAATTAGATGAACAATAAAATTTTTTATAAAGCTTTTGTCCTTTTGTTCAAGGACACTTTATTCTAGTATATTGTGCTTTTATGAGCCCTAACTGATTTTTTGAAAAGCATATCGGGGAAATTATCAGAGGAGAGGGACTTCAGAACAACCTTTGATTACCTTTTCACAGATATTTGGAAAAGTGTAAAGGGAGGTAACTAAGCTGCCATCTCACATGGACATATGTCAGATAACAACTTTTCTTTCCCTTCACGGTAACCCAACATTATTTTGACATTTTTAGAAAGAAAGGCAAGCTTTAACTCATTGTTTACCACCAGTACTTGTTCAAGTTTGAGATATTTGTGTTGATAAACTAACTCTGGGTTGCTGATCCAACTGTGTTTTATAATCTGGGTGTATGCATTGATTGGCTTGGTTCTTTCTATATGGATCTTTTTTGAGCAATTGAATTCCTATGAGGAAGTGCCATAGTGGTCCAGGGCCCAGTGCTGTCAATATGGTGTCATCTGGAAATTGATCATGTGAATACTTCATCATCCACAAGGCATTGATTTGAATTTTGTGTAGGACATCTTACAGTGACATTGGCGAACATTTTTTTTTTTTTGCTGCTTAATGCCTTACCTGATTTGGATACTCATCTTCCAGTGATGATTTATGGCCTGGTATCATGGAATATCGGAATGTTAGGAGAATCAAAACTGCAGGGTAATGAAAAGGTCTGTGGTGGATGGTAGGAGCCTCCATTAATAATGACTTCAGTTTGGCAAGTGGGGTAAAGGACATTATCAAGGACACGCTTGACTAGAAAAATAGATGGGTCAGGCATGTAGTGAGAGAGGGACAGTGTGACTGCTAGTATCCAGGATATAGGAAAAGAATCAGAGGAAAGCCTCCACCATGTGATAGATATTTAATAGAGGTTGCTAAGGTGTGAATGGATTGTAGGCTGCATTGATGAGGGTGGGGGGGGGGAGCAACTGCTGTCATGAATGAGATAACATTCATCTAAGTGGATGTTTTATAGTTGATTCTTGTTCACCCCCAAATGATTATTAATATGATTATAATATGTTTTGTCAGCATAGTAGAGGAGTTTTGAGGGGTACGTAGAGTCATGGAGTTGTGAAACTGGAAGAGACCATAAAGGTGCTCAGGGTTGTGTGGTTTTTTAATTTAACATTGAAACAATCTTTCTTACTGTTTTCTTGAATAAAGAGAATAATTATAGTATATTTTGTGAGGTGGAAAAGAGTTTCTCTGTTCCCTTCACCTTATAGTGCCTTATAGTGCCTTATAGTGCCTGAAGATTATAAAAATGTATGTGTTAAAATAAATGCGTTTTTTGAATTTTATTAGTCAGGAACACAGAAGTTCAAACCCAGACCCAGACACTTATTAGCTGTGTGACTCTAGGCAAGTCACATACCCTCTGTCTGCCTCAGTTTCCTCATCTGTAAAATGGGGATAATAATAGCATCTACTTTAGTATTGTTGTGAGGATCAAATGAGATGATTGTGAAGCACTGTAAAAATGCTTATCATCATCATCATCATCATCATTATGCTACAGAGTAGATATTCACATAAATTTGAGGGTCACTCTGGGAAACTGCAGAGAGAACCTAAAGCTAATGATTTATAAACTACTAGAGTTTATAAAATATTGCTTAAAAACAGAACTAAATTTCCCTTTAGGAAAGAATTTTGAAGTTGACTAACTTTGAAAAAAACTTATGTGATGGGTAAGTAAATACCACACCTTAGTAAAAGTTTAAACCTGGTATTTTTCTATCAGAACATGCAAAACCCGGAAGAGACCTTGGAAATCATCTAATTCAGACCCCTTATTTTATAGATGAGGAAACTATATAATGAATTACTGGTTATATTGTATGTAATCTACTCTGAGGTTTGGAATTCCTCATGGCCTTTTTTCAGGGCAGGGTTAATTAAACGTTGGCTGCCTCAGTAACTGTGAGAAGTTTCCAGTTACGACCTGTTTATGTGTCAACTCCATGTATCTATTCTTTTTAAGGATTTTTTTTACATTTATTAGGTGAGCAAAGAGCAAGACCTTCAGTTTAATTCAAAATTACACATTAGATAAATGAATTTAGTTATTTTATGTGTTAAACATTAAGCTCTAATTTAGCAGGTGGAAGATTTGTAACCAGGTCATAGATAACTTTGATGTACTTTTGTCAGGATTTAGAGGTTTGTTTTTCTAAAGTATTAAAGTTAAATAGTGAGGAAGCAAAGGAAAATTTGTCATGGCTTTGGGAAATTATCTCCATATAGATACTGCCCATCAGAATAAATTAA
This sequence comes from Phascolarctos cinereus, assembly GCF_003287225.1. Taxonomy (NCBI): domain Eukaryota; kingdom Metazoa; phylum Chordata; class Mammalia; order Diprotodontia; family Phascolarctidae; genus Phascolarctos; species Phascolarctos cinereus. The sequence continues at coordinate 144,253,121 of NW_027555625.1, forward strand.
ATTATCTTTCAGACTTGTTCAGTTGACAGCATAACGCCTCCTGTGTTCTACATACTGTGAAGTATAGTCATTCGTGCATAATTACTGGATGAATTAAAAGTATTACAAGCATAACTTATAACACCTGTTGGGTCACGAAGGCAGACTGTGTGCTTATTCAGAAGTTTCAAGTTAGGTAACTAGTGTATTGGGGAAATTTTAAGTACTTATAAAATTTTAATTGACAGACTTACTGAGTGTCTGTCCAAGGTTGTACATTAAATAGAAGATAAGCTGTTTGAGAAAAATCTCTGTTGTCTGGTGGGAGAAGACTGAACTTTGAATAGCAGGAGGAATTTAGCTGACTAGATCAGGTGAGAAAGATTGTTTCAGAGGTTAGGGAACATGCAAGAGAAATTCTAATTAATACTAATTGCATATTAAAATACTAACAACATTAATATTATGTATACACTGCCTTTTGGAGATAGGGAAGAAAACCCATTAAGGTACAGTTTTTTACCATTGAGGAATTAGTTTATGATCTACTTGAGTAAATAACGTACTAAATAGATTAAACAGTAATATGAGGTATTTTGTCATTAAGTGTCAGATGAATGGTATAGACAGTAAATACTATGATACTATAGGAGTTTTGGGCCTGGAGTCAGGAAGACCTGAGTTCAAAGGTGGCCTCAGACACTAACTAGTTGTGTGACCCTGGGTAATTCATTTAACCTCTATTTGTCTTGATCCACTGGAGAAGGAAATGGCAAACTACTCCATGAACAACATTGGCATGCTGTGGTCCATGCGGTCACAAAGAGTCAGATGGCTTTGAGCAACAGTAACAACAACAAAGAAGTTGAGTTGTTTGAAAAAGCTTCATGGGGAAAACTGAATTTCAAGGATGGATAGGATTTGGATAGGCAGAGAATTAGAGGGAAGGACCATTTGGATAGGTACGGCCTACGTGCTGGAGCCTGCTCATAGCAAGAAGCCTACTGTTAAATGTTCAGCGTGGGCATTTATACCTTGGAAATCGGTGATGCTATTACTGCGCTTGATTTATTATTTTGTTAATTGGCTTAAGTGATAGAGAAAATGTTAATGCAGATTAAATTTAAAATTATGTCATGTGCACATTTTGGGGGGGAGTATGATTGTTAAACATTGACCAGCACACACCTTTGGAGAGGAAGAGCAAAGTGAAGAGACAGGAATGAAGAAGTTGTTTGAGGGGTGCTGTGAGCGTATTACTAGCTGGCTGATACGTAAAGGTTTTACTTTGTGCAGCAGGAGATAAGGCTGGAAAGGTAGATTGGAGTCAGCCTTGAATTCTAGATAAAGAAATTTAGAGAATTATTTTCTAGGTGCTCCCAATAAATAACAGTTTTCATAGCTTCATGTATAACTCCAGAAAGAAGCAGGAAGGAAAAAAATTGTTGATGATTAAATAAAAAATTATAATAAAGAAATTTCATATTTTATGTGTAAGTATCCAAATGTAAAACACCATCAGTTAATTTCAGTATAATAAATGGATCAGTTGTTAAAGGTACTTGTAAACTTTTTTCAATGGTCTTCATGAATTCTGTCCCCTAACCACAGTCAAATTAGCCATCTTTATAGGCACTAGAAAGCTCTTGGGGATTCTTGAAAATGAGATAATAATATAAAATTTGGTAGATATGAATCTAAAGCCTTGGTTTCAAAAAACCTACTGCACAAGTACAAGATAGGGTAGGTTGCCCTGGCTAGACAGCAGTTTATTTAGGGGTTTTAGAGGATTATAGGCTTAATATGAGTAAAAAATGTGACATGGCAGCTATAAAAGCAAATTTAATCTTAGGCCATGTTAATAAAAGCACATGGGATCCAGCAAAAGGAGGTGACAGTTCTTCTGAGGCAGCTAAGCTGTGCCACAGTGGATAAAATGCCGGGCCAGGAGTCAGGAAGGCCAGGGTTTAAATCTGGCCCCAGATATTGTTTGTGTAACCCTGGCAAAGTCACTTAACCTTTAGACAAAGGTTAGTTTCTGCAACTGTAAAATGGATATGATAATGGCACCAACCTCCCAGGGTTGTTGTGAGGGTCCAGTGAGATAATATTTGTAAAGTGCATAGCACAGGGCTTGGCCATGATGTATCTGGAGTGTATGTTCACCTTGGTGGCACAGCTTAGAAGAGCATAAGCAAGTTAGTGAAGGTGACTAGAGACCATGCCATCTGAGGATTCCTAGAAGGAAGTTGGAATGCTTAACTTGGAGAGCAGAAGACTTAAGAGGAGTACATGATTTCTATCGTCTAGGTGCTCCCCTAAGACTTCTGGAGGGATTAGTGTTCTGTTGGGCCCCTGAAAGTAGAAAACGGCCATGGGTGGGATTTATGGAGAGGCAGGTTTTGATAGAGTATAAGGAAAAAAATGTGTAGCCACTAGAGCTGTCCAAAAGTAGAGCAAGGTAGTGGTTTCCTCAAGTTGGCTGGCAACTTTCTGTATGTTGTAGAGGAGGTTCTTGCTGAGGTGCAGGTTGGACTCACTGACCTCTAAGACCCCTTGCAACTCAGGTGAAAGCAGGAACGAAAAGGGGGAAGGGTCAGTGGAGTAGGTTGTTTTGGAACTTTGAAGCCCAAATTGATGATTTAAAATTAGATGGAGCAGATAATTAGAGACTGAACATAGGGAGTAGGGAAATTGAAAGAGTGGAATTATGAGTTTAAGTAACAGACATGAAAAAGAACTATGTGGAACATTCAGCATAGACTCAAAGCAGTGAGAATCCAGAAGAAGGGAATGAGATAAGCAGGAATTCCTTTGAAGGAAGACTTGGGATGTGCTCTCTTCTTCCCATGGAGAGTGTGGCTTCTTGAGGGCAGGAAGGTAATGAAAACATGTCTAGTACAGGCATTTTTCTTTCTATAGTACATATTCAGAGTCTATTCTTAAATCAGGAATAATGGTCATTTTAAAAATAATTATTTTATGCCAGATGTCAGGGCTGTGGATGACAATTGACAGAAATTTCTGCCTGTGTTTTCTGGAACAGAAGAGAACTGTTTGCTTTCGTCTACTTGATATCCTGATGGTGAATGAGACACACATCTACCACAACAATCTTTTGTTCTCACTGTCAGCTCAACAACTTGAATTTGGATTTACATAAATAGGGTTGAAAGGTCCCTCCCTCTTTTTTCTTTTATAAATAAAATTCTTTTAGATTGAGATAGTATCTATTTGAAGCTGTCATTTATATCTTCTAACTTTAGGGGTCCCTTATATATGAATACTACTGATATACTTGTTGCCATCATTAGGATATGTATTTTTAGTTGTTTTTCCAGTAGTGGTAATGAATTTAGCATTTATCTATCCATATACTTTTATCAGGTTACCCAATTACCAGAATCATACATTCTTGAGAAAGTTCGGTGGCATTTGGTGTAGTATGATATGGAACCCATCAAAGTTAATTGATCGACGGGCAGCTAGGTGGCGCAGTGGATAGAGCAGCGGCCTTGAAGTCAGGACCTGAGTTCAAATGTGGCCTCAGAGCAAACACTTGACACTTACTAGCTGTGTGATCCTGGGCAAGTCACTTAACCCCAATTACCTAAAGAGAAAAAAAATGCTACAAAGTTAATTGATCGATGTGGAGATCAAAACTGTGCCCTTAACTTTATCAATTCAGAGTGCTACCCATCTGACTTAGGCAACTGAAGATTCGCAGGAAAATTATTTGACTAAAAATACATTTAGTTTGATAAATAATTTTGAAGTTACTGTGTTGGTTTCTCCATTCCTGTAGTAGGTACTGTATGAGATTCAAAAGAAGCATAAGTCATGCTACCTGTCCTCAAGGACGTGATAAACACAAATTAAACATTGAAAGACTAATATATGCATTTGTTAAAGAACTCATTGTGTAGTGCTGACAGAAGCTTTAAGAGCTGAAACGGACGTGATATGGTTCAAGGTCACTTATGGGAGTTTCCCAGAAGAGTTGGGACTTGAGGTGGACCTTAAAAGATGTGTAGGATATGGCCAGTCATGTGTGGGTGGAGGTTGTGGGGGTCTGCCTGGAAAGAAGAAATGGTAGGGAGTTGAGGGAGATAAGGGTAAATAAGTAATTGGGACCATATCATAAAGGGCCTTGAAGGCAAAATTGGGAAATTTAGATGATAGGATGATACATTTGTGGCTGGAAGGGATTTTTGAGGTCATTTAGTCCAACCTCCTCATTTTATAGATGGAAACAAAAGTAGCTTAAATGATTGCCTAAGGTCACACAGGTAGTAAGTGACAGAGGCAAGCTCCATATTCAGAGTTCTTGGGAGGGAGAATGTGAGATGTTTGGGGCATACAGCTCAGTGGTATCATAGACTATTTTGAAAAAAATCACATAATAGAAGAATAAAAAGGTAGTTCAGAACTAATGTTGTCTCGGGTAAAGTAGGCATCTTGTGAGGTTATACAATTTCAGGAGTAGTGCTATTGTCCAGAACATTGTTGGAATTCCTCTTCTTGGATTACCTTCTCCCCCATAGTAGATTCTTTTGTAATCCTTTATGGTGACAAATTTTATTCTTTGAGAGTAAACTTGATTTTTGAAAAGAAGAGATTCAGAACCAAGTTTATTGCAAAATTTGAACTTTTGAAGTTAACACCAATTTGTGGTGAAGAATGTGATTACAAAACATTGGAACTGATTTTGTGTATGTGTGTGTTTTGTGTGTGTGTGTATGTTCTGAAAGTGGAGTTCAAAAAATATTTGAGAAATGGAAGTATTGGAATTCACGTGTGGCCTCCAACATCAATAAAATGATTCGCTTTTTTGGTTGTCAGGGTGTGTTCATGAAAAATGATTGCTTTATAGTTACATCTTGTATATGTTTTTATTTAAAGATAGTCCTAAATGAGAAAAATTGGACTTTTTGGGTTATGTCTGTTATTCATTGTAGTGAAAATTTTTTAGCATTAATTACATTGCTTTTCATTAGGAGTTTCACACAATTTTCATTTGTTTTTAGAAAATAGCTATCTTTGTAGTAAAGAAGAAAGTTTACCACTGCATTTTATAGAAATGGCAACCTGATTATTAAATCATCTCTTTGGCATTATTTTTTTCCTATTATCATACAGAAAAATATAGTAGGTTTTAATTGGATTATACTGTTCTTTTTATTGTAGTTAATCCACAAAAGCTTGACAGTCTTAAGTCTTCTCATTAGCTACTGTTAAACTAATATGTAATTACTTTGATTAGAAAATAATATACTTTGATTTATATAGAAGCTTCTCCTTAAGAGGGCCAACTGCTTCTCATTTGTCTTTATGATATTTCTTTGAAGAATCTTCAGGGATGCATGCCTGTTCCCATTTTACAGTTGGGTAAACTGAGATTGAAAGGATAGTTGACTTACCATAAGTCACCCACTGAGTCATTTATGAAACTTAGTGGTTCCCAGGTCTTTTAGTGGAAAGAAACTATTATTAGAACTTGGACTTTTTAGACTGAAGATTTAGATTCTGTTCCCCAAATCAATGATCTCTGAGACCTTCAGAGTCCCAGTAAAACTTGTGATTGTTGCCCCACAAGTATATTATGGCATATATGTAGGCATATGTGGGTGTGTCTGTGTATATATGGGGAGCATATGGTATAAGAGTATATGTTTTCTAGTTTATATACTGCATGTCTATACATATACATACTTGATCTTCCTGCTAGATAGAAATTGCAACAGGGAAATAATGGTTTAGAATGTAAACTTACACGTGGAGCATCAGAGATGGATGGTGGAAGATTATGAGCAGTATCAATGACAAAACAGTGAAGAGTGGGGGAGAGTGAAACAAGTCAGAAGAAAGCTCAATGTGATATCCAACTAAACCGAATCATGCCACGATCATTTAATAGATGAAACAAATAGTAGGGGAGGGGAGAGAAAACAAAATTTGTCAGCACTTCTATAGGAGCTTGCTTTTGTTAGTAAGCATTTATTAAGTGCGGGCACAGCACTGGGGAAACAAATCAAGGAAAGAGACAATCTTTGCCCTTGAACACCCAATGAGAAATTTCCCATTCACTGCACTCTTTGGATTCCACTCAGCCATCATTATGCCCCCACTCTGGGTACCTTCTCCTGGTAGATGCTTAGCATATGTTTATTGTATGGTGGGATTGTAATCTAATTGGGGGGGGGCAGCATGCAGAATAAATAGGAAATAGTAATAGGACAATATTAAGAGAGACTGGGAAAAGCTTCTTGTAGAAGGTAGGATTTTAGCTGGGAATTGAAGGAAGCCAGAAAGCAGAGATGAGGAGGGAAAACATTCCAGGCATGGGGAACAGCCATGGAAAATGCCTGGAGCCTAGGTAGAGATGGAGTGTCTTGTTCATAGAGCAACAAGGAGGCCGGTGTCATGAGATCAAAGATTATGTGGGAGAGTATAAAGTATAAGCAGAATGGGAAGGTAGGCAAAGGGGGCTATGTTTAGTAAGGGCTTTGAACTCCAAAAAGAGGATTTTATATTTAATCTTGGAGGCGATGGGGAGTTACTGAAGTTTATTGTGGTGTGGGGGTAGGATCACATGGTCATACCTCCACTTTAGGAAAATCACTTTGGTGGTTGAATGGAGGATGGATTGAATATGGTCAGGGGGACCAACAAGTAGGCTACTGCAATAGTCTGGGTGTGAGGTGATAAAGGTCTGTACCAGAATGGTGGCAGTGTCAGGAGAGAATAGGGTGTGTTCAAGAAATGTTGCAAAGGTGAAACTGACAGACTTTGGCAACAGATTGCATATGGAGAGAGAGATAATGAGGAGTTAAGCATGAGACCTAGGTTGTGAGGCCAGGGGACTAGGAGGAGGATGTTGCCCTAGGCAGTAATCGAGAATATAGCCCACATGAATAAAAGTTCTTTGAGGTCCTCAGTAATTTTTAAGAGTGTAAAGCATCCTGAGACCAAAAAGTTTGAGAGCCATTGCTCTAAAGTAAGGTTTCTTAACTTTTTTTGTGTGTATAGTGGACCCCAATGGCAGTCCCATGAACCCTGTAAGACCCCCTTTTAGAATGTTTTTAATTGTATAAAATGAGAATACATAGGGTTATGAAAGAACACAATTACTATACTATCATCAAAATATTTTTAAAAAAACTAAATTCATAGACTCTAGGTCATCTGCTCTAGAGGCACCACCATTCTCCTTTAATCACTTCTTTTCGATCTACTTTTCTGGTTCTTTTTCCATCTTTTTATCAACCCCTTAAGCTGAATGTTCCTTGGTGTTCTGCCCTTGATCCTCAGCTCTTGGCATTCTCATTCATTCCTATAGTTTCCACCACCACTTCTGTGGGGATAATTCTCAGATCTCTATTTCTGAACCTACCCTTGCAACATCTCTTGCCATTTCTCCCCCCTCGTCTTTTATTCTGGCAGAATAATCTTGAATAGAATTTTTTTTGGTAGCTTACTAATATAATATTGTGTATTATCATTATCTGCATTTTATCCCCCTTCTAGAGTAAGCTTCATAAAGGTCTGTGTCCTTCACACATTAGTATATATTTGCTGAGTGATTGAGATCATGATGTTCCAACACCAGATCTGGCAATCAGTTATTAGATTGGGCTGCTGAATTTTCATAAAATATATTGGCGATAAAAATATTAGTAAAGAAATTGCTAGGACTTGTTAAATAGGTTGTGTGCTTCTTATAAGAAAACTCAGTAAACTGTTTAGTTGTAGTCTTATGACTGAGCAAGAGGCTATTTACAGAGTTCTGAAAATCCCCTCACCTACCCCACGAATTTTAAAAAATACAACAAAACCTACCACCTTGCCTAAAGTTGCCAATTTTTAATCTTATATAAACTATCCTTAAGGAAATGGAACACAAGGCTGGGAAATTGTAATTGTTATAAAGAGGTTGGAAGCATTCGTTATGTTTGGGATTATTTGCATGTCGTGTGTGGATTCCTGAGCAATGGGGGGGAGCTCATTTTCAAGAGGATGTCTGTTATGTAAATCAAGGAAAACTTGTCTTCCTGGACTTTAGATATAATTTGAAAGCAAATAATTTCCTGATTTTCTGAAGAAGCTAAAAGAAAGTTGAATGAAAACATAAGTTATGTAGGGTGTTTCAAAAGTCTAAGCTACTGAAGCTTAAAACTGCACTAAGACTTTTGGAAAACCCTGTATGTAGGGAGTATCCCAGGCCCAGCCCAAATTTTGTCATGATGTCATTCGGGAGAAAGCAATAGCTGATGTCTACATAGCTGAAAGTCTTGTTTAAAATGATTATTCGCTGTTAAATGATGACTCACTTGCTGGTTGGGTATGCAAGATTATCAGCTGTTGGTGTTTTCGTCTTTAACTCAAGGAATTAGCCCTAGAAAGGACCTTATTTGTTTGGCAAATGCTATGGGATCTATTATTATATTATTATTTTTAACAATAATGACTAATTATTAATAATAATGATAGCACCTGACCGTGATGCAGTATTTTAAGGTTTGTAAATGGGCTTTATGTACATTATTTCCTTTGATCCTCACAACTTCCTCTGGTGCCCAGGTAGGCACTAAAGGTATTATTATCCCCATTTTACGAGTGAAGAAACTAGGGCTTAAAGAGATTAAATTACGTCTCTATCCATGGTCAGACGGCTAGTAAGTGTTAGAAGTGTAATCAAACTGGGTCAAAGGTTTATCTGGATTCAAAGTCCAGCACTCTTAGAATCAGTGGTTCTGGCCAATTCACTCTCATACTTGTAACTAAAAAAAGAAGAAAAGCCAGAAACATTGCCTTCTCTTACTGATTTTAAGATAGCACCCATTTTTTAGTGTTTACTGTATCCCATGTGTAACACTTAAGTCAATCTCAACTTATATTTTGTATACCCAAATGTTAAGAAATTGCTATTCATATGCCCACTGTATTTTGATAGGTGTATATATATATATATATATATATATATATACTATTTTACTAAGGGAAATACATATTAATTGGAGTCTGAATCTTTTAAAGTTTAATGATGTTTGGTTTGGGTTTTTTTTTGGGGGGTGTATTTTCATTTTAAAATTAAGGCTCATAAAAGAATCATAACAGAGATTCATTAGAAGGATTGGACACAATGTTTCACTTCCCATCTTTAAAGTTAACAATCTACATTTATACACTACTTGTGTATTCTGGGTACTAAAAAAGGTTTTGGGTGTTTTTTTTTTTTGTCAGTGGCATCCTTGTCCTATTTGGCATTTTGTCAGTGACTTAATTTCATTCGGACAGCTAATAAAAATATTTTATGGTCCTAGCTCTGAGAACCTTAGAATCTTATAGTTAGAAAGGATCTTAGGGGTGCATCTCGTTTAATAATATCTGGAACATCTCTGACAATTGGGCATAATAGCATTTGCAGTTGGACAGGTAACTATTACTAGAAGATGTTTAGCGAACCTACTACCTCCTGTGGCAGGCTTTAATTTGTAGGAAGCTTTTCTTCACGGAGCTAATCTGCCTTCCTGCAATTTCCACCTATTGTTCCTACTTCTGCTTTCTGGGACCTAGCAGAACAAATCTAATCCTTTTTCAATGTGACAGTCCTTCAGATACTTAAAGACATCATGTTCTCTCCACCCCCAGCTTTTCTTTTTCTATGCTTAACTTTTCAGTGTGCTCTCTAATCCCTTCACCATTCCTATTAGTTATCACTGATCTGCTTCAGCTCATCAATATCCTTCCCCAGTGGGTCATCGAGTATTTATTAAGTCCCTACTATGTGCCAGGTACTGTGTTAGAAACACAAAAACAAAATGAAACAGTCTTTTTGCCCAAGGAGCTTATATTCCCTTGGGGGAGACATGTACATAAACACATTCTGAAAACGCATTGCTTAGAACTGAACAGAATATTCCAAACTTGTTCATGGAATCATAGATCTAAAGCAGGAAGGACCATAGATGACATTTAGACTAATTTCCCTCATTTTACAGATGAGGCAAGTGTAAGCTAGCTAGGTTAGCTGATAGGGCAGCAGGAAGCAACATCCACCAGCGTTTGAACCCAGGTTCTCTGATGCCAAATCCAGCAACCTTTTGGAGGCACCATAGTACCATGAAACATGTCGTTGGAGTGAGAGGACACATGTTCAAATCCCAGGTTTGCCACTTACCACTGGTTTGATTTGAGCCAAGTAACTTAACCTCTTTTAGCCTTAGTTTCCTCATTTGTAAAAGAAGGTTGATCGAACTTTAGATGTTCTCTAAGGTCCTGGCAGGTTAAAAATCTGTGATCTCATTCTGTTGTTTTTTGCTTGGGCATGCTTTACTGATGTCATCTGTTCTATCCACACACTTAGAAGTCCTAGATAGGAAACTTTCAGCTTTTTTTTTAACATCCCTAAACAAAAAAGGATTAGCTGTTTTGTTTGACTTTCTGACCTGAGATAACATAGAAGATACAAACACAATCTAACAGCTAATCCAAAAAATGATTTGACCCTGAGGAGCGCTCAGCTGTGCTCTCTTCATTCATTTAGTTGGTTCCCAATTTATAATAGGTTGTGTTCCAAAAGTACATTTGTGAGATGGTTCTCTGGAACTTGAATTGTATCCAAAGAAACAGTGTTATAAATGGCAGTTAGGTTCCCAGATCCATTCCCAGATTTAATCAATGATGTTAGCTAACTGTTTAGTACTTTTCTCTCTTCTATTGGAAGACATTCCAAGTTCCAACTGTGACTTTGCAGAAGCTAAGAACACATCTCCCCCAGCCTCTGTAAAAGCATTCTTTCTGACTTTTCCTCACTGCCAGGGGAGCCCTGTTCCTGTCCATAGCACCCTAGCAATGGAGGGCAGTCTTTAATGGCATCTCCATTCCCAGCTACCCAAACCTGGAGAGATTATTTTCTGCCCTTTTCCACTCTCTTCTGATTTAATTCAAGTAAGTGAAAAATTAATACCTCTTCTATTAGGCTATTTCCTGTTGACATACTTCTCTACTGTCTTCTGATTTAATTCAAGTAAGTGAAAAATTAATACCTCTTCTATTAGGCTATTTCCCATTGACATATTACACAGTAATCCTTTTTGAAAGGAACCCTAGTTTGGCCCCTCACCCACAGTCCGTCATTTGGACTTAGGATGGGAATCTTTCTCATGATAGAGTAGTGGTGACAAGAGGGACCTCCTGTAGTGACATTTTGTGTATAAGAGATGTTTTTAAGTTGGGTATCAGTGTTTCAAAGACTGACTTTATTATATAGTTCTGAAATTTAGGAAGCAAATTATTAGATAATTATTTAAATTATAAAAGGATTTTTTATGAGGGTTCAATTCAATTAAACAAGTATTTATTATGTGCTTACTATGATTTAGGTACTGTGATAGGGGTGATAAGGCTCTGCCCTCATGGAGATTAAATGGGAAAGAGAGGAGAGGGATACAGTATATACACTGATAAATAAATTCCAAATATATACAAAATAAATGCAAAGTAGTTTCTGGGTAATGGGTACTAATAATTGGGAGAAATCAAGAAAGATTTGTAGAAGATGGCTTTTGAGCTGAGTCTCAAAGTGAGTGAGTAGCTCCAAGCAGTGAAGGTAAGGAGGGCATTAGGAGCAGAATGGTGAATGGACATATAGAATGTTGTATACAAGGAATAAGTAGCAGGTAACTAGAACTTATAATGCATTAGGGGAGGACTGTGTAATCAGCCTGGAAAGACAGTTTGGAACTAGATTGTGAAAGGTTTTAAATGCCCAAACTGAGAAGTCATGTATTCTTCTAGAGGGAATAACAAGGCTTTCTGAGCAGAGAAGTGACAGGGTCAGATACATGCTTAAGTAGTCAGTTTGGCAGCTAGCTGTGTGGAAAATGGATTGGTAAGGATGGAGGCTAGATGCTGGGAGATCCATTAGGGACTGTGAGTGAGGGGCTGAACCAGAGTTTCTTTCAAAAAGTTCTGGTGTGTAATACAGGAATATAGGGTTTAGTTTACCAAAATTTAATTTATTCATAATCTCTCAGGAGTGGATCTCTTTATATAAATCAGGATACACAGTACTTAAGTATATACACAAGCTCCTTTGTTCAGATTTATCCTTTTCAAGTAACTGAGTTCCTAGATATTTAGCATGTGGTTTTGAATCGCAATGAGTAATCCGCAGTCACTAATATAATTACAGTCAGCTCTGGGTTATGTACAGGTATTATTGGCTTTCTGGATTATTTGCTGTGACTCAGTCGCTTATCCTCAGTCTCTCTCTCTGTCTGCTGGCTTCTCCCTTACTGTTTACAGACAAGTCCATGGCTCTCCCGTCCTCAAAAAAATCCTCATTTGATTCCTCCATGATCCTATGATCCTATGATCCTATTCCTATATCCTATTCTATGATCCTATATCTCTTCTGCCCCTTGTGGCTAAACTCCTTGGGAAGGTTGTCTATAAGAGACAGCTCTTCTTAACTCCTTGCAGTCCAGCTTCTTACCTCATTCCACCAAAACTGCCCTTTCTGAAGTTTTTTTGTTTAGTCATTTCAGTCATGTCAGCCTCTTTGTGACTCCACTTGGGGTTTTCTTGGCAAAGATATGGGGGTGTTTTGTATTTCCTTCTCCAGCTTATTTGAGAGATGAGGAAACTGAGGCAAACAGGGTTAAGTGACTTGCCCAGGGTCACATAGCTTGTAAGTATCAGAGGCCAGATTTGAACTCAGGAAGATGAGGCTTCCTGACTTCAGACCTGGCACTCTGTCCTCTGTGTCATGTAGCTGCCCTTCTACAAGGTTACCAGTGATCTTTTTTTTTTCCAGTGATCTTTTAATTGCCAAATCCCAAAATCCAATGGCTTTCTCCTCAATCCTCATTTTTTTTTCGCGTCTCTGCAATCTATGACACTGTTTATCACCCTCTTCTTGATACTCTCTTGTTTCTGAGTTTTTTGGTTTTGTTTTGTTTTTTTGGGGCAATTGGGGTTAGGTGACTTGCCCAGGGTCACAGCTAGTAAATGTCAAATGTTTGGTCTGAGGCTGGATTTGAACTCAGGTCCTCCTGACTTCAGGGCTGATGCTCTATCCACTGTGCCACCTAGCTGCCCCTTGTTTCTAAATTTTTAGGATACCACTTTCTCCTGGTTCTCCTATTACCCAATTGACCACTGCTCAATCTTCTTTGCTGGATCCTCATCCAGGTTTAGTATGAGAACACTGGGCCTGAAGTCAGGAAGACTTGTCTTCCTGATTTCAAATCTGGCTTCAGCTACTTACTGTTTGTGTAACCCTGGGCAAGTCACTTAACCCTGTTTACCTCAGTTTTCTCATCTGTAAAATGAACTGGAGAAGGTAAAGGCAAACCAGTCCAATATCTTTGCCCTCTAACCATGTGTTCCACAGGTCTCTGTCCTAGTTACTCTTCTCTCCATATACTACTACATTGCTTGATGATCTTTTCAGCTCCTGTGGCTTTAAATCATCTCTATGCTGTTGATTCTCAGTTTTGCTTATTCTGATCTAAACTCTGCTGATGTCTAGTCCTGTATCTCTGGATGCCTTTCAGACATCTTAAACTGGTTGTCCAGTAGACATCTTAAAACACAATGAGTTTAAGAGATCACTACATGAGATAGACTGAGAAAAGAAGAACCCAGAACACAGCCTTAGAGATAAACCACAATTAGTGGATGTGATGTGGTTAAAAGTCCAGCAAAGGATATTTAAGAGAGGTCAGGCGTACAGGAGATGAACTGAGAGAGTAGAATAGTGTCATAAAAACCCATGGAATAGAGAGTATTCATTCAGGAAGTGAGAGAGGGTGTTCAGTAGTTTCAGATACTGTTGAGAGATTGAGAAGAATGAGAATTGGGGGGAGGTCCCTTAGGTTTGGGAATTGAGAGAACATTGGTGTCTTTTGAGAGTACATTTTCATTTGGATGATGGGGCTGAATACCAGATTGCAGAGAGTTTACAAAAGAATGGAGATGAAGTGGGGATGCCCAAATGTAGACATCTTTTTTGAGGGTAAAAAATTTTAGGTGAGAAGAGAAGGGAAGCTATTAATTGAATGCAGGCATGGTAATATATGATGAAGTTTTTTTTTTTAAGAATGAGAAGACTTCGGTGCATTTGTAGGTGGCAAGAAGGAACTAGTAGATATTGAAAGACTAAAGATTAGAGGGAGAGAATGGTTGAAATGCTGAGGAAGACAGGGTATGGGATCAAAGGTGCACGTCTAGGGATTGCCTTTGGCAGGAGTAAAGGAAGGGGCTATACATACATCAAGTGAATTAGAAAAAAAATCTATGCTTTCTGGATGGTGCGACTTGGGATGTATGGGAAATTAATGTGAAGTAAAAACAAAAGGCACCTTTTTTTTAAAAGGACCCTATTAATAGGGTATTACTAAGAAAGAAAGATAAAAATTAACTCTTTGAATCTTAATACAATAGTACTAATGCCCATACAGATTAAGACATGGCCTGCTAGTCATCCTCTGTAGGATGGTTTTAAAGTTAGTTTTATTTTCTTCTATTTGAAAGATTCCTTTTCCGTTCTGGATTTGTTTTTCAGTATGATAGATTTGATGTAGATAACAGATATTTCAAGAAACCTTTGTAGGAACTTGAAGTTGTTAAAGCTATTTAGTATGAGGACACTGGGCCTGAAGTCAGGATTTCAAATCTGACTTCAGCTACTTACTGTTTGTGTAACCCTGGGCAAGTCACTTAACCCTGTTTACCTCAGTTTTCTCATCTGTAAAATGAACTGGAGAAGGTAAAGGCAAACCAGTCCAATATCTTTGCCAAGAAAACCCAAATGGGGTCATGAAGAGTCTGATACAACTAAAAAATGACTCAGCAACAATAATTGCTTAAAATAAACATGTTTTTCATATTTTTTTCCTCTACAGAATTTGACCTGCATACCAAATGTGTGGTGGATGTTGATGCAAATAAAGTTATTCTTTACCCTGCAAATACTAATCTTTCTAAAGGAGATGTCAGGTAAGATAAGAAATAAAATCAGAATAATTCCATTTTTAGGTTTGGTTTGAGATTTGACGTCACCTGTGATAACTTAATTTAACGAGAAGGTATTGTTGAATGCTCTCTGGAGCAGTGATATTATGCTAATAGACAATATGATGATATGCTAAATCATGTATTGGTAGCAAAATTAGTAAATGGAGGTGGTGCAGTTGGTAGTGTGCCAGTCCTGAGTTCAAACCTGGCCTCAGACACTTACTAGTTGTGTGACCCTGTTTGCCCCTCATCTGTCAAATAAGCTGGAGAAGGAAATGGCAAAACACTGCCATACTTTTGTCAAGAAAATCCCAAATGAGGTCACGAAGAATCAGACAGGGCTGAAATATGACTGACTAAAACTTCCTTGTTCTAGAGCAGTGGCGTGAAACTCAAATAGAAATGAGGCCTCCCAATTGCATTTTAATGTTTCAGGCTGCACTCAGGCAAACCATGTTTACCACTGCTGTCCTAGAGGAAGCTAATAATCTTCTGGGAGAGATAAGGCCAACTCATGAAACAGTTAAAAGGTAAAATAAGGAGTGTGTGTTTGAGTGCCAAAAGGAGCGGTACAGAGAGTAAAGGGCAGTAGGAGTTCAGAAAAAAGGGAGTGAACCATGAAGCTGGAGTAGCTGGGAGGGAGGCTTTGTGAAAAAGGCTAGATTTAGGAGAAGTCCTAAAGGTCAGCCCAATGTTTGAAGGGGCAGCAATGTTGAAAACATTCATCTTGTTCCTCTCACTTGGAATATACCCACCTCTTTGCTTGTCTGGTGTCTACTCATCCTTCAAAGCCCAGCACAAGTCCCCTTCCTCCTTGAGGCCTTCTGGGCCTGTTCTTTCCTTCCTTTAAACTCCTGCAGCACCTCAGTCTGTAGAATACAGCTTAGCCCTTGTGTGCGCTTACATTGTTAGCCGTTATTTGTGTCTTGTGTCTCCAGTGGATTGCAAGCTTGTCTAGAGTAGGAACCATTCATTACATTTCTTATATTACATCCCACAAACAGGACCCCCCCCCCCCCAGGGCTGAGAACATAGTTAAATTTGTGTTGATTTATTTGTGGAAAGAACAGCCACAACCAAAGGTAGTGAGTGAGTGGTGGGGGAAATGCCCAGAAAGTGAGCTGTACTTGGAAAATCTTGAGATAGACATGACTAGATTGGTTTGTGTTAGAGATAAGCAACTTTGTGTTAGTAATAGCAAGAGATAAGGTTGTATTGGTAGGTTGGGGCCAAATTGTATAGCACCTTGGAATGTCCTTTAAAGGAATCTAAGCTGCCTTTTGCAAGGGAGCCATTGAAGATTTTATAAACAAGGCAAATCCTTGATCAAACAAGATTTTATTTATATCTATCTATCCATCTAGATAGCTAGATATAGATATATAGATAAAAATATTAAGCAGACCTCATTACAGAATTATGTAAATGTGAATTGTGAATTGCTCAATGATGGTAGTAATTATAAATTTTTTTGTTTTTATTTCTTAACATTTGTGTTTTTATTTTGAGTTCCAAATTCTCTCCTTCCCTCTGGCCCCTCGCCACCCATTGAGAAGGCTAGCAATGTACTACCATATGTGAAGTCATGAAAAAGATTTACATATGAGCCATGTTGCCAAAAAAAGGGCAAGAAAAGTAAAGTGAAAAAGATATGCTGCAATATGCATTCAGAGTTTGATAGTGATAATTTAAGCTATAGGAGAACACATACAGCAACTTATCTAACTTTGTATCTCCCCTTCTGTGCACAGAGTAGTGGGCACTTAAATGTTGGCCAAATTGAACTGAAGATTTTTCTGTTCTAGTTGCAATGTATAAGACAGATTGACTTGGGAGTCCAGTTGACAAGCTATTACCATAGTTTTGTCAAGGTGGCTTTTGAGGGTTTGGACTAAAGCTGAGGGAATGGAAAAGAAGGGACTGCCTCAGTGGCTGGTACGTAATGAGTATTCAGTGAATATTGGTTGATTTGATTTGAAAACTTTAAGGAATTAATAGGAAAAATTAATAGAACTTTGCTGTTAACTGGCTTATCAAAGATGAATCTTAGGTTTGGGGCCTAGATTAGCCATGTAGTCCTTAGTTATGCTTGGAAATAGTTACTTTTGGTAACATTAATCATTCTTAGAATAATTTTTAGAGTTTTTCAGCTGAAAAATTCGATTACTGTTATATTTGATTTGATAGGTGGCCTCCTTCAGAGTTAGAGAGTGTTTGGTCTGGAGATGAGAAGATTAAAAGAGATATGATTATTGTCTTCATAGCTAGAAGAATGTTATCTAGAAAAGGGAACAGACTGGTTTTCTGGTATTCTAGATAACCATTATGTTATTCTGGGCAAGCTACATGGCCTGGCCTGGACTTGGGAACACTTGAGTTCAAAAGTGGCCTCAAACCCTTACTAATTTTGTGACCCATGGCGAGTCACTTAACTCTGTTTGCCTCAGTTTCCTCATCTGCAGAAATGACCCAGGGAAGGTCTTCTCTAGTATCTTTGCAAGAAAACCCCCAAAAAGGATCATGAAGAGTTGGATACAACTGAAATGACTGAACCACAACAATAAGCTGTTCCAGAGCCAGTGTGCTTGGGAGTTGCAAGGTGACAGACTTCAGTTAAAAATATGAAAGTACTTTGTTGGGACTAAGGTATCCAAAAAATGTAATGGGTTCCCTTGTCAGAAACTGATCTTTCCATCACTCTTAAGTCTCTTCTGTTCGGTGATTGAATACTTGTGAGGTGTATAAATGACAATGCTTGTAAAATGCAGGAGGTTGCCCTAGATCAGTGCTGTCAGACTCAAAGAGAAATGGGTCCTTGGAGACCACATGTTGACTAAGAAAACCTCAAATTCATATTACCTTACATTGGATTGCATTTTTATCTGTGTTGTTAATAATTTCCCAATTATATTTTAATCTGGTCCAGGCTGCACTTAGGAGTTTGTCAGCCAGCAATAAGTTTGACTTGGTGACCTCTAAGATTTCTGCTAACTTCCAAATTCTTTGACTAAGTGCCAAATGAACCTTTTATGATTTTCTCATGAATCTTGAAAACGGTTACATTGAAGCTTTTTGTCTAGTACCATAGGAACATTTTCAACTTACCCCTGCCTTATCATTGTTTAATATGACATGAGGATAGCAAAGTGCACATTGTAAATAAGTAAATTGAAAGCTTTTATTTAGCCTTTATTTGCAGTGAATGTTGATACTCTTCTCAGAAGATGAACATATTTATTCTCCCTTTTATCCGGAAGCAGCAGTTGCTGATTGAGGCAATACAAAGACCTGCTCCAGGTTGGCTGGGGCTGGGGCTGTGCTGTGACCTGTGCTGGACTGAGCTCCACTCTTACCTAAGTGTTTCAGACTTTTCCTGCTGACCTTCCAAGTTCTCTTTGGTGTCTGTGGGTTGAGAGCTCTGGAAACTGCTGCTGCTGCCAGTGATTCAGTTGCCCCAAGGCCTGCTCTGGGTTTGCTGAGGCCTGGTTTACTGTGGCATGCACTAGACTGTGCTTGTATCTCACCCTGGTGCAATAGACCTTTCTTGCTGACCTTCAAAGTTGTCTTGGGCTGGAAATTTGTTTCACTCCATCTTTTTGTGGGTTCTGCTGCTTCAGAATTTGTTTAGAGGCATTTTTAAAGGTACTTGTTGGAGTTTTGGGGGAGAGCTCAGGTGAGGCCCAGCCTTTACTCTGTCGTCTTGGCTCTGCCCAGGAATCTGTTTCTAATTGAGTTTGTTATCACTGGTCTAGTATGAGATTGTGGCACATATATAAGTAATACCCAGTAAAAGGATGGGCATGATGGATGAGTGAATGTGCTTTAACCAAGCTGTACTCCATCACTTCAAATAACAGATGCACCCAAGTAAAAGGAATGGACAAATAAACTAAAGCCCTAATAAGGAAAATTGCCTCACTAAAAAAAGAAAAAGAGTAAAGAAATGAGTAAGCAAAAAAGAAAGAGTCTCCAACCCTTGAATAAATATTTTGGTGTTAAAGAAAACTTAAGAGGCTACTAGGTGGAACAGTGGATAGACCTTCAGTCTTGGAGTCAGGAGGACCTGAGTTCAAATGCACCCTCAGACACTTGACACTTACTGGCTGTGTGACCCTGGGCAAGTCACTTAAACCCAACTGCCTCACCAAAAAGCAAAAACAAACAAGAAAACTTAAAGGGAAGACATTAGAAGGGGAAAAAAATTTCCAAAGGTAAAACAGATCTATTACAAGTCTCTCCAGAGGGACTAATAAGTTCAGCAAGAGAAAGGATTTGGTATCCGAGGAAGATGAAGTTCAGACCAGTAAAGGAAGAGAAAATAAGAGACAACTGTCCGGAAAATTCTTTGGAGAGTTTTAACAAAGCAGTATGGAGAATAGAATGGTCCTGATTAAAGAAAAATGGCAGAGATGGTCAGATAATTAACAAAACAGAATTGCAAAATGATACAACTCGAAGATATTATTGATACAAATGAATTTATTATTAAAACAAACAAAAAGTTCCCCAGAATTGCTGTTTTAAAAAAAGATTGAAAAATATATTGCCTCTGGGAAATAAACCTAAATTATTGGAGCACTTACAGATTGTAAATGAGAGGCTTGATATGCCTTTGCTGACCTTCCCGTGCTCCGCCCCCCCCCAAAAAAATCAGGAGCAGTAGCAATGGTTTGAAGACAAAGTGGAAGCAGAATTACAGAACATTAAAGAAAGAAACATGGTGAAAAGAACATAGATTAAGAATTAGAAGAGCCATTATTAACAGTCATATGTTATAAACCCTCATTTTGCAGATCAGAAAGTTGAGGCCCAGAAAAGCTAAGATTAGAAGTAGTAAGTGATATAATCAGGATTCAGTTCCATGTTTTGGGATTTCAAAGCTAGTTCTTCCTCTCTCTCGCTCTTTTTTATACTTTTCAGTGTAGTGTAGTGAGGAAAACAATATCAGTCTTAAGTATATTTGCTGCAAATAGCATGGCAACCAACTATATGAAAGTCAGTCAGCTAGCACTTATTAAGTCAATCTCGTTTATTAAATGCTTACTATTTGCCAGGATACTGTACTAAGTACTGGAAAGAAAATTAATTGGTAATAGTTCATTGAAACACAAATAAATGGAAAATCATTAGGTATTAATAGTAGGAGACTTTAATTTCCCTCTCTCAGAACTGGGCAAGTGTAATAAATAAACAAAAAGGAAGTTAACTTGGAATAGAATGCTGAAAAAACTAGACTTGATATTGAGAAATCTGAATGAAAATATCAAAAAGTTTATGTGTCAAACAATTGTGAAACCTATACAAAAATTGATCATGCTCAAGGGTATGAAGCCAGAAATCTTAAATACTTCAAAAACATATAGATAAGAATGCAACAAAAATAGTGGTTAATACAAACTTACATAGAGATCAAAAAGATTTGTTAAATAATGAGCGCATTAAATAAAGAACATCATAAAGGTGCTAAATTATATTAAAGTATAAATAGTATCAATGCAATATAACAAAATCTATGGTATATTTAGCTATAGCCAATATAGACAGCAAACACATCGCTAAATAAGTAGATTAACAAAGAAAAAAAAGAGAACATAAAGAGAGCTGAACATAAGGAGAAAAAAATAAGTTAATAAACCAAAGAAACTTGAAAATTAATAAACAGAATAACAATAAATATATATAAACAAATACAAATAAATATATAATATACAAACATAATATATGAATAAATATATATAAATAATATATAAATAAAATGAGGAATAAAAAAATAATTCCCTTATAATAAAACAGCTTATTTTTAAAAAGACCATCAAACTGAGACACTATTAGCCAGTTTTTATTTTTTAAAAGAGAAATAAGCCAAATTACAAAAATGACAACAGCAACAATAACAAATGAGAAAGGGAAATCACAACAAATGGAATAGAAATAAATTTATAAAGATTTATAATTACATGACAGCAAAGCAGAAAAGTTTAGTGAATTGGATTAATAAGTACTGAAACATAAAGTAGATTAGACAAAATAGAAAATAGCTAAATTATCTAACCTTAGAAAGAGAAGTAAAACAAGTCAGGAAACATTAAGTGCCTACTTCGGGCGGGGCACTATGCTAAACTCTAGGGATACAAAGAAAAGTCAGGACCCCTGCAAAAACAACAACGGTTCCTGCTCTCTAGGCCTCACAATTGAATGGAAGAGACAGTAAGCAAACATTTGTAGTGATAGGGTTGGTGTAAGCTAAATCCAGTGAGAAATACTCATGGACTAGGAGAAGAGAGTGTGTGTGTGAATTCAGTTTTTTTTTTTAATACACACACACACACACACACACACTATGTGCAAACGAGATA
This sequence comes from Phascolarctos cinereus, assembly GCF_003287225.1. Taxonomy (NCBI): domain Eukaryota; kingdom Metazoa; phylum Chordata; class Mammalia; order Diprotodontia; family Phascolarctidae; genus Phascolarctos; species Phascolarctos cinereus. Next base: position 144,274,480 of record NW_027555625.1, read on the forward strand.
TACAGGATACATTGAGGGTAGTCTCGGAAGTACAGCACTAAGCATTATGTACGACCACAGGGAAAAGGATGATTAAGGGTGTCAGTCATCTAGCACTTGTATCCTTGTGGACGTTAGATAATAGCGCTGAGGACAGACACAGAGGTATAAAGAAAGGCAAACCAAACCAACTGAAAAACCAGCTGGAGACTCACTGACTTTAACCATGCAAAAGGCAAGATAACATCAAATAATTAAGAAGCATTTAATAAATATTGACAGTATGTCAGTGACTGTGCTGGGTCTGGAAATATAAGAACAAAAGTGAGATGGCACCTGCCGTTAAGAAACATGTATTCAAATAGTAGCAAAACTAATGATAAATTTAGGAGGCGACTTTGATGTTGTTTGTTCAAGTTAATTCTCACTGTCTGGTTTTTTTTAGTCAATTGATAGGTAATACAAGGATGGAGTTGTATGGAAGATCATTTGCAAGAACTTTATTTTGCTTAATTGTTTAGTGGGCTTGCTTTTTTGCTGTTTATTTTACTTAGCCTATGATTGGTTTTGTTTGGAAAAATACTTGTGTATATGAAAAATATAAGCAATAACTACACCTCATTGTTGCCTGGAAAGGTGCGGTTTTTGGTGGAGTGGTACTTAGTGAGCTCAGGGTCAGTAAGCATCAGGTTCATGGGTTTTTGCTTTGTTGTTGTTATTGTGGTTTTTTACCTTCTTTTGTATTCTGGATGCCCTCTTAGAACATGGAGACAGCTGAAATTGCTTTATCTTTGGTGCATAATTTCTCTTTTGGAGAAGTTTGAGAGGTCATGGGGATCAGTGAAAATGTCTAACCCCCAGCAGTTTGTCAGAAAAAGACATGGTGGGGGGGGTGTTAATAGATCACAAGCTCAGTACGAGTCTTGCATTGTGATATGTCAGCCAGAAAAACTACTTTAGTCTTGGCTGCATCCAAAAAAACATAGTTTACAGGACTAAGAAGGTGATGCTAGAAGCAACATGAGACAGTGGGTTGAGTGCTAACCTTGGAGTCAGGAAGAACTGGGTTCAAGTACCTCATCTGACATTGTCTATGTGACTGTGGGTAAATTTCTTAACCCCTTGTTTGCCCTAGGCAACTTTGTAAAACTGTAACTTGCCAAACAGGTGCCAGTGTGCATTGTTTGGAGTTTCTAATACTATGAAAGAGATGCAGGCTTTGAGTGGGAAAAAAATTTCCTTTGTACTCTTGAGTCCATGTTATATGAGGATAAGTTGAAAGAACTGGGAACGCTGAGTTTGGAAAAGAGAATGCTATGTTAGAAAAAATGGTAGCTGTATTCAGGTATGTGGAAGGCAGTCAGGTGGGTCATGTTAGATTTGGTCTGTGTGGCCCCAGAGGTCAGAACCAGAAGCAGTGGAGGTAGGGAGTAGAGTTGCAAAGAAGAAAATTGAAGCTGGATAGCAGAAAAAACTTTAGGAATGCTAAGAGTCATCTCAAAGAGGAGTGGGCTCCTTCAGCAGGTAGAGTGACAAAGGCTAGATAACCACCTGGTATAATAGGGATTCCTTTTTGGATATGAGTTGGACTCTAAATGCTTCCATTCTAAAATTCTGTAATTAATAGCGTACAGCAAGTTGTTGCAATTGCTGGCCCTCAGCAATCCTTTATATTCTGGGAAACTATCCAGTCTTTTCACTGGAGCTCATTCAGGTATATACAGTCAGCCCACTTTGGCCATTCCACCCCACTATCCTTATAAGGAAGGATCTGTTACAAGGAAAGTACTTGGAGTCTTAAGATCAGCTTCCATGGACTCCCATGGGCCCCCATGTGGACCAAAAGTCCCTGGCCTAGCCTCGCTGGAAGACCATAGCTTCTGTAAATTATTTATTCTAATCATATTTGCATCCCTTGGACCTTTCAGATCTTTAGAGTTCTGAGCTAGACTGTGAATTAGAATAAGGGAGGAATGAGGCTTCTTCCCTCTAAGACTTTCCAATCTCAGAGGGATGATTAGCATCTGCTGAGTTAATGGCAGACCTGAGAGTAGAATACCAAGGAGTCAGCCACTAGAAATCTTAACACCAGGAGGTGTTAAAAATCACAGAATGTTAGTGTTGGGAGTCCATCCACCTTCATTTTACAAATGAAGAAACCGAGACCCCAAGACATGAACAAAGCTCAATATGACTCTTATTCATCACACTCACTGTTGCTTTTTCAGTATACTAAAAGAGAAGGATGGCATTCATAGAAGATAAACGCATTTATTTCCTAGTGTTTCCTGGGACTAACCCTAATTAATAGTAACTCTGAAACTGAGACAGTATTTTGATACAATTGAGGATGCTTAAAAAATAATATTGTTTGAGGATCCTTTTCAATAAAACAAGTCAATGCTATCATGAAAGTATTTCTTTTTTATATTTTACTGTATGTTATTGGCCAGTTTTGCTTCAGCAACTATAGAAGGAACATCTTGTTTCAAATATGTTTTTGTATTTGTAATACAAATAATGTAAGTTAAGTGGAGAAAAATGATTGTATAGTTGAATAACTGTTTTTTGGTCAGACTTGTTAATGAGAACAAGTGGGGTATTTATTTTTATAACCTATATCTCTTTCCTACTCCCTTTTCCTAGCTCTTTTGTTAAATATTTTTATCCCAAAATGGGGAAAAAGTATAAGGGAGGAATGCAAGTTTTAGATTCCAAGTTGCTGAACTTCTGAGCTGGGAGAAGAGGGCATAGCCCCATTTCATTGCTTGTGTCTCCACATAGGTTGAAGGCCCATTTGGGAAGTGACAGTCCTGTAGCTTGTAGAAATTGTAGGAGGGAGGTGAAGAAGCAGATAAAACAGAGGTTGAGGTAGATGAGCAAATAAAAAAACCAGCTTCCTTGTACCTTATAAAGGAGGCAAATATCTGTTTGTTTTTCAGTACCCTGACTGCCATGGCATTGACAAAGTACATGATGCCCTGAGATATGCCCTGGTTACTTTTTTAAAGCAGAAGGCAAAGGATAAGGTGAATTATATGGGTAAAATATTTGTTTTGATTTTTCTAATCATAATGTGGGAGGATACATAAGGAAGTATTCAAGTCAATCCAGTCGTTCAGCAGGTCCCTATGCCTGGGGAAAATGAGCAGTTTAAAAAAAAAAAAGAAAGGATGAAATCAGGAAGTCTACTAACCTGAAAATCCTGCCTGTTCAGAAATATTCCATGCATCATCTTCCATGCAGCTGCCCCCAAAAAGGGAGCACCTGTTAATGAAGTTGCTTAATTTGGGCCACCAGACTGTTCCTTTGTTATACTGCTTGTAGTTTGTCATCATTCTTGTTCTCTGTGTGATGTGGAGGAAAGAGGAAGGATTTAGAAGCTGAGGATGTAGGCTCAGCTCTCATTCTTACTGCTCAGTTTGCCTTTGGGCAAAGCATTTCACTTTTTTCTGTGCCTGTTTTCTCATCTAGAAGATGAAGCAGTTGGATTTTATCAGTGGTATCAGACAGATCCCTGCAGCTACATATTGGCTTAGAAAACTACAAATCAACATTATCTATGTTGTATTTTTATTTATTTTGTTAAACATTTCTGTGCACAGATAGATACAAAGATAAATAATCATAGTCCGTCCCTTCATGGAGTTTCTACTTTAGTAGGAAAGAAGCTCTTTGGGAAGTTGGCCTAAGAGGGAAATCATGGTTGATGTATGACTTGAATTGGATCTTGAAGGAAGGGAAGCATTTCATTAGATGAGGATGGGGAGAAGACATTCCAGCCATGGAGGACAACCTGAACAAAGTTATAGGGTCCACAACTAGAAATCAAGTTCATCTAGTTCAATACAATGGCTGAGAGGCAGCAGGCCCCTGCCAGGGGCGTGTGTAGGGATCCTTGGTTATCTGTTAACTGGAGTATTGAGAGTCTGAAACGGAGGAGGCTGAGATTGGTATCTTGGAGTTATTATGTTGGGTGTTTTATTAAGCTTTCACAGAGTTGAATAGAGAACTAGGAAGTTTACCAAAGGCTTTCCCTCAACAACCCTGTGGTAAGGTAGGTAGTTCCAATACTATTATACCCATTTTACAAGTGAGGAAACCAGAGCTCTCAGGTTGTGACTTCTCTAAGATTATATAGAAAGTCAATGGCAGAGCTAGAATTTAAATCCAGGTCTTCTGACTGTAAGTCCAGCGCTCTTTCCACTATATCACAGGATTTCCCCTTAACATGTGTTAAATTAAAATTACATATGAGTTTAAGCAAGAAATAGAATTTAATAGGAATATTTGTATCTTAATCTAGCTTTAAAAAAATCTTTTTTAAAAGCTCATTTGTAACGAACTTATATTCCCTCATACTGACTAGGCATAGCTGGTAAAAATTAAAAGCTTTCTCATATGATCAAATTAACAGTAATCCTCTTTGACCTAGATTCTCTGACATTTTAAAAGTGTATTAGAGTCAAGGCCAGCTCTATGTGTTCCTGAATGGTTTTTTTTGAGAATGGTTGGCGTCAGCCTATCGGGTGTTATTTTATTGATCCTGACTGCCTCATCTGACTCTGAAATATATTCTTACATTCTCATAACTAATCTGAGGTAGGATACTGTCTCTAGAAAGTTTTATTAATATATAAATCTGCTAAATGAGGAGAGGGGAAAATTATAGCATTTACTGACTCATCAATAGGAATTATTAGTTCCTCAGATTAATTGGAGAACAGCGTACAGGAGTACAGCACAAGTAGGACGGATAGAGCACTGGACCCTGAATCTGGAAAACCTGAGTTAAAATCCAGCCCATAGCACTTACTAGCTGTATCACCCTGGGAAAGTCACTTAAGGCAAGTCTGTTTACCTCAGTTTCCTCAACTGTAAAATGGGGATCATAATACTTACACCCACCTCACAGGGTTTTTGTGAGGATTAAATGAAGTGATATTTGTACCCTTTTTACCATCAACCCTAGTCTTTTTCGTGCCTCCTTCACCAAGCTGTTGGCTCTTTTTCCATGATTTTCTCGCATCACTCTCATTTCTCTTGCCAATTTTTCCTCTGCCTCTCTTACTTGATTTTCAAAATCCTTTTTGAGCTCTTCCGTGGCCTGAGACCAATTCGTATTTTTCTTGGAGGTTTTGGATGTTGTAACAGTTTTGACTTTGTTGTCTTTTGAGTGTGCGTTTGTCACCATAGTAACTTTCTAGGTCAAATTTTTTTTTCTGTTGTTTGTTCATTTTTCCAGTCTATTTCTTGACTTTTAACTTTTTGCTGTAAGTGGGGCTCTGCTTCCAGGGTGGAGGGCACACTGTCCCAAGCTTCAGAGGTTTTGTGCAGCTGTTTTCAGAGATAATTCTAGGGACCTGTAAATTTTCATTTCCTCTAAGATGGTATGATCTGTGGCCTGTGCTCTGGCCTGTGAGTGACCGTAAGCACTCTTTTTTGCCCTGGAACTGTGACAAGGGTCCCTGCTCCACTGCAGCTGCAAGCTGGGGTGTGCTAGTGCTCCTCCTTGCCCTGGGACTGCCACCCAGAACTGTGATTCAGATCCGAGTATAGGCAGAGCAACAGAGTCCCATCCCTGGTGCCAGCGAAGAGACCCCTGTTATCGCCTTCTGACCAGTTGTTTGCCTGCTTTACTGTCTGTGGGCTGAGAGCTCTGGAAGCTGTGGCTACTGCTGCTGATTCAGTGACTTCCAAGGCCTGTTTCTGGTTTGCTGTGACCCGGTCTGTGAGGGCACGACCTGCACTGGACTGTTGGCCATTCTCACCCGGGTGCGACAGACCTTTCCTGCCAACCTTCTAAGTTGTTACTTTTGCTGGAAAATTATTTCATCCCATCCTTTTGTGGGTTCTGCTGCTCCTGATTTTGTTTTAGGGCATTATTTAAAGGTGATTGGAGAGAGCTCAAGTGAATCCTTGCCTTTTTTTAGTCATCTTGGCTCTACCTCTTTCAGTGAAATAATATTTGTAAAAAGTGCCTAGCACAGTGCTTGGAACATAGTAAACACTAAATAAATGCTTTTTTGATGACTTATCTTGAAATTTGGGAAAGATACAGATCATGAACACTGCTGCTTAGGGTATATCCAGATAGAGTAGTGGTGGGAGGAGACAGAAAGGGAGAGATGATTCTTAGTTTGCATAAAGGTTGCCTCAAAAAGAGAAAAAAATGCCCAAGAAAATATTTATCTGCTTCACAATTTTTGCAGTGGCCTAATCTAAAGGTATAGACTATGTCTTCTTATATTGCAGTCCTCTAAGATTGGCACACCTAAATGTGCTGATATCTCTATGGATGCTAAGGTGTGTATTTTGCAGGTCTGAACAAGGAACAAGTAAACTTTCGTATATATTTTAATTTGAAAATGTAATAAAGAAACTCATTTGCATCCTAGGTTCTGAATGTCTTTTCTGATTTGCTAATTGGTGTGACCTACCTTTGTATTATAATAAATCATTGCATAGATCTGTCTTAAAGTTCCTCTTACTGATTTTTTCAGACTTCAATTCAGCAAGCATTGCTTATTCTAAGGATGTCCTTCATAACCCTTGTTCTTGAGATAATGCAACCTAATGAGTTAATCTCCTTTGATCAACTAAAAATTCTGTCCAAATACTTTGGAACTTGTCTTGCTCTAGAGGTCTCTAATTTACCTCCTAGTTGTTTGCATTTCTTGCTTCTCAAATTATCTTGAATTTACTTGACTCTTGTTTACATGCTGTATCCCCAAGTAGAATGTTACCTCCTTAAAAGCAGGGGCTGGTTTTTATTTTCATTTGTATCCCCAGTGTCAGCCCAGTACCAGCCCAGTGCTTTGCAGATAGTAAGTGCTTTTATATTGGCTTCTCGTGCTAGTTCCAGGCTGCCACCATCTTCATGATGATCTGTGGCTTTTACAACAACTCCAGGGCTTTTTTTGGGCCCTGGAAGCCAGCTGTTGGTGGCCAAGATGCATATCATGAAGTTAGCAGATGTGGAGAAGTTAGTTGATGAACTAGCTACACATGCTATCTCTTCATGGAATGATATTTGTAGGCAGTATTTAAGAATCCAGCTTGGTTTTGGCTTTGGAATGAAATTCAATGCAACTAATGCTTTAAAACATATAAACAACTACTAAAGAATGTTGAGGGTGGTGTGTACTGAAGAATAGCAAGAGAGCAGGATGAAGGGTGAACACTCCAAATACATTGTTAACCCATATAATTGAAGCCATAAGACAGATTACAAAGGAACGGGACTTGACCGATTCACTTAGTTAAAGTTGTGCCTATGATAGATCACATGGACACAGAGGAATTGAAAGTGAGGCAGTTAATTAAATTTTGGAACTAGTTTTGTTGCCCAAGAATGAATTTCACAATCGTGGAATTTCAGGTTTATTTGTGAAATTTAAAGTAATACCTTCTAGCTTTTTCCTGCTATTAAGATTTTTCTTAGAAATTGATTTGTGCTCATCAGGACAGGTGGCACAAGACTTTATTATGAGGCTGATAAGACTTACATGTTAAGAGAATACACTTTGTGAGAAATCGACATAGCAGATTTAATGCATATTTGCAGAGCCTAACACAGTATCCCGACGCTTACCTGCAGTGGGGGGAAGTATATGAGAGGCAGCAGTTTCCTGAACCAGTGGTACCTAACCTTGTGGCTGCACATGAGAGTCTATGCGTGGAATCTAAATGAAGTACCTTATGACAGGGAACTCTCACCGCAGATGACTTTTGTGGGCTAGGAAAGAGTTGTTTGGAACAAATAGTACATAATTATGTGTCATATCACAGTAGATAACTACAAGCCCAAAATAGTAAATGAGCGGCCCATTTTCTGTAGCCTACAGCAGGGCTTCTTAAACTTTTTCTGCTTGGGACCCCTTCAGCTCTTCTTAAACTGTGGGTCGTGACTTCCGAGACCCACAGTTTAAGAAGCACTGGCCTACAGGAAAGAAAATGAAAGCTTGATGTAGACAGATTCTGCTCACCTGCTGTTGCTATCATCTGTCCATAGCTATCCATATCTAAAATTAATTGGGAGTTGAGCTGAAGTTTTGAGTTGTCATACAGTAAGACCTCATAGGTTTTCTGTGTCTTAAGAAACAGTCAAAGGCAGTGGGCTTGTAATTACCACAAGTAATTATTGTCTAGCATGAAGAGATTAATTAACTGAATCTAGTGGTTCCTTATAACTTTCACAGGTTTCCTGGAAAATAAAAGATTATGCATTTTGAAACCATTCCAATTTTAGCTGTGCAAAAAAAGTCACTTGTGCAAAAGTTAATCTTACATTTTGTGTTTACAGAATAAGTTTATATTTTTCTCCGAAAAGTCATTGTGCTAAATGGGCTTTTAAGACAAAATGTTCAGAATTAGAGTAAAAAAATTATTTTCAGAATTTCAAGGTATGCAAACATTGATACATAGTGATTAATGGTGCGAATCTCTGTACTGTGGTCTGTTCCTGGAAGTCATAGTATCTGAACCACTTTATGGCTTCAACTCATTTTGTAAAGTAGATGCCTTATTTTTGGTTCTGTTGTATTGATGTTTTTGTGCTTTTACTGTATTTGATACCTTAATATGAATAATTATGCTGAAGTTGGTGCTAGCGCAGAGAAATTTCACGTATTTAGCTTTCTATCAGATCTGGCATTGAGGGGAACCATATTCTGTATTAGGTACAGATGCTAGTTTTTTTTCTTAAAATTGGATTGTTAAAGAGGGAGAAGAAAATGAGGGAAAATATTTTCAAAATAAAACTTAGTTTTTGAATTAAATTTTCAGGTTTCTTTTATGACAGGAGACCCAGTTAAGAAAAGAATAAACTTGAGACAAACTAAATATTGGATAGCTTTAGAGTGAAGTGCAAAAAGTAAGTGAAAATTTTAATTCAGTAAACATTTATTAAGTGTCTACTAAGCACTGGGCACTTTGCTTAGCACTGGGGATGCAAATAAGAAAAGATAGCCCCTGCCTTCAGAGAGCTTACAATCTAATGGGGGGAAGACCATACACTAAAGGAAACTTAAAAGTATGAGGGGGGATTTGGGAGATGCTGGGCTTGTAGTTATCTGTTGTGATAAGACGCATAATTATATATTATTTGTTCCAAACACGATCTTCATTTTTGTAATTGAAGAATAAGTGAGCAGTTCCTGGCCTCTAAAAAAGGAAAAAAAAACTATTGGATTTGTGGAATGTATATGCAGGGACCGACAGGGCCTTGCACAATTTCATGTGGTGAGTACCATAGTGCTAAACTGTTTGTAATATCTTGCCACCTTTATTACCATCTTCATTGTGTTAAGAACTATGAATCACAAAAAGAAGTGAAAGAAATTGCTTGGATCTCAGCTTAGAGAACTGACCGGGGAAGTTAGTTTTAGTGGTGACATTGCCTGACTAACTGCTCAGCTGAATGAGTAGGTCCTGGTTGAGCAGTGAGGGAGAGAAAAGGAGGAGGTACCAGGGGTTGATACCTGGCATATGGGAATGGATCTCAGGCTGAAGGGAGGGCTAGTATGTGGCACTTCAACTAGGAAGAAAGAATGCATTATGCATCCTGACAAATTTATCAAATATTTATAAAGCCCTAAGTATGTGCAGGGCATAGTGCTAGGGAAGCAAGGACAAAAAAAAATGAAAAGTAGCCCCTGCCTTCATTTTACTAGGGGCTTCCAATTAGTGAATAGGTAAATAAATCTATAACCTGAGAGAAGAAAGTGTTAACTGGGAGAATGTGGAAAGGCTTTCTTAGGAGGTTTTAAGGATTCTAAGAGACCAAGTCAAGAAGGTACAGAGACAGAATGAGGAGTTAGGAATAGCAGAAAGGGCCAATTTGGCCTGAAGATAGTGCGTGGATGAAGGGAAGGAATGTAAAATATCTGGATGGAAGGTTAGGTTGAAGTCACATTGTGAGGATCTTGCTATTTGTTCACATGGGACTATTATTGCCTTTATGTATAGTTGAGTATAGTCTCTACATGTGTGAAATGGAAATTTATTGTATTTTCTGTAACTTTTCTTCTCGCTGAGTCTGTTAGTTACACATTTGCTTTCGGCAAGCTTTTTTTAATTGTCTGATTCATTGTGCTTCTGGTTTCTTTTGATCTATAGTTTTTGTCACATTACACAGCATTTTATTTATTAATATAATTTTTTCATTAGATTTTAGCCATGTGGGTTAAAAGATTTTAAACAATGATAACAGGAATTGGAAGCTGTTAAAAGATAGGGAATGAAGAATGCAAACTGATTATTCAGCCTGTCCAGTGTGGTTGGATCGGGCATACTGGTAATACCTTTGCATTATTGTATTGTGACATCACACAGTGCAGCAAAGAAAATCATGAATCTTTTTAAAAGCATTTTAACCCAATAGACACTTAATGGTACTTTACTTTTGATGAACAAAACACTTAGCCACTCTGGTTTTTGTCTGATGATACAATAGATCATGCAGTCTGACCCCTGGCAGATCACTGTGTAGGTTAGCGTGTGCTTGGTACAAGGGCCTGAGACAGTGTGGTACAGCAGAAGGAACCTTGGGCAGCATTTTAGGAGGCCTGGATTCTGGGCTTGCCTCAGTTACTAACTGGTCTTGTGACCTTGGGCAAATTGTTTTATTTCCCAGAGATTTTATGAGTATACTACAAACCTTAAAGTGTTCAATAAATGAGAGTTGCTGTGATTATGATCTCTCTGGGACTGTTTCCTCCCTTATAAAATGCAGGAGTTAAATTAGATGCTAACTAAAGACCTTTTCAGACACTGAAGTTTGATGACTATGGGAGATTTTATTTTCAAATCCATATTTGCAAAACAAAGTAAGTGGGGGTTTGACAAAGTAAGGCCAATAGTAATATTTTTGGTGAATCAAAGAGAATGATAGTGCATGTGAATGTTCTTAAAAAGCCAAGTAAAATAAACTTCATAACTATAGCCTTCCTTCTTATTCTTAGGTGAGAGTGTTTAAAAAGTAGCTATAATGAAATTCTCAGGCAAAGTATTTTTTCTTCTAAGTGGAGTACAGAGAACTTGGGTTTTCTGCCCTGCTGATTTCCAGTCCTCCCAAAGCAGATGGCTTTTCTCACAATGATCCCCTCATCCATTGCAAAGACCTTCCTGCCTCTCTACTCATCTGTATATGCCAGCTATTTTGGAAAGCCCAGATCAAGTCCCACTTTCTCCACAAAGCCTTCCCTAGAAATTCCAGTCCATACTGATTGTGTAGTTTCTCTAATTCCTTCTATTGTACTCGTTATATGCATCACAATGAGTACTTCACTATACTGCTTTCTTCAGATGGTTCATTTATGCATAGATATTTCTAATCTCTGTGCCATTATAGTACCCAGCACTATCCTAAGCATGACAGAAGTGCTTGAAAAAGACTTTCTGAATGATTGTTATTTGTTACTGAGGAGGATAGAATTGTGAGAGGGACCACCATAGCAGAATTTGTGAAATAAAGTGGGTTGGCTTGTGCTACCAGTTTTCTTACCTCTCATGGAATGGCTAATGAGATACATAGAAAATGTTTGTAAAGGTTGAGTGTATCTATAGAGAAGACAAAAAGGGTAGAAGAAAGCTAAGTTATAATTCAGCTCTGCCAACATGCTGATCAGAACAGATGCCTATGGGGGGAGGGGCGGGGAACGGACAAGTAATGACTAAACCCTGAGGAAGAGATTGGTTTCTCCTTTGATTCCTGCCGTGGTTGACAAGAAGGGGTTCCCATGGGGAGAGAGAGAGGAGGGCTTCAGGCAGATGAGTTCTCTTAGTAGGAAGGCCCCATGTCCCTACCAGATATGCTTAGAAGGACAGTGAAATTAGAAATGGAGGACACAACATGATAGATGTAAGTTTATCTTTCAACAAAACTAGAATCTTTAAAAAATACTGATGAACAGTGTTGTACAATTTAAAATAATTGAATTTAAATTTTATTTTTTTATTCTGCAAAAAAAACCCCAACTCCTATCATTTTTAAATGTCAGTTGGGTGGCACATGTTAGGGGTATAAGTGAGAGTAAGTCCTTTTGCTGGATATCTGATAATTGATTTAACATTCTGAATCAGGACTTGCATGCAAGTAAGTTTTCCTGACTTGCAGGTTGACCCTTTGACCACTGCAACGTGCCACTTGTCATAAATGCTGTCTCAGATGCCAGTTCCAGATCCTGTGATCCTTTGTATGAACACATTCCATTTGTGCCTGTGTTTTCCTGCCTGTTGTGGATCACTGGATGCTAATATCCGTCTTAGACATTATCCATACTTGGACAAAGCTTCTGCCTGTACCTCCCTGTTTGATCTGGATTCCTGGACATTGACTAGAGTTGACCTGTTTCGCCTCTGAACCTTTCCTGTTTTGTGTTTGGCTGCAGACAACAGGCTGACTTTGCACTCTCTTTACTCACTGTGCCTGATGGTGAGTTCTTTGTGTACAAGACTCTCCATGCATTGTGCCTTGTTGGGATGTGGTTGCTTTCCTAAAACCTTGCTCTCCTGTCTTGTTCCTTGTGACTGAGTATGTGCAATGAAGATTTGCGCTTAAGAATTAATGAGAATTTAAATCTGTGCTTCACTTACTGGGGTCAAAATTTCCTATAATTTGTAGAAAGGCCATGGAATTGGGGATTCTCTGCCTGGTGCTAAAAGGAGCAGGATGACCAAGCTGTCATTTCAGGTGGTACAAGACAGTTCTGGGAAGACTCCAAGGTTTTGACTTTCAAGTAGATTCTTTGCATTCCTGTATAAATTCAGTCCAAATCCTATGACAACTTGTGTGTGGCATTGTGTGGATAACTAAAGTACTTCTATAACCCAGTCGATTGCTAATAATTTCTCATAATCTGTTCAACAAAAGACCCCTGGAGTCTGTTACAGTGAAGTTGGACCTGCATTCACTTTTCATTTATTGAGAACACTTGGGTATTTGTATAACTTTTAATTGGTAATAACCACAGTGACTCAACCTGGTGTGATGGCTGCCACCCCCTAGATAGAAACCACCTATGTGTCTGCCTCAGGGTTGTGACTTTCCTCTGCAGTGTGGCAACTTGCATAATGTTCCTACAGTTCTTTTTAGTATTGAGGGAAGTGGGGGTGAGTTACGAGCTGTTGTTTTTATTGGCACTCAGTGTTCAAGGTTGTCTTCTTACTTTAAAAGGAATAAATGATGCAAGTAGAGTATGGGATACTTTGAAATGCTATAAATGAAAGTCATCTCCCCTAAAGGTGATTTTGACTTTGGATCTCTCTGTTTACAGAAACTTGTGTTTTGTTTTGTAAGTATTAGAAAGAATGCAAGGTAACTAGGCTAGCATCAAAATGATATTTGAAATAAAGGAGAGAAAATGGAAAGTATTCTCTATTGGGTTTTATAGGAGCTTTAAAAAAAAAAGACTGACTAGTAATGCTTTCTTCAGTCCCTCTAGGTACTTGTTTTATCTTTCAAAAAGCAAAGCAGCTTATTATGCTTTCTTTCAGTGGGAAGTTACTGAAGAGAGTTCTGAACAAAATATTAAGACTCAGATTCTAGTCCTGCCTGTGTGTGACCTTGGGCAAATCATCTCCTCTTTGGCAGCCTCAGATTCTTCCCTGTATGCAAAATGAAGTGGGTCACACAGAGGTATCAAACTTGCAGGTTGTGCATAGGCCTGCAAAACTCCTGAGTGGGCCTGAGCCGAAATAAAGTATAGCTGGGAATTGTTTAACAAAATAAATAAAAATGCAGTACAACGTAGATAATCTTCATTTGTTTTTCTACATTAATTGTGGTCCACAGAGGTCTGTTTCTATTTGAGTTTGACACCACTGGACTAGATAATCTCTAAGGTCCTTTCCAGCTCTAAGATCCTATGATCTTAAGCATGTATTTATTCACATTATCCTGCCAAAGTCATACTTTTCAGCTCTTGTCCTTGTTTGCTCTCTCCAGTTTGTCTTTGCTCATGCTAACCTTCACCCTCCCCACCTCCCCCACCACTGCCTTCTGTTTTTGAACTATATGTGATTTCCCAGGAGGGCTATTTATATAACATAGATTAGATTTTGCAAATACCACAAATGAAAATTGTCTCATTTGCTCAGCATCCTTATCTTGTTGCTTCTCTTGCTTACTTAACTCTGTCATATTTGGGTCTATTCTAAAGTATGTTTGTTCTGTTATGGCCAGAGATCAAATATTGGTATTGATACCTCTTTGAATTATAACAAATATTAGAATAAAATCCACCAATATCATGGGACCATAGGTTTGTTGGATGAAGCCAAAGAGATCATCTAGTCCAGGGGTGGGGAACCTGTGGCCTTCTAGGTCCTTTGGTACAACCTTTTGACTGAGTCCAAATTTTACAGAACAAATCCTTTTATTGAGGGGATTTGTTCTGTGAAGTTTGCATGCAGTCAAAGGGCCACACTTGAGGACCTAGAGGGCCTCAAGGCCACAGGTTGCCCACCCCTGAGTACGTTTCTCTCCTACTTGCAGCCAGGTGGTGCAGTAAGTAGCGCAGTAGACCTGGACCTCTCTGCAGCCTTTGGCACTGTTGATCAACCTCTCCTCCTTGATATTCTCTCCTAGTTCTCCTATCTGTCTAACCGCATCTTGCTCTGCTTTGCTGTATCCTCATCCAGATCCCATCCTCTAACTTGTAGGTGTCTCACAGGGCTCTGTCCTGGGCCATCTTCTCTTCTCCTTCTATACTTCTTCACTCGGTAGGTATCTCATCACCCCCCATAAATTGAATTGCTCATGATTCTGAAATCTACCTGTTTTGCCCTAAGCTCTCTGCTGATCTCTCTTCTTACATTTCCTGCCGTCTAGTAGATGTCTTAAACTCAACACATGCAAAACAGAATGTTCCCCCTTTCCCCCCAAACTTCCGATTGCTGGCTGAGGGCACCGCCATCGTATCTTACACCAGTGTCCCAGGCTCTCAACCTAAGAGTCATCCTCAGCTCCTTATTATCTCTCATCCCCCATTTCCGGTATGTTGCCAAGGCTTGTCATTTTCGCCTTTTAAACATCTCTCAAATATACCCCCATATCTCCTCAGACACTGATACTATTCACCAGAATAGGCCCTTGTTATCTTAAGACTATTGCAATAACCTGCTGATGGGTTTCCCTGTCTTTCCTCATTCCATTCCATCCACCCTTTGGCTGTTGAAGTGATTTTCCTAAAGTACAAATGTGCGCATGTCAGCCCCTCCCCACCTTCATCAGTAAACTCCATTGGCTCCCTGTTGTGACATATAAAAAATCTGAGAGACATGGTTTCTGGGTAATTAATCATTTATTACTCATGCCAGCATATAATTAATAAAAGGGGTCAGTGACATTCTTGAATGCCAGAGACCCCTCATGGAACCCACTCAATGCTTCTGTGCCCTTAGAAGAGTGGATGTTCCTGAGGGTGGCAGTCAACTCTGATTGGTTAACCGGTAACGAGAGAATAAATATTATAATGAGAGATGGGTTTATTCTAATGAGAATGTGACCAGGGATGTGATTCTGGTCTCACATTTTGGTTAAAGAGACTAACCTATATTCACATCAGCCGTCTAGGGTAATCTAGACAAAAGGGAGGATCCACATTTTCTCAGACCTGTCTGAGTAAAATACAGTGGCCTGGAATCCGTCAATTCAGCTAAACTAAAATTTCTTTACCTTTTGAATGCATCTGAGTTTTCCCTCTCATTATCAGCCCTGTACTTCAAAGGCTGCCTGAATAACCTACTCATTTCTGAATGAGGGGGTAGAAAAGGGGAAAAACCTTGGTCCTAATTCAATAATAGGCTATTAATATGGGAGAGAAATAATCATTTCTCTCACCATCGCCTTCAGCATCAAATGTAAAATCCTCAACTTGGCATTCAAAGCCCTTCATAACCTAGCTCCTTCCTACCTCTCCATTCTTCTTAAACCGTGCTCACTGCTGTATACTCTTTGATCAAATGATATGGCATCCTTGCTGTTCCATGAGCAAGGCATTCCTTTTCTTGGCTTTGGACATTTCTCTTGCTGATTCTTATTATTGGAATACTTTCCTTCCTCATTTTTACCTTCTTACTTCTCTGGCTTCCTTCAAGTCCCAACTAAAATCTCGTCTTGTACAGGAAGGTTTTCTTTTATTATTCAGTCATTCAGTTGTTCAGTTATGTCTGACTCTTCATGACCCCATTTGGGGTTTTGGAGTGGTTTGCCATTTCCTTCTCCAGCTCATTTTCAGATGAAGAAACTGAGGCAAACAGGATTAAGTGACTTGCCCAGGGTCACACAGCTAGTAAGTGTCTGAGGCTAGATTTGAACTCAGGAATATGAGTCTTCCTAACTTCAGGCCAGGTACTTTATCTACTGCCAACCTAAGCTTTCCCTGTCCCCTCTTAATTGTGGTGCCTTACCTCTCTTAAATAGTTCCTATTTTTCCTGTTTGTAGTTTACTTTGTATAGATTTGTTTGCATGTTGTTTCCCTCATTAGATTGTGAGCTCCTTGAGGGCCGGGACTATCTTCTGCCTCTTTTTTGTATCCCTAGAGCTTAGCACAGTGCCTGGTGCGTAGTAGGCACTTAATATAAGCTTATTGACTGACTGATTTATAGTAGTTTGTTCAAGGTCCAGTAGTCGGTATGTATCAGTAGGCCTAGGTTTTGTAGCTCAAAGGCTGCCTCTTTAATGTATGAATGACATGAGATAATATATATGAAATAACACTTTGAAAAGTAAAAAATTACTGTGCAGATCCAAAATAAAACAAATAACTGTGTGAGTTTGAAAAATATTCCCACCTTTTCTCCTGCCTTACACTGGAGATAAAAACTGAGACAGAATTCTTTCTCTGTTGATCAGAGTAAATATAATTTAAAGCTGAGTCACAACATGATGTAACATTTGGAAAACACTCCATTGGTTCAGATGTAGTCATGACTTGAAGGTGGTGGCTAGAGTAAGTAGTAACTAACAATTACATAGTTCCTTTTTTAAAAAATAAGTTTTTATTGATATCTCCATTTATGTAATTCTACCTATAATGAAAAACATTTTTGTTAGGCAGAAATCACTAGGAAGCAAAATTTGAGAGCTTATAGTTTATTGTGAGAGCTAATATATCCATTTCAGTATATGCGGAATCAAATATGAGGTAATTTTAAGCTGTTGTAAAGGCTTTAAATAATGGAGTGAGGAGGTTGCATTTTCTCCTAGAAGCAATTATGGAACCACTGACGATCCCTGGGCAGTGGAGTACATAATGTGTGATTTAGGAAGATTGTTTTGTCAACTGTGTGGAGGACAGTTTGGAGCAGGTAGACTAGCAGGAGACTATTGCAGTATTCCCTGGAAGAATTGAGGAGATTTTGAAGGAAGCTGTGAAATCTGTTATTTCATCAGTCTGCAGTTTCTCCACTGGTACATATCACTCTTTTCACCTGTTCTCATTCCTGTTCATGCTTTTCTCTTAAGTCCTCCATAGAGCATCTATCCTGCTTACTTCTGGTGCCTTTTCCTATCTTTCCTTATTTAATTCTTCAGCCACCTAGAATTTTTGTTTCTTTATACTTATGAATTACCTGTAAACGTAGCATTACTTTCTCAGGCTAAACATGCAAAAGGTGCTTGACATTCCTAGGTGAATTCCCTTTAGAGTAGTGTGATCTCCAAGACAGATGTCTTGTGCATCTATCTTATGCTATGCCTTTGTCTTCCTCCTTCTGTCTTTCACATTCAAAACTCCCCTTTACAGATTTAATCTCAGCTGCCCATTTTTCTGCTTAAAGCAATTAGCAGTAATGTCTGAACAAGATGATCAATAAATAAGTTTAAGTCTCCCTAGATTTTAAGATGTTGCTTGGTGGTTTGGAAAGAGCCCTGTATTAGTAGTCAGAAAACCTGTATTAATCCTGACTTTGTCATTTATTAACTTTATGATCTGAGGAAGTCACTTACGTTCTCTAAAATTTAGTTTATTTGTAAAGTTAGATTCATCAGATGGTATCTAAGGTTCTGCCCAATATTTAAATTTTCTTAAGTATTCTTATCCTTAAAGGGGATTTTGTTAGACTGAGCTGGTGGACTGAGAGATATTTTTTAGCTGTTGGTTAGTCCTCTAGGAAGTTGTCACCCTCCCAATGTTAAACTAGTCCAACCAGGGGTTTACCGCAAATCAAAATTGTTTAGTAGCCCATAGCTATGTAGAGTCTTACTTTCTATTTACCCTCTAAAACTTTGCTAATGACAACACACCGAGTATATTTCTCTGACCTAGGTAAACTCGGTTGCGCTCTGTTATCGCAACACACTCTTTATCATCCCACGTTGGTACTTTGCTCATGCTGGTCCCTTCTTCTAAAATGTCTTTCCTGCTCTGTGAATTCCTAGCCATTCTTTAAAGCCCAACTCAAAGGACACTTCTGTGAAGACTTCCTTGTTTTCTCCCAGCCATTAATGATACCTCCCATTAATCTTCTGTTATCAAGTTATAAACTTCAAGAGGGCATGGACTGCATTTTAACCAAACTTGAATTTCCAGCACTCACCACAGTGACCTTCAATCAGCAGGCATTGATTAAATTCCTGCTATGTGTTTGGCACTGGGAATTCATAGTCTTTGCCCTTATGGATCTTACGTTCTGTTGGAGGAAACAGCACATGCACATAGTAGTACATACAAAAATATATAATATAAACTTCATACACACATATGCATACATATAGTAAATACAAGGTAGCCTTTATGGAATCAGAAAAGGCATATGGGGGAGGCAGAGGTATGGAGGGTGTGGCTAAGACCACAAAGTTCATGAAGAGAAGTAATAGATATATATAATAAGACTGGAAAGGTAGGGTGGGACCCAGCTATGAAAGGATTTTATGCTTCATGTTTGTTCCTATAGGCAATAGGCAGCCACTGGATTTTGTTGAACTAGGAGTGACAAAGGTATGCTTTGGCAGCTGTGTGGAGGATGAGTTGGGGAAGGAAGGGGAGACCTGAGGCAGGCAGATCAATTAGGAAGCTGTTGCTATAGGTCAGACAAGAAGTGATGGAAGTGATGAAATGTATTATAGAGATAGAATTGACAAGATTTAGCAGCTAATTAGCTGTATGGTGTCAGTAAGAGTAAGGAGGTGATGATGACACGCAGGTCGGGAATTTGGATGACTGACTGGAAGCATGAGGTGCACTTGACCATGGCATCATAGGGAAGTTTGTAAGAGGTTGATTTGGGGGAGATGACAATGAGTTCTTCTAGGACATGTTGAGTTTGAAATGTAACTTCTAAATGTCTGATAGACAGTTGGTAATACAGAATTGGAGCTCAAGAGAGAGACTAGGCCTGGTTGCATAAATCTGGGAGTCTTCTGTATAGGAAGGAGACTGACTGCGTGAGAAATGATGAGAGTGTAGAGAGAGAAGAAAGCCCAGGACTGGGCCTTGGAGGACATCCACAGTTGGGGGTCAAGTATAGATCTAGCAAAAGGAGACTGAGAAATATTGGTCAGACAGTTAGGAGATCCAAGGGAAAGCAGGAGATCCAAATCCAAAGAGGAATATCCAATGCTACAGAACAGACAGGAAGGATAAAGGTTTGAGAAGATACTATCAGAGTTTGCAATTGAGAAATCATTGGTGGGTTTGGAATAAGCAGTTTCAGTTGAGTCAGAAGCCAGATGTCAGGAGATTGAGGAGCAAGTGAGAGGAGAGGAAGTGGGGGAAAGTAGTATAGACAGCTTTTTTTAGGGGTTTGGGTTTGAAAGGAAGGGGAGAAAAAGAATGTCAGTTTGAGGAAACTTGGTAGGCACTTCAATTTTGAGGTGAATTAAAAGTCAGCTTTTAAGAAGATTATGAGTAGGTGCAGCTCCTAAACCATGGTCGAGATTCATCTAATCAGTTACTATCTCTTTTATTGATCAGTGATTCTTTAGTGTAGATTGCACAGTGTAGAAGCTGACTCATCCTGTGTGGTTTGTCTGCTTGTCTTTTCATAAATCTTCTATAAAGACTCCACTCAAATTTCTGGGCCCTTTTCTTTGGCTTTTTGAATATTTCATGGATCCCAGCGCTGCACTAAGTTATCCATCTGTCATTCTTGAGTTTTGCTTTATACCCTGGAGACAGAGTGCCTTAGGCTTTTCAACAGAAGGGAGTGGGGGGCACCAATCCTTTGCTTTCTCGTCATCGATAGCCTTGCAAGTTACTGGAATTATTCGTTTGGGCAGGGATTATTTAACTTTTGTCTTTGTATAGCCAGAGTTTAGTACAGTGTCTGGGACATACATAGTAAGGTTTAAGAAATGCTTATTGATTGATGAACATTGCAGTGTGTTTAGGTGAGAGGAGAGGTGACTCTCCAAAGTCATAAAGCCAGGATGTTTCACAGGTGAGGCCTGAAACCAGGTCTTCTGGACTGAAGTCTGTCCTCTTTTCACTATGCCTTGTTCCCTCTTTCTATCTTACTTTTATCTCAGTTAATTTTCTTCTTAGCACCAAGGATAATCTGGTGTAGTCAATGGGAACTCAGTAAATACTGTTTTTTATATTGTTTGTAGGTCTTTGTTTGAGGGGCATGAGGTTAATTTATCTGCTGGATTTTTGTCACTGACGGTTATTGCCAGTTGGAACAAAAACACCCCCAAACCAAGATTTAGATTCAAAATCATAGGTCTCAAAAGCAATAGATTCTGAAGAAGTTTAAGCTCTTGTACAAATATATTTCCTAAATTCATCCTATATATTCTTTCTATTAAGAGAAGAATAATCATCATCAGTTTACGTCAGCAGTTTACTAAAACAATTGCTTCTGACCCTTCTGACCCTTACTACCTTTCTCATCAACTTTGTTGTAAATAATAAACATAAAATCTTGAACTTTTTGTAGAGATTGGAAAATATATTTAAAACAGTTTACAAATACAAGCAGTTATTTTCTTTTGAATCTTTCTCTTTTATACTGACACAGTAAAGCCATGAATAGACAGTACACTGTATCTCATTACTTTGGGGGAAGCAATTGTTTGTTTTTTTTTTTTTAGCACGGAGAGTTAAAAGCAAAGTTGACCAGCCGGTAAGCATCTTGCTTCATTCATTTGAGGGATTTCTACATTGTGTGTACATCATTTTAAAAGTAATTATCTTTTTTTTTAACCTTTATATGGCATTTTAACATTTACAAGGAACTTTCCTCACAACAATCCTGAGGGATGTAATGTCACTATTGCTATCCTCAGTTTGTAGAAAAGGAAGCAGAGGTTCGTACAAGTGAAGCAGTTTGCTTAGAGTAACAAAACTGGTAAATGTCAGAGCTGAAACTTGAACCCATGTGTTCTGGCTATTTCCACCATATGATTTCACAACTGTGAGTGCTTCCTCCATCCATGCTGAGCAGATTTTTGGCAGATCATTGGAGATGGGGATGGTGGTAGGATGTCTTTTAAAAAAACAAACAAAGAAAAATCAAACATTTCACCATCTGCTGGCCTAGCCTTCTGGTCAAGCCCAAAAATACCATTTTAATAAAATCATTCTTAAAATGCTGTATATATTTTAAAATCAGGTTGTTTTTTTTTTTAAAAAGTCAGTAGCTTCCTGATAAAACATCAATAGTCATCAAATACTGCAGTGAAATTCAGTACAGTACAGTAACAGAAGCTGTGTTGTTGCCAGTGAAATGTGGGAAAGGAGAAGAAGCTTCAGTTCCCTGGACAGGCTCTTGGGCATTTAAAACCAAAACCAAAACCTCTGCTTACTGAAGTATTTAAAGATAGTTGCTTTGAATATCTCTCATTTACTGGTTCTTTGAAATTGTTATAGGTGTGTAATAGTTTTCTCATTTGTAAAATAAGAGGGTTGACTTCACAATTTTTTGAGTCTCTTAACAGCTTTCTCTAAATCTGTGTTCTTTTTAAGTGTTAGGACTTGGCTTGCTTCCCTTCATAGAAGTAGTAGACTATGGCGGTTGAATAATTCATATACTGTTAGCCAGAATTTATGTGTTGATTGGTTTTACCAAATTGCTTTTTTCTCTTTTTAATCTTTGTTTCAAGGGATGGCTCTCCTGACAAGGGAAGGATGCATTCAAAAATAAAGATGATGTAAAAACAAATGATGTATATTATAATTTTTTAAAAAAAGTTTGTGCTTGACAGAGGAAAGCTCTCTCCAAAGGGCTTATTATATATTCCCCGTTCCCTCCCCCCACCATAAGAGGGAGAAAATTCATAAGGTGGAGTCCTTGTACAACAGAAAAGACTTTTTTCTAATAGTAGTTGTTTGTACAAAAATTGACAGCCTTGTGTGCCTTTTTGTAGACAAATGACTCTTTTTTTCTCAGTTTTTAGAGGCAATTGCTTACTTCCTCAGCATGATATTTGAAGAAAAAGGAGAAGATAGAAAAAAGGCGAGATAGAAGAAAGGAAAAACAGCAATTACAGTAATATCATCCAATACCATTCAGTAAACATTTTTCCTGCCAAGTGCCAGGCACTGTGCTAGGCATCTGAGATACTAAAAGAGGCACTAGACAGTTCCTGCCCTCAAGGAGTTTAGAATCTAGCAGGAGAGACAACAAGCAAACAAATATATATAAAGCAAGCTGTGTACAAAATAAATAGGAAATAGTTAACCGAGGGAAGGCACTGGAATGAAAGGGGTTGGATGAGGCTTATCTGACATTATTTATATAGCTCATTTGATGTCATAACAACTCCGTGAGGTAGTCAGGGCAGATAAAATAAACTCCATTTTACAGATCATAAAACTGAGGCTAAAAGTGGTTAAATTACTTGCCCAAGATCATATAGCCCATTCAGTGACAGAGCCAAGACTCAAACTGAGATCATCTGACCGCAAGCCGTTCTCTATTATTATTATCATTATTATTAATATTCTACTTCTTTAGGAAAGCAAAGACACTGAAAAAGCAATTTCATGGAGTTACAATAAACTGAAAAAAGTTTATTCTAGCGTCATTACTATTGGAAAGAAATTATCTCTAGCAATAGAATGATGGAGTTCTTTTCTTCATACTTTCAACTGTAATGTCTGCCCTCCCCATACCTTCCTCTTCATCAAGTGCCCTAGAAAACCTCATCTCCTCCAGGAAGCCTTCTCTGACTACTGAAGTATACACGAATTACTTCCTTTTGTGAATATCTGTAGGTCCCATAGCCTGTCTCCCACAATATAGCACAGTCACATGTTTGAACTAGAAGGATCTTAGAAATTATAGTCAAACTTCTTCATTTTAATAATAATAATAATAGCCCTAAGGGCTAGCATTTATATAACTTTAAGGTTTATAGAGTGTTTTACAAATATCTCTCCTTTTGATCCTTGCAACACCTCTAGTTAGGTAAGTGCTATTATTATCCCTTTTTTACAGTCGAGGAAAGTGAGACAGACAGAAGTTTAGTGGCTTGCCTGGGGTCACACAGTTAGTAGGTGTCTTGAGATCATCTTTGAATTCAGGTCTTTCTGACTCAAGGCCCAGGGCTCAATCCACCCAACCAGAAGCTCAGAATCAAGCGATTTATCTAAGATTACACAGCTATTTAGTAGCAGAGCCAAAATAAAGTGTTACCTTGTATTCTTTAATGCTTAGGTAAGTCTTATGTCCCAAGTTACCTTGCACATATGGTGTAGGCACTTAGTAAATACTTGATTAATTGATTAACTAGAAGGTAAATGACGTTAACAAAATGACAGTTCTCAATTTAAGTACCATACTAAAGTATCTCCTGTGAAGGATGAGCCACAGACAACCTGCTAACATGAATTTCTACATATCAGAGATTGCCGATAAGGTTGTCCTAAACAGGGTGGAAGCTTAATATGTTCAAAATACTTATTAAGCATATTAATACATTAACATACTATTAAGTATAAAATGCTTAAAATGCACTAAAGTTGGCTTTAAATGCTCTAACACTTTTGGGACATCTTGTATTTGCAAATGGATCATTCACCATAATGTAAATATTAAACATGTTGACTTTCATTTAGGAGTGGACTTTAGTGCTATGTACTGGCTTTTTTTGTTGTTTGTTATACTCTATTGTTGGACTTTTCTTGCCCATGCCAGTCTTCTTACCCTTTGAGTGAAAGTATAGAGTTAATTATATTTGGCCACTGTTGGCCCTTGCTGTGTGCCATTTTGATATCCAGCTAAGTTTATAAAGTAAAAACATCTTTATAAATTATTAACTAATCCTCCAAGACCCCAAGGTGGTAATTAATCAGTTATGGAGCTGAAAAATACAATTTTGAGAGTTTTTATTTATTTAAAATTTTTCCTTTTTTCATGCTGAACTTGATAAATATTGCCAAATATGAACATTTTCATGTACAAAGAACAGAAAGAATGTTGTATGTGGTGGTGTTAGTTGTTATTCTCTTACATATAGCTTACTGCCTTGCTTGCCCAGATCTCCTTTTGAACTTCCTTTTCTTTTCTGTGTGTTTTAAAAATGTTTGATATATACCCTTTCCCTTTGCTTTTTTGGTGTCATGATCACTACCCTCCTCCCCATCCCCATGCCCATTGTCTTCCCTAGAACTACAGATTTTGAGCGTTGGAAGGGACTTTAGCATTCATTAGTCCAGCCTGTACTTGAAAGGAATTCCCACTGTCCCATACCCAAGCACTAGCTCTCTAGTCTGTGCTCAGAGACCTCTTAAGAGAGGAGAGCCTTGAGGCAGCCCATTCCACTTTTGGACAGCTCTAATTGAAAATTTTTCCTGATGGTTGCTGAATTTGCTCCTTTTGCAGCTTCTACCCATGGCTCCTAGTTCTGCCGTCTTGGACTAAATAGGACAATTATAATTCCTTTTCCACATGAAAACCCTTCAAATAACTGAAGCTTCCTTGTCCCTCCTGAGTCATCTTCTTTTATAAGATAAACACATTTAGTTTCTTCAGACAATCCTCATTTGATATTGACTCAAGCGGCCTTTCACTATCCTGGATCCTATCTTTTTTTTTTTTTGATGAGGCAGTCGGGGTTAAGTGACTTTCTCAGGGTCACACAGCTTGTAAGTGTCAAGTGTCTGAGGTCAGATTTGAATTCAGGTCCTCCTGACTCCAGGACTGGAGCTCTAACCACTGTGCCACCTGACTTCCCGGTTCCTGTCCTTTGTGCATTGTCCATCTTATCAATGACTTTCTTGAACTGTAGTACCCAGATCTGAACACAGTATTCTGGATGAGGACAGAGTGCAGTGGGACTGACTGTAGTCTCTCCTATCTTTAAAGAGACACCTTCTTAATGCAGCCTAAGAATGCATTAGCTTTTTGGTTAGGAGATGAAGAGAGAGTACAGTCCAGGCCTGTTCAAAGGGACTGAGATAGAAGATAGAGCAACTGCAAGAAGGCCAGTAAACTGCAGTACAGAAAGAGGAGCACGTATCATAATCCTTGAAAGGTTTGCTGCAACCAGGCTGTAGTTCTTTTTTTTTTTTTAATGTTGAGCTCTCATTTATTTATTTGTTCATTTATTTATTTACTTTTAGCATTCATTTTTTCGAATTTTGCGTTCCATCTTCCTCCATCTTTCAGTTGATCATCATTACAATATTGCTGTTATTGTGTACAATATTGTCCTGATTCTGCTCACTTCCATTTGTATAAGTTCATGTAAGTCTTTCCGGGTTTTTCTGAAACTATCCAACTTATACTTTGTGAAGTCTTGACATGCTCTTTAAAAGGAAAGCCAGTTAAGATTTTGCCATATGGTATACAGAGGAAGGGTTAATTAAACAGCCTGGACCCAACTAGTGGTTTTAAGCATTCTAGTGAAATTCTTCTGAGTCAGTGATCCTTAACCTTTTTTGTGTTCTGGGTCTCTTTAGCAGTATGGTGAAGCCTATGGACCCCTTCTTAGAATCATGTTTTTAAATATACAAAGTAAAATGCATAGGATTACAAAGAAACTAATTATTTTGAAATACAATTATCACAGTATTTGTTTAAAAAGTTCATTGACCCCCATTTAAGGATTGTTGCCCTGAGTAATTTAGCCTGCTCCCCTTTATGTTGTTATAGTGGGATAATTAATAATAAGGTACACATTAAAGTTTGTAAAGTACTTCACAGATATTGTCTCATTTTGTGCTCACAACAACCTTGCTAGGTTGATAGTATTATTACTACTCTGTTACAGATGTGGTAACTGAGGGAGATAGAGGTTAAGTGCCTTGCCTAGGGGTCACACAGCTAGTAAGTATCTGAAGCTGGATTTGAACCTCAGGTATTCCTGACTCCACGTCCAGATTTGATGTCTAGCTGTTTTATGTTTGCATTTGCATTTAGTTTCCTTGCCCCTTAGTTAGTCCCTCTTTATTTCTGTGGACACTTGATTGGAGGGAATAAGCATACACATTTAAATGCCATGTTGAATTTGCAGGAAAAATATTTTTTCCTAATCCTGTGACAAACAATAAATGGAAGCCTGTGTTTTTTAGATATTCACAGTGAGTCTCTTCCTCTGGGAACATTTGACTTTTAAACTCCTGCAAGGAAAATTAGAGGCAAGTAGTAAGGCTTAGATATAAATTTTATCTTTCCTTTTGCTCAGAAATAAATGAAAACTTCAGTCTTCCTAAAGAGTTTTTTGCACTAGAAAGAGACTCATTGAAATCAGGAACTTGACCAGTAGGGAGGGAAAAGACTAAGAATGGTAATTCATCCTCTTATTGATGTTACCACAAACTACAACTAGTATCCCATTTTAATGAATAGACAATAACCATCTCATTTTTGTTCGATTGAAAAGAAAAAAATATTAGTATTTTTTTTTAATGAACTTGGGAAAATGACAGATTTCCCCCCAAGCCTAGTAAAATTGAGACACCATGGCGAGAGGAGGGGGGATAGTGTATATGCTCATTTCAGCTGTTGGGGGTTGGGATACACTGTTGTTTCTCTGCCTTTGCTCTCCTTGCTACCCTTAATAATCCAGGCTCCTATGCCTAAGTGCCCAATTCAAGATGTTGGGCAGGCAAAGCAAAGGGGAGAGGAATTGGTTCATTTCTATCTTTCATAACACTTCAGCTGGGAGTGGAGAAGAGGAAGTTCAAAGTACTAGTTCTGGGTTTCCTTTTAGCTCTAAGACCACGTTTCCCCAGTGCAAAGCTCACTAAGTGTTTACCAGTTTATTTGTTGTAATTTACAGAATAATCTAGAGTTCCTCATAGTTTGTCTCTAGGGGACCTGCCCCTTACTGGGATGTTTCTTGGGATACTTATTCACCCAGCATATGTTGTCTAAAGAATAGCATGTTTTGTCTCCTCTCCTGAGGGGTTCCCCCCTCCCCCCAATTAGGAGGTCTGGTCACTTGACTTTCCTTTATGCCTCTGATTATAGCCTTTTCCTCTTGATTATTTTAGGGTCTATAGCAATAAAAGGTTTGTTAAATTCATCCAGTTCCAAAAACTAGCCAAAACCAGGAGACGCCCAAGCCCCATTCAGAATCATCCCGCAGTAACCACAAATTGATCCTTTCATCCAAGGTTAGCATCCCAAGGCAGCACTCTGCAGTTTTAGTCTTTTTGGAGTTGCAACACTTAGTATTGTTCGGGACCCCCTTGTCCCCTACTCAAACCTTGGAGAGATGTGATGAGTAATGTGCATACAGTATTATCTCATTTTAGTCTGTTGTGTTTGAGGAATTCTGAGCACATGAATTTTCCACGTAGCTGAGACTTATCTTTAAGCACTCAAAAGAAAAGCTTTTGAAATTAGTGGTTTTGACAAAAATCTTTCGAAAATCTATTACATATTTGTTTGTATAATTTAAGTTTTTCTTGATGACTCAGTCTCATTGTTATGAACATTAGTGTTTACATAAAGGCTGGAAGTCAGTCAGGACAAACTAGGTTTGAGCCTGCCGCAGATACTCATTAGTTAGTTGTGTGATACTGAGCAATTAATTTAACTTCCCTGGATTTCAGTTTCCTCATGCAAAATGGGGATGATGTTAAGTATTACTGAGGAACTTTTGTTGAACTTGAAATCACCCATAGTTATTAACTTATGCCAGTGGAATGTAAGCTCCTTGAGGGCAAGGACTATTTTTTAGCACAGTGCCTTCACATAGGAAGTGCTTAATAAATGCTTATTTAAAAATTGTACTCTATTATCTCTAAGTTTCTCAGTAAAAAGGAGCCATTAGGCTGATCACTTGTCAGGAATTAGGGCTAGATATAGTTAGAACCTTTCTGCTTCAAGATAAGTAATACGAACTAGGCCACATTATAGCCCTGTGCTGATAGGGTTCCTTGTAGAGGTCAGCTCCATGAAGGTCTTTTGAATATTCCCCTGCCCCCTCCAAAAACAGAATTAAAGTAGTGTGTACTATCATGCCCTGTTCAGCCTGTGAATATATGATGCTAACTTAAACTTGGACATGTTTGTGCTAATTGAAGAATAAATCTCCCTCCCCCTTTGCAGTCCAGTGGCCTCTTGTGGGGGTACTGGGATACCTGGATTTTGTATATGTCAATTTCTCATTACTGGGGGCAGAACCTGAGGAGTGTGCAATCATTGCAGCTGTTCAGCAGCTTTCTTCTATTCCCAGTGCTATTTTCTTGTCCCTACCTATGGGGTAATTTCCTGTTTTGCCTAAGGATTTTCCGTGGGTATTTTCAGTGTAATGAGGCATTAGATTTGATTACTTTGAATGCCTTAGAATCAGTATCTTAGATCTAGAAGGGACCTGAATAATGAAAAGCATTGTCTGTTATTTAAAGCATCAGTGAGCACAGGAACGATGGAGAGGCAAGTTAATGTAATGGAACTGAACCTGGAAGACCTGGCCTCCAGGCTTTGCTCTGATCATAATTCATCATGTGACCCTGGACAAGTCACTTTTTCTTTCTTTGTCTCAGTTTCTTCATCTGAAATGGCAACAATATTTGCCCTAGCTAGTTCTTAAAGTCTTTGTGAGGAAAGTGCTTTGTTAACTATAAATGTACTACATAAATGCAAACTATTATTTATTTAAAAATATTTTTTATTGATATCTTTTTTATATCACATAGATTTCTCTCTGTATTTCTCCTCTTCTCTCTGAGAACCATTCCCTATAACAAAGGATTTTTGGTGGGGGGAGATAAAGGAAGAGAAAAACAAATTTGTTGATCAATACATTGGATATAATAGCCAGCTGTTGTGTTATACCTTTCCCCCCAAAACTGAAAAAGATTGGGTGATGAGTTATTATTATTATTATTATTATTATTATTATTATTATTATTATTAATGATATATGGAAACTTAAAACTGGATGGGGCCCAGGATGGCTGCTGCTTGTTCAGTCCCACAACTAATTAGTGACAGGCAGAGTTGGTATTAGAACCCCATACTCACTCTAATCCATTGCTAACAATCTTCAGGTCTAAAAGCACAGTCCAAACTTAGTGATTCTTATACATGACATGGAGCCTACCTTGCTTTTATATTTTTTAATTTAAATTTTCATTTTTGTTATATATTTAATAAACAATGATGTTTCAGCATCTGTGTGTGAAGCTGTGAACCTCTGTTAACATAGTTTTTTTTTTTAAGGTGTATATTAAATTTAATGAGATAGTAACAAAAGTACCCTTCTGGATTGTGTCCCCTTCTGAACTTCCTCCTGTTCTGAGTATTTTCAAATGTTCCTTCAACTATTTACTTGCTTCACTGTTACTAGCCCTAGCTTTTCGTCCCATGCCATCCTGCCACACTGAAATCAAATCTCTCTCTTCTAAATGGTTAAATACAATCTGGAAAAACAAGGCAGTATATTTGCTATGTCAGAAAATGTACCTCATTTTGTAGCTCTAGTCCACCTATTCTAGAAGCAACTGAGGAATTCTGTGCCCTTGAGCAACACAGAAACAAGTGGAAGTCTTAGCTAATGATGGCTTAATTTTAAGTGGTCTGGGTATCATACAGTATTCTGCAGACGATTTAGAGAGGGTGGAAGGGGGGAACAGGCATTTATTGAGTACCTGTTGTATGTCAGGCATTGTTCTAAGTGCCTTCCAAATCTCTCATTTCATCTTCTCCACAGCCCTGTGGGGGTTGGTGCTGTTATTCCCATTTTACAGTTGAGAAGATTGAGGCAGACAGAGCTTAAATGACTTAGCCAGGATCACATAGCTAGTAAGTGTCTGAGGCTGGATTTGAACTCAGATCTTCCTGAGCCCAGGCCCAACAGTGTATCCACTGAGCCACCAGACTGCCAATGAGGCCAATGAGGAAGCAAGAAATTTAGTAGGATAAGTCAGAGAACAAGAATAAAATAATGAAGATTTGGCATTCTAGAAGGTGTAATCATGTTGTCATTCCGTTCATGACATGAAAATTTAGGAAAGTTTTTGAACTCATGAGGCAGCAAGATGTAATAGATGGAGTGCTGCTAGGCTTGGAGTTAGGAAGCCCTGGGTTCATACTTTATCTTCTGACACTGTGTGACCTTGGGCAAGTTATTTAATCTTCGTGTGCCTAAGGAACCGCTGAGGATTTATCTAAGACTAATCTGCAGTGGTATGTGGAGTTTCCATAAGGGTACTTGCCTGCAAATTTGTGCTTGAAGTATTATCTTACAACTCTTAACTTATAAGGTCTGTTTTGCTTTTCTAGATCGTAAAAATTAAATTGATAATTCTTTTTTTAAAATATATTTTCTTCCATTTCCTGCTGGTTGATTTCCCTGTCTCAAGTCTCTTCCAACTCCAGTCTGTTCTCCAGTTGTCAGATTGATCTTCTTAAAGCACAGGTCTGACCATGTCATCTTCTAGTCATTACCTGTAGATCAGATATAAAGTCCTGTCTGTCTGTCTCTCTTTTTTTAAGGCAATTGGGGTTAAGTGACTTGCACAGGGTCACATGGCTAGTAAGTGTCAGGTGTTTGGTCTGAGGCTGGATGTGAACTCAGGTCCTCCTGAGTTCAGGGTGGGTGCTTTATCCACTGTGCCACCTAGCTGCCCCTGAAGTCCTGTCTCTTAAAGCCCTTCATAACCTGGCCCCTTCCTGTCTTTCCAGTCTTCTTATACCTTAATCTCCTCCACATATTCTGAGAACTAGGGACACTGGTTTGCTCAAACATGACACTCTTCCTCAGCTGTGGGCATTTTTTTATTGGCTGCCTCTTAATGTCCACTTCCTGGCTTCTCTGGCTTCCCTTCAAGTATCAGCTAAAGCTTCTTCTTCAAGACTTTTCCCAGACCTACTTGATCTTTGTGCCTTCTCTCTGAGATTATCTCCAGTTTGCCCTCTGTGTATGTTGTCTGTACGTGGTTTGCATGTTGTCTTCCCTTTTTAGACTATGAACTTCTTGAGAGCAGGGACGATTTTCTTTGTGTCCACAGTGCCTGGCACAAAACAGAGTCTTGTTTTGTTTGGGAGAGACCAACATAGAGCTAGTTATCCTATGGGGGCAAGAGAGAAATGACTTGCTGTATCCTTGTGGCTTTGTTTCATATCCAGTATTCTCCTTCTGTCCCTTCATAGGGAAGAGAATTCTTTGAAAGATAATTACTGGGAGGAACATGCCAAAGTGACTTTGATGTTAGAGGACTCACGTTTACCCTTAGTTCTGTGACTTAGCTGTCTAACCTCTGTGGGTCTCAGTTTCCTCATCTGTAAAAGGAGAGAGAGGATTGGACTAGGTGATCCCTGCTGTCCCTTACTGTTAGTCATTTCAATTCAGTAAACATTTGTTAAGTGCTTATTGTTTAGAAAGCTGTTGGGCATGATTCTGTCATCTTAAGAGTGATTAGCATAGTCTTCTATCTCTTTCTCTATCTCTGTCTTTCTCTAGCTGAGAGATGGGACAGTACTTAGAGTCTTTGCCACTTAGTTCTCCTGGGGGTTTGTGGCTTCGGTCATTTGAGGCACAAGGCCAAAGTATAGCCGTCTAGAAAGAGGGTCAGAATTCTGTTGGGAAAGAAGAAAACCAAAGTGGGCAGAGAGCTTGAAAATTTACTGCAGTCTTTGTTTGGCAGTGTACAAGTTCATGTTCCAAAATTGCTGGAGAAATTAGTCACCCTAATTATATACTGCCGATTAACCTCATCCTTCTTCTCTTGTAATCGTCTCTGAGCAGTGGGGAGTCATTGCCTTTGCTGGCAT
Organism: Phascolarctos cinereus; assembly: GCF_003287225.1. Lineage (NCBI taxonomy): Eukaryota > Metazoa > Chordata > Mammalia > Diprotodontia > Phascolarctidae > Phascolarctos > Phascolarctos cinereus. Next base: position 144,306,578 of record NW_027555625.1, read on the forward strand.
CTCTGTGTTTTATCTGGGATCTTATTAATATAGGATGAGGGAAAATAGGAGCCCAATTCCACTCAAGGAACTTGAGAATTTAGTCAAACTATCTGAATTAGTTTAAAAAAAAAAGGTGGAATTATTTTAGGAAGCATAGACATACAACACCCTCTTTTCCTTCTACCCCAAAGATGTTCCTTCTTTTCTCCTTTCCCCTTTCTCCACCTTTTCAGAGAATTAAAAAAATGCCATAGGTTAACGAGAGAATGACAATATTTTATAAAAGTTATAAACTTATTATAAAAACCTAAACAAATAAATATGAAACTTGGGCAAGCATTAACCCTACAAGGCAGACCCAGTGAGCAAACAACCAACAATGAATGAAGATGCTTTTGGATACCTTTGATTCCAGTTTTCCTTATTCCTCTTCTTTTAATGTATATATATATGCATTATATGTGATACATATGGTTTATGCATAAAGTCACATTTTAAGAGCTATGAGCTACTTAATGAAACTAATGTATTCGCTTATTTTGATCTAATTGACTCCTTTAATTAATTAATTTTATTAAATTTTATAAGCTTGCTAAGTAAGCTTACTATGTGCAAGGTATTAGGATAAGCATACAAAAAAAGGCAAAAATAGCCATGCCTTCAAGGAGCTTATATTTTATTTTATTTAAAATTTTTTAAAAAAATTTTATTAATTTATTTTGATTTATCAACAATCACTTCCATATGCTTTTGAATTTAAAATTTTTCTCCCCCTTCCTCCCTCCCCAAGATGGCGCATAATCTCATATGGGCTATACATTTACATTCCTATTAAACATATTTTCACATTAGTGAAGTTGTAAGTAAAAATTAAAACCAATAGGAGGAACCATTAGAAAGAGGAAACAAAACTCAACAGAAGAGAAAAAAAATTATAGTGATTCCTCTTCCATAGTTCTTTCTTTGGATGTGGATAGCATTTTCCATCACAAGGCCTCTGGGGATGTCTTAGATCCTTGTATCTTTGAGAAGGGTTAAGTTTATCAATGTTAGTCATCGCACAACGTGGCTGTTATTGTGTACAACATTCTCTTGGTTCTGCTCACTTCACTCAGCATCAGACCATACAAGTCTTTCCAGGTTTTTCTGAAGTCAGCCTGTTCATCAGTTCTTATAGCACAATAGTATTCCATTACATTCATATACCACAACTTGCTCAGCCATTCCCCAATTGATGAGCATCCTCTCAATTTCCAGTTCTTTGCCACCACAAAAAGAGCTGCTGTGAATATTTTTGTACATGTGGGTCCTTTTCCCATTTGTATGATCTCTTTGGGATATAGCCCTAAAGTGCTATTGCTGGATCAAAGGGTATGCACATTTTTATAGCCCTTTGGGCATAGTTCCAAATTGTTCTCCAAAATGGTTGGATCATTTCACAACAAGGAGCTGCTTATATTTTAGTGGAGAAGACAGTTAAATGGACTTTTGAGGCCTGTTATGGAAGCCTCACTACTACTTAGAACATTTTTGTGTAGGAAAATGTGTTCTAACTTCTGAACAGGTTTACAAAAGACACAGCTTGCAACACAGTTTATTTGTAATTTGGGGATTACTTTTTTTTAAAAAGAGATAATTGCATTAGTTTAAACCTAATTTTGAATGATAAATCAATAGAATTGACCTCAGCACATGTTACAAAAGCCAAAAAAAGTTTATTTGCTTATTTTTAAAGTGAATTGTTAGGAATAATAGTTTTCTATTTGTAGAAAGTTTAGTAACTACCAGCTGTTTGGAATATTTCCTAGAAGTGATGACATTTTCTGCTTTATTTTATAAATGATTGCTCTTGGTTTTATTATCCTGTAGAGTTGTATTATACTGTTTTTCAGGGTTTCCACTGTTTATAAATATGCTCATTTTTACTTATCCCACAAGTAATTTTAAATGGTTTTATAGAAAAGGATTCTTAGAGACAATTGACTCCTGCTACAAGCCCAAAAGATGTATGTGATGCTTCTGTTTACTTGGGTGTTATAAAATATGGACAGTAGGAAAATAGAATATAAATTTGAGTTGCCTGCTCAGAGATATAATTAGACACAGGTGAGATGACCAAACAAGAAAGGGTATAGAGAGATTAGAAGAGAGCCTGGGACAGGCTCTTGGAATAAATTCCCCTTTAGGGGGCTGAAGGAGCACCTACTTTAGTCAGAGGATCTGGGTTCACATGCTTGCTACCTCTGATGTTTACTACGAATGTGACTAGGGTCACATCTTTGGTTTCGCTGTCCTCACTTATTAAAATGGTGGCTCCTGAAAGTCTCTTCCAGCTCTGTGTCTGTGATTCTATAACATGGGTGTTGATGCAGCAGAAGAGACTGAGAAGCAGTGAGCTGACAGGTAGAAACTGAAGAAGAGAGAATGGTGTCATAAACTCAGAGAAGAGAGAGTAGCCAGAAGTAATGCTGCTTCTAAAAGGATGAAAACTGAAAAAGGTCTATAGAATTTGGCTAGTGGGTCATGATTGGTAACTTTGTAGACATCAGTTTCAGTTGATGATAAGGTTGGAAACCAGATTGCCATGGTTTGAGAGGTGAAGGCAATAATCCTATGGACAGCTTTTTCTAGGAGCTTGGCTGTGTAAGGGAGGAGAAATGCAGGATAGTAGCTTGATAGTAGCTTGAGGGGGATAGCATAGTTGGGTGTTTTTCAAGGATAGAGAAAACCCCTGAGCACGTTTGTGTTCAGTAGGGAAGTATCTAGTAGATAGGGAGGGATTGGGGAATGTATGCTGGGGTATTCTGAGGAGACAGGAGGGGATTGTATCAAGGGGACAGGTAGAGGAGTTGGCTTTGGAGTGGAGAAGGCCCACTTCTTTAGAAACTAGAGTAAAAAATGAGAAAATTGAGGATAATAAGAGGTTAGAAAAGGGAGCTCATGATGGCTGATGGCTATTTCTTTTTTCATCTATAATATTTTATATTCTGTGTAACAGCCTTTTAAATATTTGAAGACACCTGTCATGTCTTCTCAAAGTCTTCTCTTCTCAAGCAAAAATATTCCCAGTTCTATCAGTTGTATGGTTTCCAAACCTTTGTCATGGGCACCATTTTCTGTGGCCAGGCGTTTTAGTACCAAGGTTTCTGTTAAACTGTAACACTTGTAGTCAAACCACAGAATCCTAGATGTGTAGTGAATAATGACATTAGGAAATTTTAGTGATGACTTTGTGAAAATAGTTGGCTAGGAGATAATCGATTAATAAATTTGATCTCCAGTGTAAGCCTGGCTTTCAGTTTGGCTAGCTATATTTCATGGGTAAAGAGTTTGTGTGGGGTCAGGTAGGGAGCTAAAATATTAGTAATTATGCAGATCATGGCTCAGTTACTGGTACTGCCTGCTGAGTCAGGAAAAGCAATAGCAATACAATTACGTATTATGGGTGTATCAGAATAAGTTCTTTGTGATGTAAACATTCATTGGAGTGTGGGTGAGAGTAGGCCATCTTTTGGAAACAGACAACTCTGATTGTTAAAATTCCAGTAGCATTAAAATGTAAACATTTTAAATATTTACAAAAATAAAAATAAGTGATAATATTTTACACTGATTTGAGAGATGGCATACATAAGAACATAATGGAAAGCATGTTTCTACTGTGAGATTTCCTTTGCCAAAAATTCTGCATAACTCTTGAAAGTTGTTTCAGGATTTTGATTCAAAGTGAATTTTGTCATTTTGATTTGATTTGTGAATAGTGTTATAGCCCCTTTACTTAAAGGTTCACTAGTACCAGGCCATTCCACTGGTAACTAATACCCTGATCATATTCTAGAGTACTTTTTCGTCCCTTTCCAGTCTTCTTCCACCTTACTTCTAATATACTCTGCGATCCAGCTGACACTGGCCTCCTTGCTATTTCTTACACAAGATCTCCCATCTCGGAATTTTCACTGGCTTTCCCCCATGTCTGGAATCCTCTGCCTTCTCATTTCTATCTCCTGACTTCCTTGGCATCCTTCAAGTTCCAGCTAAAATCTTGCCTTTGACAAGAAACTTCCTGGTCCCCCTGGATGCTCCCTGCAGCGATAAAGGTCCCTCCGCCCCAATATATGCCAGTACTGTCTAGCTGTAGTCCATACTCTCTTACACATTCATAGGCCAGCCATGGTTATCCATTGCTCTCACCACATGACCAGCACATCTTTTGTGATCATAAATTTTTTTGATGATTTTCTTTTCTTTTTTTTTGGTTAGGCAATGGGATTAAGTGACTTGCCCAGGGTCACAGAGCTAGTAAGTCTTATGTGTCTGAGGCCAAATTTGAACTCATGTCCTTCTGAATTCAGGGCCAGTGCTCTATCCACTGAGCAACCTAGCTGCCCCCAAAATGTGCATACCCTTTGTCTTTTTTTTTTCTTTTAGGCAATTGGGGTTAAGTGACTTGCCCACGGTCACATAGCTAGTAAGTGTCAAGTGTTGGTCTGAGGCCAGATTTGAACTCAGGTCCTCCTGACATCAGGGCCGGTGCTCTATCCACTGCGCCACCTAACTGCCCCTTATGATCTTTACTCTGGTAACCCTGTTATGACTCCCTAAGGCATACTCTCAAACGTTCCTTGAAATTCCTGGCCACTTTGTAAGCCTCTTGCTACTCTAACATCTTCCGGTTGGCCAGTCAATAAATATTTATTAAGAGCCTACTATGTGCCAAGCAATTGTGCTAAACATGCCAAGCCCAGAGAGAGAGGGAAAAAACAGTCCCTGATCTCGAGGAGCTCACTGTCTAATGTGAGAGAGACAGCATGCAAACAGCTATGTACAAAGTATGTGCAGGATAAATGAGAGATAATCAACAGAGGGAAGACACTCGAATTAAGGGGGATCAGGAAAGAATTCCTATAGAACGTAGAATTTTAGATTTGGCTTGCCAGCTGGTATTTCTGGTTCTTTATTGTTACAAAACATGCTGCTCTAACTTTTTGTAGATCTTTTGGTCATCGATAGCTTTGGGGTATATGACTAGCAGGAGAATCTGTGTCAAAGGGTTTAGGCATTTTAGTGACTTCCTTCTCATAATTACAAGCCCATTTCCCGGATGTGTAGACTGATTCATAGCATACCTGTCTGTCTTTGTATGACACCACGGCATAGCATACCTGTCTGTCTTTGTGCGGCACCTCCAGTACTGATGATTCTTATTTTTTTTGTCATTTTTACCAGTTGCCAGGTGGTAAGGTAGGCTTAAATATTCCCCTTTGTCGCAAAGGAGGACTCAGTTTGGAGTGGGAGAGGTTTGTTAAGACAAAAGGCATCAGTTAAATATGTTTTTTTTTTTAAAATGGGAGTGATGCCATTGGTTATTTCTAGTCACTGTCGCTCCGTCAAGCCTCCAAACCAGATCACCAGAGACTATGCCTATGGGGAGCTAAGTCACTGAGCACTGTTCTCCTTGGGACCATGTGTGCTCATTTCCATACTGGCCATTTTCTGCCAGAATCTCTTCCCCCTTTTTCCTCTGTCACCTTTCTTTACCTCTTGCTCAGAGAACTGTAATTAAATCTACCCTACCATTGCCTTTGGAAAAAAGTATGTCAGTGGATTGCCCCATTATTATTATTCCACTCACCGTCATTGTGACGCTCCAGACCAGAACTCCCTTCCTTAGTCACTCCTTCCTCATGTATGTTGTCTCTCTTTTTAAAATGAAGGCTCCTTTAGCTGTGTGACCCTGCGCAAATCACTTAACCCCAATTGCCTCACCCCCCCCCAAAAAAATGAAGGCTCCTGGAGGGCAAGGATTGTTTCCCTTTTCTGTTGTGTCCTCGGTGCTTAGCACTCAGTATGTGACTTGGTAAGTAATAGAGATTTTTTTTTTATTCATTGAGCCATTTCTGGCATTCTTCTAGAATCTGTTAATAATTTCGAAATGAGAATGAATTGGAAAAGAACTTGATGTTTCAAGCATATATGAATAATGGGTAAATGGCTAAAGGATGTCAAACAGATCATTTTTGTATGAAGCAATACAATTGGTTGATAATTACTTGAAACAGTTCTCAGACTCAATAATAAAGGAAAGCATAGTAAAATAAATCTCCACCTCATACCCATTTAATGGTTAAGATAGTTAAAAATAATCAAAAGCTTGGAAATTCACTACTGGTGTTTTGGAGAAACAGGTGCACTCATTCATTGCTTGTGGAATTAATTGCCAGTTTGTAGAACCTCTTAGAATCAATCCCTTGGTTTCCTCCAAGGTTGAAGGTTAAACACAGCTTTCTACATGAAGTCCTGCCAGATCCTCCTAGCTGCTTGTTTCTTCACCAAAAAAATATATTGCATCTATTTTGTATCTAGCAAGCCAGTATATGTTTCTTGTCCCTTGGATAGTTTTCATTTGTAAGCTCCTTAAGGTCAGGAACTGTTTGACTTTTGGTTTTGTTTTTCCAGCACCTGGCACCCAGCACAGTGTCTGGTTTAATGTAATGTTGCTTGTTGATGGATGGATTCTGGTAATGTGATTTTGTGTGTGTGTGTGTGTGTGTGTGTGAGAGAGAGAGAGAGAGAGAGAGAGAGAGAGAGAGAGAGAGAGAGAGAGAGAGAGAGAGAGAGAGAGAGAGAGAGAGAGAGGGAGAGAGAGAGAGAGAGAGGCAGTTGGGGTTAAATGACTTGCCCAGAGTCACACGGCTAGTAAGTGTTATGTGTCTGAGGCCATATTTGAACTCAGGTCCTCCTAACTGCAAGGCTGGAGCTCTATCCACTGCGCCACCTAGCTGCCTCTCGGTAATGTGTTGTAAAAGTTTTTAAAAATTGTCATACCCTTTGAATGAGTAATTCTCTTGTCATGAATATAACTTGTGTTATCAAAAACAAAGAGCTGTCTATTCAGAGATTTTTGTAGCAATCTTATTTATAATTACAAAACAAAACAAAACTGAAATCAGTGGAAATGCCCAGCAGTAGAATGGTAAAATAAATTGTGTTACCTTCATGTAATGGAATACTGTAATGCAATTAAAACAGACAAGTGAAAGAGCAAAAGCCGGGAAAGACCTTTCTGAAATATTGTAAAGTAAAAGGAGTAGAACCAGCACACACCAGTGATAGCCATATAAGAAGAAAAATGAAAGAGAATGGATAAACAATAAATCCTGATAGAGGCACAAAAGGAAGTGGCTGAAAAGTGCTAGGTCATGTTATGCATTTATATTAGTTTATTTAAGTTATAATAGTTGCAAAATAAGTTTAATTAGTTGTATTATGCTTAACTATTTTTAATCATTAAAAGTTAATTAGAAATTCTGATTAATATAGCTTTATAAATAATTTGACTGGACTATAACCTTTTGGTATGTAGCTTTCATATATAAATACATTTTTGAAGTAATCTTATATCTTTAAGTAGAACATTTTTTATTAACCATATTTGATGGGAATTATATGTATTAAAAACTAACATAAATGTATGTATTAAGTTCTTTTCTGCCTTCTTAGAGTATATGATATACTAACTTCTCTTCTTTTCTCATCTTTTCTTTTTGATAACTAAAGATCCTCATGAACTTGAGTTACTAGGCTTTTTTCTTTGTTTTGACACAACTGCTCCTGGGACGTTCCACTCTTTAAAACTTTTCTGATTTTAGTGAGTACCATCTTCCCCTTCTTTTTTTTTGCTTTTAGTCTATGCTGGGCTGGTAAGACAAATTTCCATGCCTGTTAGAATTACATGTAAAATGAGACATTTCAATTCAGAAAATATTAAGTAAGTAACTATTACGTTCAGTGCACTGGCTGAGTATTGGGAGGCACACATTAAGAATGTAACGTGTGCCCCATGTGCTTAAGGAGTTTATAGATCTGTTGCAGTGTAAGTACAATTTGGAATCAGAGGAGATAGATTCAAGTCTTATTTCTGATACTTACTAGATATGAGACCTTTGGGAAAATCCTTTCATTTCTTTTTCTCTTTTTTTTTCTTTCATTTCTCTGAGTCTCAGTTTCTCCCTTTGTAAAGTTCAGAGTTTGTGCTAGATGATCTTTAGGGTCCTTGCCATCTCTTAAGTCCAGTGAGATAGTTTTGTACGTATTTAAATCAAACATGACCGGCGCAAAGGTGAACCGGCCTGTGAAAGCACAACTAAGATTACTGTGGCCTGGACCAACCTTGGTGATGTGTTGGGACTTGAAGGAAGGGCCAATTTCACCAGATGGAAATGGGTGATGGAAAAGTCTATCCCAGGCATGGAGGACAGAATGAGCAAAGTCATAGAAGAGGAGAGAGCTGGGCATGAATGATGGATAGCAAGTAATATAGATTGTTAGGAATTTAAAGTATGGGAAGGGAGTAGTAGGAGATAAAGCTAGACAGAAGTAGGTTGGAACTAGATCGTTAAGGGCCATGAATTCTGGGCAGGTTCTGGGTAGGTAGGTGAAAATGCAAAGATTTTCTCCATGTTTGGGCTGTTTAGAGGCCTTTTTTGCTTAGGAGCTAAAGATTTAGAGCTGGAAGAGATCTTAGGGATCACCTTCATTTAACAGGTGAGGAAACTGAGGGCTAAAGAAGGTAAATAATTTGCTCAAGGCCAGGTATGTAGTAAATAGCAGATTCAAGATGCAAACCAAATCTAGTGCTCTTTTCCATACACTATACTACTCTGCTGCTTGAGTCATTTCCAGGTAAGTGTGATTATTAGATGCATGACCCCCAAATAAGGGAAGTGTTATTATATTGGACTATAGCTGTACTCTTGGATTGAGGGCAGGGTTTGAAAGAGCTGTAATTACACCTTTCGGTTTCTTGTGGCTATAGAAGTTACTTGAGCTTCACTTGTATAGTCAAAGAATCCCAAGCTGGAAAGTTAGCTCTGTAATTAATTTACTGGTCTGTTTTAGTTCTCATTACTATGCTATGAATTCAGGGCAGTGTGTTCATCTAAGTTTGACATTTGATTATGGTTTCTGAGCTTACTATATAACATCCCTGTGAGAAGAATGAATAATCTTCACTCTGTGGAGGACGGTTTTATTTCAGCTGTCCTCAAAATATTCTAAGTAGCAAAACTTTTTCCTCCCAGGAAAATGAATGAGGCAGAATTTGCAATTTTATAAATACTGTGAATAGTAAATTTATATCTGGAGGCTGAGAAACACATGATTCTTTTCCTTCACTGGAAATCAGAATGGAGGAAATTAGTGAATTTGAAATGTTTTGGAAAATGTTAATGGTAGCAGACGCACTTGCTAACAGTGTGAATCATTGAATCATGAGTGTGGAAGAAACCATAATAGGTCACTTTGTCCTATCCTCACCATTAGGTAGGTCCACAGACATCATCATTTGAAACTGACAATATAATTTAAATTTTAAAGACCAGTGGAAAGGGGGATTATATAACTCTGTTAGTAATTCATTCCATTTCACAACTTTGCCTGTAAGGAAATTCAAAAACATTCAACTCAGCAGTCACTTATTAAGTGCCTTCTTTTTGTAAGGCACTGGAATACAAAGCTAAAAATGAAACTATTCATGCATTCAAAGAGATTACATTTTACAGTGTGTGTATGTGTGTACACAAAATATATGCAGATAATTATAGTACAAGATAATTTGAGGAAGGAGAGAACACTGGTGGTTGGGGGGTATTGGAGAAGAGGTGACCTGAAAATTTCAGGAAGGAGGTAAACTCCTAAGCTGACCTTTCAAGAAATTTATGGTTTTTATTTTAAAATTTAAGGATTCTAGGGGCAGCTAGGTGGTGCAGTGGATAGAGCACCAGCCCTGGGATTCAGGAGGACCTGAGTTCAAATGTGGCCTCAGACATATAACACTTACTAGCTGTGTGACCCTGGGCAAGTCACTTAACCACATTGCCTTAAAAAAAAAAGTTTAAGGATTCTAAACGGAGATGAACTAGTACAAGTTGCCAAGGTGGAAGTGAGGAGTGTGTGTGTGTGGGAGACAGGGTGGCTTCAGCCTGGTTTATATACTTGCCTTGGCCACAGAAACTCCTCGTTACTGAGAGGCTAGGTGAAGAATGATTAGAAAAGTAGAGACCAGAGACTAGGATACCAATTAGTAGTCAATTACAATTGTGTAGTATAGAATGAAAGAATTAGTGAATGAATGAAAAAAAAATCATTTATCAAGTGCTTACTATGTGTGAAATATTGTACTGGGGGGGGGAAGGATGGGGGATTAGAAAAATAAGACATTTCCTGCTCTTGAGGCTTACATTTTAATAGTCCAGGGAAGACATATATGAGAATTTTTTAGGGTGCTATGTCAATTGGTAGTTGTAGTAGTGAGAATGACAAGTCCCTTCTCCACAGGATTACATCCTTTTATTAATTGGAAGTTATTCCTAGGGTTACTGGAGTCAGAGTCCTGGTGCTGTCTCCATCACAGTCTAAGGCCGGGGAGGGAACCTGTGACCTCACCCCTGGTCTAAGTCAAGGTGGTAATCTAGTTGGGGGCAGTAGTTTGACCCAAGTGACACATGCCACCTCCTATGTCTTACTCAGTTTGCTGCTATATCTGTTGTAGCTTACCTATCTGATAAGTGACTGAATTAAGGTAGTAGTCAGGTAAACTGACAGCTAGTTGGATATGGGCGTAATGAGGGAGATGTATCAAAATTATCATATCTGAGGGCAAATCCAGTCTTATTATAAATCATCATTAGAAAAGTCTTAATTATTTGGCACCTATGTGGGACCTTTTCCTCCCCTCGCCAACCCCCCCCCCCAAAAAAAGGGATCAACTAAGTTTTCTGTGTTAGACCATTTCTCTGGAGATTTATTTTTACATGTAAGCTAAGGTCATTTGATATACAGGTTTTTGTCTTGTTTTGTTTTGTTTTTTAACCTATTTCTGCCCTTCTGTGCTTTCCTTTTTGGCTTCCTTTCCCAAAGAAATAGGGGAAAATAGAATTTTTCTACTTCTTGTCTTCGAATTACATCTATAGCCCCTTCATATCTTTTGAAGGTCCTTGTTCCAATTCTCATTTGCACTGATGAGTCAGGGTCCCCAAAGCAAGGTTGCCAGCTGCATCTCTCCCTTCATTGTTCTACCGAAAACCTTGAGGGGCTTTTTTTTCCCTCTGATGCTGTCAGTTTGAATTCCTATTCTGGTGTCTTCTTCCCAGTATCATTCATTAGTATGTCCCTTATATCTTCTACTCTCCAGTGATTTAATGTGCCAGCATCACTTAACCAATGTCAGTTAACTTTTACAAAGGAATACTTACTGAGAAGTCTGTCAGCAAGTCACAAAGCACTTTCCCCCAACACCTAGGGGCACACTCTTTCCTATATCACCTTGGTCCATCCTTAGGGAGAATGGATTCAAACTTAAATCAGTTGCTGTAAAGCATTTGCCCCACTTAGACAACTTCTGAATGCTTTGTAGCAAATAAATAGTCACTGTCACTCCCTTTTGGCTGCCTTTGACCAACTGCTTTGCTGTGTCAAGCAGCTCATTTTGGACTTCCCTCATCAAAGGGCCTGGTTTTCTCCAAAATCTAGCATGGAGTTCGGCTACCAGACCTCTGGTGGACTGATCTCTGTTAACTTGTTTTAGGAGGGGTGGGGGTGAGCAAGGCAATCGGGGTTAAGTGACACAGCTATTAAGTGTCAAGTGTCTGAGGCCAAATTTGAACTCAGGTTCGCCTGACTCCCAGGCTGGTCTTCTATCCACTATGCTACCTAGCTGCCCCTCTCTGTGACTATTTGAAGGTCACAGGCTCACCACCTAGTCTCATAGTCCTTCACCAAAGAGGTAAAAAATAATGGGCCACACTTGGCCTGGGTGGGGAGATAATCTCCCTTCCCAGAGGTTTACAGCACAGTATGTTTTCCTCACAGGAATCAGTCAGGTGGGAACTAAGGTGAAAGTTGCCCTAGTTAGGAGACTTTTGTCTGCATTTTGGTTCTGGCTCAGCAGCTGACCAAAAAGGTTCCTCTTCACATGGTAAGCAGTCAGGAAACAATACTTGTGTATGCTTCAAAGTCTGTGTGGGGTTTACATCAGGCAGAGCACACCATGCATGTCAATAAGGACTGGACTCTTCACTGGCCAGTCGTAGACCACCTTATACTACCAAAACCAAATAAAAACAAGGAGACCAATATAACCAGCTTGTTCTTTCTCTCTTTACCTTGTGAGCCTCCTATTCTTCCATCTCTGTTTTCTTTTAGTGACCCAGTATAATATATTTCACAATCCACTCTTTTCCCCTGCTCATATCTATTCTAAAACTCAGAAGCGAGGCCAGGAGAAAAGAGTGAGACTGAGATTATTCTTTTGGGTGAGTCCTGCTTTACTGTTACCTTGACAACTTTGCATTTAATATTTTCATCACCGTTTGCTAAAGTAGACAAATCCAAAATTAGAATAATAAGTGGCAGATTTAATTGAATCTAACCTCCAGCTTTTATTATTTTATTGGGCAGATGATTTATAAGTAATAGAAAAGGGATTAATATTTATTTAATTTTTCCTTTCCTTAAACTCTTTTAATAGATGGGAGGGAGGATCCATCCTGTCCTGGGTCAGATGGCAGCAGATCCTTTACTTTGTCTGCTAAGGGGGAGGTAGGAAAGAGAAAGAGAATCTGATTGGAGATAGACCAGTTAGTGATGATTCTGGATCTACTCCCATGAACTACTTAATGTCCCTTATTTTGCTTTGATTATTCTTATGATATTGCAAAGTTGGGGGGAAAAGGTGGGGAGGTAGTTAAAGATGGAAAGTAAGCATTCTTCTTGGTTTTCTTAAAATGTATAGAGATGGGTATTCAAGAATGAAAAAAGTTACACAATTAAACCTTTTTTGATTTGTACCTCAGATTTTTGGCTTTGCCAGTCATCAGTGATTATTCACACTGGTTATTAGAGACTAATAAATTCTTTATTTTAAGTCAGTCACTTTCTTTGAAGAAGTTGACATTTTTTCTTAATGTTGACACTTCTGTCATATTTTCCGCATTGTAATGCTCATTAATGAATTAATTTTTGTAAATGTTTATAACCTCTCTAACCTTTAGAAACTGTCTGGACTAATTTTTTTTTTCTCTTTTTTCTCTTTTGTGCCAATGATCACCCTTTTGTTGGGAATTTCAGGGGCCAGCCAAAGGTAAGATGTTTGGAATGATTACATTTGATAGTTGCCAAGCTGTTTTCTTTGTATTTTTAAAATACCCAATAGCTCTTACTTTCTTTAATAGTTTGCCTGCTGAAGCCCAGTGACATAAGAGTGATGTGTGTTGTCAGCCTGCATGTGTGATACTGACTCAATTGTCATATGAGGGACTAGACAATTTGGGAAAGTCTGGTGTTTGTATTTTGATCACTGCTGGTTTGTTGCCAGTACCTGCTGGCATGAATTCTGTTCGTGCTGATGGGCTCAGGAATTGTAGTTTCTTACACAGCCCTTTAAAAGTGGCTCCTAGATACTCTGTAATTGGCACCCTAAGCTTCAGAAAGGTTTTAGGAACCTTTGAGGATACAGATAGAGACCAACAGTGGCTGTACAGGCAGCTAGGTGGAACAGTGGATAAAGACCAAGATCAAAATATATCTCCTGGCAACTGTTGTGGGATGGAAAAGGAAGAAAGGAAACAAACATTTATTAAGCACCTACTATGTACAAGGAACTGTGCTAAGCACTTTGAAAATAGGGTCTGAAGACAAGAAGACTTAACTTCAGATCTGCTCTCAGACACTCCCAGCTGTGTGACCTTGGTCAAGGCCTTGGTCAAGTCACTTCCTATCAACCTCAATTTCCTGAACTGCAAAATGTGGGTAATAAGAGCACCAATCTCCTGGGGTTGTTGAGAGGATAAACGAGATAATATTTTCAAAGTGCTTAGCACAGTTCCTTGTACATAGTAGGTGCTTAATAAATGTTTGTTTCCTTTCTTCCTTTTCCATCCCACAACAGTTGCCAGGAGATACGTTTTGATCTTGGTCTTATACCCAAAAGATAGAAGGAAACCTAGAGATTTCCTGCACTGAAGTATGATCTGAACCAGATATTCCTCTTGGACTGGCTTTCAAATTCCCTGAGTATTCAGGAAGTCGTTCCCCCCCCCCCAATATTCCTCTGTTTTCTTTAAAGTAGATAATTATGAGCCTCTATTTTGTGTCACTTTTTCTTTAAAGTGTAGCTAGGTGACTGTGTAACATATACAGATATAAAAATTGACTACGATATTGATTTGATTCCCTTCATAAATCTGCTTTTCCCGTTATTTTTCACCTGAGATGCCAGATAGTCTTTTGGAGTAATATTTAGGGAGTGAATATATGAAAAAATCACTGTAACTGTTTATAAACTTTGTATATTCTGTTTTGTTAAATGTTCTTGAAGGGAAAAAATGTATTCTTTTGAGAAGTCTCTGACAAAAAAAAAAACACCTGTAGCAGTTTGCAATAGGAGCTGTAGTCAGGGAAAGTCCATTCTTTGTTCATGTTTGTACCATGTGAGTACCTGGGAGAAGTGAATTAGAAGTTAGCATCAGAAGCTCATGATGGGGGAAAGAACACTATCAAGGGGGATGGAGGTGTGGAATGTAATTGACTATCATCTCTCTGATTACTCGAAGTAGGTAGCGAAGGGCCTTTAATGCTGGGTTCTGAATTTAATAGGATTTGGGTCCTAAGCATAGCTCAGTGTGTATTCAGATTAGACTTGTTCTGGAGAACAGGAATTAAATTAAACAGTGATGCATAATAGTTGTAGTTCAGAGGGAAAAGTTATCTTTTTTTTTTAAAATCTTGTTTCATAGTTTGGCTTTTTGTTTACAACTAGTAGTCAGGGAGAAGTTAATTGTGTATGGTAATAAATACTTAGGAAAAACATGGGATGTGTGCTATATTCTATTCCATTGGTGACAAACTCAAATAGAAACATTCCTGCAGGCCATATTGACTTAAAAAAAAAACCAAACGCATATAACATTAGCTATGTTGTGTTGTATTTTCATTTATTTCCCAATTACAGTTTCTGTTTCCCACTTGGGGCACTTAGACAGTTTAACTCAAGATACCATTGTTATTTAAGATGCCTGAGGGCAGTAGTTTCAGGAATCATGGATCCACAGGATTGTGGAGCTAGCTAGCAGGGACCTCAATAATCACATGGTCCAGCTCTCATTTTACATATGAGGAAACTGAGGCACCATAGAACGTCATTCAGTGATGTTCAACAATGGTGATAGAAAGTTAGAAAATAACACATTCCTTTCTTGCTCTCAGAGAGCTTATATATATGAAGGGGGAGAGGAAGAGATAAAATGTACACAGATGAGTATAATAACAAGTAGGTAGTGATGAGGTCAAAAGAGATTCTCTAGGAATATTTGAAGAAGAGAACATTTATTTTTTGTTGTGATTGAGTGGGAGGGTATGATGATCATCAGGAAAGACTACATGGAAAAAATAGCCTCTGAACTGATCCTTAAAGAAAGATAAGGATTCTGAAAGTTAGAGAAGAAGAGGGAGTACATGCTGGGCATGGGGGATAGCCTATGGCTGAAAGGAAGCAGAAGCCTTCATATCAAGTTCAGGAAACAGGGAGTAGACCAGTTGGGCTAGAATGTGAACTGTTTAAAGTGGACTAATAAGTAATAAGCCTCTAAATTTAGATTGGAATCAAATTGTGCTAGGTTTTCAGTATCAGACTGTGGAATTTGTATCTTACTGTAGTGCAGGATTTCTTAACCATTTTTATGTCCTTAATCACTCTGGCAGTTTAGTAAGACTGAACCCCTTCTCAGAACAATGTCTTAAAATGCATAAAATAAAACACACAGGATTCAAAGGAAACCAATCATATTATGCTACAGTTATTAAAGTCTGTATTAAAAAAAACCACAAACAATTTTATGGCTCCCAGATTAAGAATTCCAGATTTAGGGAGAGTAGAGGCTGAAGAGTTTGAGCTGGGAATTGATGTGCTCAGGAAGATTTAGTTTGGTAGAAATGTGAAGGAAGGACTGGAGAAGGAAAAGCTGGAGGCAGGGAGACAGGCCATTATAATAGGCCAGATGATGGACGATGAAGACCTAAAGAAGCATGGTACTTTGTTGTTAGTGGGCAGAATGGGATTGATGTAAGAGATGTCGTAAAGGTAGAATGGACAGATGGTGAAAACTTCTCATTATATTAGGTGTTGTGAGGACCCCTGCCCCCAATTTGACTGAAACAGTCAATTAGTATTTATTAAGCACCTGCTATGTGCCAGGCATGGCATTAAGAACTGGGGATACAAAAAAAGGTAAAAGATGGTCCCTACTCCTCAAGGAGCTCACAGTCTAATGGGGAAGACAGTGGATAAACAACTGCGTACAAATGAGATCCGATGGCACTAGCATTCAGAAGGATTGGAAGGGCTACTTGTGGAAGGCAGGAGGTAGAGAAGAGGAGGGAAAGGTACGAGGGAGAGCCAGAGAAAATACTCAGACTTGAGAAAAGGAGTGTCTGGTCTGAGGAAGTCGGTGCTACTGGATTCCATGGTATAAAGAGGAGGGTAAGGCATAAGAAGACTGGAAAACCAGGAAGGGATCAAGATAAAGGGCTTTTTATGTCGGATGTTGGAGGTGATAGTGTGGTTGCCATGTAAGAGGAGATAAGGGATCATATAGAAAAGAAGTTGAGAAGATAGAAATGACGGGATTTGGCAACTGCTTGGATGGGGAAAGGATGGAGAGTGAGAAGTGAAGGATAACGCCTAGGTTGGGAGCCTGGGGAAATGGGAAGGAGGGTGGTACTCTTGGGTAGTAGGAGAGTTTAATATTCGTCTAGTTTATCCGGTTTGAGATGTTTAATAGCTGTTAATGCAAAAGAACATTCCACACATGCATTTCCAGGGTTTGGGTCTGTAGCAACTATATTGAAGGTTTGTCAGATCTGAATTGATTGGCATAACACCACCAATGCCAATAAAAATAATAATAGCTAGCATGTCTATAGTGCTTTAGTGTTTACAAATTGCTTTACATGCTATCACATTTGATACAACAACCCTAGGAAGCTTGTATTATCCTATGGTAACACAGCTATTAAGTGTTTGAGAATTAATTTGAACTCAGCTTTTCCTGATCCCAAGTCCTACACTTTATCCACTCAGTCACCTAGCTTCCTCTCAACAGAGTTCACATTTTTCTTTTTGCTAAAGGTAGAATTCTTATGTATATTAAGTGTTCAAACATGGAGACCCTTTTAACTTTATGCAGTCAAATCCCGTTTTGATGATATGGGATCATTTCCTTAAGATTTCATTATTAATGCATACTTTTAATTATTTAACAGGTATTTGCTTATGATCATTGCTTCTGGTCTATGGATGAATCTGTCAAAGAAAAATATGCAGGTAATAGAGTCCTTAAACTGTGTCTCCTATACTTAATGATCTGTGATTTATTGGATTTGGACCGACTTAAACTAGAACACAGCTCTTCTCTCAGCCTTAGTAGATTGTCTTGCAGTGTTGCTATTTTCTCCTTCTCTTCCTGATTCATTACTCTTTGGCCTTTCTGATATTAGAAAGACAAGTCCTGAGTGTTACTGGGGATATACTCAGAGCCCTTCTAGTTTGACAGAATCTGTCAGAGATTCCCCCTTGCGGGCATAGCCTTTGAGAACCCATGCTGGGAGGAGCCAATGAGAGTCAGACTTTGCCATGCCCATTATGAAAGATCGAATGAAAAAGTCATACTTTCCAGGTACTTCCTTGAAAACTATCAAAATTCATTCTTCTAATCTATCCTTTGTAGTTTTAAAAGGTTTTTTTTTTTTTGGCAATTGGGGTTAAGTGACTTGCCCATGGTCACACAGCTAACAAGTGTCAAGTATCTGAGGCTGGATTTGAGCTCTGGTCCTCCTGACTCCAAGGCCAGAGCTCTATCCACTGTGCCACCTAGCTGCCCTGTAATTTTAAAAGTTTTGACATAGGAAGATGGAGCTACTAACCTCAGTGTGTTTGTAGTTTTTACGTAGTTTGGCTCTCTGTACACAGATGCACAAAGGTGAGTAGCAAGTAAGGTGAATAAGCTATTCTAATTCAAGGTGGTACATTGAATAATAATGCTGATAACTAGAATTTATATTGCACTTTGAGGCTTGCAAAGCCCTTTACAAATATTATCTTATTTTATCCACACAACAACCTTAGGAGGTAGGTGTTGTACCAATTTTACGGTTTAGGAAATTGAGGCATGCATAGGTTAAGTGATCTGCTCAGGAACACAGCTAGTGTCCGAGGCTGGATTTGAACTTGAGTCTTCCTGACTCCAGGCCCAGTACTCTATTCTACTGTACTACCTACCTGCTTCTGATTTTGTTCTCCTATATGTGTTTGTTTTTATATAAATCACTGTGTCTTGGTGACTTATGACCCTTAGTTGGAATATGGCTCTGGAAGAGTAAAGAATAGGATGGGTAAAGGGGGGGGGGAGAAAGAGGACTAGTATGGTGTTTTTCATATAGATAGATAGACAGATAGACAGACAGACATAGATATAGATATGTATGTATACACACCTACACACATACTTGTGAGGAAACGCAGGAGCGCAAGGGTCTCCCTGGTGAAGAACATTTGGATGAACATCAACAGAGCAAAAGCAGAATTGAATGTCATCAGTATACTACAGACTGCCTTTACAGAAATAGAAAACAGGTGAGGAATTTAGGAAATAAATCACAGCTTGGCACAGTGGTCTGATGTCCTACCAAACGGGAAGTTTCAGTTACCTAGACAGCTTTTGGAACTCACTCTCTTTCTGTTGAAATCAGAGCAACTGTCGGTTTCCTGACTTGCCTTAAAGATAACTTCAGCCTTCAAAAAGGAGAAGA
This sequence comes from Phascolarctos cinereus, assembly GCF_003287225.1. Classification (NCBI taxonomy): domain Eukaryota; kingdom Metazoa; phylum Chordata; class Mammalia; order Diprotodontia; family Phascolarctidae; genus Phascolarctos; species Phascolarctos cinereus. The sequence continues at coordinate 144,325,421 of NW_027555625.1, forward strand.
ACCGATGAGGGAAAATGCTACCTTGGATCTCATTCTCATCAGTTAGCACTGGTTGTTGAAGAGGAAATGATGGGAACCTTGGGGCAGTAGGGAAGAGTCATCACTCCATCTTAAAATTTGTGATAGAGAAGAAATTTGGACATAAGTCTGACATGCTCACTTGAACATAGGAAATGGATTTTAATAGATGTACTGATTGTCTGACATAAGTGCTGCTATCCTGACTGTAATTTTTGAAAGATCATGGGAATCAGAACCCAAGCTCAAAGCAAGATCTCACATCTGTCTTCTAACCCAGCCTGCAGAGGAATAACCAAGGCAAGAAATCCAGATGAAAGGGGAGCCTCCAGTTCTTCCAGCCTGAACCAACAGAGCTTTCCAGCAGGATGAATCCAGCAGCTGTCTACTCTGGCACAGACCCAAACCCAGGGGAGGAAGTAGCAGAGCTCAGACCTCAGGGGCAGCAATCAGACTTTGCCCTGCATCACACTACTTTAGCAGTACTGAAAGCTTCTAAGGCCCCAGCCTGTCCTTGGAATAACATAACACTCAATATATCAAGAAACATGACCAGCCCAGACCTTCCCTCCAAAAGTGTGGCAGAGCCCAGCCCTGACATCAAGTTCAGAGTCAGGAAATGTGCTGGGAGAATGAGCAAACAAAAAAAAGACCCCACACCATAATGAAATGTTATGATGGTAAGGACATTCAAGACGTGTGCAGAAGAAGAGTATGACTGTAAAATACCTACAAGCAGTGCCTCAGAGAAACATAACATGTGCACAGATTGATCTAGAATTCCTGAGATAGATGAAGCAAGAGTACAATTCACTCAGAAAACAGATAAGGGAGAAAATATGTAAGTATCATTGGATTATGTGAACGTCATGACCAAAAAAAGAGCTTAGACATCCCATTTTAAGAAACCTTAAAAGAAAACTGCCCAGATCTCTTAGAATCAGAGGGCAAAGAGGAATTAGAAAGAGTCTACCAGTCACCTCCCTAAAGAAACCCCAAAATGAAGACATCATGGCCAAGATCTCAGATTTCCAGATCAAAGAAAAATTACTGCAAGCAGCCAGCCAGAAACAATTCAAGGACTGAGGAGTCACAGTCAGGATCACAGATGATTTAGAAACCATCCCTATAAATGAGTGGAGAACTTGGAATTCCAGAAGGCAAAAGATACGGGCCTACAACCAAGAATAACTTACCCATCAAAACTGATCTGACAGGGGGGAAGAATAGACCTTTCATGAAATCAAGGACTTGTAAGCATTCCTGGTGAAAAGACCCCAGCTGCGGAAAAACTTTGAAGTTCAAATACACGAGTGAAGAAAAGTATAAAAAGCTCAAGGCCTCCTTTCCTTCTCTTTGCACAACTTTCTTCCACGGAAACCAGAAGTAGAATCCTAGAAGGGATGAATATCAGAGTGTAGTGGCAGGAAGCTACACACCCAGCTGAAATGAAATGCTGAGAATCCACCACAAGACCAGCAGAGCTGCACCCAGCTGAGTGGTCACGAGCATCACCAGTGGTTCGAGTCAGGCTTAGGCAGGGCAGCGTGATGACATCACCAGGAGACATTCATAGTCTGACAGCACAAGAGACATAGATTTCCCCTCTGTATACTCATCCTGATTACATGTGCTTCCTATTTACATGCCCCTCTCCATCTGTACTTTGGCCATGTGCTCGCATGGGCATTCCAGGCCTGGAATGCTTTTCCTCTTCACCTCTTCCTGGCTTCTCTGGTAACCTCAGATCAAACTCCACCTATCACTCCTGCAGGCCTTTCACAGTCCCTTCCACTGCTAGTGTTTTCCCTCTGAGATTACCTTTTATTTGCACGTATATATCTTGTAGAGACATAGTTATTTGCATGTTTTCTTCCACTGTTAGAACATGAGATCCTTGAGGGGAGAGATTATACTTTTTTCCTTTCTTTGTATCCTTAGCACTTAGCATAGTGCTTGGCATAGTAAACATTTAATAAATACTTATTGACTAACTCATGTATGTTTCCTACGTGTCCACTCTTTCTATTCATAGTGTATGTTTAAAAGAAAGTACTCTTGGTTTATGGAGAGGCAGGTTGGGAACAGTGTTTTATTGGTAATTTCATTTCCACGCTATTTCACTAAATACCTTTCCATATCTATATCTGTTTCTGTCTGTCTGTCTGTCTGTCTGTCTGTCCATCCATGTATCTATGTATCTACCTATCTAAAATACACACACATATGATGGAGAGTTAAATCTCACACTTGAATTTTAAAAAATCAGTTTTATAACTAGGTATAATTCAGATTCCATGGCCTGAAATTCTATGAAGGGAAGTTAGCTTTGGGGGTCTGGAATACTATGGAGAATGAAATTCCAAAAATGTGAGAAATAATTTTCATGAAAAGGAAGGGGGGGAGTAAGGGAAGGTATGGGAATTGTGTAATGAAACCAGTGGATGTTTAAGGAAGTCATCAAACAACTTAAACTTTTAAAAGATATCTTCAGAAGATGGAAGCAAGAAATGGGAAATCAGGAATAGCAAAGATGTGTAATTGTAGTGTTGGGCATGCTGAAGTCAAGAGCAATAAGAAGGGGCAGGTTTATTTTTAATCCTTTTTGAAGAAAAAGAAAGAGCAAAGAGAGGGTAGAATCCCTGCTCAGGGTAAATGGGTTAATTGTAATGGAAGAGAGACAGATAGAGGGACAGAAGCAGAGAGGAAACATAGCTATTCAAATCTTGCTTTGTTTCTAAAGGAAACAGAATCTTTGGATTGTAAAGGAAAAGACAGAGATGGCTATTAAGAAGTTGCCGTGTGGGGCATCTAGGTGGCACAGTGGATAGAGCAGCAGCCCTGAAGTCAGGAGGACCCGAGTTCAAATGTGGCCTCAGACCAAACACTTGACACTTACTAGCTGTGTGACTCTGGGCAAGTCACTTAACCCCAATTGCCTAAAAATAAAAAAATAAAAAATTTCAGAAAAAAAAAAGAGTTGCTGTGTTGATCTAGGGAGGTAGCAGTACCTTATTGCCCTTGATGAGTTCAAATCACCAGGCTCAGCTGAGCTATATCCCAAGGTACTGAAAGAATTATTTGACGTGACTATTGCCTCCACAGTGATCTTTGAAAGATTTTGGAGAGGTAAAGGCTCACAATTGTATTTTAGAGCAATCAACTTCATGAGTGCAGTGTGGGGGGCAGAGAAGCTAAATTGATTTTAATCTGCATTGAGAACCATAATTTCCAAAAGAAGAAAGTTGTAGTTTTCTTGTTCTTGACTCTGGTCAGATCACATCTGAGTATTTTAATTCAGTTCTGAGGACTACTTTTTAGAAAGGGCATTAATAAACTAGAGGGCATTCAGAAAAGACATCTAGGAGGATGAAAGACCTCTAGTTCATGCCATGTGAAAGTGAGAACATGTAGCCTGGAGACAGGAGGCTTAGGGGCTACACCTCAGTTTCTTGTCCGAACTGTCTGACTACACTTTCACACTCTGCTTTGACAGATTGTCATTCGTGTCACACCTTCTAACTGTGGGTGTCCCCCAGGCCCTATACTGGACCTCTTCCCCTCTCTGTTGTATTTTCTCGCTTGGTGATGGAGAAAGTTTTGATGAGCTGAAGTTTTCTTCTTAGCTTTCAGGAGTTCAATTATTATCTCTTAAGCAGATGTTTCCCAGAACTATACATTCAGCCCTTATTTCTTTCCTGTAGTTAGTCTTGTATCACCAACTGCCTACTGGATATTTTGAACTGAATGCCCTGTAGGTATTTCAGAATCAGCATGTCCAAAACAGAACTCATTATGTTCCCCACACACAACTCACTCCTTTTTTGAACTTTGCTACAACGGTCAAGGGCAGCATTATCCTTCTCACTCATCCAGATTTATAACCTAGGTGTCATCCTTCACATTTCACTCTTTTCACATGCTCATTACATTGCCAGATCTTGTGATTTTTACCTTGACAACATTTCTTGTATTCATCTCTCCACTCGCACAGCCACCATTGTCATCACTTCTTTCCTGGACTATTGCATAAGCCTCCTAATTAGTCTCCCTGTCTCAAGTTTTTCCCTATTCAAACCTTCACACGGCTGCTTAATTGATTTTTCCCTAAGCTTATATCTGCTCACATCACTCCTATATTAAATGACCTCTGCTACATATTGCATGGAGAATAAAACATAAACTCCTGTTTGTCATTTAAAGCCCTTCCCATCCTGACCTCAACCGATTGTGCAGCCTGATTATATATTAGTCCCCTTCCTGTACTTTAGGATGCAGCCAGATGAGCCTTTTCTCCGTGCATCACACATAGCACTCCATTTCTAGTCTCTCCGTCTGGAATAGACTCCTTCCTTTTCATAGAATTCCTTCACTTTTCTTCAGGCACCACCATCCACACAAAAACTTTGTGGGGCTTCATTCCTGATAGTACCTGTCTTCCTTTCTTTTACCAACTTTTATTTGTTCTGTACTTATTCTTTATACATATGCACACATATACTTAGGATCACATATACTTAGGATCATAGTTCTAGAAGATCATCCAGTCAACCCCCCCTCAATTTACAGATGAGGAAATTGAGACCTAGAGAGATTGTAACCTCATGAGGATCACAGAGGAGCAAGTGGTAGTAGCAGAATTCAAATCATGCACCTTTTCCACTGTTTCTTTGATTAAATGTAAGCTCCTTGAGAACGTGATCTGTTGGTTTTTTTTTTTGAACCTTTGTTTCTCCAGGGACTGATACAGTGCTTGGCATTTAATAAATGCTTGTGGATTCATTGATTGATCTAGGATAGTTGTGTTCAGGCATTTGAATGCCTGTTATGTGCAAAGATTATTAGGCTTATTTTCCTTGAAGGCAATGGAAGAAGTTATAAAGTAGCCAAATATTAGGGCTTTCCGAAATGGAATGGGCTCCCTCAGGAGTTATTAGGTTCTTTTCTGGAGAGAGCAGACTTCAGGGGTATACATGCATTATCTACCCCCTGTCTGACTGTACCTTCTCATTGCTCCTTTGATCTTCATCTGTTGCGCTCACTAATTATGCAAAGGCTAAATTATTACTTCTTGTCCGGGTACGGCTTCTGAGGTCTTCCAGCCGAGCTTCTGTGATTCTGTGAAACTTTTTTGTTGCTGTGATATAAAGCAAGACCTGCACATTGTTTTCTTGGCAGTGGTAATGGTTTGGCACTTGTCAATTCAGTTTTACTGGTTCTCCTTGTGAATAGTAGCACACAGCCACAAGATAGCTTCTTAGGGAGGTGGTCTTACAGAAATCTCTTGTGCTAAAATCTAGTCTTCCAACAAACATGGATTATCTCAGGTCCTTCTAACCATAAATTTAGGGCTACAACTTTAATTTTTAACCCTAATTTGTTAGCATAACCTCTGTCTTTTTTTAATGTGAGCACATAATATACATTAAAAATACAAAGGCATAACAAAACACTTCAAGAACGTATATTGGTAAGAAAGCACAACCAGCGTCACTTCTAGCTATTAACTTCAACTGCTTCTGACTTCTTAACTCTGGAAATGTGGCATTACCATTCAGTTTTGCCAAGGTGGCAAAGGCTTTAAAGAATTTTCTTTAGTATAGCATCTCTTTAGCATAATCTGCTTTTATGTAATCCTTTTCTAATTGGCTTTAAGATTTCATTTTATTCTCTTATGAGAGACCAAGACTGCAAAATTCTTAAGCAGTTTGGCCCTACCCAGAATGCTCTGAATAAAAGCTATTTATATTTTTAGGTCATAGAAACTTAACCACAGAATCTTAGAGTTGAAAGAGCCATCAGTAATCATCAAGTCCAACTCAGATAATTGAATCACTTCTATGACATACCCAACAGGAGGTTGTCCAATGTCTACTTGAGATTTTCGAGAGGGGAAGTCTACCACCTCTCAACACGTGCCATTTTTGGACAGTTGTAATTGTTAGAAAGATTTCCAGGCTTCTGGTCCTAGGGTTATTTCTCATTCATTTTCTTTCATGGATTAATATTAGAAAAAACTGGAGGCTGTGAACCCATTAAAAGTATGTTTTGAATCCTGTTTGGGCATAGAAATTAACTGTGTTTGCCTTCTGTGACTTTTTTAGCTTGTTCAGATGTAGATTTCACTTAGAATTGTTTGGTTTTTTGCTTTTATTAGGTCAAGATGCTGTTTTTCAGTGCCTTGGAGAAAATATCCTTCAGAATGCCTTTGATGGCTACAATGCATGTATCTTTGCCTATGGACAAACTGGTAAGGCTATTACGTGACATTTCATGAGCAAACAGGATAAGAGGAAGTAAAAACATGTTTGTTTAATTATATAGACAAAATTAGGCAGTGTTATTCTTTAGAGAGATATATAAGAAAGGAAAAGTTATTTTCCTTTTTTAGCCCATATAGCATTTCATTATAAAGATAAGATGGCAAAATTTATTTTCCACATGAAAGCATAGAAACTATAATTTCTCTTGCCACCCCAGCCTAACCTATGGTTCAGCACACCTTTATCTATCTATAACAGGATACATCTAATGTTGCATAGCCAGTAACTGTGATCATTACTGATTTAATCAAAAATACTAGGTAGCTTAATAAATTTTTGTGGTAAACAGGAAATTATCTTTGGTTTCAAGCAAATTAATGATTGCTGTAACATTGTATCTTATAATTCATTCTTTATTCTTCATGATTCTGTAATCATTTACTGTTGTTAGGGGTAGTTGTGTGTGGGGGGGAAGGGTGTGGTTTGTCCGGTGACCTATGGGAAGACAACTTCTGCTATTGTACTTTGTAAATAGTATTTTATTTTTTCTGATTACATGTAAAAATAGTTTTCAGCATTCACTTTTATAAGATTTTGAGTTCAAAATTTTTTCTCCCTCCCTCCCTCTCATCCCCGTTCCCCAAGATGGCAAGAAATCTGATATAGGGTATACATGTGCAATCATATAAAATTATTTCCACGTTAATCATGTTGTGAAAGAAGAAACAGAATAAAAAGAACAAAGCCATGAAAAACAAAAAACAAAAAAAGTGAAAATAGTATGCTTCTATCTGTATTTAGACTGTGGATGTGGATAGTATTTTCCATCATGAGTCCTTTGGAATTGTCTAGGATCATTGTGTTGCAGAGAAGGGCTAAGTCAGTCATAGTTGATCATCACACAGTGTTGCTTTTATTGTGTACAATGGTCTCCTGGTTTTGCTGCCCTTCACTTAGCATCAGTCCATACAAGTCTTTCCAGATTTTTCTGAAATCTGCCTGCCCCTCATTTTTTATAGCACAATAGTTATCCATTACATTCATATACTACAACTTGTTCAGCCATTCCCCAATTGATGGGCATCCCTTCAATTTCCAATTCTTTGCCACCACAAAAAGAGCTGCTATAAATATTTTTGTACATGTGGGTCCTTTTCTCTTTTTTATGATATCTTTGGGATACAGACCTAGTAGTGATATTGCTGGATCAAAGGATATGTACAGTTTGATTGCCCTTTGGACAGAGTTCCAAATGGCTGTCCAGAAGGGTTGGATCAGTTCACAACTCCTACCAACAATGCATTAGTATTCCAATCTTTCTGTATGTTCTCCAACATTTATAATTTTTCTTTTCTGTCATGTTACCCAATTTGATAGGTGTGATGTGGTACCTCACAGTAGTTTTAATTTGTATTTCTCTAATTATTAGTGATTTAGAGCATTTTTTCATGTGATTGTAGATAGCTTTAATTTCTTCATCTGAAAGCTGCCTGTTATATCCTTTTGACCATTTCTCAATTGGGAAATGAGTTATATTCTTATAAATTTGACTCAGTTCTCTATGTATTTGAGAAATGAGGCCTTTATCAGAAACCCTTGCTGTAAAGATTGTTTTCCCAGCTTTCTGTTTTCCTTCTAATCTTGGCTGCATTGTTTTTGTTTGTGTAAAACCTTTTTAATTTAATATAATCAAAATTTTCCATTTGGCATTTCATAACGTCCTCTAACTCTTGTTTAGTCATAAATTCTTCCCTTCACTGTAGATCTGAGAGGTAAACTATTCCTTGCTCTCCTGATTTGCTTATGGTATTACCCTTTATGTTTAAATCACACACTCATTTTGACCTTATCTTGGTATACAGTGTAAGATGCTGGTCTATGCCTAGTTGCTACCATACGATTTTCCAGTATTCCCAGCAGTTGTTGTCAAATAATAAGTTCTTATCCTAGAAGCTGGAGTCTTTGGGTTTATCAGATGGTAGATTACTATAGTCATTGACCACTGTCTTGGGTACCTAATCTACCACTGATCCACCACTCTGTTTCTTAGCCAATACCAAATAGTTTTGATGATTGATGCTTTATAATACAATTTTGGATCTGGTATGGCTAGGCTACCTTCCTTTGTATTTTTTTTTCCATTAATTCTCTTGATACTCTTGACCTTTTGTTTTTCCAGATGAGTTTTGTTATTATTCTTTCTAGCCTATAAAATAATTTTTTTGGTAATTTGGTTGGTATGGCACTGAATAAATAAATTAATTTAGGTAGAATTGTCATTTTGATTGTGTTAGCTCATGGTCTAACCATGAGCAATTGATATTTTCCCAGTTATTTAGATATGACTTTATTTGTATGAAAAGTGTTTTATAATTGTGTTTGTATAGTTCCTGAGTTTGTCTTGGCAAGTAGACTCCCAAATATTTTATACTGTCTTCAGTTATTTTAAATGGAATTTCTCTTATCTCTTGCTGCTGAGCTTTGTTGGTAATATATAGAAATGCTGATGATTTGTGTGGGTTTATTTTAATATCCTGCAACTTTGCTGAAGTTGTTCATTATTTCAAGTAGTTGATTCTTTAAGTATACCATCATATCATCTGCAAAGAGTGATAGTTTTGTTTCCTCATTGCCTATTCTAATTCCTTCAGTTTCTTTTTCTTCTCTTTTCCCTAAAGCTAACATAACATTTCTAGTACAATATTGAATAATAGTGGTGATAATAGGCATTCTTTTTCACCTATGACCTTATTGGGAAGCCTTCTAGCTTATCCCCATTACAGATAATGCTTGCTGATGATTTTAGATAGATACTACTTACCATTTTAAAAAAAGCTTCATTTATTTCTGGTACTGTATTTTGTCAAAAGCTTTTTCTGCATCTATTGAGATAATCATCTAATTTCTGTTGGCTTTGTTATTGATATAGTCAGTTATGCTAATGGTTTTCCTAATATTTAACCAGCCCTGCATTCCTGGTATAAATCCTACCTGGTCATAAATTGCTGTAATCTCTTTGCTAATATTTTATTTAAAGTTTTTGCATCAGTATTCATTAGGGAAATTGGTCTATAATTTTCTTTGTCTGTTTTGCCTCTTCCTTGTTTAGGTATCAGCACCATATTTGTGTCATAAAAAAGAATTTGGTAGGATTCCTTCTTCACCTGTTTTTCCAAATAGTTTATTTAGTATTCGAAATAATTGTTCTTTAAATATGTGGTGGAATTCTTTTGTAAATCCATCTGTCCTTGGAGATTTTTTCTTATAAAGTTCATTGATGGCTTGTTCAATTTTTTTTTCTAAAATAGGGTTAAGTATTTTATTTCCTTTCTGTTAATCTGGGAAATTTATATTTTTATAAATATTCATCCATTTCACTTAGATTGTCAGATTTATTGGCATGCAGTTGGGCAAAATAGCTCCTAATTGCTTTAATTTCCTCTTCATTGGTGGTGAATTCACTCTTTTCATTTTTGATACTGGTAATTTGTTTTTCTTCTTTCTTTTTTTAAATCAAATTAACCAAAGATTTATCTATTTCATTGTTTTTTTCACAAAGCGAGCTTAGTTTTATATATTAGTTAGTTTTCTTACTTTCAATGTTATTAATCTGTCCTTTTATTTTCAGAATTTTTAATTTGGTGTTTAATTGGTGATTTTTAATTTGTTCTTTTTCCAGCTTTTTAAATTGCATGCCCAATTCATTAATCTACTCTTTCTTTGTTTTATTCATGTAAGTATTTGGAAATATAAAATTTCCTCTAAGTACTTCTTTATCTGCATCCCATAAATTTTAGTATATTGTATCATTATTCTCATGAAATTATTGATTATTTCTATTATTTGTTGTTTGACCCACTCATTTTTTTTTCTGTTTGGTGAGGCAGTCGGGGGGTTAAGTCATTTGTCCAGGGTCACACAGCTAGTAAGTATGAAATGTCTGAGGCTGAATTTGAACTCAAGTCCTCCTGACTCCAAGGCCAGAGCTTTATTCACTGACCCACTCATTCTTTAGGATTAGATTAATTTTTGATCTATATTTCCATGGCTGTTTATTACATTTAATTTTCATTGCATCATGATTTGAAAAGGATGCATTTAAAATTTCTGCCTTTCTGCATTTGATTATGAGGTTTTTTGCCTTAATACACGGTCAGTTTTTTGTAGATGCCATGCACTGCTGAGAAAATGATATATTCTTTTCTATCCCCATTCAGTTTTCTCCAGAGGTCTGTCATATCTAACTTTTCTAAAATTCTATTCACCTCTTTAACTTTTTTCTTGTTTATTTTGTGTTTACAGTTATCTAGTTCTGAGAGGGGTAGGTTAAGGTACTCTACTAATATAGTTTTGCTGTCTATTTCTTCCTGTAACTCACTTAACTTCTCTAAAAATTTGGATGCTATCCCACTTGGTACGTGTATGTTTAATGTTGATATTACTTAATTGGCTATGGTACCTTTTTTTTTTATGGTACCTTTTAGCAAGGTGTAGTTTCCTTCCTTGTCTCTTTTAATTAGATCTACTTTTGCATTTGCTTTGTCTGAGATCAGGATTGCTATCCCTGCTTTTTTTACTCTAGTTGAAGCATAATATATTCTGCTCTAGCCTTTTACCTTTAATCTGTGTGTGTCTCTCTGCTTCAGATGTGTTTCTTGTAAACAACATATTGTAGGGTTCTGTTTTTTAATCCACTCTGCTATCCATTTTATGGGAGAATTTATCCCATTCACATTCATAGTTATGGATTCTAATTCTGTATTTCCCTCCATCCTGTTTTCCCCATTTATACTTTTCTATCTCTTATTCCCTTCCCCTCCTCCTTCCCTATAGGGTAAGATAGATTTCTTTACCCAACTGAGTGTGTATATTATTCCCTATTTGAGCCCAGTCCAGTGAGAGTAAGGTTCACACAATGCTCACCTTCTCCATTCTTTCCCTCTACTTTAGTAGGTCTTTCATGCCTCTTCATGTGATATAATTTACCCCATTCTACCTTCCCTTCCTGTTCTTCCAGTACAGTCCTTTTTTTTTCCCCTTAATTTTTTTTATCACCACGTCAAAATCAACTTATATCCACACCCTCTAAGTATACTCCTTCTAACTGCCCTAATAGAGATACAGTTCTTAAGAGTTACAAATATCATCTTCCCATGTAGGGATGTAAACAGTTAAACCTTATTGAATAACATGTTTTGTTTTGTTTTTCTTTGCCGTTTACCTTTTTATGCTTGTCTTGAGTCTTGTATTTGAAGATTGAATTTTCTGTTTTGCTCTGGTCTTTTCATCAGGAAAGTTTGAAAGTCTCCTATTTCACTGAATGTTCATCTTTTCCCCAGAAAGATTATGCTCAATTTTGCTGGATAGTTGACTCTTGGTTGTAATCCAAGCTCCTTTGCTTTCTGGAATATCATATTCTAAGCCCTCCAGTCGTTTAATGTAGAAACTACTAAGTCCTGTGTAATCCTGACTGTGGCTCCTTGATAGTTGAATTGTTTTCTTTCTGGCTGCTTCTAGTACTTTCTCCTTGGAGTTTTCATTTTGGGATCTCTTTCAGGAAGTGATTGGTAGATTCTTTCAATGACAATTTTACCCTGTGGTTCTAGGACATCAGGGCAGTTTTCCTTGATAATTTCTTGAAAGATGCTGTCTAGTATATATATATAATTTTTTTGATCATGGCTTTCAGGTAGTCTAATAATTTTTAAATTGTCTCTTCTGGATCTATTTTTCAGATCAGTTATTTTTCCAATAAGGTATTTTACATTTTCTTCTCTTTTTTCATTCTTTTGATTTTGTTTGACTGATTCTTGCTGTCTCATAGAGTCTTTAGCTTCTCCTTGCCCAATTCTAATTCTCAAGGAATTTTTTTGTTGTTGCTTTTTGGTGAGGCAGTTGGGGTTAAGTGACTTGCCCAGGGTTACACAGCTAGTAAGTGTCCAAGTATCTGAGGCCGGATTTGAACTCAGGTGGTCCTCCTGACACCAGGGCTGGAGTTCTATCCACTGTGTCACCTAGCTGCCCCAGAATTATTTTCTCCAGTTAAGTTTTTTATCTCCTTTTCCATTTGGCCAATTCTGCTTTTATTTTCTTCAATGTTTCTCCCCCCACCCTCCCACCCCACCCCAATTTGGCCAGTTCTGTCTTTTAAGGATTATTTTCTTCAGTCAATTTTTGTGCTTCCTTTTCTAAGCCGTTGACTCTTTTTTTTCATAATTTTCTTGAATAACTTTCATTTCTTTTCCAAATTTTTCTTCTACCTGTTCTTACTTGATTTTTAAAATCCTTTTTGAGCACTTCCAAGAGAACTTTTTGGGCTTGAGACCAATTAAATTTCCTTTTGAGGCTTTGCATGTATGCATTTTGACATTGTATTTGTATTTTGATTTTCTCTGTCACCAAAGTAGTTTTCTGTGGTCAGGGCTCTTTTTTCTTTTTTGCTCCTTTTAAAAAAGTTGAGCTCTGCTCCTGGGGTACTGGGGGCCAGGGGTCTGATTGCTGTCTTTCTGCATCTGGTCTCTGGGGCTGATGGCTTGCCCACTGAGCTAGGTTGGCCCAGCATAGTGCCTTGGGTTCTGGGGGCTTGCAGTTTGCCTGTTGCTCTGGGACTGGAGGCCTTACTGCTGGCCTGCTGAGCCTGGACCTTGGCATCTCAGTTGTTGATCTGTGCTGTAGCTAAAAGCCTGCCACTGGCTTGCCAGGACATTGCCTGTGCTGGATTGCATTTCTCTTTTATCCAAGTGAGACACACCTTTCCTTGTAAGTTATTTTGGGCTGGAAAGTTTACCTGCATCTTTTTGTGGGTTCTTTCGCTCTAGAATTCTTTTAGAGGCTTGATTTAATGTTGTTTCTGAGCGAAATTGAGGAGAGCTCAGGCAACTTCCTGGCTTCTCTCTACCATCTTGGCTCCTCCCTTTTGCTGTTGTACTTTGGGTAGAAGCAACAACACTTAGAAAATCTACTTAGTGTTTTCAATTTGAGAAATATTCTTGGCTTTTTAAAGGGAACTCCAATTTGGCTCCTTACTCTTCATTTATTTGAAGTGATATTTGGTTATTTTTATATGTGAATTTTATTAGAGAAAATCTTTATTCTTTATTAAGAATTCTTGTCTTCCATATGCTTGGTAGTGAAGCTTGTGATTTGTAATCATTATCACTTGTCAGCAAGCCTTATTGAGTGCCTGCATTGCATTTTTGGATAGACTGGAAATATTTTATAACAGTGAGTCTATGAAACTGTTCCCCTCTAAAGAAATTATTATAACCATGTCTTCTCTTTTTTTAGGGTCTGGAAAATCTTATACAATGATGGGCACAGCCGATCAACCTGGATTAATCCCAAGGCTTTGCAGTGGCCTCTTTGAAAGAACTCAGAAAGAGGAGAATGAAGAACAGAGTTTTAAAGTTGAAGTATCCTACATGGAAATCTATAATGAGAAAGTTAGAGACCTCTTGGATCCCAAAGGGTACAAAAATTTTGATCAAATAATGTTATTTTTTTTCCAGTCTTCTTTTTTTTTTCAGACTATCCTATTTGTTTAATTGGCTTGGCAAAAATGACATTTTCATATGGATATCCATTAGGAATTTATTAATTTTGAATGGATTTTACATTTTTAAAATATGTTTGCACTATAGTAAATTTTTATTCAGTGTATGTTAGACCTGGAGCTAAGTACCTTGGAACAGATAAAGAAGAATAAGACACAATCCCTACTCTTAAATACTACAATGTAGTAAGAGATATGAGCATGTACAGAAATAACTAAAAATAAGATTATGCATGACAATTTAAGGGGAAAAAGGCATTAAATGCTTTGTAGGCTTGGAAGAGGGAGCGATGACTCTGAAGGTTTCAGAAAACTTCATGGAGGAGAAGCCATTTAAATTAGACCTTAAAGGAGGAGCAGGAATTGGGCAAAACTAGAAGCATGTTGTGAAAATCAGCAGTACAAACAGAGGTACAAAGAGGGGCTAGTGAGTGTTCTATGTGGTTAATTGTATCGTTTGGATGGCGTAACGGTGCGTATTGGAATGGCCGATTTGCGGCCAGGTTGTGGAGGTCTCTGAATGCCTCATAAAAAATAAATTTTATCTTGTAAGCAGTGGGAAGCTCATAAATGCTCGAGTAGGGGTTGCCATGATCAAAACTGCAGTTTGTAGTGAATTGGCATCTCTATCCACACTTCTGTCTTGTCAGGTAGAGCCCCTAGATAAAGTGAAGCTGCATGAACTGGAAGGGCGGTTTGGGAGCCCTGACTATTGGGGGATAATAAAAGTATGTGTTTGAGTGTCTGTTCATATTTTTATCTCTCACTGTTACTCCCAGCTTTCATTTTAGTCTAATATAAAATATGATAATGATTTAGTTAAATTAGTACTTGAGCTTTAAAATAACTACATCTTTATGAATCTAGTAGCTACAAGTAGAAGTTAGAGAAGGCCCAGGATTGCCAATGAGAGTCAAAGACAAAATTAGCAGAAGTCTGAAAGATAATGATAGTGACCAATGTTTATGTATTACTTTAAAGTTCTTAAAGTGCTCTGTTTGCATATTTTATCACATTTGGACCTCATGACAATCCCATTTTATGAATGAGGATGCTAAGTTTGAGCTAAGTTAGGTGGCTAGTATGTGGTTGGTTGTCTTCTGTCTATCAGAGGCAGGATTTGAACCCCTGGTCTTCCTGACTCCCTCCTTGATGTTTTCTTGTGTTTTAGTTGATTCACAGTTTTAGAAGTTCCATTGGTGCAGGCAGGGTTCTGATTAGTTGGCCAAGGGATTGAAGCGATTATAAGAATAAGATGTAATGTGACTAGAGAATAGAGAATTGAATTATTTAGTTGCAAATAAATGAAGAAGGAAGGTTGTAGAGGGGAAAGAGAAATGTTTGTGATAGTTTAGGGGAGCAGTGATGGCAGGGATTGATATTTCGGTCTCTTGATTGAACAACTGAAGGGATCAGAGTGAAACCTGAGAGAAGAGAAAAACTGATAGCACACTTCTCTCTATTGGGCTGAAATGGAGTGCAAGCCCTACTGTTCTGTGCCTCCATCAGAAGCTAACCAACCCCGAAAGATGAGACCTACTTCAGAATAGGAAAACAGTGCTGTTTATTCAGTAGGTACTAAGGAGATGTAAACTTGAAAAAACAAACAAACTGAAATAAGATCAATGTCTCATTCATGACAATCATGGAAATGTTATAGAATGGATTATTTGCCACATTATTCTGTCATGCAGATATCATACAGAATGTTAGTTGTTAAAACAAAATAATGGTGGAGAACCTATGAGCCACTGCCTCTTGAATCTAGTTTCATCCGTTCTCTGAGGGCGAGTCCAAAGAGATGCTGTACCCATTTGTACCTTTACTTACTAAATTGCAACAAGCCCGTGAAAGTCTTTAGTGTCAGTGCTCTAAAAAAATAAATGATGCTCCCTAAGTGTTTGAATCTTAGTGTTGATGTTTATACGTGTGTATGTCTGTATCTTTCTTAAAGTCTTTTCTGTCCCTCTGTTTTTCTGTTTCTGTTTCTTTCTCTTCTTGTTTTCTTAATTTATTTATTTCTTGCCATAATGCATTATTGAAGTATCATATGTGTTTTGTTATTTTTCTTGACTGCAGCCTCATGTTTCCTGTTTTGAGGGGAAAAAAAAGCAGATGAATGAAATGTTGATTTATTTTGCCCAGATTAACTAGATAGTATTTACTTATGTGACTCACAATTGATATTTTTCTTTTTAATTCACTCACTACCAGTGGAATAAACCTTCACCATTACAGATATAGACAATGCAATCTTTATTGTTTCTTGTCCTTAGATGTTGTTAAAAGCAAAAACATCAAAAAGAATTTGGAGAAAATTGTGGAATGGTATGATGTTTGCAGAAATATCAATCCCTAATTAATTATAATTTGAACGTAAAATTGTAGCAAATTGAGCAAAGCCTAAAAATAAAATATTAGTGTAATAGTAATAATGGCTAACATTTATGTAGTGCCAACTATGTGCCAGGCACTACGCTAAGCATTTTGTAATGCTTATCTAATTTGATCTCGTAAGAACTCTGGGGGGTAGGTGCTATTATTATCTCCATTTTACAGATGAGGAAACTAAGGCAAATGGGTTAAGTGACTTGTCTAGGGTCCCATAGATAGTAAGTATCTGACGCTGGATTTGAACTCAGGTCTTTCTGATTTCAGGTCTAGTGTTTTTATCTACTGTGTCTCCTACATGCCTCATGAAAGTATGAAAAATACTCTTTCACGTCCAGCTAACAAAGGAACAGCAAAAGAAAATGAGATTGAAAAATTGGTTGTTGTCAGGAGATTGAAATGTTACTTATGTAAAAATTATTTAAATGCTTGATTATTGAAGCTAGAAGACATTTTTTAATGAGAAAAAAAAAGTGTAGCTGATTGATGCATTGAAAAAGTCCAAAAACATGGACAATGGCAATACCTGTGAACCTCCCACCTCCGCAAAGGAGTATGTTGGGGGTATTTTCTCATATATCTCTTTATTTGAGCCCTGCTTGATCTTTATAATTTTGATGAATTTATTTTTGCTTTTTTTGGTCTGTTGTTCCTTACCTCTACATTGTTGTAGTTACTGTGTGTATTTTTTTTCTTGGCTCTTTTTACTCTGTATCAGTTCATATAGATCTTTCTATGCTTCTATGTAGTCATCACACCATTTTGTACGGCACAGTAATATTCCATTACATTGCTGTACCACATTTTGTTTAGCCATTGTTCACTTGATGAACATCTACTTTGTTTCCAATTCTTAGGTATCACAGTGCTGCTTTAAATATTTTGAAGTAGATGGGGGATTTTTTTCTTATTGATAACTTCCTCAGAATAGAAGTCCATAACAGAGACTCTGGTTTAAAGGCTGTGGCCATTTTAGTTACTTTATTTGCATTTTTGTCAGTTTACAGAGTGTGAGTTGAAACCTCAGAATTGTTTTGATTTGAATTTCATTATTAGTGATTTGGGGCATTTTTTTAATGTGTTTGTGAATACTTTACAATTTTTCTTTTGTCAATTATTGTTATCCTTTGACCATTTAGCTACTAGGGAATGGTTATAAGCCGTCATACTCTTACACATATGCATATGTTTGTATTTATATAGGGGTGTGTGTATGTTTGTATAATTGTTTA
Source organism: Phascolarctos cinereus (assembly GCF_003287225.1). NCBI lineage: Eukaryota > Metazoa > Chordata > Mammalia > Diprotodontia > Phascolarctidae > Phascolarctos > Phascolarctos cinereus. The sequence continues at coordinate 144,342,877 of NW_027555625.1, forward strand.
TTTATCTTGGATACCAAACCCTTGTCAGAGAAATTTGATACAAAAAATTTTTTTTCCCATTCAACCACTTCTCTTCTTATCCTAGATGCATTAATGTTTGTGTAGAAGATTTTCAGATTAAGGAATAGATTGCATGGTTTTGTTTTCTTATCCAATCTATCACTCCTTTTCATTTTATTGGATTGTTTAATCCATTCACATTTAAAGTTATGAGTTAGGTTTATATTTTCCTCAATCTGTCTTTAAAATTTTTTTCAGGTAATGATTTTTTCCCTCTTCTGCTTTAAACACAGTATTATTTTTCTTCTGTTACTTTACTTCAGTTCAGTAAACATTAAATGCCTATGTGCCAGGCACTGTGCTAAGTGCTTTAATCTTTAAGGTCGCTTTGTTCTACCTCGCTTCTCACCCGTGATCCTCTTTTCTCATTTGTTACCCCTTTCCCTTTAGGGTTTTATTTATTAATTCCTCTTTTTTGCCTGTTTTTATCTGATCATATGTTTCTTTCCCCTCTTTTTTCCTCTCAGTCAAGTAGATTTCCCCTTCCTATCCTTCAGCTGTTTGTTTGCTTTTTTCATTTAATTTTTTTGTACCTCTTTTTCATTATCCAACTTCTCTTTCTTTTTACTCTAGGCTCTCATTCTCTGATTTATGACTGCTTTAGTTATCTGGTACCTCTTTTTTCTCTGTATTCCTCATGCAGTCAAAGCTTCTAAGGTATCCATTCTAGGCTCACCCCTCTAGGTGCTTTCTGCCACTGAATAATAAGGCTTACCCCATAGATTCTCCTTTTCCTATGTCTGACTTCCAGAACAATGCCAGTCATTACAGTGTCAGAAGACACTGCCCCATTGGGCCCCTCTCCTACCATGTCTTTGCTTATATAGCCCACCATTGATGCATATTCTCTCTTGTTGACCTTTTTTTCCATATTTGCCTAGAACTCTCCTCCTTGTGTCAATATTCTTCTATTCCTCCAGGGGCCAGTTTCCCTGGGGGTTCTAATTCCCCCCTCCTAGGACAAGTAGACTTTTCAGGCTCTGAATTCCCTCAGCCTGATCTAGTGTAAAGTTCTCATTTGCTTTCATGGACTATCTCTCCTCACACAAAAGGCCATTTATCAGTGGAACCCCCTCCTATTGAGATTTAGGGGTTCTGGAACCCCAAAACAGCAACATGCAGGTCCTGCCTGAATGAATTTGGACCACTTGGCCAAGGAAGAATGGAGTCTAAATAGGATAAAGGGTGGGAAGTGGCCTGGGGAGGTTAACAGAACAGAATTGAGAGATGGGGCATGGCCACAATGAAAGGCCTCAGGCTAACGCCAGAGACTTGACCATCTGGGAAAGTCCGTGGTTTTTCCTTTTTGGGGTCTAGATCCCAAAGACATGGTCCTTTCCTTTTAGGGGTTCAGATCCCATCCGCATCATTTCCACCTCCAAAGTAAGGCCTCTTTCCTTTTCCCCTTCCTCTGCACCCTCTCCCCTGAGTAGGCTTTTCTGTTTCTGAGACCACAGTGGTCACCTTCCACTCCTTGCTAGCCCTTAATTTGAACCCTACCCCTACCCCAGTCCCCTTCTAACTATCTCCATGGCTCACTCCTCTCTGTTCTCCTGCTTCTTTCCTACCCCCTTCTAGGTACCCTCCTATGTTGTAATCTAGTCCTACAAAAAACAAAACAAAACATTGATTCACCTGTTGGCAGGATTATCACCATTCTGTTGTCTGTCCTTAATGCCCCCAGTCCGACTCTTCATTGTTATCTCTTAGAGAGAAAAGAAATCTCTTCCTGGTGTCTCTGTTGTCACTGTTTTAGTTACTGTCCTTATGCTGCATTTATTCTTTCCTCTTGCACTTCTGTTGTTTGGAGTGTTTGAGAAGCAAACAATCTCTTCAGTTCTGGTTTTCTTTTAAAAAATATTTTGAACTCTTCTTTACTGAATGTCCATCTTTTGTGGCATATGATTAAGCTCAGATTGTAGGTTTGTTCACCCTGGGCTGCATCCTGAGCTCCATTGTTCTTCTGAACACATTATTCCATTCCTTCCTCCTTTTTTTAGTAGATGTATAGTTTTGCATTATTCAAATGTCCTTTCCTTTGTATTTTGAAGGTCTTTCTCCTGTTGGCTTTAAGAACTTGTTTCTGAATTTAATTGTTAAATTTAACCACCATGGGTTTGTATCCTGGGGTTTTTTTGTGGGGGGATCTATTAATTCTGTGCATGGGAATTTTATTTTATTTTTTTTGGTGAGGCAATTGGGGTTAAGTGACTTGCCCAGAGACACACAGCTAATGAGTGTTATGTGTCTGAGGCCAGATTTGAACTCAGGTCCTCCTGACTCCAGGGTCGGTGCTGTCTCCACTGTACCACCTAGCTGCCCCTGGAATTTTATTTTTTGTGTTCAGAAATTCCTGGGCAGTTCTCTTCTGTTATTTCCTTCACTATGGTGTTAAGATTTTTTGTCCTGTCATTCTTCTGGGAGACTTAAGATTCTTAGGTTGTCTTCACACATTCTGTCTTTAAGATCTGTATGTTTTGCTTGCATAGGGAACAAATTTTCTTTTAATGTTCTTATTTTTTGCTTGTCTTCTAAATTCTCCTTCACTTCTATGTATTACATTCCCAGTCTGTTGTTCTCACTTTTATTTTTTTTGGTGTGGATTGTCATTGCAGATTCAAGTTTTTTTTGAACTGCTCATTATTTTTTCTGTGTAGGACATATATTGTGCTCTCGTAATTCTCATTTCTCTTTTAAACCACTCAGGAACAGTGTGTTGTGGTTCTTTGTTCTCAAATCCCACAGGGTCCTCTGTCTCATCAAGAGTTAAATCATTTCCCTTTGTTTTGCAGTATTTATTCATAGATGTCTGAACTCTGGAGGTTATATCACTTTGACAGATGAGTGGAGGATAGACTGGAGTAGGGAGAGACTTTTGCCAGGGAGGCCATCCAGCAGGTCACTTCAGTAATCTCCATTATGAGAGGAAGAGGAAAGGAAGTAGAGGCATCAATTACAGATGGCCTTCTGAAGGACAGGTTAGCCACAAAGGGGAGAAGAGATAGGGGATGATAACTAGTGGGGATGGATGGATTTAGTGAGGGCAGGAGAGACATGTTTGTATGGAGTAGGGAAACTGCCAATAGGCAAGGAGTTGAAGATAGGTCAAAATAGAAACCACAGACTGTACTTGGCTGAAGATCTTATGTAGAAATATAGCTTCCAGCCACTTCTTACGTTTTTTATTCCCTCTCTGCTGTTGACTTCATATACTCTCTACTCTTTCCTTGCCTATTTTCTATCTCAGCATTTTCTGAACCTTTATGCTGGAATTAATGCCTGAATTTTAACCTTTTAGCACTTTTTTCCTAGATATCACAGTTGAATGAGAAATTTCTACTTTTTTCTTAAACAAAATAAAACACCATTTAATTAACAGTAGGACAAAGTAACAATATTACAGATACTAAATATATAAGAAAAGTTCCTAAATAATAAAATACATCACTATCCACATATAAAATTCGGTCATACTTTCTTACCAGGGCACTGTCAATATCTCTGGTAGAAGGGCACATATGGGAATCTGACAGAAAAGCACATGAGGGAAAAAATGCACATTCTTGGGATACTTCAGAATTCTGGACTGAATATTTTGATGTCATTCATGGAACATCTGTACCACATGAAACTGCTTCTCCGCTTGTTTGTGTTTTGGTCTTTACCACTTGTCACCTGGGCAGATCCTACTCCTTTTCTCTCCTCTGCTGAAATCGTAGCAATAACGAGCTCTTTGAACTTGCCATCATCCTTGAAAGGGTATTTAAAAAGTGTTACTTTTTGCTCTGAAAACCAGTCCTCTTTAAGCCAGAGAATTCCCAAGCTCATCAAATTCTGTGTCACTGGCCTCTATGGCCCCGCTCAGCCAGGTAGATGCTTACCTAGGTGCTCTGTTGTCCAGTCTGAATAGGGCTCAGAGCAACCCAGCTTGGGTTAATTCCTCAAACAAGACAAACAGGCCAGCCAGCTTAATAGACTTTACAGCAGCTGTGATGCTTGTATCCTCATTCTTGTTTTCTTTTTTAAAATTCTGAACTTAGCCCTGCCCCGAAAGTGTAAAGTATATTTCCACAACATACCAGGACACAAAAGAATATTCTTTATGAAACTTTAAATCTCCATTTAATACCACTTGTATGTTTTAAGCACATACTGTGTTCAATTACTTTCAAAACTACTGTTTGTCTGTGCTGTCTTCAGTACTTCCTTGTTCTGTGAATTTTTAAACTATGTGTTTTTAGCTCTCTTTTTTCATCATTACTATTGCTAGCCACCTCCCTCTCCAATGTTTCATTGTAGGTTGTCATTAGACATAACTGGTAATTGCATTGATCAGCATTCCCAAGTCTCTCTCTCTCTCTCTCTCTCTCTTTTTTTTTGGTTTTTGTCTAGGCAATGGGGTTAAGTGACTTGCCCAGGGTCACACAGCTAGTAAGTGTTATGTGTCTGAGGCCGGATTTGAACTCAGGTCCTCCTGAATCCAGGTCCGGTGCTCTATTATTCACTGTGCCACCTAGCTGCCCCCCAAGTCTCTCTTTTAAAAATTTATTTTATTTGTTTATTTTTGTTACATTTTAAGTTCCAGTTGTCTCCCTCTCTCCTCCCTCCCTTTCCACCCCGCACTAGAGAAGGCCACCATTTGACATAGATATATATGCACGCACACACACATACACACACACAAACACACATACACACACACAAAAGCATACTATGCATACTTCTGTTTATCATTTTTTTCTGTGGAGGTAGATAGCATCTTCCTTCATAGGTCCTTTGTAGTTGATTTGTGTATTTATAAAACTCTTAAGTCATTCACAGTTGTAGAATTCCTAGGTCTTTCAGAGTTGTTTTTCTTTATAGCATTGTTGTTCTTGTATAAGTTATTGTGGCTTTTGGTATTTCTTAGAGCCCAGTAATATTGCATGATATTCATGTACCACCATCATTTGTTCAGCTATTCTCTATTTGTATAATTGCTAATCCTCTGTATTACCTATGTATCTTATCTTTATAATAGTCTATAAACTGTATTAGGACAGAGTCCATCTCTTATCTAAACTTTTATTTCTCTACTGCCTGATAGAATCTTATTCCATTCTGGACATATGTCCAGCCTTATCTCTCTTACTTCCAACACGAACCCTTCAATGCTAGTGGGTTGGTCTAAACACTGTCCTCTTGATGTTCATGTCTCTGTCTGCTTGTATCACTCATTCACCTTGCCTATAGTCTCCTCCTGTGCTCTTATGAACTATTTAAAAGCATCCCATTATCACTGTGCCTGGTGATCTCTTTTGGAGAGAGTGGAATGTAAACGCTAAGGGGAGGAGAACACAAGGAGTTCTAGAGGTCTCATCTGTACAACTCCTGACATCTGTGTACTGCCACGTATGCAAATTTATTTCTCATGTGTGTGTCACATGGATACACATGCATATTTTAAAGTTCCTTGAAGTCAGGGAACATATGCTATGTTGTGATATTTTTTTAATCTTCAAAGTGCTCAGTAAATATTTTCTGATTTTATTATCGATCCATATTAAATGTTAATGGTACAGTAATTCATATTTATATAGTACTTTAAGGTTCATTGAATACTTTCCTAAATAGCATTGTGAGTTTGGTAAGCTAAAACATTATCATCTCCATTTTTTAGATAAGGAAACTTATCCTCTGTGAGAAAACTTTTTTCTCTTTCTTTCTTTCTTTCTTTCTTTCTTTCTTTTCTTTCTTTCTTTCTTTCTTTCTTTCTTTCTTTCTTTCTTTCTTTCTTTCTTTCTTCCTTTTCCTTCCTTCCTTCCTTCCTTCCTTCCTTCCTTCCTTCCTTCCTTCCTTCCTTCCTTCCTTCCTTCCTTCCTTCCTTCCTTCCTTCCTTCCTTCCTTTTTTTTTTTGAAAACAGAAAGCTTCCAAGAATAGAAATTAAGTCACTTATTTATGGTCACAGAGTTTGTAAGAGTTAGAACCAGAATTCAAACTCATGTCTGCATGAATCTACCCTCTGTCTATAAATTGGTGCTGTTTCCATTTTGCTGCTTGACCTAACAGATTAAAGGTGACCTAAACAGAAATAAAGTGAAATATAAATACTGTTTACCCCGTGCTCATTTTTTTCTCCTCTTGCTTGATGTATATGGGTTATACATCAAATATATATATTATATGTATTATATGTGTTATAGATTTTTCTCATGCAGAAATCCTTTTTTGCAAAGAGCTTTCTAAATTTAGAAATAGTTTGAATTAAAAGAACAGTCCAAGAAAAAAGTTAAGCCAGTAAGATTAGATAATTCTCAAAATACCTGACCTCCGCCCCCCCCCGGACAATAATGAAACCTTTTAGATTTTAGATTTACAATGAACATTTATTGAACCTCTGACCTTTGTCTGGCAGTGTATGATGTGCTTCATAGACTATTTGGGCTTACTGATTTTGCATTCTTAGCATTCCTTTGTGGTGGTAAAGTCATCCTGCAGCTTTCCTTTAGAGTGATATACTACTTCATCACAAACTATCTTTGTCAGTCAGTTTTCCACTTTAGGTTTCTAGCAAGCATAAATGCTTCTGGGGTCAGGCCAGCTGGTTTTTATTGATTTGAATCTTTATTGAATTGAGAATCCTTTCTTATGAACCTTTTTGCACTTTTCTTTTTGAGATTACACTACTAGAATTAGTCGTTTGTTTTTAAGTGAATTATTGTTTCTTTGTGAACAGAAGCCGTCAAACATTGAAAGTCAGAGAACACAACGTACTGGGTCCTTATGTTGATGGGCTTTCTAAACTGGCTGTCACAAGTTACAAGGTAAAGACCATTTATGTGAAATATTCTAATTTATCATTTGTCGTGTTTTGTTGTTTCAGCTTTTCCTGTAACTGATTGTAACTTTTGTAAGGGATGAGGGCTCATTAAGAAGCAAAACCTGTGTACTGTTATCATGTAACTCACAAAAAGCTTTCCCCCTCCAACAGAATTGTCTCTCTCTGTGCCCTTCCGCTGTACCCCTCACTCCCACCCCTTCCTTTATTTTCTAAAGGTAGACTTTGCTGGTAGGATATATGATGGAGGGAAATGATTTTGATAAAGGTGTCTTTAGCTGAGCTAATTTATATTAACTGTTAGCTTATTATTTAGAATTCAAAGGCTATTTTCAGATCTAGGAGTGTTCTTGCTATCTAATGGTTTTTTTTAAATTTTTGTTTTTGTTTTTTGAGGATCACATGAAATACAATGTATTATGAAAGTATTTTAGAAAATGATTGAGGCAGCATATTTTTTTCTTCAGTGTTCTTTTTTCCATTTGGACAATTGTATTTTTAAGGACTTGTTTTCTACAGTTAATTTTTGTCTTTCCTTTTCCAAGCTATTGACTGTCTCTTGTATACTTCTCCTTTCTTTTACCAATTTTTTCTTTCACTTCTTTCATTTGACTTTTAAAATCTTCTTGACCTCTTCCAAGAAGGTTTTTTGGCCTTGAGACAAGTTTGTATTCCCCTTTGAGGTTTTGGATGTGGGTATATTGACAATGCTATCCTTTTCTGAATTTATGCCTTGAACTTCCCTGTCCCCATAGTAAGAATCTATGGTCATTGTCTATTTCTTCTTTTTGCTCTTGGTGTTTTCCTATTTCCTGACTTTTAAAAAAAGTTGAGCTCTCTTGCTGGAGTGCTGGGGGTACTGACACAAGCTTCTTGTGCTGGGATCCCAGGACCTAGTGACTGGCCTTGTGTGCTGGAGCCTCAGGTGCTACCAGTGGGAGGCTGTAGGGTTCTGGCAGCTCACCTGATGTTAGGCTGGGGTGAGCAACACAGGAGCCTTTGGGGTGGGGGTGGGGAGTCTGGCCCCTGGGGGGACGCCTGCTCACCCAGGCCTGGCACTTGAATGTTTGGCTTCTGCTCACCTGGGCCTTGCAGTTGGATGTTTGGCTGCTGGAGGATGTTTGTCATCCTAGAGCTTTGCCTCCTGGAGTTGTGCTTCCCAGAGCTGTGGTGAGGCATTGGGAGATTTGGCTGCTGGAGAACACTACCACACATGGTGGTATTCCAAGATGTTGTATACTGGTTCCTCTGCCTGCACTGAGGTAGTTGGGGGGGGGGTCCTGGTGTTTGTGCTTGCCTGCTTCACCACCCTGGGGCTCAGGATCTCTTCCTGGTTTGCTGAGGTGAGGCTTGTCTCTCGCTTGCTGCGATGCCTCCCATCTTGTACTACTCCCTCTCCCCTAGAGCAAGAGGGGCCTTTCCTGTTAATCCCCCAACCTTCCTGGGCTACAAGACTGCTGCACTCCATCTTTCTGCTGGCTCAGCTGCTCCAGAGTTTTTCCTGGGGCAATATTTTCTGGGCTTCCAGAGGCTAATAAGGGAGGGTGAGAGTGATTTACTTTTTACTCCGCCATCTTGGCCCCTGGAAGCGGAAGTCAAGGCAGCACGTTGTCAAGTCAACAAGCCAGGTCAACAGGCATTTATTTATTCATTCATTCATTATTTTCCAGTGACCTTGGGCAAGTTATTTCATCTCTCTGAGATTCATGTCCTTATTTTAAAATTGAGGGTATAGGAATAACTAATCGCAGAGGTTGCCAGGCAGTTATTTTTTTTAAACTGGTATTATTTTTATAGCACAAGTCATTTGAGAATGGCTAAAGAGTTTGAGTCTTGCCTCTGATACTTACCTATACCCTGGGTAAGTGACTTAAGCTTTCTCAGCCTCAGTTTTCTCATCTATAAAACATAGTAGCTCCTACTTCACAGAATTATTGTGAAGATCAAATGGAATCATGCATATACAATGCTTTGCAAACCTTTTAGTGTTATGTAACTGTTAGTTATTATTATGAAGACAAAAATAAGAGGGAAACTTTTGATAGAGACCTTAAAGAAATTATAAAGTTTAAAAATATTTTGATTTTTTAGAAACCAGATACTAGATCAGATAGTGGTAGGTAAATGTGGGCTGAATAAGATGGTACATTAGATTTAGCATCATCAGATTTAATCCACCTTAAATCAAGTTTGACAATTTCCAGCTGCTGACCTTTTTGGTTTTTATTTTGCTGATCTTTTCCCCCTCATTTTCTCATTCTCAGATCTTATTTATATGACCTTTTATAGTTAATGTTTATGGTTCCAAGAGTATCTTTCTGTGTCATGTTGAGTAGTTTTCCTCAAAGATCTTTTTCCTCATTCATCATTGTCTTTATTTGCAAACCCTGTTCTGTTACAAGAAATGTGATTACACTGAATATCTCTGTACAATAAGAAACTACTGAATCCAAACTGTGGATTAGGAATCAAAAGATATTCAGTTTAAAAAAAAAAATCATTCAGATAGAATTTGGACGATTTCTAGGAGTACTTTGGAGTGGGATTTTATTATTTTAACTTTCAGTGATTTCATGTAATTTAACTTTTCTTCTTAAGGCCTCTTGCCTTGTTAGGCTTATCTTTTAGTTTATTATTTAGCGACATGTGTGTGTGCGCGCGCACGCGCATGTGTGGTGGCCTGTTTAAAAACTTTTGTTGTAGGTAAGACTGTTTACAGAATGTTTACCCTATTCAGCATGTTGAGCAGTCTTTGATTTTGTTCATTTCTGTATCACTGGTGAATGAAATAATTAATGTAGTGGCTATAAATTTTATTCAATAAAAATTTGAAAAAAATAGTGTACTCTACAACTTGTGTTTCCCTCACTGGACTACTTTTTGTTATTAACGTGAATTTTCTTTATTAATGTCCATTATTTCTCCAAATTGCAAAATATTTATTTCATTCAGTGGGTCTTAGCTTCCTCTTCTCCAGAATTCAAAAGCCCTCTAAATTATCCCCTTTTCTCTCTTGAGGTTGCTCTTCTTGCCAGGTCTTCTTCATTATTTTTGGACCTTTGATCTCCTTTCCTCTTCTTTTCTCCAGGCATCTGTACTTTTGACATTTCCTTCTCTGTCTTGTCTTTAACCTTTTCTTGTCCAGTGAATCCATGGACACCCATAAACACGTCCATTTAAGACACGTTCATTTGATGTTGACCACATGTATCTCTTTACCCTCAAATTCCTAAAGTCATCTATAGCTTCCATTTCCTACTCATTTCTCATCGCTTGTTAATCATGCTGTAAACCTCATTATTTTGAAACCACTCACTCCGACGTTACCAATAATCATCAGGCTTCTGGTTTTGTCAGCCGTTTTTTAGTCCTCGTTATCCTTGCTACAGCTGTTGATAGTGTTGCCCATTTCCTTCTTCTGCATACTCTGTTGGCTCTTCTTCAGTCCTTGTAACTATTCCTCTGTACTTGCCTTTGCTGGCTCCTCAATCAGTAGGCAGTTAGTAAGCATCTGCTGCTTGCCGGGCCCAGGGAATATTCACCTACTCAAATGGTTCTGTTCTAAATGTTTCCTCTAACCTGCACACTGCAGTCCATCCAAGGTTACCCATCCTTTGTGACTCTCATCCATCCATGTCCTGACAGAAGTTCATGAGGGGGTCTCCACCCAACTTGGTGAAAGCCTTCCTTGCTTTCTCCTGATATGCCAAGGATGGCAGTGGAACAGTCAGGCTCTTCATCTATAACCCTGGGTCCTTGCCAAGTGACCAGCCCATCTTTTCTTCCTTTTGTTCGTTCCCTTGATGACATCTTTTACTCTAGCTCTTCAAAGTTCCTTATTGATTATATGTTGCAGCCTGCTTATCCACCCTGTGCACCTCTCCTTTGTCTTTTGGATGGGTTCCTTATCCCTGCGTGTCTTCAAGCGAACACTTGTACACTTATCAGGGGTACTGTAGAGGGACCATGTTCTGTGTTCAGTAGAGTGCTGGATTTTGAACCAGGAAACCAATAAAGTTTCAGTTCCTCACTCAGATTTTTTTTAGTTATGTGGCCATTGGCATTTCACTTAGCCTTTCTGACTTCAATTTTCTTCATCTGTAAAATAGGTATAATAAGGTTGTTGTGAGACTTTCGTAAGATAGGATTGTATACAAAGTATGTTAAAAACAGTAAAGCAAAATATAAATGTCAAGTGCTTTTTATTTTTATTATTAGAGGAAATTTCTCTTCAGTTATGGGTTGGACTTAATGATCCCTGAGGTGTATAGTCTAACTTTGAAACCTTGTGACTAGGGTGTGAAGCCTTGAACTGTCACTTGCTAGCTTTAAGACTTAGTGTAATTAATTTAATGACCAGAATTAATATTTTTCGTTGGAATTGGAATAATAGTACCTGTCCTGTTTGTCTATGGAACTGATTTTAGGCTCAAATGAGACAAGATTATTGAAAGTGCTTTGAAAAATCCTCTTCCCATACCTCGGTAATTTAATTTATTTCAGAACTCTGATATGAAGTTAAGACCTACAGTACTTCAATTTTTTTCTCTTCTGGGCTTAACAAGCATCAACAGACAAACATTTCACTATGTGAAAGAAAACAGAAACAAAATCATATGTGAAACTGTGAACTTATATTAGAAGTGCATATTTAATTTGAATTAAATTTTTTTAGTAATCAGACAATTTTTTTTTCTCCCTCACACACTTTGCCCAACTGGATTGAAAAGAAAAATCAAAACCCTTTAAAATAAATATACATAGTCAAACAAAACAAATTTCCATATTGGCCATGTCCAAAAATGTATTTTTCAAAAACTCTTCTGTCAGGAGGTAACCAGATAACATTTCTTCATCATCAGCTGTCTGGAGTCATGGCTGATCATTTTGTTGGTTAGAGTTCTTAAATCTTTAAAATTATTCATTTTTATAATATTGTTGTTATCAGATAGATTGACCTCCTGGTTCTGTTCACTTTGCTCTATGTCAGTTTATACAAATCTTAAGGTTTGGGGGAATTCCCACTGCTCTGGAACATTGCTGTTCTGGACCAAATGGAGGTAGAGGGGAGTAGTGTCTTTAATCTTATTGCAAATATAATTATTTTATTGAATTTCATGATCTGTGAGCATTTCATTGTATTCCAGTTCCAAACTGGAATCATTGGACTGGCCTAAGGCAGGCCTGGCCTGGAACAGCTGGAGTATAAAAAGTATTGGCAAAGTTCTCTCAGTGTTCAGAGGCAGTAGAGAAAGGCTTAGTGGAGGGCTTTGGTGTTTTAGTCAATCTTTAGAGGCTTGTTTTTCAGTGATGTCTGACTCTTCACAATGCCATTTGGAGTTTTGTTGGCAAAGATGCTGGACTGGTTTGTCATTTCTTTCACTAGCTCATTTTATAGATGAGGAAACTGAGACTATTGTGACTTGGCCAGGGTCACATAGTAAGTATCTGGGGCTGAATTTGAACTCAGATCTTTCAGACTCCAGACCTGGTGCTCTCTCCACTGTAGTACCCAGCTGCCCCCTTTAGAGGGTAGATAGGAACAATGTCAAACTTTCATAGCAGCCCACTGACCTAGCAGCAGAAAGAGAAGAGGAAACTTCACTGCTACTCCATCCTTCATCCTTTTAGGGGAACAGTCATAAAAAACCCAGGGAGAGATAGAAATAGGAAGATGATGCCACCACATCAGCTTGAGCCCTGTGGCGTCCTACTAATGAACTGTTTCCAGATTTGCATTGGTCTGTTAGTCCTCAGGCTTCAGGTGCATTTGTTTAGCCAGCCATTCATCCACCTAACTAACATCTTCCAGCCCACAATGACAGTTGTCATTTTGTCCCCTAGTGTGTTTTGGTAGACTTTGTCACATGTTTTGCCAAAAGAGTTTCCTGGATTTGGTGTCATGTGACTTGAATTCCAAGCCTAGTTCCACCCCTTACTATCTTTGTGACCTTGTATAAGTTGCTAAACTCCTCTGGCCTACAGTTTTCTAATCTCTGAAATGAAGGAGTCAAATTAACTGGCCTCTATATCTGTGATTCTAGATATATCATGTCTTCATTGTTTGCCAGCGTTACCAGTTTAGTAACTGATAAAAAGAGCTATTAGGGTAGTTTGGTATGATTCCTTGTCATGAAACCTATACTGGCTCCTGGTGATCTGTTTTTTTTTGTTTTTTTTTTTTTTTTTTTGCTTTTGGGTGAGGCAGCTGGGGTTAAGTGACTTGCTCAGGGTCATACAGCTAGTAAGTATCAAGTGTCTGAGGTCACATTTGAACTCAGGTCCTCCTGACTCCAAGGCCAGAGCTCTATCCACTGTGTCACCTAGCTGCCCGTCACATTGCTTTTCTGAGTGTTTACAAATCATGTTTAATAGTCTATTCAAGAACCTTCTTTAAAAAGAAAGAAAGAAAAGAAACTTCTTGACAGAGAGTATCACAGACTGAGTGAGTAAAGTGTTACTATGAAAAGGATCCAAGATAAGCTTTGACTCCTCTAAGAGATTCAAGATGAGTTAGTTCTTAAACCTGAGAGTAAAGGGCAGTGTTAGATTGAACGGTGATTGATAATTGTATAGTAATTGGATGTTTCATTAATAATGTGTTTTAATGTTTATGCTAAGCTATGTTAATGATGAGGTATTTTTTCCTTCAAAAAATAATTTAGTATAAGAGCATTTTAATCTTTTTCTGTTTTTCAGGCGTAGCTTGTTAGTGACATGAAGCCATAATCAAAGCATCACCACTCACCTGTAATAGGCAGAGTAGGTGTCAGAAACTTTAATGTAAAAGAGAACTGCTTACATTTCAATTTCAGTTCATATTTATAAAGCTGAAGGTCCTATTTTGTTTCTTGCTTATGAAAATTTTCATGCATCTTAGCATGTTGGGTTTTTTTGTCACTGAAAAATTATCATTAAAGAAGAGGAAGTTTGATTTTCATAGTTATTACTCTCTTCAGCCACCTTCAGAAACTCAAAAAGTTATTATTGCTGAAATTTCAGGCTCCTAATTCAATTAACTATAATCTCTCTGTTTTCCACAAAGTAGCATTCCATTTCTCTAGAAGTCATACCCAATATTAAGACTCTTTGAAGAAAGCTCCTGGCCTCGAACAACATATCTAACATTATCTTAGCAGTATGATTTTAGATGGTTATCTCGTTCTGTCAGTCTCATATGGTCAACCATCTTAATTTGTACTTTAGAAAAATTTGAAAAGCAAAAGTAAGAAATGTCAAAAATTGAGCTAACTTCAGAGAAGATAGATACTTAGTTATTTATCCATGGCTTAGAGTGGGCATGAACAAATGAACAATAGCACAATCTTTAACTATTCCATGGGTCAGTACAGCAACATAATTTAAGGAGCCAATGCTCAAATTCTTGCCAGTTTTAGGTTAAATTTAGAGCACTCAAACTAGTTCATTCATAATTTTCAGTGAAATCATCAATGGATACTCTCTTGTCTGGTGCATTTTGAAAAGACAAAAATTTTTATGAGTAAATGGAATTGACACAGCCATTGATTTTGCTGGGTTTTTTTTTTTTTAAGAAATACAGTTCTGTAAAATGCTTAATGTTCTTTGGACAAACAGTAAAATGAATCATCTAGTGTTTTAAAATTTTTATGTAGGATATTGAGTCCTTGATGTCAGAAGGCAATAAGTCCCGAACAGTTGCTGCAACCAACATGAATGAGGAAAGTAGTCGATCCCATGCAGTCTTCAAAATCATCCTGACCCATACTTTGTATGACGTGCAATCTGGGGTAAGTGCAACGGAGTTATTATTCACGTACAAGGCTTTATTCTCGGCAAGGTTACTGGTGTGAAATCACCTACTGCTTGCCTCACTCATGTACTAAAGGATTATAGATTTAGAGTTGTAAAGGACTTTAGAGGCCATCTAATAAAACACCCTCATTTTTTGGATGAAGAGGCTGAAATGTAAAAACCTTCAGTCTCTTGCTTGCACAGACAGTAAGTGACAGAGCAGACATTTGAACTCAGGTCCTCAAACTCTAAAACCATTGCTTTTCGCATAGCCCATAATCAGCAGAAGATGTTTTAAAAGAGAAAATCTGAGCCAGTCATGTATCTGAATTTAAGGTGCTGTGGTGGCTAATTTGAAAAACATTGATATGAAAGTGTGAACAGAATTATGGTATCAGATTTAATGGTGATAATTAAGAACAATTACCCTTCCAAAAATAGTAAAATTGAGCTTGCATAAGGTTTGAGAAGACAGGAAGTGAACTAAGGAAAATCAATTCTAGGTTGCCTCTAAGTATATTTAGCCAAGGCAGAGTGCAAAGTTTCCCAGCTGCTTTCCAAGTTTTAGTGGTCCACTTTTAGTGGTGTTATTTAAAAAGATGACAATATGTTATAACATCATTTTAGATCTGTTTGAAAGGTACCTAGCAAGTTATAGGGGGAGAGGAGGTAATATTTGTGAATATTGCCTTAATGTCTTTTTTTTAAAACCTTATTGAGAAATATATTTGGTTCCAATTCTTGTTTTTCCCTCCTTTGCAGAGTTAATTTTCCTTTTCTCCACTGAGTGAATTTCAAATGTTGTAAAGCTACAATAAATGACTTGGCCATTCAGTTGAGCAAACTCAGCAGAAACTCATTAAGTACCTAATATGCTTAAGGCACTTTGGCAAAAAGTACTGTATTTTAGGATAAGTGCCTTGGTTTCTATTTAATTTAAACATAAAGCAAAATTATACTTAATCAGTTTGATGTAGGTGAATTCAGTTGATGCATGCCTTTCTATTAGGTCAGATGCTTTATTTATTATTTCTGAGAAGGATTTAATATTTGGCAACAGGTTGTCTTATTTTCTCTGTTGCTTTTAAATGTATATGTGTGTGTAGTTCATCTTAACCTTTTTTTTTGTGAATGATTCTGTCCTAAAATTTTAGATTTGTTTTCATGATTCAATTTTGTTTTAGAAGCTGTAGCTTTGCCAGTCTTTCTCTGATGGCTCATTGTGTTGTGGTAGCAACCCTTATGTCTTGAAAACTATTGCCAGAAAGCTCTGATTGGTACTAACCAAACAAGAAAGGCTTAAAGTGCAGGTCTAGTGACAAGCTATTGTGTGAACACCAGTCTGGCTGAATTGGGAGAGCGTCATTGCTGGAAGATTGACCACCATGTAATGAATTATTTTTGACTGTAGGAATTCACAAACCTATCCGCTAATAATACTTGGAGGGACTGTGACCTGTTTCTCTGGATAGTAGGCAGAGTATCCATTCCAGTGAAATCATAGCTCTTTTGAAGAGTTGAGTTAAGAAAATAGTAGTCAGAAAGTCAGCATTTCAACTAAACTGGTACTCTTCCCCTTCCCCCACATTTCTTGTTCATTTGTTTCTACCTCTACACCCTTTGGTGCTGCAGAAGTGGAAGGGTGTTCTGCTCAATATTGTGGGCCATTTTGTATTTTTCTTTGTTTCATGGGTTGCCACGGCCAAAGAATTTGTCACCAAGAGGCCAGTCTCCTGGTCCTTCAAAAGCAGTCACAGTCTTTTGCCAGGATTACATCGGAAGCCTTTTCAGCATGATGGAACCTGCTACAGTTGATGTTCTGCTGCCTCTGTCTAAACAAACTTTACTTCCATCCCTCAGTGAGGCATCAGAGTAGGGCTTGGTGGAAGAGCTGAAGATTGTTGAAAGAAATTCACAAAGCTGTTGAAGATATTTGTGAATATGTATGTGCGATTTTAAAATACAAAAAACAGTTTTAATGCTTAAATATTAAAGGTACTCTGTCTCCTTTTGTAGACAAATTCATTCGGTAAATTAATGGGCTTCTTTAGCAAAGATCTCATATCTTGCACATCTTTTCTAAAGTGTTTCTGTGTACTCATCATAATTTAGCATTTTGTATAATAAATCCCTACCTAATGGTAGCATAGTACATTCATGAAACTAAGTCTGTGATAGATAAGTATTAGTTTTTACCTCTTTTTGATTAAGAGACAAGATATCCACAGAGGGGTTTGGTTAGTAAATCTTTCAGGTGGGAAATAATCTGCTTCTCTCTGTATAAATGACTTTGAATTCTGTTCATCAAAACAGGACCGACTGCTTCTTATTACTGTTTGTCTTATTCTGCAGACATCAGGAGAGAAGGTGGGCAAACTAAGCCTGGTTGATTTAGCAGGCAGTGAAAGAGCCACAAAAACAGGAGCTGCCGGGGACCGGCTGAAGGAAGGAAGCAACATTAACAAGTAAGGGCTTTAGGAGCTCATTTTCCTGTCTTGTTGGTGAGCAGCTTTGAACATTGGATATATTGTTTATTTTAAAATTTAACATGTTTCTATTGAGGCTATAGGGTCTAACAGATGGAGCTAGGAGCTAGGAGTCTGTTATTTTTTTCATATAAAAATCGTTCTATGGATCCCATTTCCAGTGGTAGCTGAGCTTTGAGTATTTTCTAGTGGTGGTAGTATATTTATACTGATCCGTCCTTACTATCTCCTAATCTCCTTCATAACTGGTGACATGTTTCTTTTTTTTTTGGTGGCAGGTGGGTTAGAATTACAGTCTAGTAG
This sequence comes from Phascolarctos cinereus, assembly GCF_003287225.1. Taxonomy (NCBI): domain Eukaryota; kingdom Metazoa; phylum Chordata; class Mammalia; order Diprotodontia; family Phascolarctidae; genus Phascolarctos; species Phascolarctos cinereus. Next base: position 144,360,317 of record NW_027555625.1, read on the forward strand.
TCTTGGAGTGCAGTAAACTAATTGGTCTGTATAAAGATCTCTTCATTAGACTTAATGCACTTCACAGCTTTCTGCATTAGCTAATTGAACATATTCTAACCATAACCCAACTCATTTTGCCTTTGTACTTTTGGTCTACACAATGAGCAATGAGTATTTCATAATATTCACGTAATATGCTCTATTCACTGATTCCTTGCTGTGAATAGGGGTTGTCCTAATTCTGCCATACTCTCCTGTCTGGGGAATCTAACGGGCCAGGTTTGGAGCTCATGATCAAGTATGTCCCCAGTGAGGACTGACCCTGGTTGGCGTAACTGATAGGGCAGGTTTTCACCTCCAAGCATACCTGTCATTTTCCCATAAACACTTTGCTTCCATTCCTTGTTCTGTAGTAGTTCTCCATCTCCTGGGTCACTACAGATGTGAAGGTAACTTCCACATCCGTCACGTCTTTCCAAGCTCCCCTCCCCATGTCCTTAGTGTGACTGGTAATCACATGTTAGCACTTTCTTCTCTGGCTTCTTTCTGTGCTTGTTTGTCCTGAATCCTACAACATGCATTAATAGTAGACTGATCATGAGGTAGGGATAGGACAGCCCCAATTGGGGCTTTTTCCACGCTATTCATATGCCTAATTCCAACTAGTGAAGAATACAAACAACTTTTTTTATAATGGCCACACTCCATCTCCAGTCCCTTGAGCCAGCCCCTTCATCCCTCAACTAGGAAATCTCAGTGTCCAAAACAGAGATGGATAGGACTGATTATGTCATTGTGTTAATCCACCATAACCTACTTGCTTCCTACTCAGCAGAGAATTCTTCCCTGGTATCTGTGTATCTCTCAGTAAATCTGGAGGAAACCTTTCTTTTTATTATTGGAGCCCTTGGACCTAGATGACAGGTATCTTCCACCCATTTCTTTAGGTCCTCCTATTTCAGCCAAAGCGCTCAACGTATGGAAGATTTGATGTTTTAGGCATTGTTCCACCTCTGAAAAAGAGCATGGGATGGTATCTTCTCATATCGTCTTCTTTGGGGCCAAGCTTGTTCCTTAAACTTTTGCCACATTGAGTTTCAGTGGCTCTGTCTGTGTTGTTCTTTCCTTTTATATTATAGTTACTTTTCTATTAAAATTGTTTTATTGATGCTTTAAAAAAAATTATTTCCCTTCCCAGTGATTTCCCCAATCTAATCCAACCCTTTCTTGAAACAAACAAAAAAATGCATTCAGGCAAAACAGATGTTAGCCTTATGCCCCATTCTAAAACTATAGTCCACCATCTCCCTATTGACAGATAGAAAGCATGCCGTAGATGTCTTCTAAAATCACCATCAGGCATTGCAGTGATCAGATGGCTGAAATCTTTTAGTGTTGGGTTTACTTTAACAGAAAACTTGTGAAGGATTATTTTTCATAGGGGAGTTCTCTGACACAAGACTCTCTTTGTATTGGCCTTGTTTTTGGTGATTTCTTTCATGTGGTATCTACATGCATCATAAGTGTGCAGCAGGCTAATGATTTTCACCGCAGGCTTGAATGGAGACTCTTGAAGAAGGAGTTTGATTTGCTCAGCAGTAGTAGGTAGAAGTATTAATTTGTAGTTTCCATAGGCTTGCAATTGAATGCCATTATGCTGACCACAGGGTCATAGTGTCACTCAGATGTGGGCCCAATCAATCTTGATGGATGTGTTAAGACATTTTATCTCTAGATTTTTTTTTTTGCTTACTACTGTTCATGACACCCTGCAGGTCCCTCACCACCCTTGGTCTGGTTATCTCAGCCCTCGCAGATCAGGGTGCTGGAAGAAACAAGAACAAATTTGTTCCATACCGTGACTCTGTCCTTACCTGGCTCTTAAAAGTAAGTACTTTTTTTCTTCAAATTTTTAATAGAAGAGAAGGAGCAAAGAATAAAGATAGAATGTTTTGGTGTCTGAATTTACAGTCAGAATACTTCCTCTGTGTGAGATAAAACCTCTGGAAGAAATGTGTGCAACCCTCCTTGATTTTCTCCTGTTTGGAAGGCAGCGAGGTGGCACATGGATAGAATGCTGGGCCTGAAGTAGAGAAGATCTGAGTTCAAATCCATCCTCAGACACTTACTAGCTATATGATCCTGAGCAATTCCTTTATCTTCTGTCTGCTGCAGTTTTCTTAACTGTAAAATGAGGATCATAATAACACGTACCTCGAAGGATTGTTAAAAGGATCAAATGAGATGATATTTGAAAAGTACTTAGTACAGTGCTTGGTGCACAGTGGCATTTAATAAATGCTTATTCCTTTCTCTTCCCCTTTTTCAGTGGAAGCTGGTATCAGTTGCAGCCATCTTTTCTTTCTCTCAAAGCTCAGATAGTGCTTTATTCTATACCGTTCTGACATGCCTATTGTATAATACTGTGTTTTATAGTTATCTGTTTCTAGGTCTCCTGAGTCCAGTGACAGCATCAGCCATGTGTTTTAGATTAAAAAAAACCAAATAAAACATAACTTTGTAGTTTCCTCATTTACAGTCTTTAGGTATACAGGAGGTACTTAATGTTTATTGAATTTGTTGAGTTGGATTTTACTTTGTTTTTTGTTTTCAAATTCACCATGTTTTCTCCCACAACATGCTACCTCTAGGTGTGCAGCAAGTAGTAGCTAACAGTTATTTTCTGAAGGGAGAGAGAAACTAAATTAATTTTCTTCATGCTAGAATGTTTTTCTGTGTAAGAATTTTATTCTAGGGGCAGCTAGGTGGCACAGTGGATAGAGCACCAGCCCTAGATTCAGGAGTACCTGAGTTCAAATCCAGCCTCAGATAGGTAACACATACTAGCTGTGTGACCTTGGGCAAGTCACTTAACCCAATTGCCCGCCCTAAAAACAAGCAAACAAATAAATAAATAAATAAGAATTTTATTCTAATGTGCATTAGTTATGAATATTTAATCACTGACAGGTTTGTTTATTGTCTTTTAAGGAGTACAGGCATTCTTATGTGCATGTAATGTATTATGGCTTTTTTAGGCCATTTTTCATCCTCTTCACACTCCCCCCCCCCATGCTAGGAGACAGCATAGAATAGTTGAAAACTTGCCAGATTTAGTTAAACAGGAGACCTGAGCTCCCCCACCCTCCACCCCCCGGGCTCCTATCACTTCTCAGTAGCTCTGTGACCTTTGGGGAGTCACTGAGCCCCTTTGACTGTTGCTATTCCTTCTCATCTGTTGCACCTTAAGCTCTAAAAATCTTAAGATTCTGAAAGTTCCATTCTTTTCATGTTTAACTTCCTTTGAATCCGCTACATCTGAAGCAGAATTTGTCTAATTCCACAAACAGTAAATGAAGGACTTTCCTTTTTCTTTGAAAAAGTGCCAGTTCTTTTGTTGTTACTTCCTTTTTCTGGGCGGCTTCAGCTATTTTCAGTGTAGGCAGAATATATTGTTGCTTTAAAAGTCACAAAGTGCTTTTAAAATATCAAGTATTTGTTGTTGGCCAGGTTTCCTTCCCTCAGCATAAACTGAAGCACACTATGTGCGGCTTTTCACTGTGGCAGCTATTGTTGCAAATCTTCTTTTAGCCAGTCCCTTTGGTAGCTGTTAGGGGCTAACAGTATGTGGTTGTTGAAAGGCCCACCTACCTCAGTGTTGTTGGTGCACAGATTGGCAAACTGAGTTGGGATCTTTAGAAGCAACTCTTGAATCTCATTAATGTGTGTGGGACTCTCCTTAGCATTATTAGGAGGTTGCCAAATGCAAGTGTGTCAGAAATGTTAGATTGGCATCTATAAATGAAGCAGTCATCAAGCTTGGGGACAGAGAGCTTTCAGAAAGCCATGATTCCTCCTAGCCCAAAATAACCGACTTTAACACTGTTTCATTCCTTCTCGTGAATTTTCTTTCAGGAAGGAATGCCTTTATTTGTGTTTCTATAGCAAACTGAATTGTTAGTAGCAGATGTGTAAATAGATTTTGGAGTGTTAGCTGTTAAATCTCTGTGGGAGCAGGAAGGGGTAGGAATCATCTGGTCTAAACCCCTTGTTTTACAGATGAAGATACTGATGCCTGAAGAAATTACATGATTCACCTAAAGCCAAAGATTTAGTTTTTTGGCAGCACCAGGAGTAGAACGCAGGTCCTTGGACCTACAGATCAGCTGCTACTAAAAGGAGTATATTCTAAGAATGAGACAAAAGCATGTATGAATACAGAGAAGTGTGAGAAATAACAGTTTGAGTTCTGGGCACAGCCAGTAGTCCTGTTTGGCCAGAGTTTAGCATGCAGCATGGAGTGTAATGTGAGATAAACTTGGAAAGAAAACTCAGTGCTAGATTATGCAGATCCTTAATTATCAGGCTAAGGAGGTTGTTGGTGGTGTTTTTTTATAGGTGGTGGTGGTGGTGGTGGTGGTGGTGGTGGTGGTGGTGGTGGTGGTGGCGGTGGTGGTGGTGGCTGTAGCAGCAATAGCAGTAGAAGCAGTAGTAATAATAATCATAATCATAACAACTGATCTTTAATTTTGCAAAGCACTTTAAATAGGTCAGGTCACTGATGAGGCCAGCCCCATAGGTTTTACCCCATTTTATAGACGTCCAGTCTGAGGCTTGACCAGGTTCAGTGACTCACCTGTTCTTGTACAGCTCGGGAGACAGGCAGGACTCGAGCCTGTGTATAGCCTCTCTAGGTCCACCGTTCTTTCTTCTCTGACATACAGGTGAGTGACACAAGCAGACCTTGGTGCCAGATTATTTACCATCTCACTTAAATGAGTCTCTCTCACTGTAGTGACCAGTTTGGGTGTGGAAAAATAGAAGGTGGTGGGATTTAGAGCTGGTGGGAGCCTTCGAGCTAGTCTGGACCAACTCTTCATTTGGTTCATGGGGGAGCAGTGGCTTGAGAGGTCACTAGGGTCTGTTACAAAGTCCTGCAAGTGTCAAACCCATGTGTCATCTGATTCCATGTATTCTGTCCTGTATTGACATCCAGGTGGAGTCAGTTTATTTAACCTAACATTTATTAAGTGTTTACTATGTGTGAAGAAGGGATATAAGGACAAAAAAATAGCCCCTAGTTATTGACCCTCTCATGGGGGTTGAGAGTGGTGGTTAGGAAAGGTTTATGTAGGATATGGCTCCTGGGGTAGAGATTTAAAGGAAGCTGAGGAGAGAATGCATTCCAGGCATGAGGGTTGTGAAGGACAGAGTCTTTGGCAAGATGTAAAGATGAGATGTTGAATTTAGGGAACAGTTAGGCCAGTTACTTTGGAACAGAAAGTATGTGAAGAGGCATGAGAATGAAATAACTGTAAAGGTGGGTTGAATCCAGATTGTGGAGGGCCTTACATGTCAGACTGAAGAGTTTATTTTTTATCCTAGTGACAATAGGGGGCTAAGTTAAATTTCTGAAAAGAGATTCATGTGGTCAGGCTTGTACCTCAGAGTCATTATTTTTCTATATGCGTGGGGTGATAGACTTCAGAGGCATAGAATCTTAAACCAGGGAGAACTAGAATATAATAGCCACAATTTCTGTTAAGAAATAGTCCTTTAAAGCATACAGAACACTTTATACATGTTTCCTTTTTTGAGCTGTACCTGTGGAGTAGGTGCTATAGGTATTATTTTTCTCATTTCACCAAGGAGGAAATAGGCAAGGTGACTTGCCTGTGGTCACACAGCTTGCAAGCCTTGAGGGCCCAACTTTCCTGACTGCAAGTCTGGTTTTCTTTATTGCACGTACAGCAAGCCTTTTCCTGGATTTGGCTTTTGTGGGGAAAAGGTGCTGTAGAGCATGAAGTACTTGAAATTTTAAGATCTTAAAGTGAACTGAAATGTCTTGATTTCATCTTTTGGAGTCTTACTAATATTCTGGTATGTTTTGTCACATAATTTCAGAGGTTCAAGTAAAGATTGCTGGTGACCAAAAGCTAGCGGTACGTTCTGGTCATATTAATCTAGTACCATAGAACCCACAAAATTAGAAAGTATCCCTTTAACGATTGTGGCAGGAGAATGGTCTTTACCTCTATCATTTTATGCAGCCCAATCATAAATGAAATGGTGCTTTGGTTATTTAGTACCTTTTTGGGAGACCTCTAACACAAATCTTTATTTTACAGGAGAACTAGATAACATTCATCTACCAGTGAATATATGCTGATGTATAATAGTTTTGTTTATTAGTGATGGATAAATTGACATTTCTAATGACCAATTATGCCAGGCAAACCAGTTATATATATTTTTTCTTTATGTATAATTAAATGAAGAATTTCATCTGATGTGGCAGAATGCTTATGGGATTGTGGGTCAAGAAGCCTGAATTTTAGCCTGGCTCTGCTGTTAAGTGACTTTGTAGCCTTGGATAAATCATTTCACTTCTCTAGCTTTCATTTTTCTTCTCTGTAGGATGGAGTTTGAATAGTTTTTCTTTGAGGTCCCTCCCAATTGGAACATTCTATGATTTTATTATTTTTTTTCTCCTTCAGGATAGTCTTGGGGGTAACAGCAAGACGGCCATGGTGGCCACTGTCAGCCCTGCAGCTGATAACTACGATGAGACCCTTTCAACTTTGAGGTACGCTGACAGAGCCAAACACATTGTGAACCATGCCATAGTGAATGAAGACCCCAATGCTCGAATCATTCGGGATCTCCGAGAAGAAGTAGAAAAGCTCCGAGAACAGCTCAGCAAAGCAGAGGTACAGGCACATTTTAATAACTGGTTTAGGGATTCCTGTTGTTTCTATGAGAATCCACTAAAGCCAAGGTTTGGGTTGCGTTCTCTTTGTCCCTCAAATAATGGTCTTTTCCATTCAGGAATTCTATATTTAAGTTAGACTTTGTGTACAAAGTGGGAATTGAGGTGAATTTTGACTAAAAGAAGGAAAATTAATTGTAATACCGGTAACGTAGCAGGTTGTTAATTAGTCCACTGGCATTTATTGATTCCCTACCATGTGTCAATCCCTGTGCTCTGGAGAGAAAAAGACAGAAATGAAGCAGACCTTGCTTTTTAGAGGCTTACATTCACAGGTGTAGGGGATGGCACGGGAAAATAGAACAAAGGGAAATAAATTATTTTGGGGGACTAGAATGAAAGCAACAGGCAATTCAGTTTAACCAACATTTATTAAATATCTACTATGGGCTAGGCATTGTGGGTACAAGACCAAAACAAAACTGTCCCCTTGCTCACCCAGAGATTAGTCTAGTCTTGAAGGATACACCATAGACATAAATAAGCAGCAAATACAGAGTGGATACAAAATCATTTGAGGACGAAGAAAGTTCCAATCGCTAATGTGTGGTAGGGCTGGGTCAGGAAAGCCTTTGTTTAGTAGTGGTGTTTGGACTGTGCTTTGATGGAGGCTAGGATTCCATGAGGAAGAATTGAGGAGGTGATATGTTCCAGAAAAAGCTTGTACAAAGGTAGGTAAAAATGGATTTATTTTTAAAGTGGAGGAAGGGATTTGGTATGGGTGGATATGTTTTACTAATATCACCTTGGTAGCTGTGTGGAGGATGGATTAGAGAAGAAAAAGATTAGAGGCCTGAGGTGCCTAAATTTAGAGACATCTCCACTCCAGATGTTCAAACAGACTATTTGTGCCCGACCTGTGGTAAAGCCTTCTGAGCTTATACTGGTCTGATCAGCCATGATCGGACGCACTGAACCTTGACTCCAGCGTAGTGATGTCATTTTGGTCTCCTTTGAGTATGAAGGACAACAACGAATGAGGTGAGAGTTGGTGAGGATCTGAACTAGTCTAGCAGCTCTGTGAACGGAGAGAATGGGTAGGATGTCCGCATGCCTAAAATGCTTTCCCTCCTCACCTTAGCTCTTGACTTCTTTCAAAACTCAGCTCAAACACCTTCAAATACCTCAAATGTCTTCTGCAAGAGGCTTTTTAGAGCTCACCCCATTAGTAGTCTCTTTCCTCAGAATTAACCTTCCATTTATATACTATACATAGCCTACATATGCAATTTTTTTGCGTATTTTCTCTCTGTAGGCTCCTTGGGAGCAGGAATGATATTTTTACTTTTCTTTTTATCACCAGAAATTTACACTATGCCTGGTACTTGATAAACCTTTAACAAATGCTTGCTGACTGACAACCATGTGAAAAGTTTTGGAGGGAGAATTGGCAAGCCTTGGCATTTGCTTGGCTATCGAGAATGAGGATGACCCTAAGGTTTTGCACCTAGGTGACTGGGAGGAAGATGAGTGCCCTCAATTTAAACAAGGAATTTTAGGTTACAGTGCATTTTGGAGGAAATAAGAGTTCTATCTTAGACATATTGAGTTTGAAATGCCTTTGGGACACCTCAGTGGAGCTGTCTGTCATGCGGTTAACAACATAGGACCATACTTCAGAAGAGAGATTAGAGCTAGTGGCATAGATTTGAGTATTACCAGTATACAGATGATAAATGAATCTACAAGGGATAGACTAGAGAGAGAGGAGAGGACCTAAGACAAACCCAAAATGTGCTGATAGGCACATCTAGTGTGTGGGAGAAGAATTGACGAGGAGGATTCAATACAGAATGCTGAGAATAAGTCACTAGGAGGAAGAGAACTAAGAGAGGAATGCCCCTAAAAACAAAGGAAGAGAGAGCATCCGGTCTACAGAGTGAAAACTTTAGAGAAGTCAGGAGTGGTGAGGACTGAGGAAAATGCTGTTGGATTTAGCGGGTATGGTTGGTAATCTTGGGGAGAGCAATTTCAGGCCAGTCTTTAGGGTTGGAAGTGAAATTGTAAGTGGTTTGAAATGAACGAGATATAAGGAAATGGAAGCAATGAATGTAGATAACCATTTTTAGGACCCGGCTGCGAATGGTTATAATAATAATAATAATAATAATAATAATAATAATAATAATAACAGCATATGGCATTTTAAGGTTTGCCTAGCACTTCACAAACATTCTCTCATTTAATCCCCAAAACAGCTCTGAAATGTAGGTGCTATAAGAGCATCTACATCCCCATTTTATAGATGAGGGAACAGAGACAGACAAACATGAAGTGAAGTGTCTGAGGCAGGACTTAAAACCAGATTTTCCTGACTCCAAGTCCAGTGTTTTGTCTACTGCAATACCTTAGAACTCACCTTGAGGTGATGGCAGGGTTAATTGAAAAGCTTTAATAGATTAATGAACTAATTAATGGAAAACATTTATTAAGCACTTACTATTTGCTAAGCTCCATAATGGCAGTAGGGATACAAAGATAAAAGTAAGATGAACCCTGCCCTCTAAGAGCTAATTGTCTAATGGGTGGAAAAACGGCACTCCTCACAGATTTCCCCTTTCCAGTTTACTATCTAATCAATTAGCATTTAATTATGTATATCCCCTTTTATTGTGTATTAATTTTCCCCCCTCCCCCTTCACCCTCTAAATGGACTATAGGTCCTTATGGAAAGACAGTATGTCTCATAATTCTTCTGTATCCTCCATAGTGCTTTGTATAATACGGAACAGGCACATAAATCCTGACCAGTACTTCGTGTGTCCTGAGGGACTGGTTGCTGGACTTAATGTCAGTAAAGTGTGTCTCAGCCAGCTATTCTCACTTCTCATTTAGCATAAGAAGTACTGCAGTAGACCATGAGATTGTCCTGGGAAAGCATAGACAATGTTTGTGTTTGGGGTATTGCAGATTTCCAGTTTTCTGTTGTGTTCTACCAAGAGTTTAACCCAGTACTGTCAAACCTGAATACGCCTGAGCCGTACAGAAGTCTCTCTGTGGGTCACACATTGACTTAGAAGATCATAGTGACATCATCTGTTTTTTATTGTATTTTTTTTTTGTTAAGTATTTCCCAGTTACCTTTTAACCTGGTTTGGGCCGCTGGTGATGCATGTTTGACATTTCTTGTCTGACCAGTGTAGAGAATAAAACAAAGATGGCAATCTATTCCTTAAATGATGTGATCTTAATATGTTCTGTTATCATTTGACTTTTTTCACTATGGCGCTATATAGGAAATACAATCCATTTATAATCTGTAATAGTAGTAACAATAACAATCATAGCTAACATGGAGCCATCTAAATTTTATAAAGCGCTTTATACATATGATCTCATTTGAGCCTTGAAATAACAAAGTGAGTATTATTGTTTCCCACATTTTACAGATGAGGGAAGTAAAGCTCAGAGAAATGACTTGTCCAGGATCAGAGAGCTAGTTACTATTGGAAACAGTCTTAATAACTCCAAATTTGGAGGTCTGTTCACTCTGCTACCTCTTATCTGCTACCTCTGTTACCTCCTTACCCTTAAATATTTCTTTATACTGGACTAATGCCTGCCAGTCTTAGCAACATCATATAATTTGTCTCTAAATTTAGTAAGCAAATTATTGATTCTTTCATTTAGGGTACCATTTGGAATAGAGAGGGTATAGAGAGTAGTCTGGTCTTGAAGTCGTATCCCATCTTGCTCTCTCTCTCTTTTTTTGTTAATTAAAAACTTTTTTATTTTGGCATTGACACCAGTTTCCAGTTTACACTGGCCTCTTGGTGGCTTCTTGGTGTGGTTGGAAAACCTGAGATAATAGCAGGAAGTGGGTTTGGGGTTGAAGGTCCAGGCCGCATTGTAGAAGCCCATCCTGAACGGGCTGAGGACCCAATCTGCTGTCCTCTTTTATCCCCACCATACACGCAGACCTTGGTCCCATGACATGGGATTTGACCTGGCCACCACCAACCCAGAATGATGGGGACCTGTACAAGCCCAGGGTAAGAGCACCGATGGCTTTAGAGGCCATCCAGTGAGCCTGGACCCCCAGAGGCAGCTTTGGTGTGTGGAGTGGTAGGGGTGGGGGCTGGGACCTCTCTCTGTCTCCTGGGCAAGGCCCAGCAAAAAAGAAAAATTTAGTCCTGGGGAGTGTCCGCAGGTGGGGGTCCCTTATCTCCCCTGGAGAGAATCCCCTGCCTCTTCAGGAGGCCTGTAGCTTAGAAGGCATGGGGTTATTGGTGGTTGTGGTAGATGAGGGTAGAGCTGGTAGTGGACACACGGACACACACACGGACACACACACACACACACACACACACACACACACACACACACACACACACACACACACAACTAATTGTGTAAGTAAGCTTTGAGCCATCCCTGAATTTCTAACCCATAAGATAGAGAGAGAATAATACTTATCTCCCAGGGTTGTTTTGAGGATCAGATGAGAAAATGATGTAAAGTTTGTTGTAAACCATAAAGCAATATTGTTGTTATTAATGATACTATAGTAAGTTATCTCTGTGATTCTAAATGAACAGCCTTCTGGAATAAAACCATTAATACACTAAAATTTTTGCTCATTTGGATTAATGTAGCCCATTATTCCATATTTTACCAAGTGGCTCTTTAAAAGTGGTTATCTGTTTGCAAAGTGGTCAGAAAAAATAACCTGCCAGATCTAATTAATTATTGCTCATACAGATCATAGAATATGGATTTGGAAAAGACCTTAGAGCTGTAGTTTAACCCCACCATCTTTTAAAAAAAATTTTATTTAATTTTTAAAGTAACATGCATTAGTTTTCTTCCCCTTTCTGATTAAAAAAAGAAATCCAAAATCCTTGTATATGTAGTTACACGTATTTATATATATATATATAACTTTACATATAGATATTTATACATATTATACATACATAACATTTTACATATAGATAGTTAGACATATATAACAAGTATACATAGTTAAGTGAAACAAAGTCCCACATTTTTCATCTCCCCCAAAATATGTCTTTATCTACGTCTTGAATCCATCACCTCTCTGTCAGGAGGTGGGTAAAATGGTTTACTGCTAGTTCTCTGGAATTGTGGTTGGTCATTGCATTGATGAGTCTTTCAAGGTTGTTTTGTCTTTACAGTGCTTTAGCCCCATTGTTTTACAAACTCACTCTTAAAAATGAGCAAATTGAGGTTCAGAGAGTTTATGTGATTTTTTTTCCCAAGGCCACACAGTTAAAAAGAAGCGGAGCCTGGAACTGAACCTTGGTTAACTGTTTCAAAATCCACTACACTTTTCCCTATGGCACGACTTTTTATGCCTTAGCTAATCACAGATAGTACAATAGAGATTCTGTGTATCAGTGACAGTCCATTGTGTGTTTTTGCCTAGGTCAAAGACCTCACTGTGCTGTTGAGCTGAGATGAGGCAGATTGTTACTTTTGTCCCATTAGGTTTAGCATCTCCTTTTTTCAAGGCATCTTACACTTTAAGGTTAAAATATTTTCTCTTTATAGGCCATGAAATCACCAGAACTAAAGGATCGGCTAGAAGAATCGGAGAAATTGATTCAAGAAATGACTGTAACCTGGGAAGAGAAATTAAGAAAAACAGAGGAGATCGCACAGGTTAGTGTTAAAATATTCTTCAAAACTCATTCAAAATACTCCACAACTCTTCATGATTATTTTTGATTATGTTGAAATGTAGTTTCTTATTTTACTGTGGTCTTTCCTTTTTCTTTTGATTTTATGTGTGGCCAGCTCTGTGCCAATGATGAGCATTCAGATGCTAAGTCAAGGGCTCTTGTTGTTGGTAGTGTTTGGTTTTTTTCTCCCAGAAGAAGCCTGAGGCAAACTGGCAGTACTGTTCACCGTGCAAGAGAAGTATTTTTCCAGTGTCTCATCAGAGTAATTGCACTGAAGGGGAACTTACAAGTTTTCAGACTGATTAATTTATGGCTTCTGGTTTTCATCCCTTAAATTTCAGTGAAATATGCTGCCTACTGGTGAGCATTTTCATCATTTTCCTAGGCGGGTTTGTAAGGAGCTGAAATAAGAGTTGCCCAAGCTACAAAATGTTTAATGGTACAGTTTAGGCTGTCATCTTTATTGCCTGCCAGCTCCTATAATAAGGTTATCATTTCTGCAGATCTGCGTAAGCCTTTCAAAAATGCATTCATAACATTAGCTAATTTTGGTGGCATCATTATGAATGTGCCAAAATGAACAGCATAGGCTCAAGAAAAATTGTTAAGTGGGTGACATTTGTCTTCAGTTTCTCCTTCTGCTCTAGGTAGGTTCCAGTGTGCCTGATCATAGGGACATGTCACACCTGATCGGGAACCTTTGCTGCATCCTATCTGCTCCTGAGCCACACAGGGCTGCTTCTTAACATTCTCTCTGCTTCCCTCCCTTTATTGAAATATCTGTCTTAACTACTCAGGCTATACATCTGTTTTCCACTGTGCCCAAGGAAACAATTAGTTTGTCTCATTTTATAGAACTTATCACATTCTACTTTATAATCATTCCTATACATATCTCATTGGACTATAAGCTTCATGAGTAAGAACTGAATTTTAGTTTTTCTCTTACTCTTATTTTCGTATCACCCACAGTGGGATATATTACACATAATGATCCCCCCATAAATATCTGTGGAATGAATGGGTGAATGTTGTTGAATATTGATCTGACTAAATTTATTGAGCAAATCTGTGTCAAAGCACTGCAGTATTCCAGAGGATAGTCCTCTGAGTTCCTTCTTTTTTTTCCACCCTCTGCCACACTGTCTCTTCATGCAGTATGCTGTTATATGAGCATAGTAAAGTGTCTAAGAACAATGTAAATCTGGTTTCCATTAAAACAAGTAGGAAGTAATGGTGGATGAGTTATGTTGTTGTTCCGTCTCCTACCAAATGATTTTAAATTAATATTAAATAGAAACCAGCAACTGATTGCATTTCCTAGAGGGATAAATTGCCTTTCAGTAAAAAGTATTGCACTGTTAATAAGATTTCATCACATATTTACTGACAATATAAAATATTTTCTTTGTGTAAAGCACATTAATCTGTCCTATGGCTTTGAGTTTTGCATAGGTGCATATTTCTTAAAGGGAACCAGGGATGATTGAAACAGGAGGTTGTTTGGTGAATAGTACACTGATCTTGAAATTTAATCAACTTTGGTTATTTTTTGGAATATACTAATTGAATCCTCATTATATGCTGGGTGCTATCTTAAGCCAAGTGTCTAACTCAAATGATGTGGTGGCATGTTGACTTAGAAAACCACAAATTAACATTATCTAACTTGCCTTGTATTTTTATTTATTTTTGTTAAACATTTCCAATTACATTTTAATATGGTTTGGGCCACAAGTGTGATACCTCTGACATACAAAATGTAATACCTCTGACATACAAAATGTAATAAGCCATGTCTGTCTTTGATGACTTTACAGTCTCACTGAACTAAGAAAATATGAAAAGTTATTGTCAGTTGTGTGTGGGATAGATAGTAAGTGTTGTAGGATTTTAAAGGATAGAGTGAGTGATGAATGGCTGTGAAGGCAGAGTTTATAGAGAAGGTTTATAGACCTGAATCTTGAAGGATAAATAGGATTTGGCTTGGTAGAGGGAAGTGGGGAGGGAATGAATAAAATCATGTGCAGAAAACAGTGATTAAACTAGCCTTGCAGGAGCAGAGGATTCAGAGAAACATAATAGTGGAATGTTAGATTAGAATTAAATGATGGCAAACCTTACATACCAGTTTGGACTGGATCCCGAAGGAAGTGCATAGCAGTTTTGTTCATATACTTTTTCTTACACTTTTAGTAAATGACATAATTTTTGTAGGATGTCCTTGATTTTGTACATGCTATTGAGAATATTAACCAGGTTCCTTTTAAATCTTTGTTTTACGTTAATGGTCATGATAAGGGGAATCATGATAAAGGACTATAAGGAAAGGATACTTCTCATGTTTTTTTTTTAACTTCTTGGAAATACTTTAAGAGGTACTTTTATTTTATCATGTGAGATTTACTTTTGAATTTTAAAATAGGACTTTCTGATGCTTAATGTTTATAATTTTAAAATTGTAAGGCACTAAATTGATGTCAGCAGTTGCTATTAAGGCCTATTTAGCATTCTGTGAAAACTAAGGAAAATTTCCCTAAGCAGTTATATTTTTTCCTTTTTTTGTGTATTGTTGTGTTTTTCTCAGCAATAACTAGATATTTCTTTTGGGTTGTTCTGACTAGTGTTAGAATTTCTTGGAAAGGCAATCTGGATGTATTTGGTAAGTGTATGTGTGTTAGGGAGAGAGACAGAGCATGTAAGTGTCTTATGTATCTTTTTTTTTTCTTTTCAAATGAGAAATATCAAGAGAAAATTCATACAACACACTTGCTACAGTAATTCATTTTTAGAATCAAAGAATATTATTGATATGACTAGTATGCCAGTCAATCCTGCAAGCATTTTTTGGGGAGGCAATTGTGGGGAAGTGTCTTTGCCAGGATCACACAGCTAGTAAGCAGTTGAGTTCACATTTGGACTCGTGGCCTCCTGACTCCAGGCCAGTGCCCTATCCACTGCTCTGCCTAGCTGCCCCATCTGCAGCTTAAAGATAAAGAAAAAGAGCCTTCTTTCTTCTCTTATTTGGATCATTAACCTAATCTGGCTAAGGTGAATCAATTAGGGTCCTTCACTCTTGTCCTTGTCTAGAGAAGGATGAAGAGTACACTGTTTCATACCAGAGAGTGAATAACTGATTAGGCTTTCTCTTTCACATTAATGAAAACTTACCGATTAGGATACTTTAATTCGTTGATTCCACTGTACTGTTAACTCTTCCTACATTTCAGTGGCCATCTAATTGTCTATATCTGTTTAGATGCCAGAGTTTAGCAACTTTCTATAACCTGTGACATAGTAGGAAAGCCGTAGAGAGTTGCTGAAGGCACACTTAAGTTTTAAGTGACTTACACTGGCATATAGATCAATTAGTAAATAGTCACCAAGCATTTGTCCGTCCTGACTGCATGCCCGGTACTAAGTACTGGAGGTGCAAAGAAAGGCAAAAGAGTCACCACCTTCACAGAGCTCACATTCTAATGAGAGAAACGAAAAGTATGCAAATAACTATGTACATACAAGGTATAGACGGAATAAATTAGAGGCAGTCTCCGAGGGCAAGCCCTGGCAGTGAGGAGGTTCTGAAAAGGCCCCTTGCAGAAAGTAAGATTTGAGCTGAGTCTTGAAGAAAGACAAAGCAGAGACAGTGAGGTGGTGCCCTCAGGAGTGATAAAGCCAGCAGAGAGGTCAAGAAGGATGAGGATAGAGAAAAGCCGATTCGATTTCACAATTAAGACATCATTGTTAACTTTGGAGTGAGCAGTTGTAGTTGAACGATGAAGTTGGAAGCCAGACTGCAGAAGAGAATGAGAGAAGTGGAGAAATTCACTGAAAAAGTTTTTCTCAAGGAGTTTAACCATGAGAAAGAGTGAAGATACTAGAGAGACAATGGGCTAGTGAAGACTGTATGTAAGAGGAGTTTTCCTTGGCAAGGAGAAGGGCCACCCCCTTATGTGAGACAGGAGTGAAGGATGAGGTGGTGATGAAATGAGTGAGGTGAGATGAAGAAGTGGAAAGAGGCCACTCTCAGTGACAGGTCTTAGTTTTTTCAGTGATAAAGCAAGATTCTCAGAGGGTGGGGGAAGGGTTAGGGTTTATTAAGGGTCTTCTCTTAGCCAAGGCACTATACTAGGTATGCAAAAACCAAAACAATAACTCCAGATCCTTTAGGATTGGCCAAATTCATGTATCAGCTCATGGAAATTATAAACCAAGCATACTAACAGCTTTTTCCGCGATTGAATTTAGAATGACTTTCAAGAGGACCTTATAAGTAAGCATCCTGAGCTTTATTCTCTAATATGAGTTTACCACAAATAATTTTTGAGATAATTTCTTTTCTTATTCACTTATTTGGACTTTTGGCAGCTGGCTACTGCCCCATTGGGGCAGCTCGGTGACGCAGTGGTTAGGTTATCAGGCCTGGAATCAGGAAGCCTCTTCTTCCTGAGTTCAAATCTAGCCTCAGATGTTTACTAGCTGTGTGACCTTGAGCAAGTCACTTACCCCTGTTTGCCTGTGTTCCCTCATCTGTAAAATGAGCTGGAGAAAGAAATGGCAAACCACTCCAGTATCTTTGCCAAGAGCCCCCCAAATGGGGTCACAGATAGTCAGACATGACTGAAAAAATAATTGAACAACAACACTGCACCGTTGGAGCTTTTGGTATTAATTATTTTAATGGCAGCTTATGCTCAAAGAAAACCAAAGGTGCAGGTTGGCAATTGGAGGCCTATTGATGTGTCGTGGGGAGCATCCCTGATGGTAGAAGCCCACTGTTTGCTCTTTGCCACTCCCTAAGATCTAGCCCTATCCTTGTTCCACGTAACTACTTTTGTTAATGATAATGACAACTGACTTTATGTATATTACCTTATTTGTGCTTCTCAGTAACCCCATGAGACAAGTACTGAAGGCACTGGTATTCCCAGAAATGGACTTGTGACACAGACTATGCATTTATATTCCTTCTCTCACTCTTATATATACTTAGAAATAATCTCATCTGGAAAAATGTATGCACATAACACATATATACTGTGGTATACAAATTCCCTCACATACTCACATATAATTTTATATATTACAAAATGCACATATGAGGATGCTCATTCATTAACACAGTTAAGTCAGAGTAATGGAAACAAGTACTGGTTATTGTATGGCAACAGCAGGAGAGCCCAATGTAGTATTTGGGTTCGTGTTTATAATGTGCTTAAAAAATATAAATTTATATGTAAATTTTTCATATGTTCTATTCAGTGATGTCTTCTAAATTTTGTATATTCTCAATACCTTGAAACTTATAGCATTAATATTTTTTGAATATCCTTACAGGAACGACAGAAACAGCTAGAGAGTCTTGGAATATCTCTTCAGTCTTCAGGAATCAAAGTTGGGGATAATAAATGTTTTCTTGTGAATTTGAATGCTGATCCTGCCCTCAATGAGCTCCTGGTTTACTATTTAAAGGTAAAATCATTTACTTTTCAGTTTATTTATTGTAGTAGGATCCAGTCATAACACAGGCTGTCTCATTTCCCTGAGTTCAAATCTGGCCTCCAACTTATTAGCTGTGTGACCCTGGGCAAATCACCTAACCCTGTTTGCCTCAGTTTCCTCATTTGTAAAATGAGCTGGAGAAGGAAATGGCAAACCACTCGAGTATCTTTGTCAAGAAAACCCCAAATGAGGTCACGAAGAGTCGGACCTGACTGAAATTACTGAAGAACAAATAGCTTCCTTGAGAAATTATTATCTAGATCACTTAAACTGGTTGTGTTTCAGTATTTTCATCTTGAAAATGAAGGCATTGGTCAAGATGCCGAGTTCTGTTTTTGGGATTTGTATCCTTGTATTTTAAATATTTTGGTGACCATGTTTCAATATAATTAGTTTCCTTTGTAATCCCACATATTTTATTTTATGCATTAAAAAACATTATTCTGAGAATGGGTCCATAGGCTTACCAGACTGCCAAAGGTGGAGTCCATGACACAAAGATTAAGAACTCCTAAACTGTATGATCTTTAGTGTCCCTTCCCACTCTAGATCTTATGATCCTAGATCCTAAATTAGGTAGTATATAGAACATACCATAATTTTGCATTTAGTTTTCTTCTTTGTTTTTATGTCCTGGCAGCAATGGTTTTTGAGATCAGTGGTGATAGTCACATATTGTTATTTCAAAAAATGTTGATACTAACTTTTTCCAAGCTTGAGTGCTCAGAGAATGCTATGAAAATCATTTAAATGATTTTCTCACTTAGTATGCTTTAGAAAGAAATCAAGTGTTCAATCTTGATTAAAATTTAAGCCATCAGTTTGCTGTTTATGGATTAAAATAGTCAGTAGACTAATTTTAAAAGTAGACTACTTTTAAGACTTTTTATTTGTATGAAGTACATGTTTTTTTGCCATGGTGATGAGTCTGTTAGGAAGAATACAGAGAAGGTACAAAGTGAAGAGAAGTTATAAGGAAAGAGTTATAAGGAAATTTGATATGAAAATTATGCAAATTTTCTTTTACCTGTAGGAAAGGGTAGGGAGGGAAGGAAGGGATTTGAGTGGTGAACCTACAGATAGGAAGGCAACGTAAAATCTAGTGTTTAGTTAATGATGGAAGCAGGAAGCCATAAGCTATTAAATAGCATGCTGTCCATAGTAGAATCCTCTGCATGAATTGGCAAAATCAAGTTCCTCAATCTGCAGAGCTGAGGACCAAGCATTATACTTGTGGTCACCATTTTAGGGTTGAAAGACCCTAATATTTTCTGGCTTATGAGTTTTAGAAGATTATGGGTACTAGAGATGATGATTATCTTGTTCAGTAGAAGTGGCATGTTATGAGTCTTAACTAAGATTATTTATAGGAGGAATGATAAACTTACATGGTAGGAGCCTTACGTTAGAAAACAATGGCAAATTATTTTTCAGAAAAGTGTCTACAATGAATGACAAACTTAAAACATCTTAGTCAAAGTTTACTGCAGTTAATTTGATAGAAGATGTTTTATTTTTAGAAGTTAAATACATTGTAATTTAATACACAAAAACTCTACTATAGAATAGTTAAAAATCAGTAGAAACAGTGCTTGATTTGGTATCAGAAGACCTGGCTTTGAATCCTGCCTCTTCCACTTACTGGATCTCATCAGGTCCCTTGGATTCAGTTATCATCTCTATGCAGATGACTCTCAGATCTACTTGTCTAGTTCTAACCTCTCTCCTGTCCTCTATTCTTATATGTTTCCAATTGCTCTTTAGACATCTTGAACTGGATTCCCCATTGACATCTTAAACTCAACATTTCCCAAACTGAAGTCATTATCTTTTCCTCCAAGTCCTCCCCTCTTCCCTACTTCCCTGTTATTATTGAAGGTACTTCCATCCTCCCAGTCACTTGACTCATAACCTAGGTGTCATCTTTAACTCCTTAGTTTCTCTTATCCCTATAAATCCAGTGAGTGTTCAAGTCCTGTCATTTCTGCATGTGGCTTCGGCTTCTCTCTGAAATTAGCTCCAATTTATCTTACATACATCTAGTTTGTACATAGTTGTTTTTAGTTTGCCTACCTCGTAAGCTTGGGAGCAGGAACTGTTGTTTTGGCTCTTTTTGTTTGTTTATCCTTAGCATATAGCATAGTGCCTGGCACATAATCCGTGCTTAATAAATGTTTGTTCACTGATTGACTTCCTGTATCTCTTTGGATAAGTCCTTTAACCTCTTTGAACTGCTGTTTTCCTCATTTTAAAAATGAGATGGGTGAACTAGTTGACTTCTAAAAGTCCCTTCCATCTTTAAATCAATGATCTATTATTATCATGTTGGTTATGTCTTGTCTTCCATCTAATTAATGTTGTATAGTGCACCTCTGTCACTAAGAAGTGTTATTATTGTGTCTCTACTTTTGTGTTATAACATTGTTCTACCCCTTTCAAAGATAATACTACTGAAATTTCAGTTTACAATTGTATTCATTTGCTTTTAGAGACTTTTTGTATTGGGGCATAAATCACTTAACCTTTTTTTGTTTCTTAGAAGCATCTTATTTTTCTTCCTGATGTCACATAATGCAAATAAGAGCACAGAATAAGAAAAAACCCTGACTCATTTCTGCTCTAAGTACATTTCAAAGAACTAAACAAAGACACTGTTTATAGACTTTTGGCGAAGAATCCAAATATTTCCTGTCATCTTGTGTGTAGGTGTTTGGATTTTGTTTCAGTCTGTGTGTCCAGCCCAGTGTTGGCAGCATTTGAGGTAGTGTTGTTTTCTTGGATTTTAAGTTAAACTCATGAAAAGATACTTTCATGACATAGCAAGATGACAAAGATGACCTCAGTCCAGGGAATTTTTAGTTCAGTGAAGAGACTATGAAGTGTTGTGTTGCAAGATGTTTTCATTTCACCCCTCCTTCATTTAGATTCCATCTTTCAGCCACCGAAATAGTTGACTCACTTTGGGCAAGTGACCTATAATCTCTAGGTCTGATTTTCCTCACGTGTAAAACAAAAGGGTTGGATCACAGGATTGCCCTAACATCTCCCTGTTCCATAACTGTTATGCAGCCAGACCAAACTCCCTTTCATTTACTGATGGTTCTTTCTAGAAGGGGTTCCCTCGGACAGACATGCCGCAGCGTTGAAGGCAAAGTCATGTTGTATCCCATCTTAGCCTGTGCTCTGAGGGTAGTTCTGAAGCTGTGTGCTACCTATCAGCAAGACAGGAAGGCGCAGTAATGACTCCAGCAGCTGTTTTCAGTCACTTACTGGATATTCTTGAACTTGTCCAGCAAGAGTCAAGAAATCTCTGTTCATTCTTCGTAACCAAGTAAGACATTTAGTTACTGAGAATTCAAGGTTGGAGATGTGACTGGTTTAAAAACTACCATTGCTTTTGTACTATTGGGTTATCTTTCTTTCCTTGGAACTTGATCATGAGCAACAGCTGGGAGAACAAGGGTGGCTCGAGGAGGAACACAGGGAATGATGTGTTTGTGGCTTGATGGCTCTGTTTGCACGAGTCAGCATCTGCTTCGAACAGCTCATTCCCTCTGCAGCAGACCTCCCTCTGAAGGCAAACCGTGATTTGTAGGGGAAAGGGAACTGTCTTTTGCATGCTTTGATAATTAACATCCCTGACTTGCTCACAACCACTTGCATGGGTGGGAAGTCGGGGGCGGGGTAGTTGTAAAGTGCAAAGAGTCAGCACAGGGAGGAGAATGAAGTAAGGCTGGGCTGGGATGATCCCACAAAATGGAGGCCTTGAAAGGAACGTGAAAGTGTAAGAAAGGGGCTGGTGTGGTTGGTGGTAAGTTCCAGGATGAGAAGGCCCGAGGGGCTAAAGGAAGTTCTAGGGCAAGAAGGCAACTGAGTCATAGTGGCAAAGTTTGGAGAGTCAGAAGCACAGCCTAGAAGGAGGGAATGCAGCGTGGCTGGCCTTGTCCCCTCAAAATAGAATTCCCAGAAAGAACTCACCAATGAGAGAAGGGGCCACCATGGCAGAGGGATATGCCAGGGTCAGAACTGATATGACTGATACATTTTGGATAATTCGTATGTAATTATGCCTTGAGTAATTTATAGATGACAAACATGTTTCTTTAGACTAAGAATTCTTAACCAAGGCCCTGTGAACCTTAAAAAAATATATTTTGATAATTATATTTCAGTATAATTGGTCTCCTTTGTAATCTTCATTTTAAGCATAGAAAAACATTATTCTGAGAAGGGGTCCATAGGCTTCACAAGATTGTCAAAGGCATCTGTAACTCAGAAAAAGTTACAGTTCCTTACTGTAGGCTCTGTAAGCACCCAGTATAATTTGCAGGCAATACAAATTATTTAATTGTGGGAGAGGGGATGTAGCACACATCTTTTGACCCTGTGATCCCTTTACTGGATATATATTCAGAGATATGTAAGTCAGAGACAGTAGGAAATACCCATTATATACCAAAATTCTCCTAATAACATTTTTTTATTTGTGCTAGGAAAAAACTTGAAACAAAGTTACTATCGATTGTTGAGTGTTAGAACCAATTGTAGTATGTAAATACAATAAAATACTACTAGTATTCTATTACTAATAGAATACCTTGAGAAATAAGATATATAAGGAATTTAGAGAAATGTTGGAAAAATGAAAAAAAAAATTGAACTGATACCAAATAGGAATCAGGAAAATGTATACAATATATTTTTATGAATAAATGAAAACAATAGTAGCAGGCATCTGAAATGATTAGTAGTATTAACCAATGTTAGTCCTTGAGAACAGGTGATAAAACACATTGACTTCCTTTCAATAGAGGTGATTGATCACAGGTATGAAATGTTGCATGTGTTATCTAGCACCATCTCTGTGCCTGCTGCTTTTAATAATTAACTTTTTTTCTTTCTTACAAGGAAAGGTAAATAGGGTGGTGGTGTTTGTTGGCAAATAGGGGGGCATTTCAGGAAATTACTCTGATGTAAAAACAAAAGGATCAATAAAATTCAAGAGGAGCTAGGTGTGTTGGCACAAGCCTGTTAATCTATGCTGTGGTGGAAGCTGAGGCTTGTTGATTTCTTAAGCTTTAACCTACAGCGGGAATGAAACTGATAGGTGCCCATGCTGAGTCAGGTGCCAATAGGATGATCCCTGAAGAGAGAAGAGCCACCAGGCTGCCTAAGAAGGGGCAAATCAGAGCTAGTAAAAACTGTTGTCTTGATCTGTATTGGCATTAGGCCTGTGAGTGGCTACTGTACTTTTAGCTGGGCAGAGATAGAGAAACCTAGTCTTAAAAAAAAGCAAAACAAGAAGTCATCAACAACTTTAGGGGGGGAAATGTTGCAGAGATATATAGGAACCTTTTCTCTTCTTCTTTCCCCTTGCCTCTTGGGTTTTGTAAGAAAGTAAAGATTGATTGTAAGAACTGTTTGTCTGAAGGTACACGGAAGAGTTCATAGATCACTGGTAATGATTAGGAGAAAATAGAGGTTTGAAAAAAAAAAGAGGGTGAGGAACACAGAAGAATAACAATAACAGATAAGACAAGAGCTGCCCAGGTTTCCAAGGAGCATGAAGGGTTCAAGCTTGGGCATCGGCAACAGAGGTGATAAATAGTGGCAGTTAAGGGAGATGGATGGCAGCCAGCAGCTGAGGAGACAGAATATGTACTTGTGTTGGCACTAACAATTGCAGTGTGCTCTTGGTTTGAGGACTTTCCTGTTGGCGTTGTGAGTTCATTCCTTCCTACTGAGTTTAGGTTTGAGGACCACATATGATAGCCTTGTCTGTTTTTGTAATATGTTTATGTTCAAAATGAGAGGCAGGGTCACATAACAGAGAACTGGTCTTAGAATCTGGAAAACCTTGGGTCAAATCTTGTCTATGACATACTGGTTGGATCATTTACTCTCTGAGTTGTCAAGCCAACTCTCTAAGACTATAAAGTGCAGAGCAAGTTGTGATAGACATTGGATTTTAAAAAAAAAAAAAAGGTCCCTCACCTGACATTTTCAATACCGATAAAATCATAGATCCTAGTCCAAAAAGAAGCATGTTTGAAATGCTTATTGGTCACCTCTTTTCCTAGCAGATGAGCTCACTGAGATAAAGTCTGCTGCATCTAGGAGAGATCCTGGGGAGGGGTGAAGTAGAACTCAGACGTTTGTGGAGAGGAGACTTTTGGGTTAAGGATGTAGGCCAGGGAGTGTTAAAGAGAGACCCTTGAGGTGAACACAAGTATGAGCCCAGAACTTCAGTAATGGGCTATGTATTGACATATGCTCTGTGGGGAGCACTGGGGGCAGGGGTTAGGATTGCTGGTTAAATAGCTTTGAATGAATAAACAAGATTCTCTTCTGCCTTCGGCATTCTCTGAGTGCTAACTTGTTTGGTTTGATTCTTCAGATTCCAGACAAACCAGATTACTTGCTCTTCCCCATCTAACTCTGACCTTTCCAACTTTTTTTGCTTTTATACATAGAATTTCCCATTCCTAGAGGGGTTTCTCCCCACATCTCAGTCTTTGAAACATTCTTCCTTCTTCTGTTCTTACCTTAGGCTTTAATTCATCAGTAAAGCTTTTTTGTGATACTCTTCATCTATAAGTAAAATTTTTCTCCTTGCATTATTCATACCATTCATTGTAATTAATATATTTTTCTTTTGACCAGTAGATTGTAATTCCTTGAGGTCAGGGACTATGTTTTGTTTCTTCTGCCCATATTTAGCCTCTGACTGAGTACATTCATTCACATGGTAGGCATTTAAGAAATGTTTATGGCATTTGTTGAATTCACTTGAACCTAGTAACACTTGGCTTATAGCGCGCGCGCTCTCTCTCTCTTTCTCTCTCTCTATATATATATATGTATGTATGTTTGTGTGTGTGTATATATATATGTGTGTGTATATATATATATATATATATATATATATATATATATATATATATATATATATATATATATATATATATATATATATGTACACATATGTCCATATAGGCTGTGTATCTCTGTAACCGATAGCTGATATCTAGCTATCTATCTCTGTATCTTCTTTTGTTTAAACAGTCTTCTTTAAGTAGGAAGATTACCAGCATTGTGTGATTCCTTTCAAGATGTTATATAGCACGTGAGCCAGGATCCCTTCCCCCAATGAATAGACTGTCTAGGTGGAGAGTTAAAGGTAACATGCAGATTAGGGTATCAGTTAATAAATTAAAATTTATTAAGTCAGGCACTGTGCTAGGGCCTAGGGATACAAAAAGAAACAAAGGACAGCTCCTGCCCTCAAGGAACTTACAATTTAGTAGGGGAGATATCTTGCAAGCAACTTTATACAAAACAAGCTTTATACCAGGATAAATAGGAAATAATTAACAGAGGGAAGGCACTGAAAGTAACAGGGGTTGGGAAAGGCTTCCTGTAGAAGGCGGAATTTTAGTTGGGACTTACAGGAAGCCAGGGAAGTCAGTAGTTAGAGTGGAGAACGGTGATTGTTGCAAGCAGGGGGAATATCCAGAAAGGATACCCAGAACTGAGAGATAGAGAGTCTTGTGTCACTGAATTGAAGAGAATGTGATGGGGAGTAAGGTGTAAGAAGACTGGAAAAGTAGGAGGGAGCTAGATTATGAAGGGCTTTGAATGCCAAACAGAAAACTTTGCATTGCTTCTGGAGGCAGTAGGAGGCCCCTGGAGTTGATTGTCGGGGGAGAGGAGAGGTGTCATGACATGATCCGACCTGTGTTTTGGGGAAATCACTTTAGTGGCTGAGTGGTGGGTGGATTGAAGCGGGGAGAGACTTGAGGCAGGCAGGCAGACCCACCAGCAGGTTATTTCAGTAGTCAAGATGCGATGTGATGTGAGCCTTTACTGGAGTGGTGGCTTTATCAGAGGAGAGGAGGACAGAATTAAATGCTAAACAGTGGTAGAACTTGTTTTAAATATAATTGGTACACAAGTGATCTCATTCCATCCCATGTTCTCAGAAGATTGTCCCCACAATCATCCCTGCTCTCTCACTAATTTCCAATCTCTCTGTCTACTGGCTGTTTCCTTGTGGGCTACAAACATGTACACATCTCCCCCATCCTCACAAAATCCCTCATTTGATCCGTCCATCCTCAACAGCAGGCCTTTTGTATTTCTCCTCCCTTTGGTGACTAAACTCCCCGAGAAATTAGTCTGTACTTGGTGCCTCCACTTCCTTTCTTTTCATTCCTGAAGTCTGGCTTCCAACTGAAACCTCTCTCTTCAGTTACCACTGATCTTTTAGTTAGCCAGATATATCTCAACCCTCATTCTTTTGCCCCTCGCTAGCCTTTTGCACTGTTAATCACCCTCTTCTCTGATTCTTAATATACTCTTTTCTCTAGGTTTCTTTGACACTGTTCTCTCCTGGTTATCCTCCTACTTCTCTGACCTTTTCTCATCTGTTTTGCTGGCTCTTCATCCAAGTCATGCCCTCTGACCAGGGGTGTTCTCAAGTGTGTCTCCAGGCCCTTTTGTTCCTCCTATACTTTTTGGCTTGGTGACCTCATCAGATCTCAATTATCATCTCTATGCAGATGATTCTTAGATCTTCTTATCTAGCTCTAATCTCTGGCCGTTAGTGTTATATTTCCACCTGCCTATTTGATATATCAAAGTAGGTGTCTTGAAGCATCTTAAACTTACCAAGTCAAAAACAGAAATCATTATCTCCCTCCCCCCCAAAAAAAAACCAACAAAAAAACTCTCTCCCCTCTTCCTAACTCTCCCATTACAGTCTAGGGATTGTAGAGCAGAGTTGTCAGTCTTGATTCCCCAGTGTGGTGTGAACCAGATTAAAATGTAATTGGGGAATGTTTAACAAAATAAATAAAAATGCAGGAAAACATAATGTAAATTTGTGGTTTCTAAGTCAAGGTGCAGCCTGTTTTTATTGGAGTTTGACACCACTGTTGTAAAGTATTGCTACCATCCCCTCAGTGACCCAGGCTTGTAACCTAGATGTGAACCTCAAGTCCTCGTTTCCCATAATTCAATCTGTTGCTAAGTCTTTTTTACTTACTTTCGTATGCCCCCTTCTCTTCTGTGACACTGCTGCTAGCCTGGTGTAGGCCACCATCACCTTATGCCTGGGCAATTACAGTAGTCTGTTGATTGGTCTCCCTGCCTCAGATCTCTCCCAACTCCAGTCCATCCTCCATTCAGCTATCAAAATGATCTTCCTGAAGTGGCATGTCTGACCTGGTCACTCCCCTACTCAGTAAGCTCCAGACATACCCTGTTACCTCCAAGAACAAATATAAAATCCCATTTGACTGTTAAAAGCCTTCACACCCTAGCCTTTTCCTACCTTTCTAGTCTTCTTACATTTGATTTTCTCCCTTTACCCACAGCCCCAACATAGACTCTGCAAGCATTCCAATGACACTGGTCTTCTTGCTGTTCCCCGAACAGGATACTCCCATCTTCTTATTCTCTGCCTTTTTGCTGGCTGTCCTCCATACCTGGAAATTTCTCCCTCCTGGTCCCTCTTCCTGGCTTCTTTCAAGTCTCAAATAAAATCTTACCTTCTGTAAGAAACTTTTCCCATCCCTATGGAGGAGAGAATGAAACCGGTGACTTTTCCACTAAATCCAGTTCATTTGCAAGTCATGGCATCATTTTCCTGACGTGTTGGTCCTCTTTGAGAAGGAAGGGCAAAACCACAATGCTTATGCCTTCCCTATGAAATTACCTCTCTTGGAGATGTGTAGTTGTTTGTGAGTTGTCTCTCCCCATTACTTTGTGACTCCTTGAGGGCAAGAACTACCTTTCTTTGTATCCCCAGCACTTAGCATTGTGCTTGGCACATAAATGCTTCTTGATTTAGATGTGTTTAGAACAGGGAGAGAGAGCAGCAAATGCTACTTGATTGAATGACTCTTTAATGACTGGAGAAAGTGTCAAAGAAAGTAGGATTTAAAGTGAGTCTTTAAGGATAAATAAAGTTTAGATTGAGGGAAAGAGAGGTTATTTCAGGCAGGGGAAGCAGCACGAGTAAGAGCAAAGAATTAAGGTTTAAGGGAGGGAGAAAGGGACCAAACATTTATTAAATGCCTGTTTTGTGACAGACACTGTGTTAAGCACTTTACAAATAGTACTATGTTCTGGGAACAGGGAGGAGAGAGAATTGAAATGGGGAAGTATGGGAAATAAAATTAATTGCATAAGGCAAGGTCAGATTATGGAGGAATTCTAAAGGCGTTTAGATACAGGACTGCTGCTGCCTCACCTTCAAAATGGATGGTAGGATCATAGACTTAGAGCTAGAGTGGGACTTAACAGGTCAATTCAGTCTAATTGCCTCATTTTACAGATGGGTAAATATAAGCTGATGAAGATTAAATGACTTGCCCAGGGACGCACTGTATCTGGGGTCTTCTAGACTTCAAGCCAAATGTGCCATCTGCTAAAGAAGTTCAGTCTTTACTCCCAGCAAACATATGTTCTCATCTTTAGGCTGGCCATTTTTGGACACTCTGTCTCCCACCACTGCCATTGCCTCAGGATGGCGTGTGTCTCTGGACTGCCCCAATGATTCATTAACCCTTCTCTGGTGACCACTTTCTTATTGTGTTGTCTGTTCCTATTAGAAGATTTTCTAAGCTCTTTTAGGCTGCAGTTGTCTGTCAATTGTATTTGTATCCCCAGTCCTTATCCTGGTGCTTGGCCCTGGGTGAGTACTTCTATGCTTTTTCATCTATTCATTTAGTGCCTTTAGGAAAAAGAACAAACTACTTAGTGACTAATGGAATTTTGAGGTCAGGGGAGAAGGAAGATTATTCCAGGATTTTTAGCTTGGGGGACTAGAAGAATGGTAGCAACATTGATAGAAATATAAAGGGGTTAGCAGGGGAGATTAACTTTTCTTGGTGGGGGTAGGAATGGAAATGATTTTATATTTGAGCATATTTCATTTGACATGACAGTGGAAGGTTAAAGTAGAAATACCCTGTAAGAAGTTAGAAATATAGCACTATGCCTCAAGTAAGACAGTTGGGTATAGAGAATTTTAGAGTTCTGCACGGAGCTATTATATGAAGTAATGGGAGTGCATATGTAGTTCTTTTTGTAATGAATTTATGGAGAGAAGGGTAGAGGACTCTAGTCATAGCCCTGCATGATGCTCCCAGTTAGAGGGTGAGAGGAAAAAGAGAAGCACACCGAAGAAACAGAGGCCAAACTACCAGAAAAGTGGGCTCACAGAACTCAAAAAAAGAGAGTGGCCGTACTGCAGGGGTAATAGATGGCTGGGAAGTAAAATCAGCGTTCAGGATCTCATAATCAAAACGTTTGGCCACAAAAGGAAGAAGAGAGTTGAAGGGGTCATACGATCCCTCCAGAAGAAAGAAAAACGTTCCATAAATAACTTAAAACATTTCAAAAAAGTTTGATGTTTTGTGTAGTTTTTTATACCCACAGACCTCAACCTCTGCAAAAAATGGAGGAATTGAGGTATTTTTTGATATTTCTTTTTTGGGGCCAAATTCAGTCATTATTTTTCAGGTTCTAATTTCAACTGTTTTGTTATTGCTGTTCATAATCTCCTAAGAAATGCATTTTTTGTTCATTTGAAATAAGTTTGTTTGAGGGAACTCACATGAGTCTGTCTTTTTGGCCAAGTAGGAGATAGATTTTGTGAATCCAGAAAGTCATCGTAAAGGAAATGTATGACTACAAAAGGAAAGAGGCCAATCATGTAGCAAGAGCTAGAACTGTGCAGATTGAGTACGTAGAATAGGCTGAACCTGATTCTGTCTGGCCCTTGAGTTATTGTGGTTTGATCCTTCTTGGATATTCAAAAAGAGATTTACTTATTTACATCTTACTTTTACATAGGATTTTCAAACAGGAGGTAGTATTTAGATGAGTAGAAAAGACCTCCTTAGCAGGGGAAGTTGTAGTGACTTCCTGGGCCTCTAGGTAACCCTTGGTCTAAAGGACTTCTCCTAATGGGTGTCTCTTTTATATCCTTAGGTGGTTCAGAAATAATGTTAGTACAGGCAGAGGCCACCAGGAGACTTGAGCATTTGCCCCCTGGCTCTGGTCCATAGTGATCCCATCGCAGTATTTTATTGGTATCTGTTATATGTTGAAAGAGCTGAACAGATTTCATCTGGATTTGTTGGCTAGTTCCTCTATAAAGGATTTATGGGAGGAAGAATCATAGGATCATACAGAATAAGAAGGCTTGGATGGCTTTCCATCTAGGCTGGTAGAAGGGAGATCACAGATCCTGAGGTGAGGTTATCTGCTGAGAGAGAGAATGACAGGGATGTTTATATGGAGGCATTGGGGCTTTGAGGAAAGGAAATTGTGGGTATATTTGAAAGTGAGAGATGAAGTCAGATTTTTTGAAGTTGGTGATTTGGTGATACAAGGATGGTTTTTAAAGAAAAAGTTTAATTGATAGCATTTGGTTTTTATACTAGTTCTTTCTAATACCCTCCTTCCCCTCCCCCCATTACTTTCTCCTTGAGCTTTGTAACAACAATGGAAAAAAGGCGTTTAGAAACCCTAACACAGCAATCATGCCTTCCAACGTTTGTAGCATTTGTTACTCCCCGTTTTTATTAGATATTTCATCATGGGTCTTCTGGAGCCAATATTAGTCATTTCATGTAATGATACAGTTTTGTTTTGGTTTTTTGTAGTTGATTTTTCATGGTTTGGTGGCCATTACATAATATATAACTTTGAAATACAGGTTTTAGTTTAAAAGATATCTATCCTTCAACTAAATTTTCATGATGATGATAATTTTTTAAAGGAAATCTAAACTATAGAATATATCTTATAGAAAGAATCTCCCACCTCCACCCCCACCCCCCACCCCCACCCAAATATGTCTTTTTGCTTTAAAGATTTCAGCCAACAAATGGCAGCCTTGGTATAATAGAATTAGGTAGAGAGTCAGCCTTGGAATCATAGAGAACTGGAAGAGCCCCCCAGAGACCACCCACCTGCCTAGTTCAAACCCCTTATTTTACAGATGTGGAAACAGAGTCAGAGCAGTTAAGTGACCTGTTGGAGGTCACAGAGGTGATAAGTACCAGAGGCAACATATGAACCCAAGTCTCTGACTCCAGAGCCAGAGTTCTTGTTCAAGTCTTCTCTCTCACACGTGCTTGTGGTGTGACTATGAGCTCTTTACTTAAGCTTTCAGTGCCTCATAGCAGTTGCCCATCTCTACTGGTAAAAAAAGGACTTTACACATTCCTTCAATCAATGAGATCTTAGGTCTGGTCCAAAGGGGAAAAAAAAATGCAACCAAAATAATGGATGCAGAGGGAAAGGAGATTTGATTTTATATACATTAAAATTTCTGTTCTGTACTAATCAATAAATCTCATTCTTCCTCAGGAACATACTTTAATAGGATCAGCTAATTCCCAAGATATCCAGCTCTGTGGAATGGGAATTCTGCCTGAACATTGTATTATAGACATCACACCAGAAGGCCAAGTTATTCTAACTCCTCAGAAGAATACCAGGTATCATGTGCTACAATAATGGCCATTATTAGTATTACATTTCTTATTTATTGGGAGACAGTCAGTAGCAAGGAGATTTGATATGTTTTTGCTTTTTATTTTTTTAAGTCACTGGCTTATTTGAAAGACAGGTACTCGCAGGATGGAAGTTCAAGATGGTACTGCTATTTTATGTCTATTTTTCTGAATGATAAAATTATTAGTTAACCTTGTACAACCCATTTGTGGCTAAAGGCACTCACTGCTTTGGATGGGCCCTGTTTTTTTTTTTCCTGTTTTAAGTTGAATCTTTGTACCATTGGAAAATATGTAAGTTATTTTTATGTTCTTTCTGAAGCAAGTGGGGCATAAATGTTATATAAGTATTTATTTCTGTTCTAATTTTAGTGTTTTAGATTGTTTTTTAGTTATTCACAGTTACTATGGAAGTACCTCCTTATGTGAACTGCTACAATAGTTCTATAATCCTTTTATTGAAGTTAATTGTAGATTTAATCAAAGAGATTTTTTCAAGTATCTGAACTGAAATCCATCAGCGATCTGAGACGGATTTGCTTTATTCTCTTTTTGCTTTTTTATTTTAATTTTTATTGAACCAGTGGCATCAGAGGACTGGAATTATAATCCCATCTGTGCCAACAACTGCCCTGTATGACTTGGGGCAAGAAGTTAGCAACTTCTCTGGGCCTCAGTTTCCTAATCTTTAAAATGAGAGGATTGGATTAGATGATCTCAAGAACCCCTCTAACTTTAAATCTGTGATCTGTGTTTTGCTTTAAATCACTTTCATTTCCTACCACACAGAATGCTATCCCTTATAACAAAGACGAGAAAATAAAGAGAAAAAATCCAGTTTGGCAAAACTAATATGCAGTGTTTTACACACACACACACACACACACACACACACACACACACACACACAATACCACCTTTGCGAAAGAAGGAGGGAAGGAGATGCATCCTCATATCTCTTTTTCCTGGGTTTGCTTATTATACATATACTTCGGTCAGTTTCTTTCTCTCTCTCTCTCTCTCTCTCTCTCTCTCTCTCTCTCTCTCTCTCTCTCTCTCTCTCTCCCCTTGCATCCTTCCTTTTTTCCTATTTATATTGATGTAGTAATTTGTATTGCTTTTTTTTGCTTTTTCATCATCCATGTGAATCTTCTACATGCTTCTTTATAATATGTCAGACTTTCTAGACAAGAGGAACCCTGCTACTAGCACTCTTGAGTCTAAAAGACTTCTTAATTGCCATAAATTCTGAGTAATGTTGAGGCTAAACCTGTGATTCATCTTTATCTCATTAAAATATTTGTAATGTCCTCTGATTAGCCACATCTTCTTGGGAGGAGACTACACTTCATTTGATCCTAAAGTGTCATGTAGCAGTGTTATCTCTAACAAAATAATTATTAAACTGCTTAAGTTAATATGTTACACGGTTATTTGGTATATTATAAACTGGCAAATTACTATGTTCACCAGAGTCTGTATGTGCTGACATAACTCTAGTGTCTTGAGTAGTTTTTCAGTTCTCATTTTGCTTTGACTAGTACCTTCCCCTTGAAGTTTTTATGTTGAAAAATGTACTATGTGTATATTCTGCTTGAATGCAGTAGAAATTCCAATTAGTGTGTGTTTATGACTTCTGAAGTATACAGGGTTGGACGAGCTGGGTGTTATACTCTCTAGAGAGTTTTTTCAGACCTCTGACTTAAAAAAAAAATTCCAGAATTTCACCATTAGATGGCACTGCTTTATTTGAAGGCTAAGACCTTTTTATTTAAGTCCCTTTATAAGGCACAATGATTTAAGAAACTAAATTAAGCCAGTTTTTAAAAAAACCACCATTAATTTGTGAAATGTACATAACTACAACTTAACATAAGTTCTTTGTACAAAGTAGGCATTCGGTACATATTTCTTCATTTGAAATATGAGAAAAGGTCTGAAGCAAGAAATAAAAGAATATGATGTGAATTATCTTCTGCCAGTATAGTCTTGGGTCTCTCCTGGGTGATTTACCTGAGACTTAGCAAGTTTAAATGACCCATGACAATTAAAGATGAGATTTTTAACCCATGAGAAATACAGCATGGAGCTGTGCATAGAGAAGAGACTTCAGACAGGACAATCTTAATTCATTCAAAGCCTGCCTAGGACACATACAGACCCTGCGACCCTGGTGAGCCCCCAGCCACTCTCTGGAGACTACAATCCAGAAGAGTTGCTGATTGACATTGACAGATGGAGTCTCCTCACCCAATACCTCTCACCACATATTTACTGACTGACTCAGATTCATAGACACCCCTCCCTGCTGTACTTGCAGTCCCCCACACTGGCACTTCTCCAGAGTGATAAGCACAGGAAGCAGCTGCCACAGCTTGAGACATACATGCTTATTTATCATAAGGCAGTGTAGTTTCTTGCCTATCCAGTGGAAGACAAACTTCCCCTACCTTGTTCTGTTCATCCCCGTAATTCAGAGTGATTGTCTGCTGAGGTAAATCCTTTCCTCTGAGTATTTATTCTGACATTTATCCCTGGCTACCCCAACTTTGCTCCTCCTCAGTCCAAATCCTCCTTTGTTCTCTTATTTTATTATGCTCTCTGGAACCCTTGCTGTAATAATAAATTCTAACTTGTCCCAAATAGATCATTTCAAATTACCCTCTTTCCATCTAGTGACACTCATGGGAACCTGGCTGTCTCCAAATGATACTTGGCCACCCTCTTCACTATAAGTTGTTGTTTTCATATCCCCCAAATGCAGGAAAAGTAAGTCTTCTCCTTGCTCCCCTCTGCACCTTCCTTATCCTCTCTCTGTGATCATTCAGTTGCTTTCCTCTTTTAAAGTTCACTTCATCCATCTGACCAAACCAGATTGTTATTGCACTGGTTTTCTGTGGGCTGGCAAAGGTCACTCTTCTTGAAGACACTTCATGGCATTACAATAAATTTAGATATCACTTAGAATACCATGGCCTCTTAGCCTCTCAGTGTCCTCAGTTCCTGTTGTTCACATCTTCACTCAAACCTAGTCAGTCATAGAAGTGGTCATACCTTAGGTCTTATAATCATCCATAACTGCCACCTCCATTATCTTTAACTCTGAAACTTCCCTTCTTTTTGTAAGTTTCTAGGTTTCCGTCTCTCCTACTTCCTCACTCCTCTTAATCCTGGCCATACGTTTTCCTTGACCATTAATCATGCTTTAGCCTCACTAGGTAAATTATCTTCATGGTCTTGACCCTATGGTTACCAGTTGGACATGACAGTGTTCTCTACTCTTGAACCCCTCCCCCTTTGTCCTTTTGCCTTTCATGCCTTAGATCACTCACCAGCATTCCTTTCTCCACTTCTTTGCCCATACTGCTGAATGTATCTGGAGGGAGTCATGCAGCAGTGTCTGACCACATCCCTTCTCCACTCAAGAAGCTTCACTTACTCTCTGTTTCCTGTAGGATGAAAACACAGACTCTTCTGTTTGGTACTTAAGGCCTTAAAAGGGGCAGCTGATTGGCGCAGTGGATAGAGCACTGGCCCTGAAGTCAGGAGGACCTGAGTTCAAATCCGGCCTCAGACCAAACACTCGACACTTACCAGCTGTGTGACCCTGGGCAAGTCACTTAACCCCAGTTGCCTAACCAAAAGAAAACAAAACAAAAAAGCCTTGACAATCTGACTCCAACCTGTCTTTCTAGATTTATTCCATATTGGTATCCTTCATTCTCTCTGCCTTCTGTCCAAACTGGCCTATTTCCTACTTTGTTCATATGATACAGCTTTGTGTCTCTCTCCTTCTTTCTCCTCCCTCTGACTCTTAGAATCTCTAGATTTATTAAAGGCTCAGCTCAAATGTCAGCTCCGATACGAGGCCTTTGCTGATCTCCCCACTTGTTCCCACTGTACCTGCCCCCTAAAATTACATTTGCCTTGTATATATTTTGTGTTTATTTAGCTCTGTACATCTGTAATCTCCCAGGATCATGTAACACTTTGAGGACAGAGACTATTATATTTTTGTATTTTTATCTCCCTTCCCTAGCACTGTACCTTGAATACATTAGGCACTTAAAAAATATTTGTTCAGTTGACTTGAACCCTAACTACAAATTAATGTTATCTGTTAACTAGACCCTTATTGTCATTTTATTTTTGCCTGATAATAGACTCTGTCACTATCCTGGAAGTGATTGTTCATAATTTTATTTCCTTGAGTCTCTAATACCTCTGTTCCCACCAGCAGATGATCTAGCCTCCTAGTTTATTGAGAAATATGAGTCCATCTGAGATAAATCCATACTCTAAAACCTCTCTACATCTCTGTCCTCTTTTGTGTAGTCTCTGAGGAAGAGATTTGCCTTGCCCAGACCCTCCTTCTTCTTGTGCCTTTGATTTCTCCTTTCCCGAAGTTTGTCCCATTTACTATTCTTTTCCTCTCTCTCATCTTCTGTCTCCCTTTCTACTGGCCTTTTTCCTGTGGCTTACAGTTTTGGTTTTTCTCTGTACTTAAAAGACTTTTCAGTTAAGCTATCCTCTATCTTTCCTTTGACTGCTAATCTCTGGAAAGAGTTGTCTGTACTTGCTGCTACTTCTTCTCACTGTCTAACCACTCTAAGATGTTTTTAGTTAATTCCCAACCTTAGTGCTTTGCTGAAACTTCTGTCTCTATACCAGCCATCACTTGACTCCTAAAATTAGTGGCCTTTTCTCAGTCCTCATTTTACTTAACCTCTCTTTAGCTTTTGATACCGTTGATTACCCTATTCCCTTCTGTATTCTCTCCTTCCTTGGCACATCTCCCACCTTGTTCTCCTTCTACCCTTGTGACAATTTCTTCTCAGTGTCTTTTCCTAGTCCATCATCCATCACCTGTCTTTAAGTTTTGATATCACTCAAAATTATCTCCTGGGCCATCTTTTCATTTTACATTGTCCTCTGTATACTCAGTTACCATCTCTGTTCAGATGACTCCCCAATCTGCACATTAAGTAAGCCCTAATCTCTCGTCTGTACTCCAGTTTCATAACACCAGCCACCTGCTAGACATCTTCACCTGTATGTCCCATTGGCATGGGTGATAACCTTGACATTTCCAAAAAGGGAACTTGCCACCTTTGTTCTTAAATTCAACCCCCCCCCCTTCACCTCTAGACTCCCCTCTCTCTGTTGAGGGCTCTGCTCCTTGATTCATCTTTTTCTTTTCCAGGTACCCTCCCTTTGTTGGGATTGCTCAGTCTTCTGTGTCGTTCACATCTGTTTCCTTCTGTCCATTCATACGGCTACTACTTCTTACCTGTACTATTCTAATGGCCTCCCAGTTTGTTGCCCTACTTCCAGTCTCTTCTTTTTCCTCTCCAAACCATCATCTATATACACAGGTGCCAAAAATCTCTTCTTAAACCCTAGGTCTCACCATGTTATTTCCCTGATCAGTAGACTTACAGGTCTCCCTTTTTCTTGTAGGATAAAATATAAGCTCCTGACCTTAGCTTACACCCTCCACGACCTGGCTGTATTAGCCTTTTCCAGCCTTGTTCCACGTTATTCCCTTTTAGGTACTCTTTAAGCTCCAGCTAGACTTGAAGTGGAGGTTAGAAGGAAGGGGGAGAGAGGACAGAAGCCTCTAGGGACCATGCTGGTAATGATTGGTTGCCTGCCTAGGTTGCATGGAAAGGTGGTGGTCTATGCAGTCCACACTAGGTGCAGGTCAAAGGAAGGACATCAGCAGTGGCAGGTTGTGGCTGCAAGTGTGCACAGTTCCCGGCACTTAGTAGGAACTTAATAAATGTTTGATGAAGTGATTGATCAGCAGTGCTGTATGCTCTTTAGTTCTAATATTTTCTCCTAATACCTCCATGATTTATCTTGGATACTCCACTTTAGAAACCATTACTCTAGGGCATCGTTGATTGATCTGGTACTTATATTAAATATTATTACTGTGCTTAGCACAGTGCCCAGCACATTGTAGGCGCTTAATAAATGTTTATTGATTGATGAATTATTTTAGTAATGACTTTTATTGCCTTATTTAATTTTTTAAATATTTAATACAAAATATTTGTGTATGTGGGACTTTTAAATCTACTAGTAGTGAACTTAATGTTATAAACTTTCAAATTGTTATAGAGATTGGTAGATTTTATGGTTCCTATAAATTGGGTGTGTATGTGTGTGTGTGAATTTTTAAAAATTGCTATAGACTATGTCTTTAATAATGTTTTAATCATTAAAATATAAATGGCAGTTATCATCATTTATTTGTAAATTTAATCTCTTCTCCACACAGGACATTTGTAAATGGTTCTTCTGTTGGAAGTCCTATACAGTTACACCATGGAGACCGAATCTTATGGGGAAACAACCACTTTTTCAGGTACAGGAGTTTTGACGTTGTACATTAGTCCTCTGGGAAGGGCTCCTAACTATTGAGTGTCTTAATCTGAAGCTAAAAAATATAGATTTAGAATTTGACTCAGCGTAATAGAGTAATACTAAGCTTTTATTAAGGGCCTAATGTGTACAGAACATTATGTCTGATCTATGTGGAGATATGGAATTTGAATTCATTGAAATTAAAAATCACAGATTCTATGGCGAGGCAAATATTTTTCTTTGAATTTTATAATCACTGATTTATCTTTTTCATGTCCATTATTTAATTTTTTAGCATTAATTTTTTTTTAAATTTTGAGTTAAATTCTCTCTCTTTCCAGTCCCTCCACCACGCATTGAGAAGGCAAGCAATATGATATCAATTATACATGTGAAATCATTTGAAATGTATTTCTAGGCATATATAAAATGGACAGTACATTCAAAACACTGGTAGGACAGTCAGGAAAGATAGTAAATTTACTCATCTACCTTTCTTTTTTCCCCAAATGATTTGTTTGGATGATTGAAAAGAAGGTAGAGGAGAATGATAAATGTATTTTCTGACTATATGATTATCATGGTATCTGCTAGGCAGGACATGTTCAAAATGAAATTGTAACTATATTTTACTAAAGAACCATGAATCGTCTGAGGTTGTATGACATTCAGTGAAAAAGGAAGCTCTGTGACATGGACAGACAGCTTCTCTGGGCCATAGTTTCATCATTGATAAGATGTGAGGGAGTTAAAGCTATTTTCACTTGTCAAATTCTGTTGTTTCAGAAAATTAGAACTGAACTTTCTCCTAGGAGCCTTCTTTCCTTCATCCTAGATGGTACTCTTAACCATATTGCCTTTCTTCAGGCATCAAATTGTGTTATTGAAACTCCTGGGGAGCCTCTGCTTGTAGACTGACTCTTTCTCCTAAAAGGAGCAAGAAGAGCCTGGATCTGGAGTGGAAATTATATGAAGACATTTTTTTTGTGTTTTCTTTTCAAACTGTTACGACTCTGACTTTAGCTCCTGTTGTTTCTCTCCCTTGTGACCATATTATATTCACTTAGAGTTTGAACTATGACCCCTAACTTGATGACTCCCATGTTCCTTGTGGGAGACCTGTCCCTGGAATGCTGTCCTATTTTATCTGGCTTCCATCAAGACTCATCTATATTGCTGCAGGAGGCCTTTTCTGGTCCCCTCCCTGGTTTTTAGTGCCATCTCTCTGAAATTAACTTTTACCTATCCTGTATGTATTTTGTATGTATGTATTCACATGTTAACTCCACAGCAGAATGTGAGATTCTTGAGGGCAGGGACCGTGTTTTTGTCTTTCTATCTCCAATACTTAGAACAGTGCTTAACACATAATAAGCACTTAATAAATGCCTGTTAGCTGATTGAGTTAAGATCCTTCATTGTCCCTCTAAAATTTTATCTTGTTAAGGTTTTAATGCATTGTACAAGCTTTAGAGATCTTTTGAGATCTTGACTCTTACTCAGTATGTTAATATCTATCTCCAGCCTTAAATTCTCTTTCAAGCTCCAGTCCTACATTTCTAACTCTCTGCTCTACCTGTCTTTCTTCATTCTCAAACTCAACATGTTTAAAAGCCAAAACTGTCATTTTCCTCTCAAATCCAAGTTGTCCTTTTGAAAAACATTTCTTTCAGTGATAATGCCCTTCTAGTCAAAAGTTAAAACTTCAGAATCATCTTTGTCTCCTCTTTCTCCACTCCATTCAGTGATCAAGACCTGTTGATTCTTCCATAGGAACATCTCTTACATTTGTCCCCTAGTTGAGGGGCCTTATCTCACCTCATGCCTAAACTGTTGCAATAGTTCAGGATCTTTGGGTGGAGATTTTACCCCTTCAGTGCATCCTGTCAAACTAATCTTTATAAAGTAACAGTTTGATGATATAATTTCCCTGTTCATCAGGCGACTTTCTGTTGTCTAATAATAGTGTGAGCTAAAGTTTATATGGTGCTTTGTTAGGTAATGTTTTTTATATATAACATTTCGTTTTGTCCTTATAGCAACCTTATGGCATAAATGTTGTCATTACTTCCATGTACAGAAGAGAAAACAGGTTTGCAGACATAAGAACATAGATTTGTTGCTAAAAGGCACCTTAAAGGTCATCTAGTCCAACCCCCTCATCTTACAGATGAAGAACTGAGGTGCAGAGAGCTTAAGAGTCTTGCCTAAAGTCACACAAGTAGGAAGTACAGAGAATAGATTTAAATTTCCCTCCCCTGACTCCAAATCCAACACTGTTTTCCATAGCCACGCTCCAGTGACTGGTAAGGGTCACACTGCTAGAAAGTGTCTAGGGTGGGATTCTAACCCATTTCTTTCTGACTACAAGCCCGTGTTTCTGTCCATTCTAATCAAACTCTAATCTCTTAGGTTGACTTTTAATGAATTAAAAGCCCTCCAAAATCTTGACCCTAGTTTTAGCTTTCATCATTTCCTCTGCAATAACCTTATGTGCTAGTCTGTTATGTTTGCTTGCCATTCCTCAAAAATACACTTTACTTTTCTATGTCTTTGACTAACCATGTTCTCTTTGCCTGTACTTTCTTCCTACTCTATCTGCTTATGAAACTCCTAGCCATTCTTCAGTGCCTAGCTTAAATTATGCCCATTACATGAAGCCTTCCCTGAATATCTTAGCTAGAAATGAATTCATCTGGTATTTAAAATTTGTAATAATTGTAAGGACATATTTCACATAAGTAACACATAATTCTTTGTGTTGTACGTCTCTTATTTATCTTATTGGATTGTCAGATCCTTAGAGCAAGGACTGTTTTATACACATCTGTAGTTTTTGAGGCAAAAGTACTTTGTAAATTTTAAGTGCCAAATAAATGTAAATTGTAGTTGTCACCTGGCCCTCAGTAGACACTTTATTCAGTATTTGTTAAATGAACGAATAAGATTTTATTAAGAAAATTACTCTTTTTCACTTTTTCAAGACTCAATTTGCCTAAAAAGAAAAAGAAACTAGATAAAGAAGAAGATGAGGACCAAGAAAATTCTGTGAAGAATAGCAGCAGTGCGGAGCAGCTGGATGTAGATGGAGACACTTCGAGCGAG
Source organism: Phascolarctos cinereus (assembly GCF_003287225.1). Lineage (NCBI taxonomy): Eukaryota > Metazoa > Chordata > Mammalia > Diprotodontia > Phascolarctidae > Phascolarctos > Phascolarctos cinereus. The sequence goes on from NW_027555625.1 coordinate 144,401,224, forward strand.
GTGTCCAGTGAAATTAACTTCAATTATGAGTATGCACAAATGGAAGTGACTATGAAGGCTCTGGGGAACAATGGTAAACAGTACTCCATTGTTGTGTTCTTTGGAATTCTTAAAAGTCACCCTTAGGGAAGAGGCCTTCCAAACGGTCATCAGAATGGAAGTGCTGGTGTTGCTTTTCTCTATAGCTTTGATTTAACTTGCACCCAAAGTCAGATTTCCCCAAAACTTCTAGTTCACAGCATTTCTCCACTGCCCCCAGGTTTGGGTTACTGATAATAGAATAGAGTACAAAGCCATTGAGGACCTTAGCAATCGTATGTGATGTGCTGATTTTACAGGCCAGGAAACAGACTCCCACACAGCAGGACATTCCCAAGATCACTGAGGGTGTAAGACCCTCCCACCTCAAATTATTGTGAGGAGCCAATGAAAGGGTCTTTAGAAAGCACTCTGCAACTTCAGTGTACTATACAAATTTGGGAAGTACTGCAGAACTGGAGAAAGGCAAATATCTTCTTGATTTTCAGAAAATTCTACAATTTGATGTTAAAGAGGTAGTGAGCGAGTATCTAGGAAAAAGAGCCATCTTTCTGAGAGCTGATGTGGCTTCAGTAAAAACAGATCATCCCAGACCACCACTACATTCTTTTTTGACCAGATTTCTCAACTTGATGGTGTTTGATAAACTGTCTGGAGGTCTTGTGAAAAGGACCAACAGCACCATTAGATGGATTTGGAACTCCCCAAGATTGGCTGGATTAGGAGTAATCCTTTAAGTGTTCATCTTATCAGGCGGTCTCCTGTGGAATGCTCCTGGATTTTGTCTTTGACCCTCTACTCTCTTGCATTTATATCAGAAGTTTGGGTAAAGCCATCGTTGTCTGATTTACAGATGACACGAAGCTTAGAGGGATGGATAACACACTGGATGACAGAGTTATGATCAAAGTAATTGTGACCTTGGTTTCAGTTCAGTAAGATGAAATTTAATATGAATAAATGTCTTATACTTGTGTTCAAGAAATTAACCCCACAAGTACAAGATGTTGGAGGAGGGATGATTAGACTGTAGTTTGAAAACCATGTGGTGATTTTTAAATGGACTAAATAGCTCAATATAAATCAGCAACGTGACATGGCAGCCAAAAAAAGCTCATATAATTTTGGGTTGCAGTAAGAGAGGAATAACTTCTAGGAACAAGGAGGTGAGAATCCTATTTTACTCTGCCCTAGTCAAATCACATCTGCCATATTGTGTTCACTTCTGGGTACTACATTTTAGGAAGGACTGGCGAGTGTCCAGAGGAAGGTAACCAGGGTAGCGGACAGTGCCTTATGTCCGTGTCATAAGAACGTCAATTGATGGAACCGAGAATAGTTCGGAGAAGAGAAAGAAGATTTGGGAGGGAGACACAATAGCTGGTGTCTGCCTTGTAGAAGAGCTGTTAGACTTGTTCTGGTTGACTTTACTGGGAAGAACAAGAACTTTGAGTTTTTCAAGAAATCAAATTTAGGCTTGATATCAGGAAACACTTGTTCACATGAGAACTGTCGCAAAGTGAAATGGATTGCCTCTAATGTAGTGGGCTCAGCCTCCTTAGAGGTCTTCCAGCAGATATTGGATTGCCACTAGTTAAATATGTTGTAGTGAGGAATCTTTTTCACATAAGGTTTAAATTTGCATGGACACAGAGATGCCTTCCCACACTGGAATGTTAGGCATTATCAGTTACTTTTTACATGGTTGCAGAATTTGGGTTCATATTCAGATCTTCTGATTCCAAGTATGTTTAAATTGCTTGACGATTATTATCATCTTTAATTCCATCGTATAACATTTCTATATATGTCTCAGAAAATAGTTGGATCTTGTTCCTTCTAACAGAAACCTAATACTATTTTTTGCTAAGGAGTGGGAGGAAAATTTTATAAGTGAAGATGTGATGGAGACTGAGAGTGTGGGTATTAACTTTATTCCACTTGTCTTCAGGTACCTATAGTGCTATGTGAAATCCATATGTAGTGGTAAAAAATTGTAGGTAAAATATTTGTGCCATTCCAGTGAAGATTTTGTTGATTTTTTTTTTTACTCTTCTCTATACACCCTCCTAATCATTACTTTTTCTTAGGGAATTATGATTGTTGAGCTTTGTAATATTTTTTATTGTTAGGAATTATTTTAAAATATTGAAAATGAAGAAGTATTTTGAAATAAGATATAATCAGATGGTATAGAATTTCAGCAATGTATCCACAGATACTTTGGCCTCAATTTATGGCTATTTGAGACATTGGTGGTTGTCATTTTTTTTAAACCTCAATTTTTTTTAATACTGCCAACATTCATATTCTAAATAGACCATTTTTACATTTTCTTCATGAAATGTGAAACCAAATTCTTTTGTGAAATTGAGCCCATGACATCATTTGCAGTAGTTTTGTAACACACTGTATGCTGTCTAAAGATGCACATGATAGTAAGAGTGGGAAATAGTTTAGTCAGAGGTTCTACTAACTAGTGTAACAGGATTATAGAACAATATTTGAAGTATGTGTTTTAGGTCATTGAATTTTTTAAGCCAAATATTTATTCTATTTCAAGTACTTACCTGTGGTTTCTTGATCTTGATTAGATCCAATGCAGTCCATCTTGTACAGCTTGGAGCAACAGCATGAAGAGGAGAAGCGGTCAGCATTGGAGCGTCAGAGACTGATGTATGAACACGAGCTGGAGCAGCTAAGAAGAAGGCTTTCTCCTGAGAAACAGTCCTACCGTAGTAGTATGGACAAATTCCCCTTCCATTCTCCCAGTGCCCAGCAACGCTTAAGACAGTGGGCAGAAGAGAGGTAGGTGAAAGATTGTTGTTGTTTGGTCGTTTTCAGGCGTGTCCAATTTGGGGGTGACCCCATTTGGGAAGATTTCTTGGCAGAGATACTGGAGTGGTTTGCTGTTTTCTTCTCTAGCTTATTTTACAGATGAGGAAACTAAGGCAAACAGGGTTAAGTGACTTGCCTAGGGTAATGCAGCTAGTAAGTGTCTGAGGCCAGATTTAAACTCAGGTCTTCCTGGCTCTAGGTCCCAAGCTCTGTCCACTGCTCCCTAGATGCCCTAGGTGAAAGATACAGAATTATTTTGTACCAGTCAAAGAAGTGCTGGTAGTAGGCATATGAACTGAATAGAACAGAGTTACCATGTGACCAAGCAAATTTGTACAAAAGATTAATATTTATTAAACCTGTAGAAAACAAGAACTGAGTAAAAAATTAATTATTTAACAAAGATATTTGGGGAAACTAGTTTCTTGAACCATATCTTGAGAAATGGATTTAGACCCATATCTTAATCATATATCACAAAGAACCAAAAAAAATACGTAAGATAGGAAAATAATGTACTTTTTTCTGTCATGGAAGGGAGATTTACTTTTTAAAAATTATACAAATATAGGAATCAGACAGATATGCTTAATTACATAAAATATTGACATGATAGAAGAAATAGGGTAAAAAATAAAAATAATGGAATGGGGAAATATATTGAAAATTGGACAAATAAAAATTAATCCAAAATATACAAAGAAATAAAGAACTGTTAAGAGTGTGTGTGTGTGTGTGTGTGTGTGTGTGTGTAAATAAAAGTAATAGCCAGTCAATAAAAATTGCAACTTATGAACAAGTTACAAAGAGGAAGCATAAATTTTTTGTATTCCCTTATAAAGATGTTTGACCTCCCTAATAAGTATAGATGCATATTAAGATAACTTTGAGTTATACTAATCAGATTGGCAAAAATAGTTAAAAGCCAGAAACTCAGTCCTGGTAGGATTGTAGAGAAACACACAAAACTATTTGATGTTGATGAAATTGCAGACTAGTACAGTCTTTTGAGAAAGAAATCTGGTTGGTAAAAGTTACAAAAATATTCGTTGCCCTTTGGCACAATAATTGCATTGTTGGGGTATTGTTTGTGTTGTTCCTGACCTGTGATTTCATTAGAGTGGGTGACCTCTTGGTATAGAGTGATGGGAAAGTTTGCCTAGCAATGTGGATAGCAACTCATTTGTAACTTAAAAGTTTTTACAGTTGCCTGGGGCCCTGAGGAGTCGATTAATTTGCCCATGGTTTTACAGCTAGTGTGTGGGCTTCTCAATGCTACACCACATTGTCCCCTTGTTGTTGGGAATATACCCTGAGATTATTATTAAAAAGAAAAAATAGCTATCTCTTCAAATATATTTGTTGTTGTTGAATCGTTTCAGGCATGTCTGGCTCTTTGTGTCTCCATTTGGGGTTTTCTTTGCAAAGATACTGGCGTGGTTTGCCATTTCCTTCTCCAGCTCATTTTACCAATGAGGAAACTGAGGCAGATAGGGTAGTGAGTTGCCCCGGCTCACACAGCTAGTAAGTGTCTGAGGCTGGATTTGAACTCAGGTCTTCCTTACTCCAAGACCTGTGCTCCATCCACTGTGCCACCTAGCTGCCCCAAATATATTTATAACAGTATTATTCTGATATAGCAACAGGAAAAAGGTCATGTATATCATCTATAGTGAGTACTAGGGTCCTTGGTGGGGTAAAGTGGGGAGGGGCAAGGCTTGATCCATATGTAATCAATTAGGATGGTGGAATATATCCAATCCTTCCTCTCTGTAGTAGCCAAACTTGGAGGTTGTCTCCAACAGAACCATACTACCTGTCAACTATTTAGCCCGATACTCCTTCTCTGTACAAACTCCCAACTTTTCCCTCTGAGAGTCAGGTTTTGGCCCAGGGTAATTGTAATCTAACCCTAGCTCTGGAACTCACCTAGACTAGCTACTCTTACGGAGGTTTCTTCAGAGAAAACCCCCACCCCCCACCATTAACATCTGTGATATATTCCAAGATTTGAACTTCAGACATGATCTCTTTACTCTCCCAGAAATTGTATAAAAATGAAGTGTTATAACTAAGCACCATTTGGCATTCTCAGCTTATCATTTTTTAAAAATTCAGTATTATTTTATTTCACTTCCAAATTCTCTCCTCCCTTGGCCCAGCTACTCCCATTGAGAAGGCAAGAAAAACAAAGCCCATTACAACAACTATGTATAGTCATGCAGAACAAATTCCTGGCCAATCCCACAAAAAAGGAAGAAGGAGAAAAAAATATGCTTCTCTTTGGACTCTGAGAGATCAGTTTCTCTTTTTGGAAATGATAAGTGTTGTTCTTTTCATACTAATTTATTGCATTGTAGATCATGTTAGCTATGTAAGTTGTTATAGCATCTTCTCTTTTTTCCCCATTTAGTGACCATTCAGATTTGACAGTAACTTAGTGCTATATAGCATATGTAGAAGTTTAACTGTAATTACTCTTTTCTGTTCAAAAATTTTAGGTGCTGAAGCTTAGGTCAGTGCCGTTAAGGCAAATGAGCAAAAAATGAATACCGTCACAAGCAACAAGAAGAAGTGATTTTGGTTGATTGGTACACATATCCAGAGTGTTAATGAGGCTGACAGTGTGTGTAGGCTTGATCTCCCTTCAGTCTCGGAGAGCTACCATATTCTATAGCCATGGACTGTATCTCTGACCCAAATGCCGTCACAAATACACAAATACCATGCTGTCTCTCATGAAAGGGTTTGAGTGAGAGTATAGTATCACAAGCATGTTCTTCATCTACGCAGGCCAATCCGTTCTCAAGTGTGGTTACAATTTTGAATTTAGTCTCGTCGATACATTACATAATATTCTGTTTTTCCATCTTGTCTGTTCTCCCTGTTGAAAAAGAGAAGCAACGCTGAACAACAGCCTGATGAAACTGAGAGAGCAGATTGTTAAAGCCAATCTGTTAGTGAGAGAAGCTAGTTTCATTGCAGAGGAGCTGGAGAAGAGAACAGAATATAAAGTCACCTTACAGATTCCAGCCTCCAGCCTCGATGCTAACAGGAAGGTGAGGTCTTGGATAATGGGATCAAGTATTCCATTGCATAAAAGCACTTTCCCCCGTGTTCTTTCATAGGTGTGATTCCTGAGGTTTGCCCAAACCTCTGTTCTAGCCAAGCTAACTTCTTGATGCTCCCCTCACGTGCAGCTTTCCTCTCCTGGTCTCCCTGCCTCTTGCAGGTGCCCCTCCTTCTGCTTGCAATGCTCTCTTCTCTCCCTTCTACCAACCCACCATTAGACTCCCACAGGTCTTCCATGATTAACTTCACCTCAGTCTGTTTACTTAGCATCTCTTTGGCACTTGCACATTGGGCTGATGTTATATCATTTTTCATTTGTTGATACTGTGTTCTATAAAACTGTTCTCCATTTTCTTCATATGTATATTCTAGATTGTAGGCAACTTGAGGTGAGGGGCAGTGTGTTTCCGTTTGTCCTACAGTACTTGTTCTAGCCATGAAGTAGTCAAATAAATTATTATTATTTCTCTAAGTTGAATATGTTTCTACCATCATAAGGCTGTGTCTTCTGTTTCATTTTGTGTTTTTTCTTTTAGTTTGTTTTTGGGCGGGATGGGGTGAGGTGTTTTCTGATTAAGTCTTATTCAAACCCTCTGTATACATGGTTGTTTTAATTGTTTCTTTTCCGTATATGAAAATCTCTTATAGGAAATATATTGTTTCTTTATATTAATTATGTGTGTAGAGGGGGAGAATTCATCTGCCTGAAATTTGATTCTTTTGTTTGCCATTTACTAAAAGTATACTTAGTGTCATTGAGATCCATGGTCATGAAAAACCATGCCTGAAATACATTTAGGGGCTAGAGATGTGGGAAGAAGTCTGATGCAAGGACCAGGAAGAACAAGGTCACAGACTGCAGCCATAGTCACCTTGCCTGCTGTGTAGGGGTAGAAAAGCTGGAACTCAGTCCTCCATAAGCTAACCCTGTTGCCAGCTGGGTTCATTTTGGCAATCTAACCTTCTCCTAAGAACTGACCTTGTGTTAGTGCCTGACCCTGGGCTTTACCTCTTATAATGACAGTGTGGCTGTCATTATTTCTGACCCAGCTCCCTTGTCCCACTGAACTCTGCTCTGGCTGCCTAGCCTACACATCTGTTTCCGGTCTGTCAGTGGTCTTCATCTCTTATCTCTCACCATCCTGCTTCTACATCCCAGCCGTCTGCCTTCCTAGCCCACTGGGTTTGGTCCCAGCTCCTTAATATTCATGCTTTCCTTCCTGGGAAGAGGGTTTGGCTTCTTCCCTTCCATTCTCTCCATGCCTTATCAGAGGCAGGAGCAAGCTGCCAGCAGCTCCTGCCATTTTTGTTCCTGCTCGGCCACATTTGGGAACAATCTCTGTTACTCGGTCCTGGCCAAAAACCTGTCCAGTGGCAGGACGTTCTGTTTAACCATCATTCGGCTAAATGGGGCAGCCCTAAAAGAGCATGTAACTAGGTTCAGTAGAAATTACCTAGAGCACAGGATGGACTCTCGATTGCTACTTCTGAGAAGCCCCAGATCATTGTTGCTTTCATGTCGAGGAGATAATTTCTTCAAAAATACCCCAGCCTGGCAGTTAGCTTTCAAGTACAGTAATGACTGCACATAAGATAGCAGTGTAAGCATGTGTTCATTTCACAGTACTCTGAAATTCCCAAGAGGTGTGTCAGACCAGTCAAAAAACTCCACTCAGTCCAAAGTTAGAGCTGAAGATACTGTCTCTTCCTTGCCTTGTAGCGCTACTCACTTCTGTATACCTGGTTACACTCTATGGGAAATTTTTGCAGTCTGCCCTAGTATTTTTCAAGCTACCACCAAATAATTTTTCCTAGCTCTCCTTAATGGATTTTGTTGATCTAGTTGTAGAGCTGCTGTAAAAATTCAGTTCATTGAAAATGCTAGATGTTTTGTGACGTATCTAAGTTGGTGAATTTATATTAAAAGGTTTTTTTTTCCCCAAACCTGAAGTACTATATAAACATGAGTTGTTAGTAGAGTACAGCTATATTAGCAGCTTGTTATATTTTGTTCGACAAGTGTACGTTCAGAGTTACTTTTGCTTTACTTTACATTGTGAATCTCTTTAACACCTCTTCCAGTAACTCCCCATGTTTTTGCAGCGAGGCTCACTTCTCAGTGAACCTGCAATCCAGGTGAGGAGAAAAGGCAAAGGCAAACAGATATGGTCCTTGGAGAAACTGGACAACAGATTGTTGGACATGAGGGACCTTTATCAGGAGTGGAAGGAATGTGATGAAGACAGCCCAGTAAGTAGTAATCAGTGTATAATAGCTAAATTGGTATTGCATGTAAGGACCACACAGGAATTAGGAAACTGATTTTGCAGTAAAAATCTTTAAGCCCACTCCAGTTCATAGCATCAGAATTACTTGTAGATTTCTGCAGTGTTTAGGTAACCAGAAATTCTTTTTAAAAAAATCAATGTTCTACCATTCCTTGATTCTCCTGATTCAGAGCATGTTTAATTAATTTCCAAAAGTATTTTGTCTCGCATTTGATCACTTAAACCTCTTAGACTGATCACTGAAAACAATTCTAAGTGATTGTTGGAAACTAAAAATTGAAAAAAATTAATTAAAATTAAAAAAAAATGATTCCAAATGCAGTGAAGATGTATTTACTTTGCATTTCACATCTGCGTCTTTATGTGTTCTGTGGTCATTTTCTAAGAAGTCCAGTCATTTTGCTCCATGTTGCTACACTCATAAAGGGATAGTATTGGGGTACAATCCAGGGTTCATTTGCAATTCTTTCTGCCATTTCAGAACAAATATTAAGTGATAAGTTATTAAATGGACATAACTTCTGTGCTTTTTAAGAGATTTCAGTTTTTAATATGAATGTGAATAGAAATGTGTTTGTACTTAGTGAGGGCTCTATTCACAGAATTATAATAGCTCTCATTTAGATAGCACATTATGTTTTACAGAATGCTTTCTTAGTGACACTGTGAGGTTGGTAACGTAAATACTGTTATCTCCATCTTAAGCATGTTCAGAGGGGTTTAAATGCCTTCTTCGTGATAGTCACACGCTAGTAAATGTCAGAGATAGGAATCCAAGCTCATATTCTGACTCCAAATCTACGTGGTGCCACATTGGGACCATTGGAAGAAAAGATATTTCTGATGTATTTCTCCCACTATAACCACCATGGGTATTATTTTCACTGGTTTTAAAAAGGAAATACATAATTTTTCCTCTTTTCTGTAATTTTCCTTTTTCCTCTTGGATGACTTTCTGTTATGGTTAGCAGTAGAATAAGTGTTCTTCTAAAGGCTATGCAAAAGCTATTCTAAAAGAGTTATAATGACCCTATTTGCCTCAAGTAAATGAAAGAGCTTAGAGTGATTTCTAAACCAGGTGTAGCAGCACACCCCCTTGTGGGACCTTTGAGGTCCCTTCCAACACTAATATTCTGTGAGGTTACAGTAAAAATGAAGGGTTCAGTCCCTTTTACATATTCATTTATTGGCTCATATTGGGATAGGTCAAGAGAAAAGCGCTAATTTGGATTCATGTCTTCTAAGTAACTTTCTGAAGCTGTGTGTTCTGAATTTCATTAAAGGTAACAAGGTCTTACTTCAAGCGAGCTGATCCATTCTATGATGAGCAAGAGAACCATAGTCTTATTGGTGTGGCCAATGTTTTCCTCAGCTCTCTTTTTTATGATGTGAAGTTACAATATGCTGTGCCAATCATCAACCAGAAAGGAGAGGTTGGTTGTATTTTTTATTGTGTCCCCTGTATTTCTCATCTCACCTCCAAGAAAGTGATTTTCTCTCCTGTTTCTTTCTTTCTCTGCGTGTATGTACACACACATATATACATATATTTATAATTGTTTTAAGAAAAAGAGGAGGAAGATAAACAATCAGCAAAACTCATATGCAGGGGCCCATACCTGTTCTCCTCCCACCATTGTAAAGGGTTGGACTGGGAAGGATTTCTTTTCAGGTGTCTTCTTTGAGGCCAAAATTGTTTTTGTCATTTTGCAATATTCACTTTCAATTGGTTTGTGGTGCTTGTTTTCATTTATGTTGTTGTTATCATTGTGTATAGTGTTTTCTTTGCTCGGTTATAAAGTGATCAAATAAAAAGCAACAAAAAAAAGTTTTTTTTTAAAAAAAGCACACTCATAACTGGAGTAATATTCGGTGCTCATAGCTCCACCACGTCAGTATAATAAAAAATGACGGTACTACCAACATTGTTAATGTGATCACTCTCAAGTTCTTGTGTCTGGCAAGTAAAATTGAAGAAATAACGGGTAGTTTTATTAATAAAAATGATTGTGATAGCCTTTGCTAAGGTACTACTCTAGTGCCTCATCAAGGGGGAAGGTGACCCTGTGTCCTTAATTTTTCTACTAGTAGAGTATATTTTCTATAAGGTCCTATCAAGTTGGAAGTACTTGGAGTGCAGGCCTGGCAACATACTTGGTGTATGCCAGGCATCAGTGGACTGAATTAGCTAAATCAGGGAGCCTCATCACCGTGCTGGCCACAACGTATGTAAAAGAATTACACAGGCAACTCCTAAAGAGCATCTACTGAGTTGTAAAGGAAGGCATTGTGATCCGTATTGGTGGAGAAAGTCCCCACACTTTACAGATTATTGAACCTTGAAGGATTGATCATGGGCAGCCATACTGGTACTTGGCAAACATTGCAAGCCTTGGATAATCACAACTGCTTTGTAAAGAAAATTAGAGACTTGTTTAGTGGCATAGTAGAGGTCCGAAGCCATAGCTACAGCCACCTTATTTTTACTGCCCCAAGCAGTGGAATCTAAAGCTGACATTCATTTTTCAGAGGAAAAAAGAGGAAATATCGCTTTCCTTTTCCTTCTCACCTTCTCAGGTGGCAGGTCGGCTTCATGTAGAAGTGGTGCAGATCAGCGGTGCTATTGGAGAGCGAATTGCAGGTGGGGACGACAGTGTGGATTTTTCATTTGATAAGGACACACAGGACCACAAATTAGTGTGCATGGTAAGTCGAGTTTTATTTTATTTACCCAAAGCAGTGGGTAGGTATGAGGGGAACTTTTTTAAAACCACTGTGGTTCATTGTAGGGCTTTTGAGATGGGAGAAGATGAAAATTTTGTGTTGTTGTTTTTTTTTTCCTTATGGTATGGTGATCGATGGTAAATTATTTGGTACAGAGACCTGTCTCAAAAAACCATATAGTAATTTTAGAGACATTCTTTTATCACATTATATCAATCTAGGGTATAAATTGAACTAGTTTTTTAATATAAAAAAATAAAATTTAGGTTTTGACATACGTATCATATAGATTGGGATTTGTCTTACGGCTTCTCTGAATAAAGGAAAATAGATGAGTATCAGCCCAGGCCTGTCCCTTGTGTACTTGGCTCAGCGTATATGCTCACTATTTTCTGTATATGCAATGCTTTTCCCTTTTTGCATCTTGACATTCATACTATTCTCTCTTAGATGAGAATGAAAGCAGAATAAATGGCTCCCTATGTTATTGGATTTAAGGCACACCAGGCAAGATCCCCACATCCTTAACATATATCACTGGTGCCCTAAATTCCAGCACAAAGATTTCATTCCTTTGGGACTAGAAAGCTTTTTGGTTTTTTTGTACCCTCTATTAAAATACATATGCCATTGAAAGGGTGTGATACCTTGAACTGTCAGATAAAGCCAACTTTGACAGATAGTTGGGAGTGGGGATAATAGATTGTAGATGATGGTTATGCTGGCAGTGAGAAGTGGGAGATTTACACAGGCATTGTAGAATTCAGAACTGAAAGGGAATTTAGACATCATTTAGTCCAACCTTCCCATTTTGTTATAAACTGAGGACAAGAGAGTTTAAGTGACTTTTGCTCAAGGTCATTTAGGAACAGGTCTAGGATTTGAACCTAGTTCTTCTGATTCTAAGCTCCATATACCAGACCACTTTACCCTTATTATTCAGTAATAGTTTGTTGAACTTAATTACTTGGACTTCTGGTCTCCATCAAGGTTGAGGAAGCTAAAGCTGCTGGGAGGTAAGGACCAGTCCCTTGTGGGGCAACTTATTATTTAGTCTTTTTAGTTGTGTCCGACTCTCTGTGATCCCATTTGAGGTTTTTCTTGTCAAAGATACTGGAATGGTTTACCATTTCCTTTTCCAGCTGATTTTACTGATGAAGAACTGAAGCAAATAGGGTTAAGTGACTTGCCCAGGGTCACATAGTAAGTGTCTGAAGCTGGATTTGAACTCAGAAAGATGAGTATTTCTGACTCCAGGCCTGGCACTCTATCCATTATGTCACCTAGCTATGCTCTGGGGCAACCTAAGATTGGGCAAAAAAACAACAGCAACAATACATTTTTTCCCCCTACGTTGGGAAAATTAAATGACTGCCCTCAGAAGGCTGTTTGAGTTTAAGGAATATGGCAGGGCCAGAGCTTAGAGTTTGGGCATGGTTCAGTTCTGGTCATGCAGAACAGAAAGGTGAAAGAGGTGAAGCAGGGGCCTGCTCTAGGAGCAGCTTAATTATCTCCTGGGTGTGAACATGGAAGTGCAGCAAGCCAGGACCCTCTTTGTAGGCAGTGATGAGCAAGGAGCCTTCCTGGGGAGCAGGGCATCCTGGGGACCAGAGGTGGATTGGGAAGCTCCTCCTTTCCTGTTTCATGATTAGCCCTCACATCCTCTTGGGGTGACTGGGAAGAGAAGCAGGGGGAAATGGGGTGCACTTTGTGATGGACCCCTGCATCCCTTTCATCAGAAGTCTTCTCTGCTCCCTGGAATTTTGTCTTCAAACCTGCCTGATGCTAGAAATCTAGCAGTTAGGCAGGAGGACCCAAAATGAAAATCAACAGTGGAACAGAAGCATCCAGTAAAATAAAGGACTGTCACTCAAAGGTGGTTATTAAATTCATATAGGAATACCTTACCCCTTCCCCACCCCCACTTCCCCTGGCCAAAAAAAAAAAAGCTTTTTAGGCGCATCAATACATAACTGATCTTTCCCCAGGGGTTTGGTTAGTGTAATGAGGTGGCTAAATAAGAGGAAAGATTCAGAGGATCTGGTTTTAAATCCTGGTTCTGTTAGTTATAAAATTATGTGTATGTGGAAGGGCAGCCTCTGTGGCAGTAGCTTTGTGGCATCCTGTGGATCACTGTGTTGCTTGCCCTTGGTGTGGTTCTTGGGACTTGCCCCAAGTGCAAATATGGCTCTCATTCTGTGTGTGTTATGTCATAGGCAGTCACTAAATAATTGTTGGATGAATGGAGAGGAGTTAGTCAATTTAAGGGAACGTTTTTTCTCTTCCATTAAAAGGCTCATCCTTGCATCCTGGTGATAAATGCTGAAATATCCATGGTATGGGTAAGGATTGGGCCTGGGGAAAGACAGGAAGAGTTGCACAAGTAACAGATAGTGTTTTTCTGGAGATGGAGAAACAGGTACAACCAAGCCTGTGCAAACAGATTCAGACATTCTGAGGGAAAGAGTCTGAGTGCTTGGCCTGGCTGAAGGGTTTCAGCAGTGTGAATCATGGCAGTGGTACCTCCTTCAGTCCTTCAATCCTTGACATTCCTTCTTTTGGCTGCTTCAGGTGGACCCTACTACATGCAGAGCACTGTGCTAAGGGAGTACCTAGTCACAAATGAAATAGCTCTTTCTGTCACTGATCTTTAGAGGGTGTGTCTTAAGGTTGTTCAGTCAATCTAGAAATATCCTTGGAACTAGCAGTTTGTGGATAGAATATTGTAGAAAAATCAGCTTTGACTCCCAGAGTGGAAATAAACACAGGGGCAGTATTATAGCATTGAACAGTAGAATTATCTCCTGTATAAGTAGATTTCACAGCCTTTTTAGGGGAAAAGAGGGATATAGTGGATGGGGATTGCAGGTCCGTCATAGGACACTGATCTTATTTCTTAACATGCAATTTAAAAAGACTTGCAAAGTAGATCTTAGTGATTTCTCCCTTGTAAGCAGGGCCTACAGAAAATTCTGTGCTATCATGACACCTTTTGGTGACTTTTGTAACTGCACCTAAAGATTTAAGGATAAAATATTCTCAAAGTATTCCTGATTTTGAAGTTGGATGTTGTCTTATAAAGTTAAATATAAAGGAAGTTTTTCTCACAGACATAATTTTAAAATTGGAAATGTGTTTTCATAGGAAGGTTTTGTCCACACAATATTGCAGAACAATTCACTGTACTAAACATAGCAAATCTTTGTAAACAGTTAATGGGAAAAACGATAATTTTCCTCCCAAAGTTAGCAGTTGTACAAAGAATGAATAAATTGGAATAGATTAGGTACACAGTACACAGTAAGAAATGACTGGAGTAATCTTGTGTTTGGTAAATGCAGAGTTCCAGACTTTTGGGACAAGAACTCACCATTTGACAAAAACTGCTGGGAAAATTACAAAGCAGATTGGCAGAAACTAGGTATAGACTAACACCTCATAGCATATACCAAGATAAGGTTAAAATGGGTACATGAGTTAGACATAAAGGGTGATACCATAAGCAAATTAGGAGAGTGTGGAATAGTTTACCTGTCAGATCTGTGGTTAATGGAAGAGTTTATCACAAAACAAGAGATAGAGAGCAAAACAGGATATAAAATGGATCATTTTTATTACATTAAATTAAAAAGGTTTTGTAAAAACAAAACCAATTAAGCCAATTTTAGAAGGAAAGCAGGAGATCAGAGATAATTTTTTTTACAGCAAGTTTCTCTGATAATGGCCTAATCTCTCAAATATATAGAGAACTGAATCAAATTTATAAAATACAAGTCATTTCCCAGTTGATAGTCAAAGGATATGAACAGGCAGCTTTTAGATGAAGAAATCAAACTATTTGGAGTCATATGAAAAAATGCTCTAAATCACTGTTGATTAGAGAAATTCAGTTTAAAACAACTCTGAGGTACTACCTCACACCTATCAGATTGGCTAATATAGAAAAGGAAAATGACAAGTGTTGGAGGGGATGTGGGAAAATTGAGATACTAATGAACTGTTGGTGGAGTTGTGAACTGATCCTACCATTCTGGAGAGCAATTTGGAACTGTGCTCAACAGGCTATAAAACAGGCATACCCTTTGACCTAGCAATACCACTACTAGGTTTGTATCCCATAGAGATTTTTAAAGAAATGAAAAGGACCTATAATGTACAAAAATATTTACAGCAGCTCTTTTTGTGGTAGCCAAGAATTGGAAATTGAAGGGATGCCCATCAATTGGGGAATGCCTTAACAAATTATGGTATATCATTGTGATGGACTGCTATTGTGCTGTGAGAAATGACAAGCAGGATACTTTCAGAAAAACTTGGGAAGACATATATGAACTGATGCAAAGTGAAGTGAGCAGAACATTGTACGCAGTAACTAACAGCAATATTGAATAATGATCCACTATGAATGATTTAGCTATTCCCAGCAACACAAAGATCCAAGACAACTCTGAAGGACCTATGGTGAAAAATGCTATCCCAATCCAGAGAAAGAATTGGTGGAACCTGAATGCAGTTTGAAGCATGCTGGGTTTTTTTCTTTTTTCAAACTTTCTTTATTTTTTTTTTCCTGTTTTTTCTTTCATGACTAATATGGAAATGTTTGCATGACTGCATATGTATAACTTTTATGAAATTGCTTTCCTTCTCAATGATGGAGTAGGGGAGGGAGGTTAGGAAAGAATTTGGAGTTCAAAATTATCAAAAATGAATGTTAAATTGTTTTTACATATAATTCAGAAAAAATAAAATGTTAATTTTTCAAAAAGAATGACTAATTACTAAAAACTGTGATGACTCCCACATTAGGTGCTGATATAACTTTCTGTGGGAAATCCTTGGATTCAGCCTATATATTTAAACCTTGTTTCTTTAGGCTATGTTACCATCAGAGAAGCACTGAAAAAAATTCATCCAAAGTGAAAACTTTTAAATAATGCTGTTTATATGATGCCCTACATCATTATTTCTTTCTCATAAAACTTTTAATATTTATAACTCTCAGAGTTTGGAGGGGTTCTCCAGACTCAGCTAGATTTTAATAGAAAAGCTTCTTATAGCATTTCCTGTAAGAGGTCATCCATCTTCTCCCTCAGGAATTCTTAACCAATTTTGTGATATGGATCCTCTTGGCAGTCTGATGAAGCCTCTGTGGAACCCTTCTTAGAAAAAATGTTTTTAAATAGTTGAAGGAAATGTTAAGCATCAGTTAGAAGTTAGTGCAAATAGAAATGTAACTGTTTTTCCCATCCAAATCCATGGACCCCTCATTTAAAACCTTTATTTTTCTTGAACATGTCTCATGGTTACAGGGATGGGATGGGAGCAGTGAGGAGGCACAGTTTTTCCTAAGACAGCCCATTCTAACTTTTTGATAGCTCCAATTGTTAGAAATTTCTTAGTATTGACTTACATTGGCAGTGGCCTCTCTGCAACTTTTCCCTACTTCTAATAGGTCTGTCTTCTGTGTGAAGGTAGAACAATCTTTCTTTCCTGTGCAAATCCTCCTAATAATAGAAGGCAGTTCTGCTCTTGCTAATTTCTTGTCTTCTCCAGGTTAGACATCTCTGGTTCCTTCCACTGATCATCTTACTGCATGGTTTTCAGGCCTCTTACTATCGTTCCTTCAATCATATTGTACACATTCAATTTTTCTCAGTTTCCTTCTTAAAACATAGTTAATGTGATCAGACCCAATACTTGCAGTCTGGCCTCTGACTAAACTATAGTGTAGTTTGTCTCTGTGTGTATACCTTTGTAGGTTTGTTTATACCCGCTCGCATGCACGTGTATACACACACACATACTTATACATATACATGTATGCTAACATTTGTCACCTCTGTTCCACTGAAAAACAAATTTAAAACTTTATATTTTAAAATATTAATATAATTATGTAGCACTTTTACTTTTTCAGTTTCATCTTCACAAAAATCCTAAGGCATAGGTATAGATCAAGAGATGATTTCATTTTTTTTGACCTTGAGGTTCACAGGTTAAATGACTCACTCTAGGCAGGGTAACAGCTAATCAGTAATATGTCATCAACTAAAACCCAGGTTTCTTCACTCCTTTTACCATTATACCACAGTGCTACAACTTGACTAGAGGAAAACTCTTATAATTCTTAAGTTCTATATTTTCTTGCCATGCTTTTTGCCTTGACTTTACTGATTTTGAAAAATTATTTTTCCTGCAGGTTAAAATACTTCAAGCTACAGGTTTGCCACAGCATCTCTCAAATTTTGTGTTCTGCAAATACAACTTCTGGGATCAGGAACCAGTCATTGTCGCACCTGAAGTAGATACCTCATCTTCTGCTGTCGGCAAAGAGCCTCAGTGCATGGTGGTCTTCGATCACTGCAATGTAATTTTTATTTTTCAGAATTGCTTGATGTTAAGACTACTGACAGAAATGTAGTGTATGTATGTATGTATGTATGTGTGTATGTGTATGTATGTAAGTGTATGTATCTGCGCGTGTGTGTGTGTGTTTACAAATTTGACTTCTTAGAAATAATTTGGCACCAGCATATGTTAAAGGCCTCCCAAAAGAGAAATTGCACCACTTTCTTTATTTACCCATTTTGCATTTAGCACTTTTTTATTAAGAAATTTTCACTTCTTTAAATACTTCGTGCTAGCGGTTCTCAAAGTGTAGTCTGGGGACCTCTGAGAATCCCCAAGACCTTTTGAGTGGTTCCATGAAGTCAAAACTATTTTCATAATAATACTAAAAAGATATCTTAATTTATAGTACAGTATGTATCAACAAATATAACCCACGTATACAGAACTTTTGGGGAGATTCCTACCTCACTAATTTTTATGAATGGTAAAGGGTCCTGAGACTAACAAGTTTGAGAACTGCTCTTTTATGCCTTATTTTAGACACCACAGCACAGTGGATACAATGTAGGTCCTAGCGTTCAAGTCCTACCTTTGACGTTTATTAGTTCTAGCACATTCCTTAACTTCTCTGATCCCAGGGCAGCTCTTTAATACTTACTTACCATATGACAGGTGAGTTCCAGTCAACATTGGTGATTGATCCTCACTGATGAGATCACTTGCTCATTCATATATTGATGGGATATCTTAAGTAAAACTCATTTCTCAGTTTTGTGGTTAGAGCCGGAAGTTAGGGGTTCAGCACTTTTCTGTGATTTTGGCAATTCTGTGTGTTTGCTTCCATCATTAGGGTGGATTATTCCTTATAATGGAACCAACACATTGTCAACTCTTATTCAGAGTCTCTTGGCTTATTCTTGCCATATTTTGTCTTTATAATTATACTTGTTTTTGTATGCCATTTTAAAAGAGCAGCTACATGCAGAATAAATATTAGATGTGGTTCAAAAGCACCCAGGTTTTGTTTTGAAAATGTATAGTGTGTGTGTGTGTGTGTGTGTAATGTATATACACATATTTTTTAATGTCAAGAATTTGAGGCCATCTGGGAATAGCTCTTGAGTGTCTGCTCTTGCTATTGTAACGATAAAACACCTGACATTTTTCTGTTACTGTACTCCATGCTAAAGAATGCATTATAGATCAGGCATGAGCAATAATAGAGTTTTTGGGGAGAGAACAAAGCTGCTTTTTCATTAACCAACCTTTTCTGTTCTGTGTAGGAGTTTTCTGTCAACATCTCTGAAGATTTTATTGAATATCTTTCTGAAGGGGCTTTGGCAATTGAAGTGTATGGCCACAAGATGAGTGATCCTCGAAAAAACCCAGCTCTTTGGGATTTGGGAATTATCCAAGCCAAAACACGGAGTCTCCGGGATAGGTGATTTTCAGATGTCTGATTCCATTATTTAAAAAAACCACAAGACATTATTTAAGTTCACCTTGAAGGGCCAGTGCTGCTATTTCTGATGACTGTCATTCGTCAAGGAATCATCAGTGTACCCCATCATTTGAAATAGAACTAGTGCTAAAGCCATGTAATTAAGATGTTGTAGAAAGATGGGATATTCAGAAAAACGGGATCCATTTTAAGTCATGATTAAGATCCTCTCCGGAAGATTAATCTTCCTAAAGAAATATGCTTTAAAGAACAATTACCAAAAAAGTTCAGTGAGCAGGTGTTTCAGATGGAGTGGTTAATGGTTTACGGTTGGCTAGGGAACTTATTGGGAATTGTTTTGTAATTAACAGCCTCTTAAGAGAGCACTGAAACTTCTGCAGTTGGTTTCATGTTAACTAATTGAGCTTTATTTGGAAACCTCTTATTCTCATGTATTCAAGTAACTGGTGTGAAGGGAGTTGAATTTGATTGTTGATCAGAATGCTGTCATAATTAGAAGAAGGCTTCCAAAGAAATGTATGCTTCTATATATTTCATTACGGTTAAGTAAATTCAGTTTTGAGCAACAAATTTTATTTGGGAATTTTAGGAGATAGGTTTTTGTGAGTATAAACTAGAAGTTACCTTATAGATTTGTTTCTCACTCTCTTAATTCAACTTTCAATTCAGCTAACAATTATTACGAAGTACCAATTATATGTAAGACAATGTGTTAGGTAGGCACTGAAGATACAAAGACAAAACCCCAAAATTTCTTTATCTCAAAGGATTTATATTCTACTGGGAATATGATATGGCCACAAGAAAACAAACAAAAAATAATTTGAAGAGGGACAGAGTACTAATAACTAGCATTATCAAGAAAGTCTTCATGCAGAAAAGTGGCTGGCACCTGAGCTGTGCTTTTAAGGAAGCTTGGGATTCTGTAAGGTGGGAATGCATTTTAGATGTGGAACACCACTTGTATACAAGAGATATAGACGTGGTAAATGGAGTTTTGTATACAGGGACAAGCTAACAGAACAGTTGATCAGGACAGAGATCTTGTGCAGTGAATAAGATGAAATAAAACTGGAAAGGTAGGTGGGAGGAAGATTATAGAGAACTTTAAATGCCAGACTGAAAAATTTGTATCTTATCCTAGAGGCAAAAGGGAGCCACTAAAATTTTTTGTTCTGTGGGAGACCTAGTCTGATTTGTTTTAAGGATATCATTTTGGTAGCTGTGTAAAGGATAGTTGGAAAGGGTAAAGATTAGAGGCAGGAAGGTTCTTTAGGAGTCTATTGCAAATAGTCCAAGAGAGCAGTGATGACCTGAATTGAATAGACAGTATACCTTGAGAAAAGAGGGTGAAGGGGAAATATGTTGACACTCTATTGCATGTAGGGATTGATGTGGAGGGAGAAGCCAAGGATGAGTCCAGGATTGTTGAATTAATGGCTTTGGTCAAATCATCTATAACCATAAGGTATTAATTCTGATGGAGCCATTTCCAAGTAGACTTAAAATGAGTTCAACTGTGAAAATATCTTCCTTTACTTGAGTGTGTGGACCCTACTACTAATTAGTAAATATCATCAATAACTTCTTCACTGAAAGAATAGTTAAACTCTTAAACCGTAAAGTTACTCGTCTACATTTCATGGGAACTTTAAAAGTGTCCAGTTTCAGTTGTAAACTCTTAGTCTTGGAACACTAGTATTTAGTTTCAGATAAGACCTTAGAGCTCTGACTTCTTCTTTTCAGAGACTGTTATATTGATTCCTTGTAACATTGACTGCCCCAAGAACACTTATGGTAGTAAATAGCAGAGGTAAGATTAAAACTCAAATTCTGTGATGCCAAATTCAGTACTTTTTCCATTACATGATACTAGCTTCTATGCAGCATTCTTCAAACAGCCAGACATTGTAACAACTATATGCCCTATGGAATATTAGTATTTTTGCTATTTTGCGAGCTTAAGTGTAAGGTCTACATAACTTTGTTTTAAAGAATCATTATTTTTTGCTAATATGAATATTATATGGGTGAGTGTAGATTTTTCTTTTAGAGAGTAATATGATTTTATTCATCTGCTTAAACATTTTGCAAAATGGAAAATCTGATTTTAAAGCTCTTAAATGTTTACTAGATGGAGTGAAGTCACCAGAAAAGTAGAATTCTGGGTTCAAATTCTGGAACAGAATGAAAATGGAGAATACTGCCCAGTGGAAGTGATTCCTGCAAAGGACATACAGACAGGAGGTATTTTCCAGCTACGGCAGGTAAGGGGATTGGAACCAGAACAATAGAAATGTTACATATGTATTAAGCACCTACTATATGCCAAACACTGTGCTAAGCACTAGGGATGCCCCCCCCCCAAAAGCAAAAGACATTTCTTGCCCTTAAGGAACTTACATTTTAATGTTTCAGTTTGGCTAAGGCCTTTCTCTTTAGTTAATGTCTACCCAGTCCTCTTTCATTATGCTTTCGTAGTAGTCATAGGAGCTTCTGTTTACCACCATTTGTTGAAAAGTTATATGCTATTTACTGAAAAGGTATAATAAGAAATAAAATATCTTCCTTGCCTTTAAGGAGATTATCGCACAATTACCTAGAGTAAATAACTAACAGATAGAGTATCAACAGGGGCAAAATGCTACAGTGGAAAAATAACTGGGAAAAATTAGTCTGTAGTATATTATTGCCATGTGGGGAGGGGAGCCACAGGATGCTGTTAAAGCAATATGCATATAAGGTTAGGAAATAAGCTTTCTGTCACATGTGCATTAGTGAGATTTTTATTAGAATATTTTATTGTCTTCTGGTAACCACATTGAGAAATTAGAGCGGATCTGCAGAAGTAGAGATGAAAATGTTTCAATAAATAGAAAATACATCTTAAGAAAAAAAGATTAAAGGGAAGAAATGAGCATCTCGATGAATACAAATGGCTTGTGTGAGGAAAGATGTTGAGGGAGTGACTTTTTGTGTGCCCTTGGAAACCTAAACAGGAGATAATGGGTTTTGATTGAAGCAAAAGGTGTTTGCATCGGACTTAAGATAGAATTTGAATACAATGAGAGACCCTAGAATCCTAGAGCTTTAGAACTGTAAGAAATCTAGTTAAACCTAGTTAAACTCCCTTATTTTGATGAAGGAATTTAGGCCTGGAAATGCTAAAGAATTAAAGGTCTTCAGGAAGAGAGGCCTCAGTTGTCTGTCCTGGGAGCATTAAATGTAGATCCCTAAAAGGGAGCAATAGAATGGATCCTCTCTAGCTCTAAGAGTCACTTCTTGTTGACTTAATGAAGCAAATAGAAAGAATTGGACATTAACTGAAGGGGTTGAGTCAGAGATGTATGTGTGGGCCACTGTTGAGGGCATTGAATACTATTTCAGCTTTTTTTACCGGAGAGTGGGATAATGAAAACTTTGTTTAAAAGAATTGTTCTGGTAACCGTATAGAATTGGTTGCATCAGAAGAAGATTGGAGACAGTGGCTTTGGTTTGGTCATTAGAATATTAGTTATGAGAAATACCTAACCTTTAAATTAACTTCCTGACTGACAGCTGTGTCCTCTTGTGCCTGGACAAATTGAATGAATGAAACGGTCCCTACTTGCAAGGAGCTTACATCCTTATGAGAGAGATAAATACATAGGTACATGTATACAGAATCAATACAAAGAGGGTAAAAACAAATATGATAAAGCATTTAACTACAAGATTCTTTGTCAGGGAGAGCACTAACATTTGCGGGAGAAACAGGAAGAGCAGGAAAGTAGAAGGAACCGAGAGGTCTGCTGTAAGTGAGACCCAGGTGAGGGGGGCACGCTTTGCAGGTGGGGAAGGCAGGGCACAGCCAGGTCAGAGATGCTGAGATATCAGGTGGAATATTGTTTTTGAGTATAAGGAAGCCATTTCAGGGTGCAGGGAGAGAAGTACCAAAGAGACCAAAGAGAAGGTAGAGTGAAATCGGGAAGGGCTTTAAAATACTAAACAGAGTGATTTAAATCTAGAAGTTTAGGGACTAGAACTGGACAGTTTAGTAGAATTCACATCTCATTCATAGCACTTAGCAGCTGGTTTGGGCTTTGCTTAAGTGTTGTTTAGAGGGTTTTCAAATTGAGAATTTTTAGTTTTGGTAAATGGCAGTTTTGCCCAGTTTGGGAATTGAATTTTTAAGTTTGTTATATAGATTATATATTAGGATTTGAACTCTATCATTTTATGTGCAATGTAGGGAAGAAGACTAACACAGCCTCCCATTTTTTTAGTTAACATGTAGTTTAATCTCTTGTGGTAGGTCAGAATTTTTTGTTTGGCCAAACTTCCCCACGACCCCCCCACCCCCACCCCCACCCCCAGTAAACCACTATTGTAGCTCTTTGAATATGAACTAAACCAAACTATGTGAGGACATTATCAAATTTTATTTTCTTAGTTTTTTAGCAGAACATTTGTTATAATATGCTTGGATAAATATTAAATCAAGAGTCATCTGTATCCCATCTGTCCAAATCAAGCTTGGTAGGATCAATCAGTGCCCAACTTGATTTTCATGATAAAACAAAGCCCTCGGCAACTAAAGACTGTTGGAGAGGGAGGAGGCCAGCTTACGTGTAACTGTAGATTCATATGTTTTCTTCTCATTTCTATTTTGAGGTTTCTAAAATTATAAACTAATTTTGAAGAGTATAATTTGGAATGTTTTCTTTTAAGATTCTGTTTCTTGGAAAATATGCACAGATCTCACAGTATTAGCCTTGTGTACTAAGAACTTACTCCTGAAGTGTGTTGCATTTCCTCATTGATTGTCCTTGCTACATCCTCATTTTTTAAGCATATAGTTTTTACTTTTTGAAATGTTCAGTGATCCCAAGCCAGTAGAGTCTTCTGAACTTCTACCTGTAGAGGTCTCTCCATACTAAGTCTTTTGATGATTTAGGATCCTTGATTTTTAAATTGTCTCTGACATAGGGGCAGTCACGACGAATTCAGGTTGAAGTGAAGTCTGTGCAGGAGTCTGGAACTTTGCCACTAATGGAGGAATCTATAATGTCTGTTGGTGTAGGATGTGTAAAAATAAGACCTCTTCGATCCCCAAAGACTCATGAGATTTTCCATGTAAGTGCCATGTGTTTTAATGTTCTCTTTGGAAAAATAGTCAAAAAATACAGTCAAAGTCATCACGAGAACATCCTAGAAAACTTTCATTCTGAGGATGGTTCTGTTAGTGTATTGTCTTATTTTTCTTAAATGTCTTTTTAGTTCGCAGCATTTTGATGAAATCAGTTTGCTAGACTATAGGGACCCATCAGGAATGATGGCAAGATGAGAGTTAAAAACATTTCAGCAGCCAGAAACCCTAGTTTCTAATAGTGATTAGTCTTGTCAGATTTCCCCAACCCAGTGCATCTCCCTCCTACTGGATTATTCAAACTAATTGCCAGTAGGCACTTAATTTCCGCTAGTGAGTGAGAATATAAACCCAGCAGGGAAAATACCATACATGCTCCTGGAGAAGGCCTGATAAGTGTTCCTTACCTTCTCGTTAGAAGCTCAGACATTTAATTCAGAGGTTTAGGAAACAAAAAATCCTTAAGGGCCAAAGAGGGAAGTAGATTAATCAAATTAGAAAATTCATTAACTTAACTTTAAAAGGAGATAAAATATGTGAAAAAGAATCAGACTCAAATTAGGGAAAGAGAAAGTTATGACCTGATGTTAGAGCAACGCTACATGAAGTGTGCCTGAGTTTCATTTTTGATGACAAAGTGAAAATTGGATAATAGCTTATCCTTAATCAGTCACTTGCCTGCCTAAGATGTCAGAACAAATGAGGGAGCTTGTGTCAGAGTAGACTGAGGCCCTATAGTGGTTGAAAAGGGGCTGCTACAGTTTCCTTGATGACTGTAGGAATATGGTGGGAAAGCAATGACACGGACACTTTAGAACCACAGTGTGCTCTCTGCAGAATCAGCACTAGAACCTTCTTACTGTTCCCCGGCTCTCCAGCCTTCCTTGTTCCATTTGAGCCCAGGGAAGTTACTGTTCAGGTGAGTGGGTGGGAAGTGTCTGAAATAAGAAGTGCTTTTAAAGATGGAATGAATTTTAGGATGTGCAGGCTTTTTAAAAGTTTGAAAACTTTTACCTTTATGGTTTGTGCATAAATTCACAACACATGGTCCTAAAACACATTTTGATTTTTTTGTCTCTTTTCACTTATAACTGTGCTCAATTTGACTGAATTTGGCCAGTGCATTTCAGCTAAAAGATAGGCTTGCAAGACCAATTTGACAGCACATGCTTTAAGAGGAGTAAAAACTAGTGTACTCATCTTTTCTGTACCTTTATTGAATAACTCAGCTTTTTAATCCACATGGTCCCGTTAGGCCATAAATAATGAGGCCATTCTTTTATAGATAAAGCAGATTTCAGGTATTGATGGAGTTTTTTTTAAATTTCATTTTTTTTAGGAGGAAGAAGATGACATGGACAGCTACCAGGTAAACTATTTACTCACCGTTTTTATTATCGAAATGTATTATTAAGTACTCAATTGTACAGCATTAGAAGCTGTATAAAGATAACTATGCACACATGGACTCATTGGATCAAATAATGAGTTAATTCAAGATGCATTTGTATTTTTGATACTTTATCTCTTTTTTGGACTCAGCAGCTTTTTATCCTATTAAAGATGTCTTAGGCCCCAGCAGATGGGATGGGGGTGGGGAGGGAGGATATATTTGGGTTTTTTAATTGTTTCAAATTAATTTTTTTCAATTAAAAAGCATTTATTTTCTCTCTTTCCTTCTCCTTCCCCCTTCCCCCCCAAAAAAAAGAAAAGCCTTGTAACAGATAATGCATAGTCAAGCAAAATATTGGCCATAGCCAAAAATGTGTGTCCTATTAAGCGTATTTATTCTGCCACCTCTTTACCAGGATGTGGGTAGCATGCTTCACTGGTCCTCTGGAATCATAACTGATCATTGAGAGCAGGTGGCACTTAAAACCATCTTATTCATACTAAAAAAAATGGCTCCAAAAGTAAACCCAGTTTAATCCTTTTAACATAAAGAGAAAGGAGATCAACAACTATATTTCTTAAAGCTCCTTGCTGTTTTAGCAAGGAAAAGACTAGCCAGGACTTACACTGCTAAAGGCCCAAACCCTTGAACTGCTGGATGGGAACTTTTTTGTCTTTTTGATATTGTTCTTCCATTGCTTCATGCCTTAGTTCCTCCCACTTACCCAAAATCATAAGTCTCCTGGCAAATCCCCTCTTGTCAGGAAAAGGTTTTACTTCCCTCTCTCTTCCCTGCTTGAGCATTGATTGGGCTGTCTTCTATTGTTAATTAATTAGTTAGTTAATTAGTTTCAACTAGGACTAGAACCCCAGTCAGCTAATCATCGTCTCCCTCTGTCCCTAGACTCCAGGTTACCAAGTACACCAGGAAATATAAAATCTGCGTTATCTCTTTAATGTTTAACACTATTTTCTTAGAGTAATTTCCTCCTAAAAATCACTGACACCCTAGAACGTATCCCTGTCCTCTTATGTTGTTTCTAACATTGGTCATGAAAATTCTCATCAAGAAGGGTGTAGTTGCCCTGTAGCATCTTTGATAGCAGAGATACATCTAAATGATGGAATCAGCCTGGTTAAGCCGAGAGGGTGCTGGCATCAGGAGACCTAGGCCTGCATCCTGGCCCACTTCCCTTGGGAATCCTAACCATGCCACATAATATCTCTGAGTCTCTGTTTCTTCATCTTTAAAACTGGAATATACTTCTGCTGCCTTCCTCACAGAGTGCTTGCGTATGAGCAAAGGCCTATATACATTTTAAAGTGTTCTATAAATTATTGTGGTTACTCAACAAATGTTAGCTCTAGGAGTGGTAGGTACAGCCTGAGAATTAGTGTCTTGCACATAATAGATATCCCCTATTTGTGGAATAAATGAATAATTAATTTAAATTTTGGCTAATCTTATAATCAGATTTGTAAATCAGTGACATTTGGAGATCTCTAACTTGCTGAAATGAAAGCATTAATAAAATGACATAGATGAAAGAAGGGATTGTTTTGCTTCCCTAAACACTATTAAAATTTTATGAAGTGCCTTATATGTACCAGGCACTGTGCTAAGTACGGGGATGAAACAAAAAGCAAAAGCATTGCCGGCCCTCAAGCAGCTAACAGTCTACTGGGTGGAGACAACATCCAAACAGCTATATGCAGACTAAACAATCTTATAGGGAGGGTACGTGGAGAATCATGTATTATATTTAGTATACTATAAACTTTTATGGTATGACTGAGCAACGAAGTGTTCTACTTAATCAAGTGTTTGTTTCACAATAGTTCCATGGATTACTAGAATTATAATATGATAAAATATACTTTATATTCAGATTAAATATATTTTAATATTTGATAACTAAAAAGGTATTTTCGGGACCTTGCTAACTTTTTCTTTCAATTTATATTTTTTAAATTAATTTATTTTTAGTTTTCAAAGTTCACTTCCACAAGATTTTAAGTTCCAAATTATCTCCCTATCTTGTCCCTCCCCCCACTCCAAGATGGCATGCATTCTGAATACTCCTTCCCCTAATCTGCCCTTCCTTCTATCTCTCCCCCCTTCTTTTATCCCCTTCCCCTTCTATTTTCCTGTAGGGCAGGATAGACTTCTGTACCCCATTTCCTGTATTTCTTATTTCCCAGTCACATGTGAAAACATTTTTTTTAAACATCAGTTTTTAAAACATTGGGTTCCAAATTTTCTCCCTTCCTCCCTCACCACCCACCCTCATTGAAAAGGCAGGCAACTCAATACAGGTTATACATGTGTAGTCATGCAGAACACTTCCATATTAGTCATGTTGTGAAAAACTAAGTATATTTCACTTAATCCTATGTCCCCTCCTGTTTATTCTATCCTCTCTTTTGACCATGTCCCTCCTCAGAAGTGTTTGCTTCTGATTACCCCCTGCCACAATCTGTCCTCCCCTCCCCCATCATCCCCCTGCTCTCATCTCCTTCCCCCATGTTTTTCTGTAGGGTATGATAGATTTCCATACCCACTAGAATGTGTATGTTATTCCTTCCTTAAGCCAAATCCGATGAGAATAAGATTCACTCATTCCCTCTCATCTTCCCCCATTTCCCCTCCACTGTAAAAGCCTTTTCTTATGTTTTATGTGAGATAATTTACCCCATTCTACTCTTCCTTTCTCCTTCTCCCAGTATAATCCTCTCTCACCCCTTAATTTTATTCTCCAGGTATGACCCCATTCATCTTCATCTCACCCTGTGCTCTAGTATCTATCCATATAATCTTTTTCCCCTCCCACTACCCTAATACTGACATAGGTCTCATGAGTTGTAAACATCATCTTTCCATGCAGGAATGTAAACAGTTCAACCTTAATAAGTCTCTTATGATTTCTCTCTTGTTAACTTTTAATATGATCATTTTGAATTTACTGTAGTTGTGTTGGCAAAGTGTAAATGTACTTTATTATTTGAGATCTCCATGGTCAAGAGAATGTCATATTAGCCAGCATGTATTATATTATCTTATCCTTTCTTCCATCCTCACATTTCTAAGACTATTGCTTTGAGTAAGCTTACTGAAAATTTATATTATCTTTCAGAAAAAGTACATTTTAGTGTGATAGTTATTATGAGTTCCTCTAACATGAAAATTGTCTGTCATTGGTTCTTACCAATCACTGTTTTATTAATTTGATTATTTCTAAGATTAGCAAACTCTTTCTACCCAGTTATATATCCCTATAAGGCAGGAAAAATAATTAGATCCTTAGATGAATATAATTCTTTATCCCTCCACAGAGATCATAATGCTGAAAAATGTAATCTCATTTGAAATGGAACAATTATTTAGTACTTCAAAAAAATTGCCTAACTGCTTTTCGGATTGACATCTTTTACCCTCAAGATTGGTCAAGACGTAGCTGATTTTAAGTAGCAAGTTGTTTGTTTTGGGTAGGCTAGTCTCATCCAACTCAAATAGTGATTTACTATGTTATGGATTGTAGAATAAAATGGCTAAAACCAGTGAGACATCCCTAGAATGGAAATACCTAGAAATGTAAGAGTTATTCAGTGTGGCCAAATTCAGCCTCCTATCCAGTTCAGTCCTCGTTTCTACAACGTGCCTGAAAAGTGAGTATCTGATTTCTGCATCAGTACTTCTCAGGATTCACAGCCTAGCAAGGCACCACATGTGTGGTTTGTGGTAGTTTTAAAGAAAATTATCCAAAATAATGAATTGATTTGGTAAAAGACACTCTGGAATGTCATTAAGGACAAAAGATATTTGTAGATTTTGAACATTCTGAAAAGCTTCAAGCCCCATCTCTTGAGTTGTTAGAAAGACAAGTGACCGTGGTCCCAAAGGATATGCCACGGAAACAAATCTTAGCATCTCTTTTAATACTATAACTTCTAAGATGCTTGGTATGACTAATGCTAAAAAAAAGATTTCTGCTGGCAGCAGGGCAGGGAGTATGGTAGAGTCCAAAGAACTCAGGGCTCAGCATCAGAAAATGAGGGTTATGGTCTCTCTGACCCAAACTCCATGTGTTTCCTGTGCCTCAGCAGCTCCCTCATCTGTAAATGAAGCCTTGGGACGAGATGACACTTTCTGGCTCTAACATTAAGACACCAGAACACTATACAAGGGATCACGTTTTCAGTACACTCTGCCACGGGGGAAATAAACTAGCTTTGGCCAGAAAATCTTACCTGGAATCATGTTCACTCTGATTTACCTTATGTTTTCAGGATAGGGATTTGGAGAGACTACGTCGAAAATGGCTGAACACGTTAACCAAGCGTCAAGAATACTTGGACCAACAGCTACAAAAACTTGTCAGTAAGCCTGGTAAGAAAAGCACCAGCAGCCATACTTTTCTCAGGGAATGTAGCTGTTTAAATCAAGACCCAGATCAATGAAATGACTTGGAACAAGCCAGGGCTACCCTTGTTTTATTTGTACCATATCTTCTCACAGAGGGACACTCCACCTATTCTCAGTTGCTTCTTTTTCAATATAAGGCCTAAAAAAAAAAATCACCTTTCTGGTTAGGTTCAAAAGCAGATTTTCCCCTGAAGCCATAGAAAAGTGCCATAATTATAGTCCCCTGTGTAAGAGAGACAGCTGTCTTGTATAGCTTCTCCACCTTGCAAACCTTCCATGAACTGGAGAAGTCTTCTCTGAGAGGGCATATTTGAGCTTCTCATGTTTATCCTGACTGCCAGCATGGGGCTAGCTCGCTTGTGAAGGAGGGTATGGTTTGTTCCTGGGCCTAGACTGCAGCAGAACAGTAGTGCCTCAAATGACATTGGCCTGTGAGATTGTCTTTTTTGGTGTTCTCTCCTGATACCGCAGACAAAACAGAAGACGATGCTGACAGGGAAGCTCAGCTTCTAGAAATGAGGTTGACTTTAACTGAGGAAAGGAATGCCGTCATGGTCCCATCTGCTGGCAGTGGTATCCCTGGCGCTCCAGCAGAATGGTAAGAACAGAGCAGTATGCCCCTCAAAATCTGGAATGTTAACTATTCTGTCCTTAATCATGTGGGATTTCTGCTGCTGCCTTCTCTAGTGGCAGAGTCACAGGACAAGTATATGTTGTTTAAATTCTGAGACTGTGACTGATTGTCATAGGTTGAATAACTATAACCTAAAAATGTTTTTATTAAATAATGCTATTATTGACCAGGGTAATTAAGACCTTCTGAGAATGTGAATCAATATTTAGTACCACTTCACTTAGCTTTAAAAAATTAGTTAATATGTTAATTACTGGGTTCATTCACTTAAAAGCCTGCTTGGTCATAATAAAATTATGTCTTTAGGAGCTTTTGGTTTGGGGAACGCTTAAGCTGTTGAGTCAGCAGATATTCTGTGTCCTTTAAGAAATGGTAAAAACAGTTAAATTAAGCCATATGGAAGTCTCTCTGAATTTGTGCAAAAGAATGAGCAAAGGAAAGGGGACTTATTATAAGAAGACACATGTTTCTTATAAGAGCAGGTCCTCTTACATAGGCGTGAGCTGGTTAAAAGGAAGAAGCAGTTCCCCTGAGGTCCTTGCAGCATCGGTAACCGTAAATTATAGTAAAAACCGATACTCAAGGTGACCTCTGACCTGACCCGCAATAGCGTTGGATGTTTTCTAGATCTGTGCCCTGACGGACATGATGCTCATTAAATAGGCTTCATTTTAAATGCCACCTTCTCTTATGTCCTAGGACTCCAGTGCTTGGTATGGAAACTCATATTCCTGTTATATTTCTTGACTTGAGTGGTAAGTTTGGTATTTTCAAGGATCTGTTTTTCATGGGGGTAATGAGGTGTTCACGTAGTATGCCTGCTAACAGTAGCTTTAAGATTTACAGAACCACTTTACGTTTCTTGTCTCATTTGATCCTCACAACTCTAAGTGGACATTATCATTGCTGTGGAGTACTATTATTATCATTTTGCAGATGATGAAACTGAGACTCAGAGAGGTTATATAAATGGTCACAGACCTAGCAGTTGCCCGTGGCAGTATTCAAACCGAGAACTCTCTTGACTGTTTCCACTTCATATTGTTGCATTTAACAGTTAACTCACAAAACACAAAATTATATAATACAGTATTCGTTAGGATAGAAGCAGTCAAAGGCACAGCAAGCATCCTTATGTTCAGGAAAGGAAGATTTTTTTTAAAACAATAGTGTGGTTGTTGGCATAGAAGAATCCTTCTGTTGGTTCCCCTGTGCCCTCTTCTCATATTTCCATCTGCTACAACTCTCAGTGATGTGTAGCATGCTCCCTTGTCAGCTGATGGTGTGATGTGGGTTATGCTCTTAGAATCTTTTCCTGTTTAGCACTTTAGAACAGAGATTTGAGAAGGAGTTTCTGTATTTGTGTTCTCACTTCAAAAGGGCTACTGACCATCTGCATTTACATAGCACTTTTCCTTTTCACACTGCTCTATGAGCATTAACTAATTAATTAGTCTTCACATTATTCCTGTGAGTTGTTACACTGTTTACCAAGAACTATAATTTCTGGTTTGAAATATGCTGTTCTTGCCCAAAGTAAAGATTTTTTTTTATATTTCAGTAAAATAAAAAATAGGAATGGAACTTTTGAGAAGTTGAAAATATTTTTAAGATCAGCTGTTAAACTAAAGTAGCAGCCCCTCACAAAAGTACATTTTGGAAAGAAGTTTTACTGTGCTCTTAGCTATGTAGATCAGAGCTCAAAATCCCCATGACAAAGCAACTTTAGCACCACATACCACCCCTAAAATACAAGGGGAGAAAAGCATTTAGCAAAGTCTCCCTTCAGTTTGGCTTAATTTGAGGAAGATTTGCCTTTGCAGCTTGCGTTGTGGGAATTTAGTAGCCTCGTGGGCTTCTAAGGATGAATTTATCTTGATTCTTAGATTAGGTGATTCCCCACAAGGGTGGGAAGTGGTGAGCTTCTCCAAAGGAAGAAAATAAAGAGGGGTGACCATGGACCAATAAAACCCATTTTAGCACAGAAAACCTCTGATATGATCAAAGCTATTTCATCTTGCCCTGGGAACCCTAGATTGTTGTATTTCCATAGGCACAGAAAGACAGTTCAAGGTGAGCACAGGCTATCAAAAATCCTTCCAAGGATTCTCTCCTGCCCTGTTTGTAATAATCAGAGGCTTTCCCTTGGTTCTAGAGATTTAGGCTATGTACGTTATTAGCATTGGGGGAACTGTGATCCCAAGCCCATTTGGCCAGTTGGCTGTTGTGCAGGACTAAACTATCAGATGAGGTGCCATTGCCTCCCATCCCAATTCCTTCTATACATTTCCTCAAATTCACAACTCAAGTGCAACAGTTAAGGGTACTAACCTGAGGTGCCTGGCCGGCTCTGTGGGTCTCAGTTGCCTGCTTAGTCTTTGAAAGGGGATAATATTTCAGGTGCCTGAAGGCAGGAGGCTGGACCAGATGATTTCGTGAGGTCCTCACTATATCTGAGATGCAGGATTTTAGAGCAGAGATCAAAGGAAAATTCAAGCAGATGAATATAGATTAATTGCATTGATTTTTAGCTGAAACAAGCATTATCCTTTTGACTGATTTCTGTACATAATGGTGGTTCTTTGTTTTAGCTGATGATTTCAGCTCCCAGGATAATCTTGATGACCCAGAACCTGCAGGATGGGATGCCACTCTCACTGGTGAAGAAGAGGAGGAGTTTTTTGAACTACAGATTGTAAAACATCATGAAGGAGAGGTAAAAAAAAAGACACAGGAAGGTCAAATAAGGAGCAGTTTCATTTCATTAACCTTTCCAGAAGGCTCCTAAGGGAACCAGCGAGATGAATATATGCCAGTGCTCTCAGAATGTGTAGTTGAAAGCTCCTCTTCAGAAATTGTAGGAAGAATAGAGCTTGACCATCAAATTAAATTTAGTCAACTCTTGATTTTCTGCACCAGTGAAGGGGGAGTGAGTGTCAGTAATTGAAATCAGCAAATGGTCTATTGAGCTTGGTCAGGGGCATAGCCCTGCTCCCATGGGAATTAGGAGAGTAAACTGTTCACCCATACAAAACCTCATCTAAGTGGGAGACAGGGTCCCTGACATAGGAAACATAAAGCTGTTTGCTTCCCAGGCTGTGTTCTCACATCGGATAGTAGGGGTAGGGATTCAGCGTATAACTTATTAAACTGAGTGGAAGGAAATCCTGCTCCAGGAAGCACTCTGTTAGGGCAGAATTTCTCATTGCCTCGCTCCTGTGCTGCATAGCTCAGTTAGAGCTTCAGCCCAGTCACTGTGGTGCCATGGCAAGGGATGGTATTAGTACACCCTTCGAGGAGGACCTTTGCAGGATACCCAGCTGCTGTCTTGGGCCTAGGTAGGTGGCCCAGGTGGGTGACCTGATAATATTTGTCATTGAAAAACTTAAAATACTTTATACAAAGTTCTTTAGATACAGTCTAAAAATCTGGTGCTTGTAATAAGTCATTAAGCAAGGTAGTATAGACATTACTGTCCCCATTTTACAGATAATGAGGCTGAGGCTCAGGAAGGTTGAGATTTGTCCACAGGTGGAGCTAATCAGTGTCACAGTTGGGATTCACATCAAAGTCTTCCTGACACCAAGTCCAGCACTCTGTGCTTTGCCATGGTG
Source organism: Phascolarctos cinereus (assembly GCF_003287225.1). Taxonomy (NCBI): domain Eukaryota; kingdom Metazoa; phylum Chordata; class Mammalia; order Diprotodontia; family Phascolarctidae; genus Phascolarctos; species Phascolarctos cinereus. The sequence continues at coordinate 144,435,189 of NW_027555625.1, forward strand.
CACTGAGGAAGAGCTTTTAGGGCACATGAACAGTTATGTATGCAGATAATTTAGAGGCAAATAATGTGGAAGTGACTGTATCTGGATTAATTAGGTTTTTAAATCATAGTAGTTCCAGTAAACCAGGTTGCTATTTTTCTATATGGTATTCCATAGATTGCTAGTATATATTGATGATTATCAGTAGTGACTGTTAGTAGAGCTTTAAATTTCCCTTCACTAAGTTTTTTGGGGTGGCAGGAAGTTTCAGTGTGTGTACCAGCAATCAGATGGATTCCCCATTCCCAAGCTGTTTAGTCAGTCTCTAGAAGTTAAAGGACTGAGTAATGTGTACAGAGTGGGTGTGATCCAGGGGACACAAATTCAGGCCCAGCATGCCAGTGTTTATATCAGAGCAGTTTGCTTTGCTGGCTTCCCCTTCCCTGACATTTTTTTCATCCTTTTATTGTGGCTGAGTAATCCAGTCCCTGAGAGTAAACTGCTCCTTCACACGAGAATTCTCACTAGAATAGTGGGCTACTTAGGCTAATTTCCCCCTGGAAATTGGGCACTGTTTTCAGTTGTAATTTTTGTCAATAGATCAGGCCAACTTCTTTTTTTCTTTTTGGTTATAGACTTCCCTCTCTCTCTCCCCCTTCTCTTTTTCTGATTTTTATTAGTCTTTGCTACTCAGACTGAAAAGTGCATGTCCTGGGCCTAAAATAAATGAAAGAAATAAGGCTGTGCCTAAGAATTTAGTAAAAATGAAAAAAGCCCTAGTCCTTCACTGCTTCACATCACTGATGTTTCCTGTCATTACATGAATATTCACTTTGGTAGAGGGTAAATTGGGGAAAATGGTGAAATTTTGTGCTGGTTTGTTTGATTCTGTTTAAAACTCCAATCTACCACAAAGTAGACATTTTCAATGGCCAGTTTAAGTTTCCCACAGGTTTAATAGTTAATCTAGGGTAATTATTGGAGCTAGAGATTCATAGGCTTCTACCCATAGGCTCTATTAGCATCTCCTACGTTAGAATCTTTTGTAGTGCCCACAATGTAAATAACCTATCTTGAATTCTGTTGATTTTTAATCTGAACTTAACGGAATAGGCTTAAGCCCCTTTCCCAACTTAAACTATATACCTCCCCACTTCCACCAGCCTATACTGCTTATTGGAGGAGAGAGAGAGTGTGTGAAATTTAAGAAAAAGGATAAAGTTAGGCAGGTACATGTACTTACGTATTGTTGTTTCACAAGATGAATGGAGTTCCCTTAGAGATTTCATGTGTATTTTTTTCATTCAGAAGAGGAAAGATATTTTTTTCTCTTTGTTCTCTCTAGGCAAGAGCAGAAGCCTCCTGGGACTCTGCAGTACATAACTGTCCTCAGCTTAGTAAAGGAGCCACAGCTGATGAAAGAGTGTTTCTGATCGTAAGAGTGACAGTCCAGCTCAGCCATCCTGCTGAAATGCAGCTGGTGCTCCGTAAACGCATCTGTGTCAGTGTTCATGGCCGCCAGGTGAGTCTTTAACTACAGGTGGAGATGTGACTTGAATCAAAAGAATAGCTACGGGACAGGACACATGGAATAAATCCACCGGATTCCTCTCTAGAGAGGACTGGTGACGCAGCAAGTTGCCAGTGGCTATTCTTGTCTCTGTTCCACCACCATGTTATCCTCCCTTTTTGCTAAGTACTCATAGATTTATTTTACTGGCTCTGGTCTTCTGGCTGACTCACAGGAGAGGTGAACCTCTGCCTTTTTGTGCCACAGAGTTTCTGTGAGAGGAAAGCTAGAGGCCCTTATTTTGCCCGGGGTACCACGAGGTAAAAGGCCCACTAAAGGGTAATTCGTTTCTACGTGGTTATTATGCTTCTTCCTTTCCCATTGTTATCTCTGCTGGGGAAAAGAAGAGAAGATTTATTTAGGCATTTAAAACTCTTCATGTACCTGGCCTGCCAGAGGGCTGCATCTCCAAGATTGGTCTTAGGGCTTTTATACTCCTGCTGCACTTTTTTTTTATAAAACGATTTTTAAGGAACAAAAGGAAACTAAATCCCAGACAGATTAAAAAAATAATAATAATTCTTTTAAAAGAGCACAGTCATAGCTGACAGACCACCAGATGTAATCTCCACCCCTAAAAATTAATCTTTAGTTCTAAATGTCACACTGATATCAGTCTTTGAAATGAAGACTGGCTGTAATGCTATTAAAATCGCTGCTCTTTAGCTTGGCAATCCAGCATCAATAAAATCCAGGTCATAGGGTTAGTTATAGCTATAGATGTTGTACTACTCATTTGCCCGCTCTGTCTCTTCTTCCTTATGAGACTGGGAGGGACTGCTTTAAAAAGATCCAGTTTCTGTTTCAGTCCTAGAAGCCCGAGGTACCAGCAACTGATATGTCTAGCCCAGCTGCCCCCCCACTTTGGTACCATTACCAGAAACTGGTTGCAGAATAGATTGTTGTGGGGATCCCAGGCTGTCACTCCTTTTGGGTAGGAGGGCTGATAGGGATTCCTGCATTTTCCCTCTAGTTCTTTTCACCCAGAGGTGCCTTGGGCATGCTGTTTCTCAGTTCTGGAAATAAAATGAATGGTAATTTGGAGCAAGATGAGCCCTTCTTTGTGGTGCTGGTACAGATAGGCCTGTTGGATTCCATTTAAGTAGAGATTGGAAGAAATGAAGATGGCAGTAGCTTTTTAATAGAATGGAAAACTCTAGAGCTGTTTGTGTGTTTAGTGGTAGTGGCCTAACTACCACTAATCCTGTTCAAGGAAATGAAGCCCTGAAATGCTGCCTTTGTACTTAGAAAAACTGATACGTTTAAAAAAAATGTAATTAATTGAGGAAGGAGAAAGGTTTTGGTCAGTAGGTTTATGTCCTGGTGTGTTATTAAGCCTGACAGTTTCATACTTCTCTTAGAAATGTTGCTCCAGTGGGGTCATTTCATGTCTGTTTTTTCCCTTTCTTCTCTCCCCTCATCCCCCCCAAGTCATCAGTGTTAGTTAAATATGCTTTCATTTTTATCTCTATCTCTATTTTTGTCTCGTGTTTAGAGTTATTTATTTCAACTATATTCTACCCTCGTGCCTAATCTCTTTAACCTCTTTAGGATATGTGCTACTAGCAGTATTTTCAAATGAGTCATCTATGCATTAATTCAACAGTTCAGTTCTTAACTGTGCAAAGAGCACAGTCAGCATAAACAATGACCATGCACTCATAAATCATTTTTCATACTGATTCTACTTTGGTCAAGAATTTAATGACTGCTCTTGTCAATATTCATGGCTTAAGATGTCCATCGTGCTGGGGAGGAAAACTGAAAAGTAAAGTGTAAGATTACAAGCCCTTGCTTGAATTTTGCTTAGGAGGTTATTTTGCCATAGCAGTACTCTTCATCTTGTAAGCCAATTAGTTACCTCATGTGTTAGTGCATAGGATAGAGCCTCCACTTTTATTTCATACAGTCACTATTAAATGTGATAGCCCCAAAATAAAATAAAAGAAATGGTACACTAGATCCTGCTGGCGAAATAAAGTAATATGATGATTTATATTTCATGCATAGTCATTCCATTGTTTACATTGTATGATTAAGGAATATAACTACAGTTTGGTCAGGTAGGGAAAACGTGTACCTCCTGTTTTATTTCCCAATAGGGTTTTGCTCAAAGCCTCCTAAAAAAGATGTCTCATCGAAGTTCCATTCCTGGTTGTGGAGTCACCTTTGAAATTGTCTCCAATATTCCAGAGGTAAGTAATCATATAAAGTATTAAATTTATCTGATACTTAAAAGAAATCATAGTAAATAGTAATAAAATCACAATATCATAATTTCAAGAAAGTGTGGGGAAAAAGAACATTTTAGGATAATCTAAGAGAAATCAGTTAGTATCTATTAACTACTTACTGTGTGTCAAGCAAATATTTACTGTCCTAAGTACTAAAGGAAAAAAAAGTGAAAAAAAATCTACCCTCAAGGAGCTTCTGTACCAATAGGGAAGTCAGTATAATATAATTAGGGACCCACAAGACACATACAATATGGTTGGAAGGTAACATTAGAGAGGAAAACATTGATAGTTGGGGGTTCGGATGGGAGAGGGACCAGGAACAGGATCTTGGAGAAAATGACATTTGACCTGAGTCTGGAAGGAAGCCAGAGATTCCAATGTGGGGTGGGGGGGACATTTTAAAAAGAGAGGACAGCTAGTTTGGGAATGGAGCATGATGTGTGAGGAAGAACCAGTGGGGCAGGACTGCTGGATCATGGAGTCTGTGGAGGAGAACTGAGAGTAAGAAGACTGAAAAGGATCCTAATATGAGGAAATTTTTAAATGCCATACAAAGGTGCTTTTATTTGATTCTAGAAGTAATTGGGATCCCTTGGAGTTTATTGAGGCAGCTAGGTGATGCACTGGAGCCAGAAAGACTCATCTTCCCAAGTTCAAATCTTGCCTCAGACACTTGACACTTACTAGCTTTGTGACCCTGGGCAAGTCACTTAACCCCATTGCCTAGCCAAAAAAAACCCCAAAAAACAAACAAAAAAAAGACAGCTTTGAGAGGTATAATGAAGACAGGAACAAGATTTGGTGATTGATTAACTCTGTGGTGTTAGTGAGAATGTAGAATATGGCACCAGGGTTCTAAACCAGAGTGGCTAGCAAGATGGTGGTGCCCTTGAACAGTAATAGGTAAGTTTGGGAGAGGAGGGGTTTAGAGGGAAAGATAATGAATTATTTTAGACATTTTTAGTTTGTAAGGTCTTTGGGATATCTAGTTTGAGATGTTCAATAAGCAGTTGTTGATGGGGTCTTAGATGTCAAGACAAAGACTTGGGCTAGATGTATAGATTTGAGAAATCATCAGCATAGAGAATTTTAATTGATCTCATGAGAGCTGATGAGATGACCTGGTGAGATAGTGTAGATAGAGCTGCAGTTCTCAAACTTTTTGGTCTCAGGGCTTCTTTGTATATTCTCAAATTATTGAGGACCTCCTCAAAGAGCTTTTGTTTATGTGGATTATCTCTATCGATATTTACCATGTTAGAAGTTAATACATTCAAATATTATGAAAATTGTTTGACCTCACAGACCCCCTAAATGCATCTCAGGGACATGGGTTCCCAGACCACACTTTGAGAACCATTGATTTAGAGAAAAAAAGAGCAAGGTACCGAGAAAAGAGCTCAGACAAAAAAAAGACCTGGAGAAAAAATGAGAAGTTCTGTTTCTAAGAGTACTGCTTTGTTGGTATTTGATCAAATTAAATATTTCTTTTGAAAAAATAAATTCTCACCATTTCATGGAAAAAAGTACAAATTTAATTAACAGTACCTGTCAGCAAAGAATTATTATCATTTTTTGTTGTCAAGAGCTATATAACTTCAGATTTTTAAGTCTTTTTTATTTTAAGAGTCTTAATGCAATTTGCAGGAAATGTGTTAAATGTTTGTTGATTAAAGGCATTTTAACATTTGAGCAATTTTTATTTGTTTTCTTAATGATCACCTTTTGGAAATGTAACATTAAATCTTTTGTGGTACGTAGATTGTGTAATTAGATGATATTACATAATTCATAATAGCTTTCTAAGTAATATATTAGAACTGTGATATTTAGCTTTCTTAGAACCCCTATTTCTGTCTAGTTAAAAATAACTATTTAGCCCTGCTAGCTGATGTATGTAGTGAGCCCTCTCAAACCCAGGCCTTCCCATTTGCTTTGCACATTGGCCCTTTCCATTGAAGTCTTCATTTTTCAAAAGATATTCTTGGGCTGTTGTCAGTCAGTTCACTTGATTATTTATAGATTTTTAAACAACTGAGATTATCTTTGTGCCCATGTACTGATTTCTTGAGCCACAATCTTTTTGAGTCTTCCCAAGACTCATTGTAAAGAATATAGAGTCCAGGTATGGCTGAGAAAACTTGATATTTACTGATATTTGGCTGTGTTTTGTTTTTTTCCCCGCACTTGAAGCTTCCCTGTCTTTTCACTTTTATTTAATATTGTCTTTATTCCTCTTCACATGACTTGGTTTTCAAAGGAAGGAATTGTGTGGGAAATTGATTAAGGATAAATGGCATAGTCTTAACTGGCAAGCTATGAATATTTGGATTGTTACAAAATATGAGTAGCCAAATCCTAAGTTGGCAAACACTAATATTTCCCCATTATAAAATATTGCAGATGAAAAAAGAGAAAAGTCCAAAGAAGAACTTACATTCTAATTACAATTTAGATATGATTATTTGTTAAATTAAGATGAAAACCTAACTGAGAAAATAAATATCATTACACCATGAAAGAGCTATGGAAATCAAGATTGAGGCCTACATTGCAGAAACTGTCATAAAAAAATTCATATATATGTAGACAGAGGGCACAGGGTGAGTTGAATATGAAGGTATGATATCTAAAAAATAAAATTAAAGTGTGAGAGAGGGGTATAGTGGGAGAAGGAGAAAGAGAGAGGTAGAATGGGGGTAAATTCTCTCACATAAAAGAGGCAAGAAAGAGCTTTTACAGTGGAGGGGAATTGGGGAAGTAAGAGGGAATGAGTGGACTTTACTCTCATTGGATATGGCTTAGGGGAGGAATAACATACACACTTAATTGGGTATGGAATTCTGTCTTGTGGGGGAAGAAGATAAGAGAGGGAGGGCAGATTGGGGGAGGGGGTAATCAGAAGCAAACGCTTTTGAAAGGAGAGAATAGAATAAACAAGGCAAGTGGGATAGGATGGAGGGAAATATAGTTAGACTTTCACAACACAACTATTATGGAAGTATTTTGCATGACTACACATGTATAACCTGTATTGAATTGCTTGCCTTCTCAATGAGAGTGGGTGGGAAAGGAGAAAAGGAGAGATTTTGGAACTCGAAGTTTTGAAAACAAATGTTAAAAACTGTTTTTACATGTAACTAGGAAATAAGATACACAGGCAGTGGGGTATAGAAATCTATCTTTCCCTACAGGAAATTAGAAGGGGGAAATCTATCTTTCCCTACAGGAAATTAGAAGGGGAAGGGGATAAGAGAAGGGGGTGGAGTGATAGGAGGGAGGGCAGATTTGGGGAAGGGGTATTCAGAATGAATGCTGTCTTGAGGTGGGGGAGGAGAGAGATGGGGAGAAAATTTGGAACTCGAAATCTTGTGGAAATGAATGTTGAAAACTAAAGATAAATATATTTGGGGGAAAATTCAGCATGGAAGGAGAGTTTTAAAATTTGAGAAGTGCAGCTTCTTTTGATATAAATATTAACTATCTTGTAACATATAAGTCATCATGCTAAGGATGCAAAGCCACATATGAAACATTCCCTGTCCTCAGGAAACGTTCTCATTGTTCTGGGAAAGTTGTTCAACATTTCTCAAAAACTAATGCCACATTACAGTTATTTACCAGGTTTGCTCAAAACAAGCTGGTACTTAAATATAGGTACTCCCCCAACTTATGAACACCAGACTGAGAAATGTCTCTCATGTACGTGTGGCCAGCTGACACCGAAAGGAAAGGACCGTCTTCATGTGAAAACTTAGTGAGAGATGTTTTCCTTAAGCAGTTGAGGCCCGATGTTTCCATGAAATGGGAGCCAGCACTCCCTACAACTGTAATAGGAGAAGATGCATTCCCAGAGCACACCTTGCCTGGGGCCTGGGACATGGGTGGATATTGAACATGAGCCTACCTCCCTCCGGTCTCTGCTTTTCTAACTGTTTTTTGTCTAGCCTCTTTAACTGCACTTCTCTTGTCTCCTCTGCTTCCTCAGTCCCCTCAATTCTTCAGCATCCTCCTTTGCTGACTTAATCCTCTGTGATGGAGAGACAGGTTCCACAAGGTTGTTCCTGGTTGTGTATGTACTGTGGTTCACAACTGCCTTAGAGGAGAGTGTTGTCACAGAGCTAGCTCCTATGAATCTATACATAGCTTTGTAGTATGTGATACTGTATAATGACAGGGAGGAATTAACAGAATAATACTGTTGAAAATATATAGCACTTCAATGAAGTTTTCATATATATATATAAAATCTATATATAGACTTAATCTATATATAGACAGTACAAAATATATAGCATTCTAATGACAGATTATAAATAAATTTTCTAGACTATCCTGGGAACCTAAACACCAATTTTGTAACATTTTTTCCCTATGTATTTCAAGTTACAGGTAACTGACTTATAAGTGAGATTCCCACTGGAGTTATTGATTTTAATGGAGAAAATTTTTCCATTTTCCAGGATGCTCAGGGAGCAGAGGAACGAGAAGCATTAGCAAGAATGGCAGCTAATGTTGAAAATCCGGCCTCAGCAGACTCAGAGGCCTATATTGAAAAATACTTGCGAAGTGTCTTGGCAGTTGAAAACCTCCTCACTTTGGATCGTCTTCGTCAGGTCTGATGATAGAATAGCCTAACTCGGTGCTTGTTGTTGGGCTTTGTTTTGTTTTTTTAAACTGCTTATGGGTCGTGATTGTAATTGCAGTTGTTTAGCTGAATTAAATACATGCGATTCAACTGGTCATCCACTAAATCTCCTGGAACATAGGTTACATTGGGAAAATTACTTCTGAGAGGATTGGGTGGGAAAGGAGGATTTCATTTATTCTTGTTAGAAAAGTGTTTTCAAATCTGTTTGAAAGGCAGTACTCTTGCTGACCATGTCCAAAATTTTTAACAGGGCCCTTATCTTGACTAAGCAGAAATGTCCTTTGCAGAGTTAGGGTCCCTCAAATAAGTAGATTTTTAGAAATGTTTAATAAGAGAGGAATCAAATAAAATCTCTAGGTAATCTTTAAACCTCATTTTAGCTAGTAGTTTCAAGCCTTTTAACGGAACTACTAATAAAATGCAAAATGTAACTTTCAGATTCTTTTTTTCTCCTGACCACTTTCTGGTCAGTGAAATGGCCAAAACCCTGACAGGGGAAGAGAGAAGCATATGGCTTATATAATCCTCAGACTATTTAATATGATTACTAAATAGTCTAAAGTTGACTGTAATTAGGTACTTCGGGCACGTAAAGTAAGAGGCATTACTTGGGTGATTTTATATGCATTTGTATCTGTGGTGGACCAAAGGGAAAACTTGATCTGAGCAGTACTTCTGACATGAATTTTTCTCATTATGGATTTATAATTCACAGGAAGTTGCTGTGAAGGAGCAGCTAACGGGAAAAGGGAAGCTGAATAGGAGGAGTATTAGCTCTCCAAACGTGAACCGAGTAAGCTCATAAATGTCCTTTTCCTCTAATTTAGGGAACAGGTGCAATGTGGAGGGGATGGAATGTGAGATGCCTTAGCAAGGGAAGAGAGCTCTTTGTTCCTTCTGGTTATGTAAATGTTGCTGGATGAGGCATTGCCACCCTTGGTTCTAATTAATCTTAGCTCTATTGCTAGTTAGGCATGTGCCCTTGGGAACAATATCTTTTGCTGTAGCAAAAAGAGCGCTTAATTTGGTGTCAGAAGGTCTGGGTCTAGGTCTCAACTTTGCTACTTAGAAGACCTGTGGCATTTAACCTGTCTCATCTGTAAAATGGGCATAATACGACTTGTATTTCTGAGCTCAGAGGGTCGGAGGGGGATGCTCTATCAGCCGTCAACCAGTACATAAGAGGGAGCAGTTTCATGTGGCGTGTAGAGACCTCTGAACTCTGCTTCTAATCTTGGCTCGTCTACTTGCTGGGGATCCAGCCTTTCACGTGGTTCACATGGTTCAGTATCTGGAACCAGTGAGATTGTTGTTATTGAAAGGTGTCTTGCCACTGCAACCCTAAGGACCGTGAGGCCTTTTCATCTGGTTTGCAGCTAAAATGTCGAATATGTCTTGTCTGCCCACATTAGATGTGACATTCTTGAGTGCTGGAGTGCTTTTCTTTTCTATTTGTTTCCTCAGCATTTAGCTCAGTGTACAGTAAGTGCTTAATTACTGCTTATTTGTTCATTTAAAGTTTGATGTTTTAACTTTCTTGCCTTTCCTCAGATATAAAATGATGGTTTAAACTAGATTATCACTCTTATCTGCTCCAACTCTAATATTCGATTAGTCCTGCATTTTTAATGAATATTAAATTCACATTCATAGAAAAGCAACCACTTACGGTGTTATTTTTATCTTTTCAGCTCTCTGGAAGCCGACAAGATCTTATTCCAACATACAGTCTAGGTAGTAACAAGGTAAGCATTTAATAATCCTTTTTTCTAGTAAGAGGATTATTATGGAGATTTTAGAAAAATAAACCCATTTCTTTTTAAACCTTCATCTCAAACATCACACACTTAATTTTTACACGTTAATTTCTTACCTTCCCCCCAACCCCTTATAATTCTCTTGTTCTGTACATGCAGAGATGCAACGTGTATGTGGTAGAAGGGGGGTGAGATCTGCAAGTATAAGACCTTGGGTTGATTGAATTTCAACTCTGAAATGTATGAGTATTGTGACATTGGGTCACTTAACTTCCCTGAAATTTACTTTACTCATCTGTAAAATGGTGGAGTACTTTTTGTACCTTGGATTGTTGTTGTATTTTGTAAGTTGTAGAGTGTGTGTGTGTGTGTGCGTGTTCACATGCACATTTATTTATTCATTCCTTCATTTTTTATGTGAGCTCTTATGTCTTTCCTAGGAAAATACTTCTTTCTAACTTTTCACCATGCTATCACAAGTAGATCCTTTCAGATCCTTTTGTGATTGAGATTGAGTAATAATTCCTTTTTTTCTAAGTGATCGGTTCAAAATATGACACATAATTGTGTATAAGCAAAATGGTCAACCCTGGTGTTCACAATAAAGCAATTGTGTCATGATGGAAAACTTGTGAGCAAGAGTGAGATTATGCCTGAAAAAACTACACTAGTCAGTGTGTGTGTGTGTGTGTGTGTGTGTGTGTGTGTGTGTGTGTGTGTGTGTGTGTGTGTGTAACTGTGGTTCTTTGGACAGAAATCATACAAGTAAGGGTAAGTGATGTGATGCTGTTAGCTTGGGATCTGTTTGTTGGCATAAGCATAGTAGGACAGCTTTTCTTATAAAGAGTTAATGTGTTAGGATGGGGTCTGTGAACTTCAAAAATTTTATTTAGTATTTTGAAAACCAACTCAATATAATTGTTTTCCTTTTGTAATCCTATGTAATTACTTTTAAAGACATTTATCTGAAAGAGAATCCATGGGAGACTGACAGCAAAAAAATGTTAAGAACCCTTGCTTTAAAGGAAGACATTCCTGGAAGCTGTACAGTGTGTTTGACACATGTTACCATCTAATGTCCGCCATTTTGTGTTTCTTCCAGTCGAAGTCCTTGGTTTTCTCTATGCTGTGTATTATATAGATACACACTGTCAGCTCACTATTACCCATGATGACTATTCTGCCAAACTCAACAAATGTTGTTCTATTCTGTGTACAACCACTGAGTCTGCTGAGTGGTCAGATGATTGGCTGACGTGAGCGTCTGTTGCTTGGCAGTGTGTGCCCTCATAGCGAAGAAAGGTACATTAAACCATCACAGCTCATGGACTGAATCCCTCCCAAGTTCGTCTCACTGCCTTTGTCCTAGTGATCAACTCACTAGGCAAGCCTCAGCTGTTCCCTTGTCTTTTCTGAGAAGCTTTCTCTGTGGACAAGATAACATGCTGACCAAACAATACGAGCGTTGGATCCATTGGGAAGTTATTGTCATCTAAATAAATCAGTGCAGGGGGTGTGTGTATCAATCTGTTATGAATTTAGTTAATGTGAATCAGTTACCTAGCCTGATCATGGAAGGTATTGATGAAATCTAGTTCCTGAGCATGCGCATCTCAGATCAGACCTTTAATGTGAATTGATCCCATCTGAGGGCTGTCAGGAGAGTAGACCCAACCTGAATAGGCAGCCATTCTCTCTTTTCCCCACCAAACTCTGCACTTTTTTCCTTTGGGCTATCAAATGTGAAAACTTCAGGGAATAATAGTGTTTTTTTAGTTCATTAAACTAAAATTTAGTGCTTCAAATGCCTGTAATTTTGTCAGTTATTAACTGACATCCTGAACAACATCCTCTATATCTTAGTAGGCGGTCTTTTCTGAGATACTGGGGGAAAGTAATAAACATTTTAAAGTGCTTTCTATGTTCCAGGCACTATGCTGAGACCTTTACAAATATCTCATTAGTTCCTCACAACCACCCTGGGAGGTAGTAGTTATTATCCCCATTTTACAGCTGAGGAAACTGAGCAAACAGAAGGTAAGTGACTTGCCCAGGGTCACACAGCTAGTAAGTATCTGAAGTCAGATTTGAATTCAGGTTGTCCTGACTACAGTCCTAGCACCTGATCCACTATACCACCTAGCTGCCGCAGGTATTAAGGCCAAAACTTTGAAAAAATGTGCCTAAGCTTAATGATCAGATATAGTCCATTACTAGCCCTTAATTCAGAGTCCTTATAGCTTGGTGTGGGACTTGCTAAAAATTTTATTGCGCTGGAATTGTCTTCAGAAACTAAGAATCATCTCCATTCCACAAAAGGGCAGTATAGTAGAACTTTAGTCAAAGATCTCATTAATAGAGTGGTCAGATTTGGGCAGCATAAAGTTATTGTTACATATGTAAAGAATGTTCATTCCCATTCCAGCCCCCACCACCCAAATATAGGTCTGAGGAAAACATTCTCTTTTTCTAATTAGTATTAGCCTTCCATAAAGAGAAACCAGGATGGAAGAGAGTCATAAAATTAGATTCTTCAGGCTATAAAAGACCCTAGACATTCAGTTTAACAAACAGCACACCCGATTCCATTATTCTCGTTGTTGGGGACATAAAGATGAGAAATTTCAGCCCCAGCATTAGGAAGGTAGCACTCAGATCCAACCCATATACCTTATTAATAAATAAAGAACCTGAGGCCTAGAGAGGCAAAGTCACCTTTTCAAGTTCACATACGAAGTTAGTGGCAGAGCTAGACTAGGGTCTAAGTATCTTAATATCAGGGACAGCTAGGTGGCACAGCATATAGAGCACCAGGCCTGGAGTCAGGAGGACCTGAGTTCAGCTCTGGCCTCAGATACTTACTAGCTGTGTTACCTTAGGCAGGTCACTTAACCCCATTTGCCTCAGTTTCCTCATCTGGAACATGAGCTGGAGAAGGAAATGGCAAACCAATCTAGTGTCTTTGCAAAGAAAACCCCAAATGGGGTCACAAAGAGCCCAGCACTCTTTAAATAACAACTAATCTTGATATCAACCTAGTGTGATTTCCATATATCACTGCCTTCTGTAACTGTTGGCTCTTTGCTTATTTCATTTATTCATTCTCCCCACTTCTTTTGGGCACAACTAGCCCATGAAAAATAAGAACATGGAAAACATAACCCCTGATCTAAAATAACATGCTATCCTAGTCATCTCTTCCTGCTTTCTGTTTGTTTCTCTCTAAAAAGGATGTTTTGTAGAGGGAGTTATTACTGGATGTAGGAGGCTGCTTCTAACTGCCATGTCTCCCTACCTTCTCTCTGTGAGAAATAAGAGACTCCCTTATTTCACTCTTTCTTTTCCTTTCAATAATTGGATCTTTGAGGAGACTTTCCTCCTCTATTCCTGATCATCATTTTCCTCAGTCATGGAACTCCAGAAGCTGATGAGTCCTTACAAAGTCATCTTCATGGTATTCCAGCTTATGGGGTAGGCCGTCTGTTGGGCCACCCTCTCCTTTATTGAAAATGTGCTCCTATTAGGCAGGGTAAAAGAGTGCTTTTCTGAACTCACATTCATGCCTTCTGCCCCATTACAACCAATCAGGTTTGGAGTTCAGCCATGACCAAACTTTTGTTGGAAAATCCAGCACATTCCCAGGCCACTTGGTAGTGCAGGGCAGAATGTGAAGAGATACCTTTCCTCTACACTTATCTCCATACCAAACACTTCTCACGTCTCAGTTATCTGGTTCTTTCTCTCAGTTTCAAATTTTTTTGGGGGGGGGGGGCAGTTGGGATTAAGTGACTTGCCCAGGGTCACACAGCTAGTAAGTGTCAAGTGTTTGGTCTGAGGCCAGATTTGAGCTCAGATCCTCCTGACTTCAGGGCTGGTGCTCCATCCACTGCTCCACCTAGCTGCCCCAGCCCCCAACCTTTTTGACCTTTATGGATTCATTGTTGGCCCAGAGCTAGTATCAAACATACGCCCAAGGGACCAACTCCCAAATGTTGCCTGATCCAGATTGAAGTGTAATTGGGAAATATTTAACACAATGAGGACGAATACAGTAGAACATAGATAATGTTAATTCATGGTTTTTTAAGTCAGTAGGCAGCCTGCAGGTATGCTTATGTATGATTTAGTGGCCTCCTGTTTCTACTTGAGTTTAACACCACTGGCCTAGAGAAAATGAATATTTCAGGGATTTCATACTGCCCAAAAAGCAATTGAAATAGATGATAGATGCTTACTTCTGTCTGGACTAGGGAGTCCAGAGACCAAGCCCTTTTGGAGCTGGTTGGAGAAGCATTGTAAGGCTCACAGTCTAAAGGTTACCAATTCCCTTCTCTTTCTAGGAGGGCTAGAGATGGGTTGACTGGTGCTCTGTAATCCAGCCATTATGTGGGACCCTGGGAAGGTCACCTTCTGTGCCCATTACTTTGAGACACATTTTCTAAAATAGCTCTGTGTTGTATCTAGCCACTACTTCAGGAAATATTTGAGAAAAAAATAGAAGAAAGGGTTCATCTAGTCTTCTAATTTCCTTGCTTTGACTCTGATGTTTTTCATTAGACAGGAAAATGGGTAATTATTATGATCATGCCATCATCATCGAGCCTGTAATGCATTACCAACCCAGACTGCTACCACCTGCCTTGAAATAGGACTTGATGAGCCATTTAGCAGGAGTGGTGATATTCACCAAATTTGACTTTCAGGAGGCATGGAAGCTGACTCAGATGAAATGTGACAGTTAACAGAAGGTGATCTTAATAGATCTAGAACCGCCTATTAGAATAATGCTATGGGTACTACTACCTTGGTCTTTAAACGGTTCTTGAATTCAGTGTTGTAAGACCTGTTGGATCAGAGATGGTAATTTATTTCAAAGATATCCTTAATGACCTTCCTTGATCCTAGATCCCATAGTGCCAGATTGGCCTAGCTGGCTATTGGCCAAGCATGAAAGGCTGTCAGGAAGTGAGGACCATTCTACTGTGGACAAAGAGTAAAAGATCTCCTTGGCTGGTTGGGATATTGTCACTGCTTTATTCCTAAGATTTCTGCCTCAGTGGCGCCTCTCACTAAACTGTCGAAACTCTCCAAGGTTTTGGAGTGACATAAGGGTACATTTGATGTCCTGAATAGCCAGTTTACCTCAGCACCTTAATTTAACTGGATCCAAAGAAACAGTTCTTTCTGTTTCTTATGACTTCAGCCTCACTTCCACTTCCTCACTACTTTACTTACATGTCAACCTTGTGTGTTGTTCTTCCACAAATAAGTGAGTAAGCCAAAAAGGACCTGGGAGAAGGAGCTACTCATAATCAAAGCTGTATTTGATACTTCCTCCTTTTTCACTCTAACTAAAATCACCAAGAGCAGTTGGCCTGATGGACAGCCTGACCCCGTAAGTTGCTGAACATCTGACAGTTCAATGTCAGATTCCCGGGCATTGTTTTTCGGTAGTTTCTTCTTCACTGTTCCTTATGTTTCTGGCCACTGCAGTTTATGGGTAGATGTTCTTGGTAGGATAGGGCTGCTGAAAAAGAGTGCTAAGTCTGGGTTTGAATCTTGCCACTTGCAGCCTGTGTGATGTTAGGCATGTCATTTAACCATGAGACACCATTTTTCCATCTATAAAATGAAGGGGTTGGGCTATGAAACCTCTCAGTTTCCTTTCCACTCTTACTCTGCAATCCTGTTTGCTAGCACAAAAACATGAAATGATACATTTTACAGATCAGTCACCCAAACAGGCCATAATCTTTGGAGCCACTAAATCTCATCCCAGGAGGTCCATTCTGCTAGTCTCCAGGGAGGCAAGCCAGAAATGAGGGGTATATTGAGGAGCTGGCTTCCCCCTGTGTTTCTTGTAGCTTCTTTCTCCATGTGTCTTTGACTCACTCATATCTGCCTCCCTAAGCCCTTATGCAAAGATTGCGTTGCTTTAGACTTTTCTGTATTAGGATCCACATCTCCTTCATACGCAAAACACCCCAGGCTTGTTTGGGAGCCTGCTTACATAGTCAAATAAAAGAGATTATGTTTGGTTCATAATTATTCAATGTGTTAGTCTTGTTTCAGCATTCAAAAGGAGAGAAAGGTCTGCTTATCACAGGTATATATGTTGATCGTAGGCCGTGTAAAATTGTTGGCTTTGTCAAGACAAAAGTTCCAAGTTTGGGGTTCTGAAAATCTGATTCTATACATGAACAGACCACCCACTGCATTGCTCCCCTCATCTCCCAGTAATCCTTGTTTTCATTTAGCTCCCATAGTGTACAGAGGAATAGTGGAGTGAGTATCTTTGGCTTAGGATTTGTTCAGGTAAGAAAGCAAGTCCAGTTCAAGGGAACCCATCTTTATACTAGTCAGGTGGATGGGATTTGCAGACATGGCTGCTTGGCATAAACTGATGAAATGCTGAAAATTTTGGCTGTGGGAAGTTTCTTCCTAGTCATGGTTTTGGGTGGGCTTGTGGCAAAATTTTTAATTTAGCCACTTCTAAAAAAGGAAGGAAGCCCAGCAGGGCAGAGTGGCCCAGCAGTGAGTAGGATTGGGAGAAGGCCACTGGGGCCACTTTCTAGAGGTCCTGTCTTTGTCTTAAGGCTGAAAGGAAGTTGGTAGTCTTCATTCTCCTAAACAAGTTGGCTTTTTTGTTTTTAATAATAACAATGTTGACTAACATTTATATAGTGCTTAAGGTTTACAAAACACTTGACATGTTATCCTATTTGATATTCACAACGCTTTGAGGTAGGTGTTACTGTCAACATTATCGGTGAGTAAATTGAGATTAAGAGAAGCTTAGTGACCCACAATATCTGAGCTTGGATGTGAACTCAGGTCTTCTTGACTCCCAAGTTCTTTGCTACCAAAATGCCTTGCCTCTGATGTACTAATGAGAAGAGAAAGAGAGAGTTTGTTATCTGAGTTAGCTGCCTAGTCTCTGATGGATCAGGGGAAAAGGGTTTGTTATCTAAGCTTTGAAGTAGGTTGGAACAGACAGCATCTCCCCATTCTCCCCCCTGTCCCCACACACACTCAAGAATATCTTCCCTTTATTTACCAATTCCAGATTGATTTGTATTAACAGATTTGTCTTTTAAAAGTGCAACATCCTCTCCCCCCAAATCAGTCAGTTCCCTTGATGTTCCTTTACTCTTTTAATCAGACCAACATTCAGTTGAGATAAACAGCCCTTTGATATGGGAGTTATGATTGATTGAAAGGTCGAGGTATATATGACAGCAAAAAATCTGTCTTTGGCTTGATGTGGCACCATAGGTCTCCAGTGCCTGAGTTAGGATATTAAAACTAGTTTGCAAGCCCCAGTCTCCTTAGTCCAGCTTAATTTAGTTTCCAATCTCCATTTGTCTCCTACTAAATGGAGTATGAAAATAGAATGAGTTCAGTATGTCTTCTGATGGCAGGTCATAAGATTTAGAGCTCACAGGGGCCTTAGAGATAACCCAGTCCACCCCTCCTTATTTTCTTGATGATGTAATTTCAAGCTTTACAAAGGAGAGTGACCTGCCCAAGGTCATATAGGTAGTCAGCTGCAAAACTGTAGTTCAGGCCCAAGTCTCCATGCCAAATCCAATATTGTTTTCACTATATCACCTTTCTTCTTATGAGACTCCTGGTTTCATTCCCTCAGCTCTTATCCTCTCTTAGCCTTCTCCATTTTTTTATGGTTGGATACTGTAGAATTTGGGGTTTTTTTCTTGGTGTTAGAATGTCTAGAATCCACTTTTTCCTCCTTTCCCAACTGCCGGCATTATATTATTTTTATATCTCATAGTGACATGAAAGACATTCTGATATTTGCCGAATTAAATTAAATTGGAGTAGGCCACTCATAAATAGCTTGCTGAAACCAGTTCAGCCATGGCAAAACAAGCAGCCTAGTTTCTCTTCCCCTGTCATCCCCAGGATGTTTATTACTCAAGTTTAATATAGTAGAGGAATATGAGATCAGAGCCCAGATTTCAGATTAGGGTAGTAGGCATAAAATGGTAGTCTTTCACTTTGAAAATTGAATGAGATTAGGCAAGCACAGAGAGGCAAAAAAAGCAGATCCCGTGGGAAGCTTCATTTTCCAAGTTTGTCAAATAAAGGAATTTTTAACCGAGATTTTTCCTCCCTTTTTTTTTTAACCTTAGCAATAGAAAAGGAAGGCCACTAAGGGCAAGCTTCACAAGAGGCTATTCAAAACCTTTGCCCACTATCCACCCTTCTAAACAATCTAGCAGATTACTTTAACTCTTGCTCTACTGAGGTCAAGGTCATTTGATTTGATCTCCTCCAGTTCTGTTCCCTTCCCCCCAAAAAAGCAAAACAGCAGCTCCTCTATGTTTTCAGACAGGATGCCCAATTAGTCCATATCTTATATAGGTCCTGCATATGGACTGATCTGAGATCAGAATTGTCTAGGAAGAAGAGATCAGATTAAATCACATTTAGTAAATTACCACGCTGTGGTTTCAATGGCTCCAAGGTACATGTTGCTCAGTCTTTTTAACATCTGTAATTTCTCATTGGCTTCAGCTGGCATCAGTATTCTCCTCTTTGATTATGGATCCTGGAACTAGGATTCTTATTGTCTAAAAACTAAAAATGAAATTGAGCCAAAGGGCAATGGAAGGACTCGTCATGGGTAAGTAGGTTGTATTTTTTTGTAGCATGTTGTTAGCAGCAATGATTATTGCATATGATAAATGGCATAAAAGACAGCCCCAGATAAGTGTGACTGGAAGAAGAAATGGATCAATTATGAGGGTAACAGGTAAACAGTGTCTTTGCTGCACTGGCACCCACAAATAGAAAAATAATTTTACTCCCTTTGTTGCTTTTTTTTTTCTTCTTAGAGGTGATTTGCCTCCTACCTCTTCTATCTTTACTTCAGTCATTCCTTCTGTCTTGTAGTCTTCAGTATCCCCTCTCCGCTACCTCTTTTTCCGCTCTTCCTTATCTTGTTCTGAGGTGTCACCTGTCCTTTAAAACTAGGAGCTTTCCTTTCCTCTGCCCCATGAGTGTTTCAAGACACGGGGTCCTCTACTTTGCTCCACAACTAGAATGAGTAGTTCTTCCTCCCCCACCCTTTCTCTCTTTGGCTCCTCTCAGTCTAGCTTCCATAACTCCCATGATCCTGAAACTGCTGGAAAGTGTCACCCAGGAATGCTTCTGTTAGCATTTTTTTCTCATTATTCTAGGTTAGGCCTGACCCAGGCTAATCCAGCCATTAAAGCTGAGGGTTAAAATCCAACAAAGCACTCACAAATCATAAAATGCTACAAAATCTACTTTATTAATCCTAGTGAAAAGAGTACAACTTCAGAGTTAAAAGGATTTTAAAGACTGCTTTTTCTAAACCTCCACAGTAACCAGTGTGCTGGGTCCACAAGACATTCCTGGAGGACAACAAATGCTCAGATGAGACTTCCAATACCAATTCCCACGTGACAGGGGTTTTCTAAGCTTTAGAGTTAATATGTGGCAAAACTGGGAAGGGGGGGAGGGGCTTACAAAAACAAAAAACAAATTTAGGCTCGATGTAAAGACACACTTCTTAACAAGGATTAGGGTGACAAAGGGTGTGAGTTCTATGTCACTGGAGAGTTTCAGCTTTTTTAGATATCGTATAAATCAGATTCTGTGGGTTGGACTAGATGACCTTTGAGGAGAGATGTGCTGAAACCTATTCAGACTACCTGGTGATAGCACGTACACCTGAGAAATCAGGAAAGGCTATATGCATCAAGGCTTGCTTTATTGTCTGATACTGTTGATCGTCTAGGCTTAAGAAAGTAAGAGAAAATGTTAATGCATATTAAAACAAGTATGTCATGTGCACGTTTTTTCTCTTCTTCAGAGAGCTGATTGCTAAATCTTTACCAGCATACAGCTGCCTCTAATATACTTTCCAAGTCTGAGATCCTGAGCTTAAGCAGTTCTTTAATTTTATTATATGTCTTAACTATTGGATCGTAAGCTCCTTGAGAGCAGGGATCTAGGATTGTAAGGCTTTGTGTCTCTGTTAGCACTTAGTACAATGCCTTGCACATACTAGGCACTTGCTGTCTGTGGCCTTCACTTGCCAGCATACTGTATTGAAGTTGGTTAAAAAAAGAATGGGTGTTTTCTGGGGCTGGTGTGAAATGTGTATAATCAAGAGGTAGCTAGGTGGCGCAGTGGATAGAGCACCGGCCCTGAAGTCAGGAGGACCTGAGTTCAAATCTGCCCTCAGACCAAACACTTGACACTAGCTGTGTGACCCTGGGCAAGTCACTTATCCCCAATTGCCAGAAAGAAAGGAAGGAAGGAAGGAAGGAAGGAAGGTGTATAATCAGGCTCTGAATACAAAGGCTTCACTTTAAACCCTTGGGGCTATGAATGAGGAAGGGTGATGAGGGGAAAAATATTAGCTTTTTTAGCATAATGTTTCTAGAGACCTGAAACTGTTGTTTAGAGATAAAGAACTATTTCTTTGATGTTGAGTTAGTGAGTATTGTTCATCATTCCATTTTTGGTTATCCTTCTTTCTGACAGAGTTCCATTGTATTCCAAAGACATTTGAGAGATTAAGACATCCCCATTCTTGGATGATAACTGCTGCACACAGTTGGCATGTCATCTTCCTCAAGGTTAAGAGGACTGTTCAGGTAGACTGATAGAAAAGAAAACATTCTCTCATTTGTCATTATGGGCAGGGTTGCAGATATGTTAAGATTATCAAAACTCTATATATTTCTTTGCCAGTGTTCCCTTTTGAAAGGTTTGGAGAGATGAGACCCCATAAGAGCTGTGGTTCTTAGTCCAGTCTGCTAGTATCACTATTGCAGCATGGGTGGGGGTGGGTAGGGTGCTGCCAGCTGGGAAGAATGAGCCGTGCAGTTAGTGGAGCCTTGAACGTGCAGTGGAGAAAAGGTGATACCTGCACTCTTCGTCACTGGATGATTATACACCAAGCAGCCATGGTGTGGACTCTAAATCAGCTACTTAGTTTCCTTCCTAAGGGACACAGTGTCAGCTGCCAGCCAAGAAGGAAAAATCTAGGATATAAAAATAAATCTATTCCAAAATTAAGTGAGATGTCTTAGAAACAACCTTGTATCAGCTTGACACTGCATATATACTGAGCATGAATCTTTTTTTCCCTTGGGAGGCTTAGACGACCATTGACCTTAGCATTCAATCATTTGTCTGTAGTAACTCAGAATACACAAAACTGTAGTTTCCCAGACAAATAATTAGATATAAATGTAAAAAAGCCACATTAATATAACATGAAAGTGTGTAAATCAAAGTGTGATTCATAGCAGCATGACATATCCTACCACGGAACATTGTAGAGTTAATGGGTTCCCTAAGTACTCAAATTTAGGCACTTACTACTGTGTATGTCTTGTATAACTTGTTGACCTAAATTCCATTTCCCTAGCCTTGGTGATAATTTTCTAGGAACTTGTGATTCAGTAATTCAACAAATATTTCTTGAGCAATTGGTCAAGTGTGCAAGATACTGTGCAGGGGAGGATGGGGAGTGGAAGGAAAGAGTGAGTGTGTGTGTGTGTGTGTGTGTGTGTGTGTGTGTGTGTGTGTGTGTGTGTTTAACAAAGAAACTAGACATGGTTCCTGGCCCAGGGTAGGGGGGGGTAGGGAGAAGATGAGGGGATGGAGTTTTTCAGTGATGATCTCCATGCTAGATTAACAGATGTGGGTGATTCTATTACCCTCAAAGCACTTTCAGAACTATAGAGTATTGAGGATGCTCAGGTTAAAAGCAGAATTCTAGTGAGTTCCTGGAATTTTTAGGCCTGGCAGCAGGAATCCTGGTAAAGCTGTGTTGTTCTTGTTAGACAAAAGTGCTTTAAGCAGTGAGAGAGGTAGCAGCAGCGTCTGCCCTGTGTACTTATGGACAAGCTTAGGACTTCTTCACTGAAGGGAGATGCCCATTTTACTTACATTTTGTGTCTATATTTTACTGTGTGTATGTTAATTGCCTAGTGAAGTTTAACAAAACCTCTTTGGGGGTCAAACAGAGCTGATATAATAAATCACATTTGTCACTCTAAAATTTATTGAATACTTTCCCCACATCAACCTTGTGCAATAGATAGGATAAGTATCACATCCATTTTATAGACAGGCAGAAACTGAGGCTCATGAAGGCTAAGAAACTTGCTCATGGTCATATTTCTAGTAATTGTTGGAGCCAAGCTGTGTGTTGTAGTGACTCGAACTCAGGCCTTGGAGTCAAGAAGATCCAAATTTCAATCCTTCCTCAGATACCTTCTAGCTAAGTGTCTCTGGGCCTTAGTTCCCTCATCTATAAAATGGTGGTTTGAATTTGATGACTTAATACCCTAAATCTTTTATCCTGTGACTCCAATTCCAGTACTTGATTGTAATGCCTTTCAATCCACAGAACACTGTATAAACATATGCTATGATTTATAGGGCATAAAGAACTGGTCTCAGAGTCAGTGTCATTGTTCATGTGTGCTGGCTTTGTTGTTTAGCCTTTCCCTACCCTAGACAACACCTTAAGACTGGAGATTATAGTATTGCTATTGGTGCAGTTGGTGCAGAGACTTTCTTTGTTGGGGTAGAAGCCACCCTCCCCTTCCCCCTCCCCCTTTACCTATCTTTCCCCTCCCCCCAAATTTCCTTCAACTTGAGAGCTGGGTAGTCCAAGGCTAGAGGGACCAGTGGTAATCCATTTGGAATTTAATTCATAGATAAGACACATATACCAAGGTGCCCATAAGGAGAAGCAATAAGGAGCAAGGAGATTTTAGAACAGGGTTTCCCAACTCATTTGGGCAATTTGTGTTTTCAGATATACTGATGACAACTACAAATACTGATCCAAGACTTTTAGGGGTTAAACATATCCCAGGAATAAAGGACAATTGGGAAAATTTGGAGCAAAATAGAAGAAATTAGCATTACTTTCCTAAGAAAAAATGTGTTAACCTATAAAAATATGTGTGAGTGTGTGTGTGTGTGTGTGTATGTATATATGTATATATGTATATATGATATTGCTATCTGTAAAACTATGTGTCTAATGTGTGTGTATAAGTAAAGATATATTTATGTGTAAATATATTCCTATTTAATGGGAAGATAGCACCAAGATTAGGAAGACTAGGGTTTCATATAATAAATATAGTTTAAGAAGTGTTGGTTTGGATTGCATGAGCAGAACTTACAGAGACAGCTCCTTTTCTACTTGGGGAAACTGGATTTTTGATAATTTGCTGAAGGCCTAGAAAAATCACAATTACATAGTAAATTCAGCCAGCATTTGTGAAGCACCTATAGTCTGAGGGATGAGATGAAAAATGACACCATCCCTGTCTTCAGGATGCTTATTGTAGTCTTCTAAGGGGATATGACATGTGCCTTCATGCTGGGTAGATTGCGGTGGTGAGAGAGAAGAAGTACTTCAGGCAGAAATGAGGAGAGAATGATCAACAAGAGGATTAGAGAAGCCCCCATTGAGGAAATGACGCTGAACTGAATCTTCCAGAAAGAGAAGGCTTTCGACAGAAATAAGGAGGGGTGGAGAGGAAGGGTGCTTTCCAGACAGGAAGAACGGTGTGCCTGCTGCACGTAGATGGGAGAAAGCAGGCTGGTCAGGGAGTGGCTAGGCAGTTCATGAAAGAGAATAATGTAGAATAAGGCCCAAAAGGTACATAGAAGCCAGACTGAAGAGGGCGTTTAAATTGGATATAAGGGTTCTTATTCAATCTTATGGGAAATAGGAGTCCACTGAATTCCTTCGAACAAGTCCAGCAAGAACTGACTTAGTGGCTTGGTCTATGCATTGGGAAGTTCATTTCCCCATGCAGAGGTGTGAAAGACTGAAGTCTGGAGAAACTGCAAGTTTGGAGATAGTCAAGAAGCTATTACAGTATTCTAAGTTAGAGATGATAAGGACTTGAACTAGTGTGGTGGCCCTGGAGAAGCGAGGAATCACATGAGATGTTATGTAGAGAGTTGCTGGAAAGACAGACAGATTGAGGGGAAGATGCTGAGGAACTCAGTTTCAGAGGTATTCAGTGGGAGACTCTCTTGGAGAATCTTTTTGAAGAAAACCCTTCTAGTGCTAGATCTAAGATCCTAATCATTCTGGAGATGATTATGTGGCTGCTTATAAAGTGCCACTATAGTCCAAACTGCAGCTAGTTTATCTAAAGTTGACCTGGTTTATCCAAAACCTTCTGGTATTAGTTAAAAATAGAGAGGTCAGTGCAGCAGATTAGACAGGGGATAAGGAGAAACAATGAACCCAACTACTCAGGGTTTGATAAAGTGGAAAACATCAATTACCAAGGGGTAGGGGGTGGAGGAGATCTATTCTTAACCAAACAGGAGATGGAAGCAATTAAAAAAGTAAAATAGGTAACTGCTTATCTGAAAACTGAAAAGCTTCTGCACAGACAAAATTAATGTATGTAGAATAAGAAGGGAAGTAGTTGAATGGGGGGGAAGACCAACTTTGTATGAAATTTCTCTGATGAGGGTTTGGTATCCGTGATATATAAACAATCTTGGTGTGTACACACACACACACACACACACACACACACACAGTTGCCTATGGAAACATGAAGAAACCAAATATCTTTGGGCTCCTTTTTGCACAGCTTTCTGTTCCCTGTGACTAATTAGCATTCTAATAAATGCATACTTTAAATATTCAGATTAACCCACACATTATTATAAATCCACAAATAAAAAAGATCCTAAAGAACGATAATATGGGATTCAAGACACTTGTGTTCTTATCCAAGCTCAGCCACTTACCAATTGTATGACCTTGGGTAAGTCATTTATCCCTTCTGGCTCTTAGTTTATTAATCTGTATTATAGGGATGTGATGCTTGGCCACTATTATCAGGCCATTGTGAGGATCAAGTTAAATTATGAATGCAAAAGATTTTGTAAACTGTAAAATACTCTTCAATTCTAACATGTTGTTACCATGTTTCAGTTTAGGAAATTGAAGGGGAAGGAAGAAAAAGGAATACGCATTTATATAGCACCCGCTGTGTGCTAGGCACTGTGCTAAGCACTTTATGAATACTATTCCATTTGATCCTCACAACGGTACTGTGAGGTAGATTATTCTCCCCATTTTATGGTCAGGGAAACTGAGACAGGTTAAATGACTTGGCAGTGGTCACAAAGCTAGTAGGTGTCTGAGGCTGGATTTGAATCCAGGTCTTTCCTGACTCCAGGCCCAAGGCTCTATCCACTGTACCACCACCTAGGTACCTCTGGATCTAGATATAGCTTTATTTTCCTCAAGGCCATGCCGGTAGTTCGGTTCAGAAGACTAGAGCTTTCATTTCCAGATTCTCAGTCTCCTCTTTCCTTTAGACTTTTTTTTGGTATCATGGACCCTTTTGGCAGTAAGTCTGCTGAAGCCTGCAGATTCCTCAGAATCATGTTGTTAAATGTATAAAATAAAACACACAAGATTTCAAAGGAAACCAAAGATTAGGGAAAATAAATCTATCCATGGACCAAGGGGTGGGGAGGTGGGGGCTCTGTGTTAAAAGAAAAAAAAAACCCTGATCTAGAAGATAATACAAAGTATCAGCAGTACTGTTTGATGATCAACTGTGAATGATTTGGCTCTTGTGAGCAATACAAAAGATCCAAGATGATTCTGAAGACTCATGATGATAAATGCCATCTACCTCCAGAGAAAGAATTAATGGAGTCTGGATGCAGATCAAAGCACACTCTTTTAAAACTTTATTTATTTATTTATTTATTTATTTTTGGGGTGAGGTTTAGGGGTTTTTTCTTTTCTTTTGGTTTATTTGCTTTTTTGTCTGTTTTCTTTCACAGTATGACTAATATGGAAATAATGTTTTGCATGAGTGCACACGTATAACGTGTATCAAATTGCTTACCGCCTCAGGGTCAGGGGAGAAGAGGGAGCAAGGGAGAGGATTTGGAACTCAAAATTTAAAAAAATAAAAAGCAAATGTAAAAATTTGTCTTTACACATAGTTGGAAAAAGTTAAATATTTTTTAAAAAAAGAATGTATGATCTAGACCATAATGACCACTCCCATGTCATAAAAGAGTGCAGATGTTTTGTGAAAAACAGGAGTTACTTGTTATAGTTGGTAAATTCTTGAGGACGAAGGAACTGAAGCGTAGGGTGAGAAATAGGAGTTGAGGGAGAGAGTAGTGATCAAGTAAGCTGAAGTATTCTGTGGTAACTCACTTTTGAGTTCATCAAGCATTGTCTTGGATGGGCAGATTGTTGTCAGAGAGGATCAGTAATGTGTTCTCCGCAAATCCTTTGGAAATCTAGTTCCTTTCTAGGGACTTTTGTGAGTCAGGTTTGTTGTTTATATAGAACATAAATATTTAATCTGTATTTCATAGCTATATCTACGTTATTTTTGTATGTGTATTTTTCCTTGGTCCACTTGAGTATTACAGTTCTTCTTTGTTACTTGCATGCCTTTATTAAGCCCTGTATGCATTGCTTAGAAAGTGCGTAGGGAAATGCGGCATTCTCTGAAGTAAACAGAACCAAATCACTTAGAGCTTAATGATTTGAAGATCAGCACTTGAGTCATAACTAAGAGCAGATAGGTTTTCAGTCCAGGTGTCAGAGTTTCAAGAAGTTTTCACTTCTTACCCTTTGGGGGCACTGTGCAGTTGCTTCTGAGTCCATTAGTAGTTCAAAAATACCACATTTATTGATGTGGTTATGCACCCATGAAATGCCAGTTGAAGCAAAAACGTAATGCCATGAAACAGTAGTGAAAAATGAATTTGGAAGAGCTATGTATTCTAGGAGTGACTCTGAGAGTCTTTTCCCTACGACATTGGTATTGGCTTGTTTTGAGTTTTTTGTACAGATAGATCATTCTCTGTTTACTTATTAAATGAATGTGTTCTTACCTGAGGGTATTGTGAGAATTAGCAGTGCTTTTTCATCAGCAGCATTGTTTAAGGCAGTACCGTAATCTATTCAGCTTGCCTGGAATCATACTCTATCTTACAATGATTTCTCATTAATTCTTACCCCTGAAGGAGACACTTGAAGTAGAGTCCAAGTTAACTGCTCTGAGTCTAATGCTGTTTCTACTAAACCATATCTAAAATAAAGATATTCTAGTAGATGACGTCGCAGATCCCTTCAGCTCATAAGAACCTTTTAGAAAATTTTCTAAAATGCTGTTAAAAGTACATTTCATGTTACTAATTCATAAATCTGTTAATTCACAATTATTGTGGAAGAAAAAGAAAGGTTGATTAATCTATTGCCTCCAAATCCTTTTCATTCTGTAGTACATTTCCAGGTATTTATATTTGTGACAGTAGCTGCCACACTCTTAAAAGTAGTGCAAGAGAAGGCTGTGTAGATGAACAGGAAGAAGAGTAGGTCTTTGAAAATATAATTTTATTGGCAACATCAGTAAAAAGAATTTTTTAAAAAATCTAGCAACAACGAATGCTCCACTAGTCCTGGGATCCAATTGTGGAGGTAGAATAAGGAAGAGAGAAGAGGAAGACCAGTGGTGTCTGAGTAAACAAACAGAAGTGGCCTCAGCAAGGTCCATACAGCCAAAGGAATAGGGAAGAGTTTTCCTGGGTAGTAGCAGTTGTGTGGGGAGATTGTGTTCAGTTTTTCTTTGTTAGATGATACCTCTGATTTCCTCAGTGTGTGATGCTGCCACTGCAGATGAGAGCCTGCTCTACAACTTGAGTCTTAGAGAGTTGTTGGTGGCATTGAGAGGTTAAGTGATCTGCCCACAGTCCTCCAGCCAGTATGAGGCAGAGGACTTGAATTCATGTTTTCCTGATTTCAGGGCCAGCTCTTCTCTCTCTGCCATGGTACATTGCCCCCTTTCACTCTTAAAAGAAGGATATTTCTCTGCACAGTTTGATAGAAAGTTGTATATCAGACCACAGAAAAGATGAAGTTTATTGCAAACTATAGCTCTAAAACAAACATCACTATGTATGCCATGATATTATTCTCTATAATGATAAAAAGAGAGTTGGATTTTAAAAAAAATAATTATCAAGTTTTTGGGTGGTGTGGGGCCAGGGATTTTTAATTTAGTTCTTTAATAGTGTTTTATGTACTCAGTTCTATCTATGCGTGCAGAACCTTGGGGGGAAAAAAGATGATTTTATCCTTCTTAGGGTCGGTGGGAAAGTCAACAAGATGTTTCCCAATCAGAACATTCCAGAGGGCTGACTCCGGCTTGTCCATCTCTGTCTAGTGGTCCCCAGGATAACCATTCCCCCTGAACCAGGTGAGTGCTGTTTGTACTTTCTCGATTACTGTGCTCAAGGATGGCTTGGATTGTAGACTGTCCTTCCAGGTAGTTAGATGGTACTGGTTAGTTTGTCCCTTTCTCACTCTCTCCCTCCTTCCCTTCCTTCCAGAAAGCTTTATTTTTTTAAAATGCTTACTCTGTGCAGAGCACTAAATGAAAGTATTAGCATAACATGATAACTTTATTCAGTGCAAAATAAAGTGCTGTGTGAAGACCCACAACAAGATGTGCATTTGCTCCATTCCTACGGCTAAAAAGTGTATCGAAGCCGAATGTTTGCCCCTGTTGTTTTTTTAAATCCCCAAGGACAAGGATTTCCCAAGAAACCAGAATAGTCTTCTTCAGTGTTCAGTTATTTCTATAGTCTAATTATTTCTATTGCTTGAACTAGCTCTTACTCAATTTATGTTTATTTACTTTTGTCTATCATATATAGAGATGCAAAACAAATGGTACATTTTATCCTTTTATGAAAACCGGGCCTAGTTGTATATTATTTATTTTGTAGGTTATCGTCATATTTTAACATTAATTCAGAAATGTTAGTAGTCTTCTGTTTAAATTAATTCTCCTAGTGATGTAGGGATATGCACACGTATATTTTTATGTAAAAGAAACACTTTTATGATATTGATTTACAGTGAGGGATGTGTTTTATGGCCCTCCTCTAAAGTTTCAGGAAAAATAAGAATCATAAAAGCACAGAAAGAGACCACCAGAGCATATATGTTTTATGCAATAGAGTAATTGAGGAACTTTTTAAAAGTTGGCTGCATTGAGATCAGAGACCAAATAATTGTGTCATTTAACATCTAGTCCCCAGTTATCTGACCTAACTTGTGTGCTTGTTGGCCAAGAGACACTTAATAAATTAAAGAGAAATAGGGGACAAAGTGGTCTACACGGGCTTGAGGGTACTTTGGAACTTTCAGTCCCTGTTTTTCCATGAATTGATAAACTGACTTTTCTGTTTCAGTTAGCAGTGGGGAAAAAAGATGTCATATCTTATATGTTTGAGTATATACATGTGTATACCCACCACTTTTTGGTAGCCATAGAATGTTCCCAACTTCCTAGGCATCAGAAATATCATGTGCTAGTAGGTGGATGACTCAGAACAACGCTTTTCACTATTGAAAAACCATTGAAGGTGCATGTCATTACTCACAAATGAGTAAAGCACATTTCTTTGTTTAAAGCGTAAATGAACCTGCCACTAGAACATATATCAGAAGGAATATACCTTACAAGCACCATAGAAATCCTATTATTTGAGAGGGAAGAAAACTCTTCTTTTTGGACAGGAATAACATTTTCTTGGTTTTAGAGAGAGACATATCAGAAGGGGACCCCTTGGGGTATCTTAGAAACAACAGGAATTAGGGCCTGTTGAGACTATCTAGACAGTATCTGCCAAGGAAAAGGGAACACTGTGGCATTTGAAAATAAGGTTGTGTCATACGTATTGTACTGTTTGTTTTTTTTCAAAGTCATCTTTTAGTGATAACCTTTCTGAGGTTATATTATTAGAACAATCACAAATGGTACTTGGCAAAATCTCGTGGAGACAAAATGCTTGTGTAATTGGTTTTATCTTTTTTTTTCCTTTTTAATATTGTTGATAGGACCTGGTGGCTTAGCAGCCTCCTACTTGAATCCAGTAAAATCCTTTGTGCCACAGATGCCAAAGCTGCTTAAGTCCCTCTTTCCTGTCCGAGATGAGAAAAAGGGCAGACAGCCATCTCCTCTTGCACAACAGGTAAAAAAAAAAAAGTAAATAAAACAAACCCAGAATGTAACAATGAGCATTTCTCTAATGTCTTGTTGGCTGAATTCTGTTTCTGGTGCTGCAGTTAGAGGGATGGGGACGGGTAAGGTTGGGAGAGTTAGAACTGGGCTTTTAGTCACAGTGAAAGCCTATGATAATTTTCCATCCACTCTCTTCAGAGATAAGAGAGCTGTTTAAACTTATTGATACTCTCAATCCTTTTTGCTTTTAAAAAATGCCAAGCGTGCTACTAATGTGATTTATGGTAATATCACTTAGAGCAACAATAGTAGAATTTATGAAGTGCACTTAGTGTTGTTTGCGTATTGCCAAGTGGAAAATGTAATTCTATTTTTAATTCTTGATTTCATTCCTCATATCAAACAACCTGATTCCAGCACCACTCTTCCCCTCAATCCTTACGTCGTCCTGGCCCCCCTCCACCCCACCCCAATTACCTGTCCTTTGATTTAAGCTGCTGCCTGTTAGGCACCTGTTTCATTTATTTCTTCTAAAAACCTGTCTATCCTAGTTATTCTGACTTCAGTCCAGCCAACCAAGGGATGTCACCATACACATCCTTCGGATGTGTCAGAGAGAAGGAAGATTTGGGCTTCTAGGTGAAAAGTCTTTTCTAATCAGTCAGGAAGCTTCTTGTGTCCGAAAGAGGACAACAGGGCCCTGTTAGAAATGCAGTTTCTAACCTCATATAGGTGTGAACTCAGCAGGAAATGATAAATGAGGATTTATTTATAGTCATTCAGAAAACACTTACAGTGCAAGTTCGGTTGTTGAAATCGTTCCTTTGACACCAGCTTCTTCACATTCTCTGAATATTAGAGTTGCAGAATTGCCAGTTTAAAGAAAACTCGTTGATAATTATAATTCATTCTCCAAGGCATGGGGCCAGCCTATAGGTGTAGATGTGTTGTTTTAAGCCATCAGGATGTTTCATTTGTGATTTTCTTTTCCCCTCTTCAGCATTTCCTACCAAGGGATCTTCTAGCATATTGGATAGAAAAAGTAGACACTCCCCATGTTTTAGAGTAGTTGAAAACACACCCTAAACAATACTAAGCACATAGTACTTAAATTGCTTACTGACTTGTCTTTGGTAATTCAGTGAATATATGGGAGGGGATTTATACACTAGGGAAAAGTGAAAATTCAAATTTTCTGTTTTCTCTATTGGCTCTGTACTTCCTATCTTGACCTTTTCTGTACAGCTTAGCTGTTATTTTTTTCAAAGTAGAATAATCTCAGTTGAAAGTCATAGACTCTTTTTTTTTTTTAAAATCATGGAATCTGGATAATAGAGTTTAAATAGTAAACTTAATCTACTTGAACTCTGAGGATGGAACAAGTCAAATCATTTGCTGCCTAGGAGGAATTATCTATGTTTTCGCTGCTTTGGCAGTCTATGACCAGATATTCCCTAGACTGTATGAAAAATATAGGAATTAAGACAGAACTTTGTGATTTGCCCATCCTGCCTGCCCAAGGCACAGTTTAAGGAGAGACTGTGCTAGAGTGTGTTTTAAAGAAACTTCATTCACATAGGTAAACATTTATGAGCCTTTGTAGTTGTTCAGTTGTTTTGTACTTGTGACCAACTCTTCATAACCCCATTTGGGGTTTTCTTGGCAAGGATACTGGGGTGGTTTGCCATTTCCTTCTCCAACTCATTTTACAGATGAAGAAACTGGGGCAAATGAGCTCAAGTGACTTGTCCAGGGTCACACAGCTAGTAAGTGTCTGAGGCCAGATTTGAACTCAGGAAGATAAATCTTCATTACTCCAGGCCTGGAACTCTATATGCTGGGCCACCTAGCTGCCCTTATAAGCCTTGCTTTTTAGGTTTAAACACAACTAAGAAAATGAAAAAAGAAAATAGCTTTTTATTTGACTTCAAGGGTGATCAGGGAATTATGTAAAAAAAACTCATTTTATTAAAGCATCTTTAGTTATAATATAGAAGAGGGAGATGGTTAAATGTACAATCAGTATAAATGTGGATTCCATGGAGAAGGTTCTCCTTTACCCATATTATTTAAATACCTTTTGGGATTTGGGTTTGCTTTTTTTTTTTTAATTTATTACTCTTTTGTTAATATCAAAAGAATTATAAAAACCAAGCTTGCATTATATTTGTCCTTGGTTTTCCTTTTGCATTTCTACTTCACCAGTGAAAATTTAGTTCTTTATTTAACTTTAATGCAATTTCCAGTAATAGGAATAAAACAAAATGCAGCCTGCTTCTGGTGTTCTGTGGAACTGGACTACAGCAAACTTCACTAGAGTAGAATTAGATTCACATGGAAATTAAATTTGTTGTCTAAAATCTTGGTGTTTTTTCCCCCCTGTGTGTGTCTCTGTCTCTCTCTGTCTGTATCTATCTCTTTTTCTCTTTCTTTTTTCATAGCCTTGTGATGAAGCAGGAGTGTATCTCAGGCAAGTCATTACGGCAACCCTTAAACTACCAGACTTAAGTTTAGCTAGCAGGATTACACCATCCTGTTCCTGTCTTGAGATAACTTTTTGCTGCCCCACCCCCACCCATTAAGATCCATGTCTTTAGATCCCAGCCCTCATCCTCATTTCTCTGCTTTTCTCCGATTTGGTGTAGTCCCACACAAGTACAAGCAGTTCAGCCTGACTTGGCTGAGGAATTATTGCTTTCTGCAACATTTTTAGCATATGGTCATGTATCCTCCAATGAAGAAAGATGCATTACTTTCCAAAGCAACCCATTCCATTAATAGCTAGCACTGATTGCTAGAAATTCTTAAGATCTGCCTTCTTGTAACTTTTACCCATTGGTCCTAGTTCTGTCCTCAAGAGCTATGTAGCATAACTATAATCCTTGAGCTCATATAGTATGGACATCTGTCACATGGTCACTGAATTGAATTAAGTCTGTTCATACCATGGTATATACCAGCACACATTTTCCTCTTGCACAAATCAAAGCGACACATATTAAGTACTTTCTATGTCCCAGGCGCTGTGCTAAATATCAATGAGGATTTACGGGAGACTTAGTCAAATGTTGATAGCTATTCTGATACTGGAAAGTAGCTTTCTTGTTTCCTCTAAGTCTTCTCATCTCCAGGTTCAGCCTCTCTTCTTTCAGCTCTCTGTGATACACAGAACAAGATTTCTCACTGTCCTGAATGCTCTCTCCTTTATCAGCAGCCCTCTTAGAATACGTAGGCACTCCAGGGAAGCAGCAATCCAGATGCGGGCTGGTCATCCAGGACTGTCAGAGGTGGGAGAGCACTTGGGAGGCAGAGTGCCTGAGTCCAGATCCTGGCTGTCCTCTGCTCCTCCTCCTCATTATCCTGGCTTCCTTTCAGTCTCAATTAAGATCTCGTCTTCTACAGGAAGCCTTTCCCAACCCCTCTTCATTCCAGTACCCTCCCTCTGTTCATTATTTCCTGTTTATTTGAATTTTGTCTCCCCCATTAGACTGTGAGGTTCTTGAGGCCCGTCTTTTGTATGCCCGGTGCTTAGCGCAGTGCCTGGCACATAGTAGGTGCTGGTGCTTAATAAGTAAAAAAAAAAATCTTTTGTCTCTGTCATTTACTACCATGTGACCTTGAGCAAGTCACTTAGCTTCTGTGGGCCTGTCTCTTAATTTGGAAAATAATTGGCTTTGATATGATAATCTCTGAGGGTGTTTCTAGCTCTAAATATGATTCTGTAATTTGGAAACTATATTTACATTAATATAAACCAAGATGAATTAATATTTTTAGGTAACTATCAAACTATAGTGATCAAAATCCATGTTTTGTTTTGTTTTGTTTTTGGCAAGACAATTGGGGTTGAGTGACTTGCCCAGGGTCACACAGCTGGGGAGTATTATGTGTCTGAGACCACATTGGAACTCATGTCCTCCTGACTCCAGGGCTGGTGTCTTATCTACTGTGCCACCTAGCTGCCTGAAAATCCACATGTTTTAAAACACATGGACTGCTCTCAAGCCAAATTTCCCCCATGTTATGCCTCTGAATTTTATTCTTTTAACTCAAGTGAAGGATTTACATTTATCCCTGTTAAGTTATAATCTTAAGGGTAACTCATTGTTCTAGAATGTTGACATTTTTGAACGAAGACCTTATCTAGCACATTAATTATGTGCCACTTCACTTGATTAATACGCCTTTTATGATCAAATGCGATAATATTTGTAAAGCACTTAGCACACAGTGCCTGAAACGGAGTAGGTGTTTACGAAATGCTTGTTCCCTTCCTCCCACAAGTTGTTGTTAAAATGTTAAGCAATATTGGGCCAAAACAGAGGATCCTGTGACCCACCAGGCCTGACTTAGAGCGATTCCACAAAATCATCCAGTGGCATCACCACAAGAAAATACTCTTCTCTCACCCGCACCCGTAGAATCCCTAGCTGCCCCCAAGGCACATGTCCAGGCGCCACGTCGAGTTTGCCTCCTTTTCTTGGCACCCTCTTCCAGCCTCCGTTCATTTCTACTCTCTCCCTCTTGAAATTAGTTTATATAACTTTGTACATGCTCTTTGCATTTACTTATTTTTGTGTATATTTTATCTATCCTTCTAAAATGTAAGTCCCTTGAGAAAAGAGGTGATTTCATTTTTTTGCCTTAGTATTCCTGTGCTTCCTTGTACATTATGGGCAGTGCCTAAATGTTTGTGGAATTGAATTAGTCTCTTTCATAATACAGTACATACCAGTCTATGTTTTTCCTTCTCATCCATGGGAGATGTCAAGATGCCTGTCTGAAATTCAAATATGCTACATCTTCCATATTCATCTGTCAGTATCCCATTCAAAAAATTAAATTGTCTTTGAGAGTTACTGGTCTGATTAAAGCATACTTTTCTTTAATCTCTTTATTTTTATTATTTTGTTTGTGTTTTCTTTTACAACATGGCTAAAATGGAAATATACTTTGCATGACTTCACATCTATAATCGATATCAACTTGCGTGCCTTTTCGAGGAGGTGGGGAGAATTTGGAGCTTAAAATTTTAAGGAATGATTGTTAAATTTTATTTTACATGTAATTGGGTAATAGTTAATGAAATAAATATAATTTTTACAAAAGAGCTATTAGTTCATATTACTTACTAATTTTACTCATACTTTCAAAGCATGCATATGTCCTATGAATTATTGTCTCAGTTTTGATTTCCCTATTTTCCTTTTAATTCTACTGTGGTTTCTTTAAGTCTATGATCACAGTGCCTTTATCAGTTTGCATGACTAATTGGAGGAAATATTAGACAATATTTAAGCTCAGGCCAGAAAATAGAAGTGGACTTGAAAAATAACAAAAAAACATTAAGCACCTACTGTATGCCGGATTATCTGCTAAGAGGTGAGGATAAAAAGATAAAAAAGAAATAATCTTTGCCTTTAGTGAACTTAGATTTTCCTGGGTCAGGAGGAAGGGATATAAGTCATATTTTAAAGATTATGTATAATAAAGGAAAAGTGAAGAGGGAGAGAGTACCCAGAGCCTGGCTTTGTGGGGCAAACAGCACAGACATTGAGCCTTGAATTAAGATGAGGATTCAGAGGGAGCACAGAACCTTCTATCCTGGCTCTTACCCAGAAGTGGGGGAGGCCAGGGACCTGACACCTTGCCACAATCTAAGAGTCATCATCACCTCTTTACCCACTAAGTTTTTATCCCATATCTTTGGTTTCTCACATCCTAATTATCCCAGGTATCCCTCCCCCTCCCAGAGAGCCATCCCATATAACAAATAGTATTTTTTTTTAAAGAGGAAGAAAATTAGCAAAATTGAGCAATACATAGAAAAAGTCCCAAAACTAGTGCTTTGTGTAACGCCTGTGGACCTTCCACCTCCACGAGGGGGTGAGTGCATCAGGGATGTCCTCTCATATCCATTCAAGTCCTGCTTGGTCTTTACAATTTTGTTACATTTACTTTTGATTTACTTTTGTGGTGTTCTTTTTACTGTTGTAGAAACCATGTATATTGTTCTCTTGGCTCTGCGTCCTTCACTCTGTACCAATTCGTGTAGATCATTCCGTGCTATTCTGTATTCACCACATACGTCATTTCTTAGAGCACAGTAGTCTTCCATTACATTTATGTACCGCAATTTGTTTAGCCATTGCCCAGTTGATGGACTTCTACTTTGTTTACAATTCTTAACTATCACAGAAAGTGCAGCTCTAAATATTTAGAGCGCATGCGGGCTTTCTTTTTCTCTGTTTCTTCCTTAGAGTTAGCATTTTTAGAACTATATCAAGTAATAATGGCAGTGTTAGTAAAGTAAGCAGGCATCTTTGCTTTACTCCTATATTTAGTGGAAAAGGTTCAAGTATATTCATCATCATAGTGCATATAATGCCTGCTTTTGGTTTTAGATAGATGCTTTTTTATGATATTTTTAAAATGTCCCTCTATTCCTGTCTGTTATAGGGTTTTTAGCATAAAAGAGTATTGCATTTAATCTGAGGCTTTTCCTGCCTCTTTTGAGATGATCTTGTGGTTCTAGATGTTTTAGTTTTTAATGTGATTAATTATGTTGATTGTTTCCCTAATGTTGAACCATTCTGTGCAGCAAGTGAATCCAAGAAAGCAGTAGTTGCAGTCATGCTGTCTGACAAAACAGAAGCAAACGTTTAAAAAATAAAAGGGATAAACAAGAAAACTGTATCAAGATGAAAGGAACCTTAAACAGTAAACCAGTGTCAGTAATAAACAAATGCCTTGGTGTCTAAATTCAAAAAAGAAACATTCCAAAGGTTACAGGAAGACATAGACAGTAACACAGTGACGGGAGACTTCAGTTTTGGATAAAATATAACATAAAGATAAACAAAAGGGAAAATATGGTACTTCACAAATTGCTAGATAAACTAGAGTTAAATGACTTAAGGCATCTTCTAAACGGGACAGCAGAAGAATTTATATTTCTCGGTACCACATACTAGGGCACAGAGGTATTGCAAACAAATGTAGAAAAACAGAAATAGTTAATACATCCTTTACAGACCATAATGCAATAAAAGTAGCAGTTGGTTCAAGGACCACAAGCAAATAGTGAAATCTTATATAATGAATGAGTCAAAGAACAAAACATAGAAACAATTAATAACTATGTAAAAGAAAATGATAATGATGAAATAACATATCAAAATTTCTGGGATGCAGCTAAAGGAGTCCTCGAGGGAAAAATCATATCCTTACAAACATACATTAAGAAAGTAGAAAAAATAAAGAAGATTAATGAACTGAATGTGCATTTTAAAAATTAGGATGCCAACAAATAAGCAAACCTGAAATTAGCACAAAAGAAGAGATGTTTAAAAATTAGAGGGGAAACAGATAAAGTAGAAACAACAACAACAACAACGACGAAAAAGCCCTGTAGAAATGATAAATAAAACTAGTCTTTGAAAAGACTAACAAAATTGATAAACCCTTAGCTAATTTGATTTTAAAAAGCACAAAATCAAATGAATAAAATAGGAAGTGAACAACATGAAATTATAGCAAAATCAGAATAATTAGAACATATTATGCAATTATTTTTGCATAGAGGAATATCTTCAAAAACATAAAATACCCAAAATATCAGAAGACCAAATAGAGATCTTAAATAATCCAATCTCAGAAAAGGGAATAGATCTGGATACTAAAAGAAAAAAAAATCCAACTTGTGGTCCTAATGAATCCAAGAGAATTCTATCAAATCTTTAAAGAACAATTTGTACCCCTATTTCACAAATTATTCTTAAAAATTAAGAAAGAAAGCATATTACCAGCATCCTTTTTTATCTTTATTTATTTATTCATTCATTCACTCATTTATTTATTTGTTTGTTTGTTTATTTTTTTGGGGTGAGGCGATTAGGGTTAAGTGACTTGCCCAGAGTCACAGAGCTAGTGAGGTATGTATCTGAGGTTGGATTTGAACTCAGGTCCTCCTGACTCCAGGGCTGGTGCTCTATCCACTGGGCAACCTAGCTGCCTCTAGAATCCTTTTATGAGACAAATATAGTCCTAATACCTAAACTAGGGAAAGACAAAACACAGAAAGGAAAGTGTAGGCCAGTATCATTAATGAACATTGACTCAGAAATGTTATTAAACAAGAGCCTGTCAAAGAAACTACAACAAATCGTTCATTATCCTCTCCACTCCTCTTCTTTTCACCCCTGCTATCTAATCAGTTGTTGTCTTGTTACTCATGCCTCCTCGCCTTCTCTTATATCAGCCTTCTTTTCTCCAGCTCCATTGGTCTCTCCCTCTCTAATCCCTTCTCCAGAGCTCTCAGATTTATGTCCGCGACCCCCCCCCCCGCCCCCAACATGGTTTTGGCCTCTCATGACTCTATTCAGCCAGCTTCCCACGTAAAGGTAAGTGGGAGCCAGATTTTGGGAGTCCTTAATATGTGTCGTGTATAGGTGATAGGGAGCCAGTGTTTTTGATCAGGGAATGACAATCAGATCTGTGACTTAGGAAGGTTGTTTTGGCAGGAGAAGGAATTAGAGGTGGGAGAGACTGAAGACAGGAAGACTAATTAGGAAATCTTTAGTAGGATGCTGGCCATAAAAGGGGGGCAGGAAGGATTGAGCTCAGCAACTGGTTGAACGTGGTTGGATTGAGGAAGTGAAAGAAGTACAACAGTGATGTTACAAATTTGGGTGACTGGTAGGACGGATGGTGATGCCATCAACAGAAAATAGGATGATTTGGAGGAGGAGCAGGCCCTATTGATTATGTCACACTTCTTTCTTTTCCTATTGCCACAGTCCTAGTTCAAACCTAGACAGTAGAAGGCTTGAGGGGAGTCAAAGTAATGTCTCCAAATATTTGAATAGTTGTCATGAGGAGGGATTAGGTTCATGGTCTTTTGGTCCCCTAGAGGGAAGATTTGGAGCTATATGTGAAAGTTCCAAAGAGGTAAACTTTGGCTAAATGTCAGAAAGCTTTCTAATCATGAGTACTGTCCAGCAGTATGATAGGATGCCTTGACAGGAAGTGCACTCCTCCTTCTTACAGACAGAAATAAAGACAGAGTAAAGATATAGAGGCGTTTTGAGGTAAGGAGTGGGGGACAAACAGAAAAATTTCATGAATGACCTTCCTTTCCTCATTTAAATAGTAGACAAGGGCATCTGCAGAAAAGCAAAGTAGGTTGAGGGAGCATTGAGAACTTGAGTAGCAAAGAGAAGTTTTGGAACACTGTTTAAGGGGAGGAGGATAAAATAATTTTGGTGAGGTGGGCTGCTTTGAGGCATTGCAACTAAGATAATGTTAACAACTATCTCTTTGCCATCTTTGGCCTCTTTAATTTTCCATCTTTTTTATTCTTTTCTGCCCACGTGTGATGAAACAATTTAAAATCATTTCCTCATTCTATTTCTGTAACAATTCATTTTTGGTAATCTAAACAAAAATATCCTCCTGATGTTTAAGTCAGAGCATCCAACAGACTGAGACAGAATCATATCTGCACTTAAGATCCTGCATTTCCTATTTGGCATATCAGTACTAGAAATATGTTGACAAATTGGAATGATTTCAGAGGAGAAAACATCAAAACATGATTTATGAGGAAGGATTAAAGGAGCTACTTATAGCTTGGCCAAACAATGACTAAGGAAACTGACTCTACAAGAGGTGTAAACACCAAAGGGACTGATGGATTGTTTAAAAGTGCCCCAGCTAAGGGAGATGGGATGAAAATCAACAAAGAACAATTTAAACTGGAAATAAGGAAAATAATTTATAAAACACAATTTTCCTCCTGGAGAAAAAAAAATAGTGGCATTCTTCTCACTTCTCTCATGGCTCTGAGACCTTAACAGTGTAGGATTATCTTTACATTCTCAGGAGCTTTTTAAGTAAGAGAACGGGTTCTTCTCTCCCCATCAGTGGTGTCTGCTGTTTCATAGCTCAGTCAGAAGGAAGCCTGAAATTGTGTGATGAGCAAGCCCGACATTTGCAGACAAAGTACATGTAATTTCCTCTGCCATACACTTAGACATACTCGAGCTGCAATGAAAAGATTGATGTTTGTTAACTTGCCACTTTGGAATCAGCAGGTTCTCAGATTCACAAACTTATTTTCTAGATGTGATACTACAGTTCTGTAGATCGAATGGATTTGTAAAGATTAATGGAAATGTTTTTGTACAACAGCATTTTGAGAGCTTTTTCTGAGGATTTAAAAAGGGAGAAAAAGACCTAATTTTTTGGAAATGCAGAGATAAAGGCTCACATGCAGTTTTGTTGTCTTAAGAAAATCACCCTTCCTCTGGTGTATCTGTCTGATTGTTGTTGTTTCTGTTTGTAATCAATTCCTGTCTGAGTTCCAGAAATGCAGAGACACTCTACTGAAGGAGGTGGCAGCTGACAAAATTGCCGTCTTTGACCTTCTGATACAAGTTTAGTAACTAATCTGGAAAATAATGAACTGCAATTAATGAAATCTGCACTCGTATTCAAGTATGTTTCTCAGACAGCACATAAAATAATTGAAGGAACTTCCTGCTCTCTAATTAGTTAGATTGAATTAATTTGGCATAATAGCTTTTTTCATGTATCTAGAAGTTAGTTTTCAGACGAAGCTATTTATGTACTCCAAAGTTAGGGGCTTCAAGTGGCCTAGCAGATGAATCTGGTGCCTTAAATAGTTAATGGCCATCTTTGATTTATGCCATAAAAAGGAGTATTGTCACATT
Organism: Phascolarctos cinereus; assembly: GCF_003287225.1. Classification (NCBI taxonomy): domain Eukaryota; kingdom Metazoa; phylum Chordata; class Mammalia; order Diprotodontia; family Phascolarctidae; genus Phascolarctos; species Phascolarctos cinereus. The sequence continues at coordinate 144,476,188 of NW_027555625.1, forward strand.
TTCTTCCAATCTGATTTTGGCCTCGTCTCTTGAACTTCCCTTTTTGTGAAAAATAAAATTGCTATACTAGAAACATTGATTGTTCCTCCACCCACCCACCCTTTCTAAGTTTAGCTTGAGGTGATGGCAGCTGAGTGTGATGGCTGTCCCTTCTCTATCAATTAAGTATAAGTTTGTATAATTATTTCCTCTTCCATCTCATCACAGTAGTGGTTCTCTATGTAAAATGGAGGTGCTCCCTCTGTCTCCCTTGCAAACCTGCTCTTTGAATTAAGGGTTGAGAGTTGCAAGCAGTCCCTCCTGGATCTGAGGTTTCAGGTTCTGCATAAACACAACAGGTGTGGAAATTGAATGAACTACACTGACTCCCTTTTGTGACTCAATTCTAGATCTAGCTCAGTGCTCTTTCTATTCAATTATGGGTCTAGTTCAGTTTCTCTCTTGTGAGAAAGCTTTATTCAGTTGTGGGAATTCTGAGAAACCTTATTGCATTGTTTGAACTGAGCCCTACATGATTGGAAGGCTGGACCACCTCCACCTGCTGCTTACAGCCCTTTAACTAAGAACCTAAACCAGAAACCCGGTCAGATCTGAAGATTGATGCAAGGAGTTTTCTCACAATTATAAACATCTCAAGCAACCCATATGTCTTATCTGAAACCTGGCCCTGTACTATTCAGTCATTTATTGTTCCCATGTTCCTTTAATTGAATACAGACATTTAGGGGGTTAGGGGTAGAATGGGATATCTCTTTTTCTGATTTCAGGGAATTGTAACCAGTTCACTGTCCTCCAAATTTGGAAAGTCCCTAATCTTCCTTCCAGTTAGAAATCAGATTACCTAATTTTGTATCCTGGTTAATTGTTTTCTTTTAATTAATTGATCTTATTTGATTAGTTGTTTATAATGCTTAAAAACCTCTCCCCCTGTATTCGGGGTCTAGCACCTAGCTGAGGAGGCCTGGTTCCAATTTGTTATGCCATTGGCATGCATTGCCTAATAAATCAATGTACTTGGAAACTCAAACTTTTGTTTCCTCAGTCATTTCATCTTTCACCTCCTGCACAGCTTAAGGTATAACAGCCTCTCTCTCAGTCACTCAAGGAGCTTTTATTTTCTCAACCCAAATGGGTGAAGAGTCTACTTCCTGCCTCCAGTTTCTTCTAAAAAGTGTGTTTTATCATGGTGCACTGGCCTACATTTCTTCTTCTGTGGGGAAGAAGGGGAGTCTTCTTTGGGATAAGTGATTTCTGTTACCATGTTGCTTTGAGATGTATATATTTTTGGCCCTGCTTACTACCTGTAGAGGAATCTCTTGTCTTTGTTTTAGCATTCCAATATCATAATTTATTGCTGTCTGGTTTTGGTCCAGAATTGTAGCGAGATTACAGAGGCAGAGAAGGCAACTGACAAGTTGTCTTTGACCTTTTGATTTAAGTTTAATAACTAATCTATAAAATAATGTACTGTAATTAACAAAACCCTCCTAGACAATTAGGAAAATGTGTAAGCCATGTAGAATATAACAAAGAGATTTGTCACATTTCCATAATTGACATCATATGCTTTTGTATTTTGAAGGCTTATTTTTCATATTTCATATTACAAAGCGTTATGTGCTTTAAGTAAACCCAATTTAACTCATCCTTCATGGAAACTACAAGGAGTGTACATCTGATCCTTTTGTGCACAGTGAATGTAATATTGTCTTCCATTATCTTGCCAGATCAGCTTTTTCAAATCATCCTTTAGATCCATTTTTAACAAAAATAATTGTGTAAAAAGAGGTTTAAGGTTCAGAAAATAATCAGAAGCTCCTCCCTTCCTTCACAACTATCAGAAATCACCTTTTTAAAGAAAAAGATAATTCTCCATGTCAAATACTAGAATAAGTTACACTGGCCCACACAGTATGTGCTACCCGTACATTGCTTGAAATCCAAAGCCCATCTGATATTCAGGTTGTTGTTCAGTCCTTTCAGTCCTGTCAGAATCTTGGTGACCCCATTTGGGGTTTTCTTGGCAAAGATACTGGAGTGGTTTGCCATTTTCTTCTCCAGCCCATTTTACAGATGAGGAACTGAAGCAAACAGGGTGAGGTGACTTGTCCAGGGTTACACAGCTAGTAAGTGTCTGAGGCCAGATTTGAATTTAGGAAGGTGAGTATTCGTGGTCCACTGTGCTCTGTCCACTGTGCCACCTAGCTGCCCCTGGTAATCAAAGTTGGCCACTAACTGCTAAAATTGCTCACTTGTTGACAGAAGAAATAACAGGTTTCAGTTGTAAGAAGATATTCATCCCTGGTTGCATGGATTTTTTATGGGATACTAATGCTTATGCTTTTTTGTCTGGAGAAAAATATAAATGAAGTTAGGTTTTAGGTGAGTTCAGGATTAATAGACTTTAAATACAGCTGGTGGTGTTTGGTTGAATTTAGATCAAAAGTAGAATTTGCCAAGTCAACCCAGAAAAATTCTACTAATAGTTACTAGCTCTTCAAAACTAGATGCAAACTGAAAAGGCTTTATTATGTCTTCAAGTAGGCAGTATTAACCTTTTAAGGGTTAATTGCTTGAAGAGAAAGACATTGTTGAACTGTATTGAGCTGTGTGTGCGCTCTCGCGCTCTGTGTCTCTCCCTCTCTGCCAGTCCATTTCTGAAGTGTTGAGTGCTTACTGTGTACAAGACTTAACAAATATTTGTGGAATGAATGAAAGAAAAAATAAGTTAATTTTTGCAGGAGGTTACAGCTTTCATCCATCCGCAAGAGTCACTGGTGAATTAGCAGACCCAGGCTTTTTTTTTTTTTTTTGGTTACAGCTCTCAGTTCAATTCATTTCACTATTTTATTAAGTGCCTACTACGTGCAAGATACTGTGCTAAGTTGTGGGGATAGAAATACAAACCTGATTGCTGTGGGAGGTAGTACCTGAGCTGGGCCTTGACTCTAATGAGAGCTCTGTGGTTTTAGAAAGAAGCTCTTACCTAGAAGCAGAGCTTTAACTAGGGTAGGGCTAGCAGAACTTTCTACTATGATGGCATTTATCATGGCCCGGAGTCATGGGGAGTTAGGGGTGGAGAGGCACCATGCTCTTCCTTAAGGACAGAGTATACTCTTTTTCTTCCTAAGATGGGAGGTGGTGGTGGTAGTGGGGAGGTGGTGGGTGTTACTGTCTAAAGGCCAGAGACCTCCCTCTACATGCCTCACAGATACATGTGCGCACGTGCGTGCATGTACACACACACACACACACACACACACACCCAAGTCACACTTCATTTCCTGGCCTTGCTTGCAGAGTCCTCCTGCTACGTTGACCATTGAGAGCTCATAATGTACCTGACATATAATGCTAAAATTACTTTTTAATTAATTTGTTCAAGGGAAAGAGAGGACAAATATATTCAAATTCCAGCTCTAGATGCCAGAAACTCATTTCATCAGATCAAAGCTATAGATTGGGAGGGGACAGCAGACTCCCACCTGGTCCAGTCACTTTGTTTTACAGATGACTAAACTGAGGACCAGAGAAGTTACAGGCCTTGCTCAGGATCCCACAAATAGTATGTTATGGAGCTGGGATTGAAATTCAAGTTTTAGGACTCTTGAGTTCACCATTCTCTCCAGTAATCCTCGGTGACTCCAACACCAGAAGTGAGGAATTCCTTGAATAAAGATAGGTACTTTTGTAGGGAGTCTAGGTAGAGTAAGTATTCTGTACTACTACCAGTAAGTAGTTCATTTCCTATCCCTATAAGCTGCATAAAAATAGAAGACACATGGGAACCACGTTGTCAAAATTAAGGAGGGAGATCAAGGAATAAGGCAAATTTTGGGAAGAGATGTGGTGGTATAAACAACAGGAACAAGAATAAGCATTTATGTAGTACCTACTGTATGCCAGGCACCTGGGCTAAGTACTTTTACAAATATTGTCACATTTGATCCTCACAACCACCCAGCAAGGTAGGTACTCCTTTTATCCTCATTTTGTAGTCAAGGAGACTGAGAGAAACAGAGGTTAAGTGATTTGCCCAGATGCACACACTTACTAAGAGTTGGAGGCTGATTTTGAGCTCAGGTTTTCCTGACTCCAGTCCCATATAGGCTAAGGTCCACTTATAAGCTAGGGATCTTTGCAGGACTCTGCCTGGCAGGTGGTTAGGTCTTGTGCATAAGTTAATAAGCTCATCCAGAATTGTGCTTTTCATACCAGTTAATTGCAGTACATCTTTTAATAAATGCTGCATTGTATGTGATATGAGAGATAGCTGACCTGTGAGATTTAGCACTCAAGAAGATAACTTACTAAAAAAAAAAAAAGAAGATAACTTACTCATCTTGTAAGATTTGGTCCAGTTTCAAAAAGATCTCAAAGGACCTTTTCATATTGGCCAAAAACACTTGACCCATATAAACATTAGATGCTCTGTGTTTGTGTCTTTTATCTTCTAGTCTAACAACAATTTCAGAGTTAGTAGTATTAACTACTGTTTTATTTGAAGCAAACAATAAATGATCTCCTCTTTTATTCAGCTAAGAAGACTGATTTGCAAGCCTGGTTTTAAATTATGAAGACAACAGGGAAAAAATTTAACCTAGATTGCATTGGAAATATAAGGGGGAAAAGAAATGTCTATTCATTTTTAAGAGGGAGAGATGATGATTAGAAAAGATTTATTTTAAACTGCCAAGGAAGTCTTGAAATCATTAGTAGAGACAAAAGCTGTGAAAAGTGAGTTTTTTCCTTCCATTCAAACTCTTCCACACATAAACCTTTCTAGGCCTTCACACCATCTACATCTCAGTTCCACTTAAAGATTATTAAGGTCAGTTGCCTTGATTGTCAAGGGTAACACCAGGCCACCAGCCAGGACCCTAATTAGCTATGAAGTTCAGAACAGTTTCTTTTTCTGGAGATCCTAGGTGCCATGTGCATAATAGGTGCTTAACTGGTTTTTAATTGAGTAGAGGGACTATAATAATATAATCAAAAAATTGTTTCTTGGTTATTTAAAAATAAAGTCATTTCAAATCATTGCTTCTCCCTCTTAAAATTTGACAGATTTTTTTGGTATGTTTTATCTGTAATGAATTCTAAATTTAAAGCCTTGTTTTCTTTTGTGCCATAATTTAAAAGAAGTTTGCAAAATGGTCTTTTTATTTGAATAAACTGAAAACATGTGCCCTCTAAAAGCAGTGGACCTACCCAAGTCCAGGAGGGGAAGGGATTCCTCATTTCCTTCAGTCATTATCTTTTATCTCTAAAGAATCCCCTTCTGTCCTCTCTGTGGCTCAGTCCTAGCCAAAATGACGTGGGTTAAAAAAGGAGGTTGGCATTGTCAGGTACTCACTATAGTTTAATTGGAAAATTCTTCCTCCAGAGTCATCATTAGCAGTTATATTGGGCTCTTTTCTGTCCTCATCTTTATCAACCTATGCTGGTTTAAATAGCATATCCAATTCATATTATTAGTCATTACATTGTTCAAGGTTTTATGTAATTATCTTCTCATATTGTCATCATAGATGGATTCTCTACCCTGCTTTGCTCCCCCATCTCCCCTTGAGGTCAGAAGGTCTTGAGCTTCAGTGGGGGGATGGAGGGTGGAGGGCTCCATCATTTTTAAGAGTTGTGATGTAGGTAGAAAACCTGTATCTGCTGTCTTTGGGCACATTCCGACTTGGTGACCTTTTCTCATCTGAATTGAAAGCTCCTTCTGATCACATGACCTTTTGCTGCCATTCACCACCAACACATCTCACTAGATCTTTTACTAAGCCCTTGGGGGGTACTAGGTACTTCCCCCCGGCTTACCTGCCCAGCTGGTATTTCCCATCTAGTTCGTCAGCCTGTGGTCCTGTCATTGCCTTTCCTGGGTTGTGTTCAGTGTAGCCTGGTCCGACCTAGTGGATAGCATGTCCAGCCAACACACTAGAAATTTAGAATTGCTTCCTATCTGTGCCACTGATATTTTATATGTGCTCTCTGAGCCTCTGTTCTCCAGCTCAGGTGACCTGAAGTTAGGAAGACCTGAGTTCAAATTCGCCTCAGACATTTCCTAACTATTTAACCCTAGGCAAGTCACTTAACCCCTGTTTTCCTCAATTTCCTCATTTGTAAATGTTGGGATAATAATAGCTCTTACCTCCCAGTATTATTTCGAGAATAACATGAGATGCTATTTGTAAAGCACTCTGCAAACCTTAATTACCTGCATTGGCTTGCCTTACATGGATTTATGGTTGTGGAGTGCTTTGCAATAATCATTTTTATGAAAAGTTGCCAGATGTGTTGTAAAGATTGGTGAACTTAGAACCTGAAATGTATTGAGTTCGTGGAATAAGAGAGAACTAGTTACAAAAACAAACAAAAAACCCACTATGAAAAAGAAATAGCATTTGTATTTGGCATCAGGGGTCTTGGATTCAAATAGCACTTTCATTTCATACTACTTTTGTGACCTTGGGTACATTGCTTAACTGCCTGGGCCTCCTTTCCTCTTCTGTAAAATTTGGGGTTAGTCTTCCAGCTCTGACTCCATAACCCTAAACAGGTTAGAGTATTTCTGGTCCATGGGACCCTGAGCAAATATCTCTGGTCAGAGGAGAGGGCCACAGTGGGAAATGGTTTATACAGTGCAAGAGAAAAACAGTGCATGACTGTCAGAGTCATGATGAAAACAGGATTAAGTGTTTAACAAGAAGAGTTCTTGTTTATGAGAGATGGGTAGCAGACCTAAGATTTTATTTTATTTTAATGTTTTAGGTTTTATTTATTTTCTTCTTAAGGATTGTTGCTACAGAAATACTGATTGCCAATTGCACAAAATAGGTGCAGTGTTTCTCTTGGCTGGGAAAGCATTTTGATAGGTGATTGGGCCATTTAATTTTTGCTTCTGCTATCAAAGAAATAGGCATTCAAGGTATCTCAAACAATGTGAGGGATGCATGGAGGCAGCAGGAGTGTGGGCTGTGAAGCCTCACAGGGAGTAGTCCACTTTAGCTAATATGTGGGTAGGAGAAGATGAGGCTGCAAAGAGAAGGTGGTGGCATCGAATTGTGGAGGGTCCTTAAGGGATTTTCGACTTGTTGACCTTTAGATTCTTGCAGACTCTAGATTGAGATATTTTGTAGGCAGCTGAAGATGCTGGAGCCTCCTAAGAGAAGAAGAGATGTCAAGACGAGTGAGAGATTCTGGTACCCATCCAGTTCTTAGTGTAATAGATCTAAAGCCTAAGGGAGCCAAGGGGTCATTCAGTCCAACCCCCTCGTTTTATAGACCCTATAGCAGAGGCCAAGAGAGTCTAAGTGACCTCATTAAGGTCATGCAGGTTTTACGTAGCAGAGCCAGTATATGTATCCAGATTCAGCACTGTTTCCACTCAGCTCTAAAGTGACTATGCTGTGCTATCTCTCCATACCTAAATTCTAATCTCAGAGTTATCTTTAACTTGGCCCTTTCACTTGTGCCACATTATCCAGTCACTCCCCAATTTCTTCCATCCCTCCCTTTCTGGAAACCCTGGCCCCACCCCTAATTTATGTCTTCTACCTAATAAAGTCACAGTTGAATGAATCTTCCTGCCTTCATTCTGTCTCCTGCCCCTTATTATAAATTTCATCAGCAGGCTAATTTTCCTAAAACATTCTCCGTACCATTACTCTGCTCAGAAACTTCTCTTGCCTTGCAGTCCCCTCAGGATCAAGACAACACCCATTCCCCTGGCATTTAAGGCAATCCTGTTTTACATTATTCCCCAACATTAGTTCCTGACTCCAGTTAAATTAATCTTTTTTACCGGAATACCCCAACACATTCATTGCCTCTGTATCTTTGATGGCAAGACATCCTTTGCCTATTCTGTCCTCCCTGATTCTTTCCTCTTTATCATTCTGTGCCCAGATCAAATCTCCCATGATACTTTTCCTGAGCACTGTGGGGCCAAGGGATCTCTCCTTCTTCCAAACTCCTGTAGCTCTCTGTTTGCGCCACTCTTTTGAATCTTGGTATATGCTGCTTCATATTCTCAGTTGCATTTTTGTTCTGTCTTCCCAATTAGATGTAAAGGCCTCGAGTGCAGGGTTTTTATACCATTTGGTGTTCCCTACCACACTTTGAATAGATTTGGTGAGCAATTGGCATTCCAGGAATATTTATTGAGGATGGCTTATTAGCAGAAGTCATTAAACCATTAAAATTCACCTGGGGGGGGGGTCTTGACTTGCTCTCAGGTTTGTTTAATTAAAGCATTCTTCTCTGATTATCCCTATCCTGCTATGTTTAATCTGTTATTGTCAGTGGACCTACATTTTCTTTCCTCTTTCCTTGTCATTTCAGCCCATTCCCAGAATTATGGTACAGCCTGTGAGCATGGATGTCAGCAGGACCAAGACAAAACAGGTATTTGTGCCGCCATTGACAGCAGCGCTATTAGAGGAGCCAGCGGCGCCCTCCCTGCTATTCATCATGGCGGCCCCCGCAAGCAGAATGCACAGATGGAGTGATTTTTTTGTGCTGCACTTGCACGGATTTTTTTAAACTTTACTTTTCTATAATTAATTGTAATATAGGTCACTTTTCCCCCCCTCCCGAATCTGCCTCCCCCATGCCCCCATGTTCCCTGTTATACTTTCTATTTTCAACTTGCTAATCATATGATTGTTTAACTTTTAGGTGCTTGACTGCTAATGCAGTCTGCTGCTTTAATAGCCTACTGCTAGGCATTGGAGCTTTCTATAAACAGAACAATCTCCTTATTCCAAGTGTTTAGCTTAATTCTCAGTTTTACATTTCATTCTGATTCATGATATCAGTGTGAAAAGACTAATGCTAAGCTGGGAGAAAATAGTCTCTTATGATCTCCCACAGATCAACAGCTCTTCTAGTCTTATGAATAGCAAATCTATTTTCTCCCACTGTGCTTTCATTCTCTTAGCTAAAGTTATCTACATAGGAAATTTTATTTATTAAAACAAAACAAAACAAAAAAAGTCCAGCGACTGGAAAGACAATTCAAGCCTCTGCCAACAACTCTCAGCTCTGAAGGACACTCTGGGATGAATGGCTATTGATGTGGAAAGAGGGGTGGACCATAGGTCTGAAGACCTGGTGTCTCTCAGCCGAGCTGATGCGTAAATTTAAATGCAGCACTGACTAAATCTCTGTGGTTCTGGTTCCCCTTGTGTAAAATAGGACTGTAATGTCTGCCTTAACATATCTGATGGGCTTATTGTGAGGATTTAATGGGCTAATTTATGCCAGAGTACTTCAAACACTGTAAAGCATCATGTAAATTGAAGCCTTAGGAAGTTTGGGCCTCGGAGTGGGTAGCTTCTTTTGGGCCTGTGCAGTTGTGGGCCGCAGAGTATCAGAGGAAGAGGATTGGCCTGGGACTCAGACCTGGCCTGCTGGCAGTCTGTCATTTACCAGCTAGGTGACTTTGTTCACGTCACTTTGACCAGCTGGGGATCAGTTTCTTCATCTGGAAAATGAGAATTAAGTGATGTTTTAGTGACTTCCTAGCACACATATTCCAGAATTCTGCTGAGAAGCAGTTAAAGTGGTATTGTGGCTAACTGCTTCAGGACCAGATTTCTTACTAATGCTTTAGTCTTTCTTATGCCTTGAATTGGTGCCTTCAGTCCTCCTGGCAGAGGGTCAGTGATCTTAGGAAACAGAATAGAAAATAATAAAATATGGACATGTTGAAAAAAAAAAAAGATTGCAAGACCTTAATCTTTTAGAGTAGATGTGTTGGTGAAGGTTATTGATCTGTTGGATTTTGTAAACTTTGCAGCTCAGAAATCCATCACTAAAAGGGGCTGTTAATCTCAAGAGGTGCAGTTAATTTTGCATCCTGGAAGTGTATGATGAGGGAAAAGGAGTGCCTTTGGAAACAGGGATATAAATGACAGCTCATGTAGAAATGCATGATTTATCAGACTGCCAAGTTAAGCCAAGTAACTGTAAGAGACTTATAGATCACAGACTCTTTCCCAGTTCAAATAAATCCTGTATTTCAAATGGAAAATGACCATTCCTGTAATATAAATAATCTTTCAGTAAATATTGGAAAACATATTTCTTTTGCTGAAGCAGCCCTCCTTCCCCCAGGCCTCTCTGTCTCCTCTCTTCCCCTCATCATTGTTAATGAGTGAACAGACTGATAATCTGCCAGCTTCCTAAGAAGCGTTATTAACCAAAGAACACCTTACCAGCACCACTGATACGTTGGAATTTGGACAAGCCGTGGCTGTCAAAGTTCCAAACGAAATATGTGCTCTGTGTTTGTCCACTGCCAGGATGACTCACAGACAGCGATCGAAGAGTGAAAGGCCAAAACATCGAGTCTGGTTCTGTTCCTCATTCAGTGTGGGCTCCCTGGGAGCCCCTTGGAGCTTTTTGTACCTTTGTTTCATTGCAGACCAGGAGCTCCTGAGCAGGGCAAGGGAGCCAGTGTTTCCACAGTAGTCTCAGGAGCTCCAGAATGCGTTACAGGAGAGAGAGGGCCATGCACTTCGTGGTCAAGAAATGGAGCTAGCCCTGTGGTGCCCCAGCTCCTTCCAGTTAGGAGTGTTAAGTCAGAGCCAGTGGGCACAGGGGTCATTATTTTTGTGCTGGTAAAAGCTGTTCTGAAACATCTTCCAGTCCTCTGATGAGATCATCATTTTAATTATGCGGGAGAGAAGTGCTTCTCAGCCTTTTTAATAATCCTCATAGTCTCCCTGTGAAGTGAGCCTGTGTTTTCAAGGGAGGAAAGTCATCAGACCCAGTCAGAGAGCACTTTCACTATTGAGTGGCCATTTAGTGTGGGACATTGACCCTCCACCTGAGCTCTGCCAGTGGACACCACAATCCCTCCATAAGAGCTGAAAGAAATAATGCCATTTTTATTTCTGATTTTCTTAGCAAGAGAAATTTTTAAATCACTGGCAAATTCCAAATATTCAGCCAGACATTCATTAATCTACTCCAGCATGCCAGTCACAGTGATGAGAATACAGAGGCAAAAATGAAACATTCTGTGCTCTCAAGGACCTTACATTTTATTAGGAGAGTCAACCTCACCCATTCCATGAGACCTTGCCGGATCTCCCCAGTTGTTATTGCCTCCTTTCATATTTCTTTTGTCTATATTTACATAAGGTCATACATGTTTGAGCTGAACATAGGGATTCTGGAAAACAGAGATGAGTGGGGGAATACATTTCAGGCACAGAGAATGGACCTTGCAAAGGCACAGAAATCATAGATTGTGTGCAGGGAACAACATGAAGGTTGTTTTGGCTGGACCCAAGCGTGCATAAATATTAAATTATTGTGCTTTCTGCTTCAGGTTACTCAGGAAGATGAGCGGAAACATCTGTCTGAAACTACACCACCATCTCCTGCCATTGGGAAGAATTCTGATAAAGTCAACAAAATGCCTTCCCAGCAACTCTTTTCTTCAAATGTCCAGACACAGGAAACCCCAGAGGGTCCCCCCAGCCCTCTGAGTGAGGCCTCCAGTGGTTACTTCTCCCATAGTGTCTCAACAGCAACTCTATCTGATGCCCTTGTAACAGGCACGGACTCCAGTGTCCATGCTGGCAGTCAGACCCCAAGCACTCCCTCCAATCCCCTGTGCCAGGTGACACCCGAAGGCGATGTTCCCTTACCACCAGTTACTTCATCCTCAGAGAGTTCTCGTTTGACTCAGAAAGAGAATTTGACCAATCCAACAGAGGCACAGGTCCAGCAAGTGGAGAAAAACCAAGGAGGTAGCAGTCGTGTCTTAAAGCCCAAGGGATCAACCTCCCCTCTCAGTAAGAATAAGGGCCTGCAAGATCCCTCTCTTGCCATTGACACAAAGGGTTTTCTTCCCACTTTTCCCACCCAACAAAAGGGATCATCCAGTCAGCTCACAGCAGCAGAGACTGCATCTGTCACCAAACAACCCTCCAGAGCCAAGGAACACACAGAGCCAGTCCCCAAACCACAGCTGCCCCCTGACTTACTATCTCAGTCTCCTGCTATGGCCTCTCCATTTAAAATCCAGAAGGTGAGAACTTCAGAGCTAAAATCATTCACACAAATGCTGGGAGACTCTAATTGTCCCCCCAGTACAAACGAAGACCAGCTGACCTTGGGAGGCCACCACAATCCAGGAGGAATAGCCAAGGAAAAGCTGGAGGCGGCATCTGACTCCGAAGACGCTGATGAAGTCCCAGACTGGTTAAAAGAGGGAGAGTATGTCACGGTGGGCACTAACAAAACAGGCATTGTCAGATACATTGGACCAACAGATTTCCAGGAGGGCACCTGGATTGGAGTAGAATTGGATCTCCCTTCAGGTAAGTGAGTCCAACAAACCAGCTTAGCGCAGTGTAACAGCCTCTGCCTGGAGTCTCACCCCTAGATTTAGGAGTCCCAGGACTGAAGCTGCCTCTGCCTTTTCCCTTGGTCGGATCACTTTACTGCTCCAGCTTTCTTTCTGCATCTGAGAAATGAAGGGTTGGACCTTATTTGCCAAATATTTACTATTGCATTGCACTGTGTTAGGCTCTTGAAACATAACCTCTTCTCAAGAAGTTTGCAACTTTATGGTGGAGAAACATATTCCTAAATACTATATAGGGGGGACAGTGTGATGAGTGCAAAGGAGATAAAAGTCCCAGGCATAGTGCTTTGAACGTTCTGATGAAGGAGAGATCACCTTCAGGCCGGGGGAGTATGGGAGATTTCTTAGGAAGCTGGACCTCTTCTTGAAGGGGAGGGGAGGGAAGGACTTTAAAAAGACAAATGTAGGGGGATGGGAATATTGTGGTTATAGAGGTGGGGCAAGGCAGAGTGGTGGTGTTGAGTCAGATCATGGAGGACCTTGAATACCAGGATCGGGAATTTATACTTTATTCAGTTTGAGAAATGACATGATCAGATCCATTGGCGCATTAGGAAGATTATTTTGGCAACAGGATGAAGGATGAGTTGGAAAGAGGATAAGCTCGCGGCAAGAAGAACTGTCGGGAGGCTGAACCAAGGTGGTGGTGATCAGTGGGTCACAACAACAGGGAAGGACAGGAGGGGACAAAGAGGTTCCCAGGGTCAGATAAAGAAGATAAATAAGAACATTGGGGCCTTGAGAGAGAGAGAGAGAGTGAGGAGTCAAAGTCGACTTCGGAGTTTCACGTCTGCGTTAATTGGAAGGATAGTGGCAGATGTAGTAAGTGTAAAAATTCATGTAGGAGGCAGATTTGGAGGGGAGGATTCTTTCCATTTTGGACCTGTTGGATTTGATCAAACTGTGTGGTAGGACATCCCAGTGGAGATGTCCTATATGTTTTTGGAAATGCAGGCCTAGAGCCATCGGATGAGATTGGCTGTGGAAACTTCGGAGTTGTAGACAGAGTTGAAGCCAAGAGATGGAAGGACATCTAGATGGTCTCCAAGGTTCCCTCCAAATCTTCTACTCTTTGGGCCTTTCAGATCAGTGATTTTGTTTCACTTCTTGTGATTTTTTTTTTCGTTCTAGAGGTTAGGTATTGGAAAAACAGGTTGTTACTTTGTAGGGAAACTGAATTGTGGATAGTGATATTTGCTTCTTCCTTAAGAGATTTGGATATCATTTATAATAACAATTATTATTACTTCATAATGTCACATAAAAGGCCTGGCTTAAGATTTGTTATTAGTCAGGCTCCTAGGCTGGAAGGAAGCTTGAGGGCCCTGAATCTGTCTCTTTGCCCCCCCAGTGACTGTGCCTAATGTGTTCTGAATATGGAAGATCATAATAATCACCTTAAAATCAATTAATCAATTTGAAATAATTTTTTAAAAATTCGCTAAGTATCAGGAGAAATACCTAAGTGCAAGATGAAAGTGCAAGATGTGTTCTTTTAGTCAAGTTGTTTTCCTCCTCTGTAAAATGAGAAAGTAGGTTATATGACCCTATAGCCTTCCTTCCAGCTTTAGCAATCCTTTATTGTAATAGAAATAATTTGACAGAATTATCTAGTCCCAACAGTTAGTTCAGCATACCACTGGTGCTCTGTAAATAATAGTCTTGGTATCTGTCTACCTCTGAGAGAGGGTGGCACTCCTCACACTGGGAGGCCATACAGTCAGGGGGCATGCATCCATCCACACATTATTTTCAGTGCCTGCTTGCCTGTGCTTCACCTGTTCTGCTTTCCACCTGATCACTGGCTTAGCTTGCCTGGTGGCTGTGTCCCTTAAAAACAGGTGACTGGGTTTTACCTGTCCATTGGTAAGCACCTCCTGTGTGCATACCTTTGCCAGTTATAAGTACTAAGGTGGTTGCTGGAGGAATCGCAGTGATTCGCACTGTGTAGGGTTGGCCTAGAAGTAGGTGTCTCAAAGGAGGGGAAGAGTGTAGTGTAGCACAGTGCAAGGATTGTTCGTACATGGCAGGGTTGGGGATGGACGGAGGGAATGCCAGTGACTTTGTCTCTGCTTGGAGGTAGAAAGAGAGACCAGATACTGCGACTGCTAAATCCATTTTTTTCCTTTGCTCTTATTCCAGGTAAGAATGATGGCTCCATTGGGGGAAAGCAGTATTTCAAATGCAATCCTGGCTACGGTCTCCTCGTGAAGCCAGGCCGCATCAAGAAAGCCACTGGGCCGGCCCGGAGGCGCAGCGCTGGCCTCAGGCTTCAAGGGGTGACAGCGGAGCATCGGAAGACTGGGAGCTTGTCAGGTTCAGCCTCTAACTTGGCTTCGTTGACGGCCCTGGCCAAAGCTGAAGGGGGATCCACGCTGCGATCGGAGAGGAGCCAGCGGACCACAGAGAACCGGAAATCTTGGGCCAGTTAAACGGGTCCGGCTAGCTGTGACCCGGGAGGTCCATCAGAGCATCTGCTGCTTCCTTTCTAGGCAAACACTAATGAAGATTATGGGAAGGCTTTTCTCTCTACATCTTCTGACCCTCTTTGATTACTGCCATGTAACCTCATGGCCCTTCCTGGTGACAGAGCTGCCATATGGTTAATCTGCCTGTAAATCTGTAGCATCACCCAGGCTTGAGGGATTGGAGCTTCCTGGTGGGAGCTCAGACAGGAGCATTGCAAGAAGCATGAATGGTTTGACTCATCTGTCCTTCCTGGAATGGAAGTGTACTTGACTTATCCCCAGGTTTGTGGTAGGCTTCAGGAGCTATTTTTCCTGAATCCAGCTAAAAGCCAGGAGAAGAGGGAAGCCTTTCTTTCCGAAGAACAGGGTGGAAAGGCTCTGGGAGGTGCCTGAAATGTGCAGTAGCCCCTCTTCTGCCCGGCTGTTTGCTCAGACAACAGCCCCAGGCTCTTCTCGAGCCCTGCTCTTACTGGGGCTGTTGGTTATACTTTCCTTCTAATTTTCTGACGATTCCATTAACCTCTTCTTTTTAAGTATAATGAAAACTGAGGGCTCCTTTGCCTGCCCCAAAGTATGACCTTTTTCATGCTGGCCTGAGATCTCGAGGCTCCTATCCTGTCCGCAGGCCTGGGTCGTTGAGTCCTTTCTGAGATCGTTCCTTCCTTTTCCCCCACCCCGAAAAAAGGCTTTCCAAAACAGTGCATCCCTGGGTGGGAGTTCTTTGTTTTCTGTGAGTAGCTTCACACCCCACAGGGCCTAACCCCTCACCCCTTTCTCCTTTACTTTCTTTTACAGGGTATATAGTTTGAAAAGAACGTCTTTGCCTTAAACCTGGAAGACTGTTTTATTTCCCATTGATGCCCTTAACAGAGTGTTCAGATAGTATTTATTTGTATTTATTGTTTTTTTTTTTTAATCCTAAATAATGTGCAAGCTACAATCTTTCACAGACTTCCGTAGACCTGAGTGCCTTCACTTCGTTTGTGCACAGAGCCTGGTTGGGGCCTCCTAGGGGGTACACAGCCTTGTCCAGAAGGGTCTGCCTACTCATGACAGTCTGGGGGGGGGTGGGGAGGTGGACGGTAGGGTTCTTCTGACTGTTCTTTCATTTTCAGACACACAAGTGGCCTTATTCAAATGAAATGGAAACAAAAATAATTTCACAAAATTCTATACACTGAATAACTTTGATGTTTTTTGTTTTAGTCACCGGGGGAGGGGTGGGGGTGAGGTAAGAGGACAAGCTTTCTACTACTGTGTTGGTGGTTCTTTGTTCCTGGGACAGTCCAGAAGCCAGGTGATTGACTCCAGGCACCCTGGGTCCTGCCATTACCCAGTCCTAATGACTCCCAGGGCTGACCTTGCTATTGTGCGTGTGCGTGCGTGTGCGCGTGTGTGTTCCTGTATGGATATCTCTAGGGGGATCCTTAAACTGGTGCTAAATTTTAGGGAGTCTCTAGTCTTGTATGGGGAAAAAGGCTTGATTTTCACTAAGCTAACTGAAAATTAGCATTCCTTTCAGTCATGAATGTAGGCAGCAGAACATCCTGAGCATAGGCCTGGGGTTGCCACCCAAGTGCTGGGCAGGATGATGCCACAGAGGTTAAGACTGCCTGTTCTGTAGTCATCTGCCGTGAGACTTCTTGGTCTACGTCCCAGAGGCTGGAGGCCTGGAAGGGATTCTGAGCACTTACCTGACCTGGGCACAGCCTGCCCTTAAACTGTCCTGGACTGCTCAGAATCTCTTTTCCTTAAAGACTTCATCTCTGACCAGTATCATCTTTTCTGTTCCCGCCCTTAGCTAAGGGCTGGGGCAGAGCTGTTCCCAGAGGAAGCTAGCAATGAAAGGAAGGAGGGAAGGCCATTCCACAGACGAAGGAATCGGGGGCTCGGATGTTTGAATGCCTGCCTATAAATGGGATCAACAGGGCACACGTTAAGCAGCAAGAGGAAAAGCAGCATGTTTTAGATGCCCCAGGAGTGCGGCAGCTAAGCAATTCTCTAACCTTTGTATCTTCCCCAGAGCTGGATGTTAAGTTCATATTAATCAGTGTTTGGTAAGTTGAATTAATGAATAGTTGATTCTAAAATAGCAGTACTTACATTATCTGTCCTCCCCCCTCAAGAGCCTTTAACATAATGAGTGTGCAAGAAACATTTGTCTATTCAATCTCATTTGTACATTCCCCTTATAATCATGCAATTGGTTCTTGTGTTTGTAAGGCCCTGGTAAGCATCTCACTGGGAAACGTCAGGGACTCCCAGGGAATTTAAAGTTGCCCCTGAGTAGGGATGGTAAAAGTTATCAGTGTCCCTGCACGGCTGTTGGGTTCTTCCTAGTGGATTCTGCAGAGGCATCTATAGTGGGGTCAGTGGATTGGAATTAAAAGAAAACTTGGCTGTAATCTGAGTTCTGTCATCAGTGTGGAACAGAGGGAAACAGTACCATCCTTCGAGTCAGGACCTGCGTTTGAATCCCAGTTGTGGTGTTTATTGCCTGGGTGACCTTGGACAAATCATTCTGTCTTCCTTAGTTTCCTTTTTCGTGTGAACTGAGAGGGTTGTACTAGATGATCTCTGCTGCTTCTTTCTGCTCTAAAGCTGTGACCCTGAGTCCCTTTCGCTTTTTTTTGTCTCAGTTTCATTGTCTGTAAAATAATGAGGTTGGACGACAGGCCCCTGAAGGTTCTCTCTGGTTACAAACCCTCTGATCATCTGTGCGATGAATGCCTCATAGAAACAAAGGGAAAGGATGTTCAGCAAGGGAACCTGGGGGAGCCGCCCCCTCCTGGGATTTAGTTTTCAGGGGAGAGGGGAGAAATTATCACTGGCACTCACAGTCCAGACACTGGTTAAATAGCTGGGTGATGCCCTGTGAAGAAGCTTAAGATTAATTAACTTCCATTAATTAAAATCCTAGTAATTGCTTGCAACGCTGCCTTAAATTAGACTTCTTTAACAATCAACTGTTTTCCAAGTGGTTTGCCTTTTTCTACTCCTAATCCCCCTAAGTTAGGTACTGTTGGGCTGAGGAGGGTGTAAACATTTGTACAAAAGAGTCTTAAACACAAAACTTCAGGCTGAGATTGTCCAGATCACGAGATCAGATGTCTGGCTTCCCTGGCTTTCTCCTACTGGAGATCCTGGTGTTCCCTGTGGTAGACAAGGTGGTGCACGTCCCTTCTTTTTCTCTGAGCATCCCTCATCCACTCAGGGCTCTTGTTCACACCACAGCAAACTTGGATAACACAGGTTGTTCCAGCTTTGATCCAGGAAGAACACCGACTGGCTGCCAGATGGCTCTGAGCTTCATCTTGGCAGCATCCAGGGAGGGGAACAAAAGGTGTCCTAGGGTATTAAACCTGAAGGGGAACGTAGAGACCTTCTGATCCAGACCTCTCATTTTACAGATAAGGAAACTGAGACCCAGAAAGGGCAGGTGAGATATCAGAGCCTGGTGTCAGAACCAAGACTGGAAGCCAGGCCTTCAGCAGCAGCTTCTGACGAGCACACTCTGCCTTATCACTAGTGCTGTGGCCACTTGTAGACTCCGTAGGAAACCCACCCCAAATTTCCATCACAAGTTTATACAAGGCCCAAGGTCTCTTTTCTACCTCTTATTCAGAGGGGCAGCATTCTGTGGAGATGTCACAGGAACAGGACCCTGGCCGTGGTGGCGGGTCTCTGCTCGTTTCCTGCTTGCCCAGCCCATGGAGTTCAGTTTTCCTTTTCCTAAGCATGTTAGACCCTGTCTTTGAGCCTGCAGCTTCTCTGAAAAAGGAGATCCTGTACAGCCCCCACAGGGAGGGGCCGAGGTCTTTTCCCCTTCTGTGTTGGCCCTGCTGACCCCTGTGCCGCTGCTTGGTGTGTGAGCTGGGGGGGCCGATTCTCAGCATCTTCTGGGATCGAGTGGCCCGAGAGGGCCCTGTTTGTTTGCAGTGTTACAGCTTATAGCAAGGCACTCATTTTTATTCCTTCCTGTCATCAGCTCTCAGTTTGGGGACGCCTGCTGGGCCTGTGGCGGTGAATACGCTGTTGTCACTTCTGTGTCCCGATTTTCCACTTAACCTTCTCACCACTGAAGTCATTTTTGAAATCTCTTTTTGGGTCGAGATTCTTCTTTATTTCCATCAATAAAACCGATGACAGTTTAAGTCCAGGCCAGGGGAGTGGGGGAAGCCCAAGCCCTGTAGGGACCAACCCCAATCCCCCACCTCAGCCTTATGACTCTGGAAGTAAAGGTTCTTTGGGCTACCAAGTCACATACCGAACTCTTCAGAGAAACAGCCCCATGGAAACCAAAGGTTGTGGCAGTATTTGTGCCTCTTGCTTGTTTTTTGTTTTTCCATGTTGTCCTTCTTTCATGCCTGTCAGTCAAACGAAGCAGCAGAAGCAACAACCATAGGACTGGCTCGAGGAAAGGGGCTTCAAAGAGTCAGGTCGTCTGCTGTCACCTCATCCAATTAAAACTAGCCTGATTCTAATGAAATTAGTGACCCGAGTGGCTTTGTACGGAGGCATGCTGGACAGTAGCAAATTGGTCCAGAATCCCGGTGCCGCGCCCCCCCCCCCCCCCCGCATGCCCTTTGGCTTCAGGGATGGCATCATTGTCCCTTACCCTCAGGGAGCAAAGCCGGAGTTTCTTTACCTTTGTGACAGCTCCAGGCTTCTGCCCTGCCCCCCCCCCTTGCTTTTTTCCCTCTTTAAAATCTTGTTTCCATGGTCCTCACTCTTACTTGGAAAATCCTTTCTTGCCCTTTGGCCTTAAAGCACCCACATCTGGACGTTCCACAGTGCTCGGACTCGGCTGCCTCAACATTCCATCAAGTGGGATTCTTGACCTTAGAACCTGCAAGCAGGCTGCTCAGCTGAACCATAGGCTTAGACCAGCTAATATTCACTTAAACTCTAGCTTCTTGGGTGGGATTTTCACGTACTTTACACGGGAAAAGACATCTCCTTCATAGAAATTTCTACAACTGATATCCTCAATGTCAGTCTAAGCTAGAGTTTTCTGTCCTTGGCCAGAATCTCCAAGGACAATTGCACATTGCTTGAGATCAAGCGTATTTGTGTGATGGGGCTGCTTTATACAGACAGTCTCAGAATGCGTTCGTGGAAGTAATTCTGTGTACTTCTGATTGGCCTGTTACACAATGAAAGTTAAAGTGACATTTCATATTCTATAAGTGAGGTGGAATGTGTGAGTCTGAGCTCTTTCTATGAGAGATTGGTCCAAATACACACTGGTAGGTATCTTGTACAGCCTTTGGCTTCTCAAAAATTAGTGCAGCCAAGGCCAAGCTGACTCAGTGGAGCCCTGCTTACAAAAGTGGTGTGTTATTTTAGCCCTTTGTACGATGTGGTTTCCATAGATGCATCTCCAGAAAGTGTGACATGGTTTTGGAGTGTCGCTAGTGTATTGAATCCTTGGGGCAGACCCTTGACTTCCTTCACTGCTTTGACCCCAGAGCTCTTGCACTAACATCCATGCCTTTCAAAGTGCCTTGTCCCTGGGACAGTCTCCACTGAATCAAGGGAGGGAAATTCAAAATGAGCCCCAAATATGTGTGTCTTCCAAGTGATTTCTCCGTGAGGCGGACAGCTCAAGCACTAAGACCCAACGTCAGCCCATTTCACTGGGTTCTGAAAAAATGGTATGATTGACTTTTTGTTTTCTGGGTTCAGAAATACCACAAACTCACTATCAGATCTCTAATTGTGCCTGGAAGTGTTGGGAAGTTTTATTGGGAGAATGGGGCAAAAAGAGTGCCTGGGGATGTCCTGGGGCTCCTGTCCTTTGGGAAGAAGGTTTGTAGAGCGGACTTGATAGTAATGTACTATGTACTGTGTGCGTGTGTGTGTGTGTGTGTGTGTGTGTGTGTGTGTATCCATGTCCACTCATGTTTTTAGTCCATGGTGTGTGCCCATTTTTTTTTTAATGTACACATTATAAGGAAGTGTAAGGTTGGAAATGTTCAAAGCCTTTCCTCAGGTTTTTTGCAGTTGTCTTAGATTGAATTTACTTTTAGCAGGCAAGGATGGGGCAATATAGACAACTTGGTACTTCTCAGAGAAGGAAATGGGAAGTGAGTGTCTACATTCACTCTAATACATTCACTACATACTCAGGTTTCATGAGGGGAGTTTTAAAGCCGGCATGAAGACCGGCAGTTAGGCAGAAGGTGAGCAGGGAGAATAGAAGAGCCCTACCAGAGGGGTGTAGGGGTTACTGAGACTCTGGTGCCTTTGCAGAACTTGGATATGGTGACCTGCATGTCCTTTTCATACAAGTAATGCCATACTAACTCTCCATGTTTTCTTCCTCCTGTGTGAATGGGCCACATGTTCTTCTCCACTTACATTCTCATACATTCTTTTGGCTTCCCAGTCCGAGACCATGTCCGTTGCCATGACTAAACAATCCTAGTTGCTTCTACTCTCTTGGTCCCTAATATCCTGCCTCCAGATGGGCCCCTGAGGTGTGTAGATCCTGCCTCCAAATAGGCCCCTGAGGTGTGTAGACAGGCTTTGAGCTGTCAGTATTGGCCCCCCACTTGACATTTGGCACCGTCCCCTGCATCCATGCAGTAGCCAGGCCTGGCAGCCACTTGGAGCACCTTCTCTCTTGGAGTACTGTCAAGCCAGGGCAAGTTTAAGATCAAGTTCTTCGTTGGGTTTACTCTGCACAAATAAAAATGTACCCAAACAGGAAATGTGTGCTCAGACATGGGCTAGTTTCTGAAAGTCCCAATATTACCAGTTCACTTTAGGCACGGGTGGGGTTGGATCTGAGGAGCTGTACCCTGCGCTCCCTGTTTTTTATCCTGAAGACACTGATTTGATTGGAATTGAGATTATCAGTTTTTACACAGTGGTCCATGATGCCTTCTTCTTTTGTTACTGACACTAATTGTAATTGACTGTGTTGGGAGAAGCTTGTGCATCATCTTTCTCGTGGTGGGTTTTTGTAAATGTGGTAGGTTTGTTGTATATAGAGAAGGGCTCTTCAGATTCGGGCTTGTGTGGATTTTGTATGTATCAACTGAGAGTTAATAATCCAAAGACAATGTAATGAATTGTAAAAATTTTAATGATTTATACTGTATAATAAACTAAACTATTGTAATATTGTATCATATACATCATGTGACCAACAGCATCTAAATAAAATCAAAATGATTCTTTGGCCGTGTCTAAGAAGTCTGACTTTCAATTATTGTGTCCCTACCTCTTTTCCCAGTTTTATTTTCAAATACTGTACTCCCTGTCAGTTGAGGGTAGGTGGTATGTTCATATACGGAGTACCATAGTGGGGCTATTTGACCTTTATGGCTCAAGAGAAGCAGTTTTTAAATGAAGTTTAATTCAAGAGAACATCAGTTTTCTCTGCCAAGAAAAATGATCTTTGTTCTGAAGAGGACACAACAAACATACCTAACATAGGGAGTCAAAATCCACACAAAGTGAATGGGAAAATACGGTATCTGAGTTTGCCACCCTGAACACTGAAGACATGATGGAACTGATTGCTGAGGCACTGCTTGGGGTCTTTGGAATATTGTGGAGAATGAGAGAAAGGTTGCAGGCTTGGAAAAGGGCAGATCTTCCCATTTTCAAGGAAGCAAAGAATAGAGTTTGCAAAATAAAGTTCTGTGAGTTTGACCTTGATTCTGGGCACAATTCTATATGTGTTTTTAAGTGCATATTTAAAGAATATCTTTTTGATGAGTTTACTGTTTTTATTTTTCAAATAAGTATTTTTAGTTAATCTGTGCCTCCCACAACCTCATTGAGCAAAAAATCAAAACCAAACAAAAAACCCCTGATAAGTCTTTCAAGGATCCTTCTACATAGTTCAGCAAAACAAATTCCCTTATTAACCATGCTTGTTCAGAAATGCATGTCTCTTTTCCGCATCATGTTTCATGGGAGAGTGGCCCATTTCACCTTCATTTGTTTGGATTCTTGGTTTAGCATTACACTGGTTGCCATTTTAAAGTCTTTGAAAGTTGTTTTTGTCTGCAATGTTATTGTATAAATGGTTCTAATCTACTCACTTCACTCTGCAGTGGTTTATACAGGTCTTTGCAGTTCCTTTGAAACTGTCCCATTTTTTATGGCACAATGATACTCCATTCCATTCATATTCCACAATTTGTTTATCCATTCTCTGAAAAGGATATATTCATTCAGTTATCAGTTTGGGGCAGCTCTGAAGAGTT
This sequence comes from Phascolarctos cinereus, assembly GCF_003287225.1. Lineage (NCBI taxonomy): Eukaryota > Metazoa > Chordata > Mammalia > Diprotodontia > Phascolarctidae > Phascolarctos > Phascolarctos cinereus. Next base: position 144,499,266 of record NW_027555625.1, read on the forward strand.
GCTGTAGATCCTTTTCTTCTTTGATCTGTTGGGGGTATGCGCCTGGCAGGGCTATGGCTGGACCCAATGGGGTATTCACAATTTGATATCTTCCTGGGTGCATTCCCAAATTGCCATCTAGAATGGCTGAAACAACTCACCGCTCCCCCAGCAGTGCAGTAGTTCACCTCTTTTCCCATAGCTCTTCCAACATTTGTCATTTTCCTCTTCTGTTAACTGCCAGTCTGGTAGATATGAGGTAGAAACGAAAAGATGATCTAATTTGCATTTCTCTAGTTATGAGCCATTTAAAGCATTTTTTTTTCCCATGCGATTGATAATAGCTTGGATTCCTTCCTTTGAAACTGCTTTTTCGTATCCTTTGATCATTTATTTATTGGGGACTGTGTTCAGTGAACATCTAGAAAAAACTGGTGGTCATAGCTTCATCAAGAGTAGGTCAAGGGGCAGCCAGGTGGCACAGTGGATAGAGCATGAGCTCTGGCATCCTCAGACACAGCACTCACTAGCTATGTGACCCTAGGCAAGTGACTTAACCCCGATTGCCTCACCCCACCCCCCAAAAAAAATCCCACAAACCAAAACAGGTCATTCCAGAGTTGGTTCATTTAACAGTTAACATTTAAGGTTAGCAAAGGACTTTTACATATTTCATTAGATCCTTAAAAAGCAAAACAAAACCCTGAGAGGTAGGTGCTATTATTATCCTCACTTAACAGATGAGGAAACTGAGGCTGATAGGGGCTTTGACTTGCCCAAGGTCACACAGTTATTAAGTGGCTAAAACAATTGAACTAATTTCTTTCTAACTTCCAAGTCCAAGGTAATAGTGTTTAGTTTTGGACAAGTTAACTAGATTGCTAAATCAGGGGAACAGTGTAAAAACTGTTTATATAGACTTAGCAAAACTGAACCCAAAGGGCAGTCTTTAACGATTTGGTGTCAATTTATAATTGCTAGTGCAGGACTTCTGGGATCTGTCCTTGGTTCTAGGATGTCTAACTTTTTTAACAGTGATGTGGCTGAAGGCAGAATCACTGGTTCTCCGACTTTTGAGTCTCAGCACTCCTCTACACTCTTAAAAATTGAGTGACCCACCCCCATCCAAAGAGCTTTCCCATGTGTAGTTCATGTCTTTTGAATTTACCGTATTAGAAATTAAGACATCTTCATATTCTTATGAAAATAGTTTTGACCTTACAGACCCTCTGAAAGTGTCTTTAGGACTCCAGAGGTCCCCAGACCACATTTTGAGATCCAGTGGCACAGATCAATTAATCAGCATTCCAAGATCATAGAATCATAGATTTAGAGCTAGGGAGAATTTCAGACACCATCTAGATCAATGCCCTTATTTTATAGTGGAGGAAACAAGTTGAAGGGAGGTTGAATGACTCACCCAAAGTCATACAGTGTCTCTGCTGTGCTACGCACTACAAATAATGAGATAGTTTCTACCCTTAGGAAGTTTACATTCTATTTGAGGAGACATTTGTGTGTATGTTTATATACATGTGTGTGTGTGCAATCTATGTATATATATTGCACATGCAAAAAATAACAGGGTAGTTTGTGGGGTTTGAGGCCTTAGCATAGGGGAAGGGGGCAGGGCTAGTGAGAATGTGCTCATCAAGTTGCCAGATAATATAAATTAAATAATACCAGATGACAGGCTCCAAATATATCCTGGTAGACTAGAACAATGGACCAAATCTAATAAAAATGAAACTTAATAGAGCAAAATACAAATTCCAACACAAATCAATTTATCAAGGACAAGATGGGGGACTCGTGACTAGATAGCGGTTTACCTGATTAAAAAAAAAAATCTGGATGCTTTAGCAGACTAAGCTCAGCGTAAGGCCAATGTTTTAGGTCAGTTGAGGTGAGCCAGACCTTCCAGTGGTTACATCAAAGCCTATCAGGACAAAGAATCTGAAATAGTCTGGGGTTCTTTGGGCTGAGTGAACCCAGGAATCTCCAGATTGGTGATGACACTGCTCCCCTCATAACCCACTACACATGCTGACAGTTGCCATGAGGGGGAAGAGTGTGCTATTTACCCAGTTGTTACCTTCATTGAACCCAATTAGCCTTCCCTCTGCTCCGTCCCAAATCAGATCATGTTCCACGTGCATGGGCAGATTTTTGCCTTGGACAGACTGACAGGGAAGTGGGGCCGGGTTTTGTGAGTGACATGACAGCTAGATGAAGGGTTAGGAGGACCGCATTCCAGGTCTAGTTCTGCTCCCCGGTGACTGAGCAAGTCATATTGCCTCCTGGGCTTTCATCCCTCTTTTATAAAATACGAGTCAGACGAGATATTCCCTAAAGCCCTTTCCAAGTCTTTTGTCGCTGCAGTGGTCAAGTCTTGAATATCACGTGATGTTCCCTCTCTGGAGTAGCGTTTGACGTAGCATGTATGGTCCTTAAGAAGTTTTCTGAAGAGCTCCCATGAACGAATGAGTGTATTTATAAAGCACGCACTTTGTGCAAAGCACTTTGCAAAGTCCTGAGGATATGAGAATAGCAAGATAGATGTTTCTATAGGAGGAGAAAATACTCGTTCAGAACATCTCAGCCATTAAGTGAGATGAACAAAACCTCACAGTCCTCAGGTTCTTTGCAACAACAAAGTAGATTGTGATGCATCTTTTTAATGCCATAAAAACAATATCCATTTATGATGTTGAGCTCCTTGACAGTGACAAGGACTTCTGTGGTGGGAACCCTTTTCCGTGTCTTTAGTATCCATGGCTGCTAAGGTGGGATGGGGGTTGGATCATCTGTAGAGGGAGTTGCCAGGTAACATCACAAACGTTGCTACCCTGGAAAACGTCCACATGGGCCAGCTAGGCCGACAGCAAGATCGATGGTCTGGGGATGGTAGTGGCACTGTTGTTCACGGAGTTCTCAGGCATTACTTGTCCAGGCGGTCAGGTGGTGGTAGTAGACACTTTCTCTGAAAGTATAGCTCCCTTTGACGATGGCTTCAGGGGCCAAACTGGAGACAGGAGCAGTGGAAGATGTCTGTTAGGGAGTGATGCTGAGTACACTGTCACATCATGTGTCAGTGTTATAGAAATGGTGTCTCCATCAAGAGGAACAATTACAATGCCTGGGCAGAAATCTATGTGAAAGTCTGTACAAAATCCAAAGTTTTGTGTATAACTAGACTTGAATGTAAGTGGAGGCCAAGCCTGGAGTTTTTACGCTTCTCTTCCCCTCTCCCCACAAAGCAGTTTCCACTAGGGCTGCAGCTCTGGCCTCTTTGGTCATTGTCTCTGTTGGGCATTGGGCCATCTTGCCTTCTTGCTGTCATGCTTAATCTTCTCTCATCTTTTTGCAGAGTGCCTGGCACATACTAGGTGCTGAATAAATGTTATTGACTATTATTGTTTATTCTGTCCCAAACTCCTAGCTTCCCAACACAGCACTCGCTATGTCTGTCTGTCTGTCTCTCCCACCCTGCCCTTCCAGGATGTCAATTAGCAAATCATATAATTGCCCTATTGTGCTAATGAAAGAAAGCAATGGTGTATTAGATAAAGCTCTGCAAGTAAGGAAGGCCTGAGGTCAAGTCTGGGCTCAGATGCTAGCTGAGTGACCCTGGACAAGTCTCTTAATCTCTACCTCAGTTTCCTCAACTGTAAAATGGGGATAATAAGAGCATCTAACTTGCAGGATTGTGAGAATCAAATCAGGTAGTATTTATAAAGTGTTTACCCCAATTCCTGGCACATGATATGTGAAATATAAATACTTATTCCTTTCCTTTCCATTTCCCCTTCAAAGGATCAATAAACAAGTATTTATTAAGCACATATGATTTTCTAGGCACCTGGCTCTAGGGTTACAAGTATAAAGAATAAAACAATCAACCCCTACTGGCAAGGACTTTACATTCTGATGGGGAACACAAGTACATATAAAATTATGGATAGCATAAGCATACAAAGTGAATAAATATGAATATATGCAAAATATTAAAGATGTAAAAATCAGAAGGTACTTGAAAAGCCATGTAGTTCAATTCAGACTTGAAAATGGCTTCTCTACAACATCACTGACAAATAGGGCTAGCCGGTCTCTATTGAAAGATTTGCTTCTTACATTGGTCAGTTTCTCCTTTGAATAGCCGTAGTTAGAAGTATTACCTTACGCCAAGCCTCCATGCTTCTGGTTTTGTCCTCTGCAACCAAGTGGACATTGTCTGATTCCTCTGTCACAGGACACTCTTTCACACACCTGATGAATGTTATAATTCCCTCCATCCATGTAACACTTCTCTTCCCCAGGCTAAACTTTCCTAGCTCCTTCAGCTGATGCTTGTCTGGCCCAGACTCCAAACTGACTCCCCATTTTGGTCTCTTCTTTGGGATGCTCTATTACTTGTCTCTGTCCATCTAACATGTCACACCCAGAACTGAGCTCCACGCTCTCAGTGGGCTCTGACACAGTAGATGTATCATCTTCCTTTTCAGCTCCCTTTTTGAGTTGCCACAGCTCGCTGTTGAGTTATATTGAGTTTGCATTCACTCTTCAGTCCCTTTGAAAGGCACTGTTTTACAGCCACCTCCTCCTTCATTTACTCATAATTCTTTTTTTTACTCAAATATAAAACTTTACTTTTATCCCTATTAAATTAAAATCAAAACCATAGAATCTCATATTTCAAGCTGGAAGGGACTTTAGTGGCTACCTAGCCCAACTCTCTAAAGATTAAGAAACAGAGACCCGGAGAAGTCTACTTGTCCAATATCAAGTGATTTGAACCAGGTCCTCTGGTTCCAATTCCAACACTCTTTCCACCATATCACACCATCCTGTCGAGCTCTTTTTCAGTCTTGACTGTCATCTGACTTGGTTATCCTTCCCTCTGCTATATCACCTGCAAATTTACTAAGCATGCTTTTTATGGTTTTATCCAAGTTATTGATTAAAATGCCCTGAGGCATGCCATTAGAGTCAACATCATAAAGGAGAGCCCTCTAATTCCTAGGTCACACATACATTATAACAAGGACCTCCAGAAATAATAAATGGTTATTTGGTTTTTTTATTATTATATTAGCTTACATCAATTAAGGACTTCATGTCAGTATCATAAATAAAAAATAATAAGGCTGCATAATCTGGTACAGATGAAGGTGATATAAATTGATTTGTCATTAATTGAAGTAATAGCTCACATATTTTAGAGCAGTTTATGGCTTACAAAGTGCTTTACCCATATACATAAATGTGATGTAATGCTGCTCTTCAAAAAGTCATATTCTAGGGAATTGTTGGGGAATTAGCAATAGTGATGCCAAATTTAAAAAAAAAGAGGGTCATTTAAACATTTTAAAAATGTACAGAAGAGAGGAAATTCAGAAAAGTACAGACAGGAGAGTTTTGAAAGTCTTGTCAAGTTTATTATATACTTTTTAAAAAAGTAAAAGGTATGCGATGGAGATTATTCATAGTTTCACAGAGAATCCTCTTTTGTGTTTGGGCTATGTGTAGGCAAAATACTGTTTTTTGGTATTTAACCAGAATAAATTTTAAAAAAAATTATTGTGGTTTGCCCTTCGTTCTCAAAGAGGACCATGGCATCAGGGAAATGATGACATGACTTGCAATTGACTTTGATCTGAGGGAGGGAGGGCTGTGCAAAGTCACCAGCCTCACTTTCTATTTCAGAGCCATCTGGGTCCAGTGGCCAGATATTCATCAGGACAACTGGAGATGGCCCAGGATATGCAGTGGGAGACCTTGGCCCTTTTAAGCTAAGGTCTTTTCAAGTTCTCATTTTGAGTGAGGCAATGCCTATTCATTGAATAGGCCTCTTGAAGGAGTGAGTCTAGGAATGGCCCCTTTAATTAAAAAAAAAAAAACTGGGAAGGGAAGACCCTCAGGGTTTCTGGCCAAAAGAGAAACACTTAACTATTTATACTCACTCTGAGCTAGAGTGCCTAAAAAATAACCATTAAGTGGTGCTTGGGCAGGGACCTATTGTCTAAACCAGGAGATCCAGAGTGAATTGGGTTTAAGGCTTGGTTTTTGAGAAAGAAATCTAGCCAGAAAACCCCAAGTTAACTAGATAGCTTTTGGCCATCAAAATTTACCCTCAAAAAATTATATTCTAACAACAATAAACAAAATGCTTCTCCTTGAAAAGGTTGATTTATCTTGACATAAGAGCAATGGGGAGAGGAGAACATTTTGGTCATATGCAATAGCAGGAACACAGAGTTGGGAAAATATGGGCAACATGGGGTTAAGAAACTTGGATTCTAAATATGGTTATGAGACACTCCCATTTAAATGGAACCTAAGTGGGAGAAAATCTGTGATATGATGGAGAACACTGGATATAGTTCAGAGGACTTGGTGTCCAGCCCCCACTCGGCAAATCTCTTGTAACTTCGGGCAAGTCACTTTGACTCTGAATCTCAGTTTCCTCATCTGTTTAATGGGGTGCTTTGGACCAGATGACATCTAAGATCCTCCCCAAGATTTCTACAGTGTAGGTGGGATCAGACACATCCATTCATGAAATACCCAGTTGGTGAGTTTTGTTCCACCTCAGTGGTGAATGCTGACCTTTGACAAATGCAAAATACATTTGTCAGTGTAGAGCTGCAGCTGCTCTCAGGTCTGACTGGAGGTGGCCATCAGTCAGAGCACATCTTTACAGGGTCTTGTTTATATTCATAAGTGCATAAGAGCTGCTCTTTGAGTGAAGCCCTGCCAAGCCATGACAGGAGCTTGGCAGCCAGGAGCTGCCCTGCTCAGAATGGAGAAGGCATCTGAATGTGGAATTGATCCATCTCCCTGGTATAAAACTGCTTTTTCAGACCGCTGCTCCCTTGCAACTCAATGAGTTTTGTCCAGGCAGGCTGAGGCTAAAGCTTTTCTCTTACCTCCTAAACCCAGCAACAGGGTGGTAGCTGCCACCCACCATTCCATTTTCTCTTCCAAGAATGGAACAAGGAACAACATTTTTGAAACCTAGCAGGGAATTCCGGGTTAAACTCCTGGTCTGTGGTCCAGTCTCTTTAGCCCCAAATGTGGTGGTGGCAATTGGAGTTCTCCAAGGTCAGGGGGACAGGGAGAGAGGGAGGAGACTTTGCACCCTTCCCCTGTGCCCTCTGTCCCCAGGTTTTCTTGGTGACAGAGGTGGTGGGCTTATCCTTCAGCAAAGGAACACAGCTTTATATAGCTTTCCTGTTTTTGCCCTGCATCACATGGTATCTTGAGAGACACTCAGTGAATATGTTAATTGTTACCCCAAACTCAAGCTGTCCACAGAGGTCAAACAGCCAGGGCCCAATAGTGGTCAGCTTGGCCAATTTGGACTTTCTCATTTGCCTGAGCTGAGCCATGATATGGCAGGTGGCTGGTGTTGTGTTACTAGGAAATTAGAGGTGAGGGTCAGAATTTGTTCCAAAAAAAGGGGGAAAGCAGGTAGCAGCCACTGCCAGCTCCATGGGGCATGTTTAGGACCTCAAGGAACCGTGATTTCACCTGGCTGGCTAACCTCTCTTATCAAAGGAGACTGCATATCACCTCTGCAACGTGGTAGGAGGGCTTTGGGAGTTGCTGTGGCTAAAAATTTCTTCAGCTGGTGATGAGCTTTTCCTGACCTAGTTGAACTGGTCCTTAGACCACAAAGAGTTTGTCATCTGACCCTTCAATGAAAGTCTTTCCAACTGAGCAGGACCTACCACAGCCTTTGAGAATTCAAGGCCATGTGTGCATGCCAGTGAAGCAACCCAGGCATACTTTTACTAAAAGATCACATTTACACGGTGTTGATTTGATTCTCATGATCACCCTTGAGTAGGCAAGTCAGCTCTCTCTCCCCCACTGAGCTTGGGAAACTAGAGTTCAAAACCTCCACAATAGAGCCTGAACTCCAAACTCACATCTAATTCCACCCTCCTTTCCACTTCACCCCAGGTAAATTCTATATTCATTGGTAAAACAAGGACAGCACAAATGGACTAGAAGCCTAGACACATGAGATCTGATATGAGCTGTGACTAGACATTTATTTTCTGTGCCTCACTTTCCCCAACTATTTAACAGCCAAATTCTAAGCTTACCTAATGTCACATTCCTCCCAACGTCTCAACTCAGCAGCTGGTGGGAACCTCAGCTGAACAAACTTTCCTGTCTTACCAAGGTAATCAGTTAGTTTGGCCACAGAAATTCCCTACTGCTCTCCCTTGTTTTCATGGCCTGTTTGTTGAATTCTCAGTAGTGACGTTCTAGCTGGCTCCCAAACTGTCCAAGGTTTGTCCCAATAGCCACTTTATCGTAGCATCTGAGTCCCTGAATGTCTGCAATAAGCTGGGCCCTGGAGAGAGCACGTCATCCCTTTCTCCTAGGTGATCATACGCACTTGCTTCCTTGCGCCCTTGAGGTAACGCTGCTCCTTGATACTACAACCTTGGATTGAATGGCAAGCAGGCTGAACAAATGGTCTTGCTTGAGAAGAAAGCCTTTAGCACTTACCTAGTGGGTTAGAAACACCAGAATTCCTTCTTAGGTTATCCCCAAACTGTCACCTAATCGCTCATTTTTGGGTCTTTCCTCTTACACACCGATATTCACTTGCTGGGCTATGAAGGAGGCACAGAGACATGAATTTTTTTTTAGCTGCAGAGTGAAAGTGGCTGCCATCATAAGGCAAGGCCCATGCCAGCTGGGAAGGATGGCTGGTCTTTCTTTCCTTTTGTAGATGAAAGGCACCTGAAGACAACCACAACTAATGAGTCACTCCCAGTTATATAGTATCTTTACAATTCACAAAGTGTTTCCCTCAGGCAAAAAAAAAACCAAAACAAAAACCAAACCAACCCTCTGAAGTTGGTAGTGCAATATTATTATACTCATAGATGAGGAAACTGAGGCTCAGATTTGTCCACAGTCAGACACCGAATAGGTGATAGAGCTGGGATCTGAATTCAGATCTTCTGACTCCCCAGTCCTTATTAACTTGCTTCTCAGACTCTGGGATTGAAGGTAAAGGAATGGATTTATTGGGTATGCTTGGGAGGGACCCTCTCACTCTTCCAGAGTCCACTTTGGTTTGAGAGCCAGGTAGTGAAAGGGTAGAATCTTCTCTGTCAACCAGGTAGTCTCTGAATGCACCTGGTCCCCTCTGGGGGAATGATACCTTTACAAGAAAACAAAAATCACAAAGTGGCTGATACTCAACAAGAAGATTGACTTTCCCTCCCATCTGCTGCAGACCCATACATCCCAGGTGGTATAGCACCTCCCAAATAAATTCTGGCCAGGGTCTTCATTCAGTTATATGTTTTATTCTCTAATAGGTACAATACTAAAATAAACACAAATTAAAAAAAAGTTTTATTAAAACAAAACTGTACAAAAAAGCAGTATATACTACATTTTAATTACAGAACAGTCTACTGTCCAAAAGGCACTAATCCAGAATAGGAGATACAATGATACAGGACTCATTGGAACTATTTTAATCAATACAATAGAGCACTTGTTTCCTTGTCCATTCACATCTAGAAACAAGGGCTTTTGCTACAGTCATTACACATTGTTATAAATATGAGTCCTACAGGTGAAGGTGCAGTATCACTCTCCCTAGAGCAGATTAACGCTTACAGGGGCCACTGGGGAATTTTTTTGGTGTAGATGGAATTGATGAGTGGGGTTAGATTCACCCCTTTCTCTAGGGTAGGGGTATCCAGGCCCGGGGTGGCAGGATACTCTCATGCTTCCTCAGGAAGGCTGTGATAGGCCTCTGGGGGCAATCTGGCTTTGCTCTCAACCTGGACTCTTGGTTTTTCCTGGCAGTCCTTCCTGCCCTCTCAACCACCTCATCTGTTTTGGCGTGGGAAACTTTTGGTGGCTTTTCTGTACTCCCGGATTTCAAGAGGTCTGCAGCACAGTTCTTTAGGATGACAAACATCACCCACTCAGCCTGAGTAGTCTTTTTGGTATCCAGATAGGAAAAGGAAGTGGAACTTTCAAAAGAAAACTGCGGTTGCTTATCAGACCAGCATCACCAAGGTGAGGGCCTAGGTCACCTTCTTTTGATGGCTAGGAGGCACTGTCCCTACAGCATGGTGACATCCCCTATACTTGGAGGGCCCACTGGATGATGCAGGTTGCAAAGGCTCTGGTCAATGATCCTTTTGCTCTCTTGCGGTTTGTATGATGGATTCCTGTCTCAGAGGTGTTTTGTGATAGTGCTAATTCTGAGTTGGGGCTGTCCCTAGCCAATCACCACAAAGCAGCTGGACAAGTTAGCTGGGCCCTCAATCCAGTTCTGCAACCAAGAATTAGACAGAGGCAACTTTTGTTCAACGAATGGACCTTCCAGGAACTGAGCTTGGTCAACGGGTGCCACTGACTTCTTCGCTTTTTGTGACCTTAGTAACTCTCTGAACCCCAGGTTTCATTCTGTAAAGGCCTCTGGCCCTAAGGAGGAGAGATACTGCAGCTTTCAAAACAGTGTCATACACATAGAAGACGAAGACAGGCATCTGGATGTTAACAAAAATAAGTAACAAAGAAATATGATTAAACCAAATCTCTTCTCACATCATCCTATACTACATCCTCCTTCTGCTTAGCAGAAAATTGTACGTACACAAAAATACAAATACACAATTTTGTAGAACAGTCTGATTTTAATATATTTATATATATTTATATTTATATGAGTGGCAGGTTAGTTCATTATATAGAGCTTTTTGCACTTTTGGCTCATATGCAACAAGGCTTATAAATTCAGCTTTAGCTTTCATTCAGGTTTTATAGCTTTTGAACAATTGTTTTCACATTTAAAGCAGCATCCAATTTGCAATAGGAGTTTGTGGTGGTTATAGGAAAAAGATCAGGTCAAGAGGTTATTGAAGGGAAAGGGGGAGATATCAGGGTAGGGAAGATATACATTCCAGTGTGTGTGGTAATGTAAAAAGGATTGTATGTGTGGACTAGAGCATACCATGTTGACCCCTTGAGGTAGACTGAACACCCTACAGCAGACTCAGACACAGGTGTGATTTGCCCTCAGGGATACATGGTGTACAAGATATGAGAACAAAGACTAGGAGACTCCCAAATGGAAACACAAAGACATAAAACACACAAACGGCCAAGGCAGGGGGTGAGGGGGGAGAATTCTTTTCCCCCTCAACCCCTCTGGCAATGACTCAACACAGGTCATCCTAGTCGCATGACTGTTTGGTGAAATGCAAAATACTTTCAGGCAATCAAATCCTCAGTCACCGGGCCTCTGATGTCTCATCCAATCACAACCATTACAGTGCTTTGCATTTTCTGACTTGCTGTGCCAGCTAGTTCCCACCCCTACTATGAGACATTAAAACAAAGAGGCACGTCGTTCTGCAAAGGAAACGATTCCCCTTCCCCTCTGCTCTTTATGGAGTGTCCGAGTCCAGTTAAGTGAACGGAAACTGGGATTCCTTTTCCTCCTCTAATTGCATTTCATTGTCATTTCTCCTCGTTCCCCACATTCTTACTAACCTTCACGTCTTGTCCATTACAACCAAGATAATTGACAAGCACTTAGTAAAACCAGTAAAAAGAGCATCTGCAGACTAGAGTGACAATGCACTGACAAGCCGTCCTGGTGGTTTCTGGGCTCCAGGAAGGCCTTGTTTTTATTACCACGACGCTATTTCTCCCATTTCATCTTTTCTTTAGCAGTAAGCCAGGTGACTTTCCATCCAAAGTAGAAATTCCACCTGCAACGTTGCCTTTTGCTTATTACCTTGACGGTGTCCTATGTTTGTAGGTGACTGCACTGTTGAAGCAGACATGCTAATTAATGAAGATCAGTGCCTGGACAACAACTGTTCCATTTTTTAAAAAACTTCAAAGAACAGTGTCCAAGAGGTGTTTAGTTATAGGATTTGAATCAAGTGCAGTCACAAAAAAAACCCTGTCACATTCACCATGTGAAAAAGGCCCCTTTGCTTCAATCAGACTTAAAATATTTCTTAAAGACACCTTACACTCATCTTCTGAAGATGTGATTTTGATGTTAAGACCCTGCCAAGGCTGCATTTTCAGTCACAGTGATCCACAGAATCCTGAAGCTGGAAGAAACCTCAGAGTGCATCCAGTCCAACCAGTACCTGAACAGGAGTCCCCTCCACAATATTCCCACCAAATGGTTGTCTAGACTCAGCTTTGAGGACCTCCAGTGATGAGGAAGTCACTAGAGCTAGCTCATCCTACTTTTGGATAACTCCGGTCGTGAGCCAAACTCTGACTCCCTTCTTCAAGTATAGATAGAACAAGAAAAGAGTGGAGATTCTAGTCGCTAGCAACCATAAATGAATCATGTTTAATAATCACGGTTGTATGAATATTTATCCTCTTATATTTGAGCCGTTCTGGCCACTGTCAAAGGACAGAGACTCCACTCTGCTCTGGAGATGGTGTGAATCTGCCTGACTGGAGGGCTATTGGGACTTAAATGATCAATACAAGACTCCTTAAAAGTTCTCGATGAATCAAGACCGCGACCACATGAATGAAAGAAACAGCAAAACAGTGACAAACAAAGCCAGCATCAAGAAGCAATGCAGACTTTTCTCCTGCTGGCTTGACCTTGAAGCTGTTCTGCCCGCAGAACGCCAGTGACGCTGGGGGGAGGGGGGCTTTCCCTCCACCCACCCCGGAGGGCTGTGCATGGGCCAGGGAAGGAAAAAAGGGGAACGGGGGAGGTTGAGGAGGGAATCAGGCCTGATTCTCTGGTGGGCTCCAGAGTTATGTCACTTGCTTAGGCACTTAAAAAAAAACCCAACAACAAATAAAAATATATCCTTTAAAGGTACTGAACACTGATCTTGGTCATGACCATGGAAGGGATAGGGAGCCCATGGGGAATTAGACAAGGCTATGGGCTCTTCCAGGGGAGACAACTATGATATCCTTGGCATCTTTCAAGGAAAAGCATATTTCCCACTCCAATGGCTTTCTTGCGTCCCTAGGAAACCTAGAAGAGACAAATACTATGTTGCCTCAGGTGCTAGGTCCAGAACTCTTTCATAACTGATGATTCTCTGGGTCTTAGTGGGGAGCTTACTTCTAGCCATAGTAGGAACTCCATTAAGAAGTAGGATGGGCTCAAGAGTGGAATTAGGGACAATCCTATCTAGAACATCAGAAGATTCATTCATGAGAATCGGGAGTATAAAATGGGATAACACGGGGCATCACTATAAAAGATGTTGCTAGGAAAGATAATGGCCTTTCAATGAGGTGCAATCTAGTAAAAGCAAATATGGTTCTGAGAAAGTTCCCAAATTTTGAAAATACAACTCTCCTGAAAGATAGAAATTTATTTTTGGTACACTGATGTGCATTACTAACAGCACAAAGAAGTAGTACATGGATTCACTGATACTGGCATACTGAAACCCAGCTTTCCTGACCAAATGATGCTACTTATTTGAATTAATACAAAAAGCAGTATGCTGTCTTTCTGTGTCTTTCTCTTTCTTAAACACACACACACACACACACACACACACACACACACACACACACACATGTGGGCAAAAATGCTTTCCTGCCCCCATTGAATCTGGCACAAAACCAAAAAAGTTCAACATAATGTCAGTCAAACAGCTACTGTTTACATGAAAAAGCATTCGTGAAGTCTGGTTGTCTGGGCTAAACAGCAAGAATGAATGATAAGCTGGAAAAATGATCATCCCAAGCTTCTGCTGGGCTCTAGGTCTTCAAAGAAAAGTGAGAGGTTTTGGTGATCCAAGGAAGTCACAAGACCATGACAATGTATGGTTTGACCTGGAGAGAGCTGACTGAGAATTGAACAGTTATAAAGCAAAGAATTAAACCCGGGCTACAGCCGTCATCTCACTTAAATCTCTTTTTATGCGATCCATATGTAACTTCTTGGTGAGGCTGTGCCAATGGAAGGAACGAGAGAACTTATTTCTCCTGAAATTCCCTGCCACTCTGTGCAGCTCAAGGATTGGCTCTATGTAGACAACGATTTTCATTCTTTATAGTTTGGGTTTTTAATGAGAAAACTGTCTAAATAGCACTACTAGTAACCATTATCTGTCAGTGTTGTCGGGTACTTCTGTACCCATCCGTTCCTCTCTTCAGCACTGTTCCAGTCAGTAACTAGCCCAACACTGCAAATGACTGGTTGACATTTTCCATCAGTCAACACAAAAGCTCCTCGAAGGGTATTCAGCTTCTTGGGATTCAAGAAAGCATGTAAGATTTAACTGATTTGGAGAAAAAGACAGTTAAAAGGATCACAAACTAGCTACCTAAAAACTAAATGCTCATGTTTCTGAGAGAGGAAGAAATACATAAGGGAGATGGGAAGAAACATTAATGTACCATCATAAAATCAGAGAAGTCAGAATTAAGACTTAGAGGTCATTTAGTACAACCTTTGAATCTCTCTATGAAATCCCTGATAGATGATCATCAAGCCACACCTGAACATGTCAAATAACAGGTGGCTCACTACTATCTGAGGCATCCCATTCTATTACTGAATGGCTCTAACTGTTCAATAGTTTTTTAAGTTATGTTGAGCAAAAATTACTTCACTGTTAACTTTTACCCACTTACTAGCTTATAAGAAAGAGATTAAAAGGGTACATGTAAAACAAATAAAGGGTAAACAAATTTAAGGAGATTTTTAGTAAGAAAGGAATAAATAATCCTACTTCTGTCACCAACCATAATTAGGAAGAATCAAGAATAAAAATGATATGTTTTGGACTAAAAATATTATAGCATCAATCATTCTTCAAGATTTTAGATTTTAGAAAAAAGGGCCTTCTTGGGATATAATGCCAGTTTTTGCCCTAATTCTGATGCATTGAGGAGTGGGGATAGGAGGGGCAACAGGAGTGTGTGGCAAAGACTTATGTATCACTAACGTGGCATGTGGAAAAGCTTAAGAATATTAAGATAGAGGAATGAAGGAACATGTCTCTTACCCAAGTCCCTTCCTATATACTACATTCCTTTAAGCACATCTTTAATTTTTATCACTAGAGTATCAGATTATGTTGGAAGGCTTTAACTATAGTGCCAATTCTATTTCCTCTGAACACTAAAGAGATAATCAAGGTTATCTTGCAAATCATAGAATTATACTCCTTGATTCGGACTTCAGAAAACCTACTCTTTAGACATACTCTAAATTCTAATACTTATTATTTAAATACTTGCTTCTCTTTCCACATCTAGGAAAAACTTGGTGGTCACAAAACCATACTGACTCCAACTGCCAGAAAGAGATGAAGAATGATTCTAAGCACAAGTTCCTAGTGTTTCTTTGGAAAAAATAAAACAGAAGCCCCAATGACAGATGCTATGCAACTCTTTAAAGTATGGGAGCTTCATGTAAGAAGCCTCTATGGGAACCTACAGCCTGATCTACCCAAACCACATATCTGATTAGTGTTAAAAGAATATAGTTAGACCAAAAAAGCAAATGAGTAAGAGCCCATGACAGCTTTATAGTAAACCTCAATATATTCCCATAAATCGGAATTTCATCCAGAGATTTTTAGGCTAAGGATTTTTCCTTCCTCACATAATAAAAAAGAAAAATTTGTTAAAGAGGAAGCAACAAGACCTACCATACTTGAGGATCTTTTATTTTCCCCAGTGGCTGGCACTGGGGACCACCAGAGCTAAAGTATACAAGGCCATGTCTATCCAATAACACCACAGAAATATATGGGAATCAATCAGTCACTTTCTAGGCAAAGGTCTAATATAAGCATTTAAGAAAATTAAACTGGGCCTTGGAAGCACACAGAGGGCCCTTGAATTGGCCCCTCTTGGGTAACTTCCTTCTCATCGCTCAATTCCTCCCAAGGTAGAAGTAAGTTTACTCCTTCAAGCCTTGGAGTGAAGTCCAAATGCAAAGATCCTTGAGAGGACAATACTCTAAGTTATTAGGCAACATTTCTATTTCAGAATGAGGAAAGGATTTCAAAGTAGGTTTTGGAGGAGGAGGTGAAGAAAACTTGAACACACGGGACACCTGAGACTGGCAGAGAAGGGTCTACTTCCCTCTTTTGCCTGGGGCTGCCTCAGTTTTGTCAGAGACTATTCCCCCCAGGGATGCTTTCTGGGCGGCTTCTGGCATCATGAAAAGGTGCTAAACCTCTGTCAGATGAAGACATTCCAAGAAGCAACCAGCAAAGCAACAGCAAAAGCATGGAGAAACCAATTATTTGGGAGAGGATACCCAACAGCTTCAAAAGATACTCCTATTTCACACTTCGATGAAAATCTGATGTCCTGCTAGGAGAATGGATGGCTCAGAGGTTAGTTTGTATCTTGCCTACCACAAGGCCACAGCCTTTGATCCTAATCAAGACTTAGCAGAAAGTATGGTGAGTGCTGTGGCCTTCAGTGCTTCTGGTACATTAATACCAGATGATACTTTTAAGAAAAGAGAAGATGTATTCTGAAATAGAAAAAGAAAAAAAAAGGCTGAAACTTTTTTTCTGTGGGGAAAGGAGGAAAGAAAAGGGGAAAGGTAAAGAAGCATTAGGGCAGGAAACTAGGAAAGATTCAAATGTAAAAGTTAAGGATCTATAATTGAACATTAGAAATTTATTCTTATATTAGAAAAGAGAAGCTATGGAAAGTGTTCCTTCTGTACGGTAACTAATAAAACATGTTTTTGTTTAACTTACACATTTATTTAAAATCTGTAGAGTGACTCTGTAAGACTATTATTATGTGTTGTCTATATCAAGTTATGTCTCTTAAGACAGATATATTTTATTTAATGAGTTGGTTCTTAATAAATAATTTCTGATGGTGACTGAAATATAAAATAGCTATCTATGGAGCATGATGTAGAAATTCTAAGACTGGGATAAATGGCTGGCTACTAGTGACTTAGCAAAAGGGTATGGCTATGGATTCTGCCTAGTCAAAGCTGTAATCGATATTAATCAATTATCAGGTGAATAGAACTGAAATAAGAAGTGAATGACTTGGAAATAATCTAAGAGGTGAATGGGGAGACTACAAAGCAAAGATATTCATTCTGGCTGAAGGAAAACCAAATTGAAATCCTCTTGTTTTAATGATAGAGTAACATGAATACCATGTTATTTCAGTTGACTGAGTTGCTATTCCAAATGTTCCTGAGAACATTAGTGCTAAAACAGAAGTAGGGAATGAGAAATCTGCTATTTTCACTCCCATAAAGGACAGAAATCCTTTTAATTACGACCATGCCAATCTACATCTTGCTAAAACAGCTAATTACATGTCAAAAGGACACCCAGTCATTCAGAACAATTATCATTATATTTTTATGTATTCATTCTACCCAACCAATTACCATGGTTACAGTTTGAAAAGATTCAGCCAAACCTTCATCTGATCACACGTCAATATGAATTGAAGAATAAATTATGGCATCATCTATCCACTTTTACTTTGAAAAGGGCAAGAAAAAATGAAAATTCGGTCAAAGGAGAGTGTACCCCAAGATATAAGAATTGTGTTGGTGGTACACATGTACGTACACACACACACACACACACACACACACACGTACACACACAATCAAATAATTTTGCATTTCTGGCCAGCACACTTGCAGCCATTTCTATCATCTAAATGCCACCATGATCACCAGAAAAAAGCTAGCAGGGCATTAGATCAGCCTCCAGTTACCATTCAGATGGTTTCAGATAAATCAAAGAGCTTGTCATAAAAAAAGATGGGAAAAAAATATAGGGTCCCCCCCCTCAAATGTTTCTCAAGTTTTACTGAAAAAAGAAGGACCTTCAAGAGAATAAATTATATTTAATTTAGCTTCTCAGGTGACCACAATTTTATGATGTGGTGTACAGAACAAGAGAGAAGAGATGCACAGGGCTAGGGACACAGAGCCCTATCCCAACTCTATTATGCCCACTGAATACTTGGATAAGAAACAATAAAAGTGTAAAACCCTTATGTGTGCATGTATAGTCTCTCTTGGAACTTTCCTATATTTGTAGAGCAAAGAGAAAAACATACAACTAAAATTACAGGAAGCTGATATCTCAGATAATGACCTTCACACTTCACTCGCTTTACTCCTCCAAAAAATGAATCAAGAGATTAATACATTGAAAGTGTACTGTTGGTCTCATTTCAAGTCCTCATAAGGCCTTTTTACTGCTCTAGTTATAAACTACATTAAAAAAAAAAGAACTAAGGAAATCTCTCTTTGTAAATGTTAGACATCCCTTATTGAAGTAAAAGATGAATAATGACAATCATATGTTTATGGAACAAAAGACATTATAGAAAAAAAAGGAAGGAACCCGTGGCTGGACAAGGATGCTCCCTACCTGAAAGCAATTGTCAAACTGAGGGATTACTGCCATTCACAGATGCCTCCTCTGGAAAACCTTCCATTTTCATTAGTGCACAATACCTTTAAATGGGATAAATCAGGCATTACTAGATACTGTAAATCAGACGATATAAAAACTGAGAAAGGAGTTTCGGATCATGCAGCTCAGTTTGCCAAATTCTCTTTGGCTGACAACTGATCCCCAAATCCTGAGTAAACAACCTTGCAATTAAGGAGCACAAAAAGGAATGCTTCCCATGTGCAATTCCCACCCATGCCCCCCTATTTAAATGCAATCAACTACACAGTAGGAGCTGGTCAATGCATCAAACTTTTCATCTGGGAAAACCTGACAAATAAACCCGGCTCAGTAAAGCTACATATGGATTTGGCTGGTCTTACTTCAGCCCCAGTGAAGACAGTAGTCAAACATTAACAATCACAAACAAAAAGAACTCCCAATGACACAAAACCCGCCACTGCTCTGGCATGATATTTGGTTCACATACAGAGCCCAAGACATACAACCAACGTACAACATACAGATCAGGACCTGTCCATGACAACTGTGCTACAGACAGCGGAACCAACCAGTAAAGTTATTGCCTAAGAGTTTGTTGAGAATTGTTGCAAAAAGGTAAAGAGGGAGAGACAGAGAGATACACTGAGAGGAGAGAAAAGAAAGTTAGGCATGTCCTCTGAGGCAAACAAGAAAGCAGTTAAGGGCATGGCAGTGTGTGAAATGGGGAAAGCTCTTCTAACCAAACATGAGAAGAGAACCTGGAATTTCATGCTAATGTTTTCTGGGAAAAGATCATTTGTGAAGAGAGACACTTCTCTGCTTGGAGGCACGAAGCCAAAGAGTTGGACAATACCGGATAATAAAATGGGGAGAGACAATGGTCAGTCAGGAATGAACCAGCACAGGCATCTTTCTACTTGCTCAGCCTATGGGTGGACAGAGCCAAAGAGCAATTGGAGTTGGAGGCAGAGCTCAGTGCTGGAGTAGGGAGGAAAGGGGACAGAGGACAATATTGAAGGAGGCAGAAATCATGAGGCAGAAATCATTCCGTGGAGTATGGAAACTACCCGGAGGGCCCAAGGTTTAGGGACAGGTGCAGCCAGGCACAGTAAAAGGTCAGAGCAAGAAAAACAAGGAAGATTTGGAGTGCCGAACAGGATATCTGTGGTCATGCACCTGAGTCCCCACCCCGGACTTATGCAAACAATTCCCAGAAATAGCTGAGCTCATAACAGTTTCTAGGGTGCCCCTCAGCAGTTTCTAGAACCCTCTCGTGACCGGAGTTTTTATTCAAACTAACCAATGATCTTGCTCCTCGCTTCTGTACCCGCGCTTTTTTGCTATAAAATGAGACCAAAGAATCCACCCGGCGCGCCAGTCCCTCTAGGTGACTGAGTCGCCCGAGTACTCGTAAGTTCAATAAACCTCTTGCTATTTGCATCCGGAGTTGTGTTCGCGTTGATCCTGGGAGGGTTTCTCAAGGTCGGTGGACTACCCGAACATTGGGGTCTTTCATTTGGGGGCTCGTCCGGGATCTGAGATTCCCACCCAAGGACCGCCGAACCACCGACGGGAGGTAAGCTGGCCAGCGATCGCTCTATGTTCTCTCTGTGTCTGACTCCGAAAACTCTGACTGTCTATTCGGTGTGCGCGCATTTTTGGTTTCAGTTTATTCCGGGTTAATCGATCTAAGATCGAGGCGTGAGTAGCGGACAGACGTGTTCGGGGGCTCACCGCCCGGCAATCCTGGGAGACGTCCCAGGATCAGGGGAGGACCAGGGACGCCTGGTGGACCCCACGGCAAGGGATAATTCTCTTCTGATCTCACAGTTGCACTGTCTTGAGAGACATACCCTACCTTCTGACTCTTTTTCCTGTCTTTTTAATATACGTCTACGCCGCCATATAATTTTTTTTTTTCCTTTTTATTTCAATAATAATCATTATCTGGGTCGTAATTCCACTCTTCGGGACCCCCAGAATGGGACAGGGTGAGTCGACCCCTCTCTCTCTTACACTAGATCACTGGAAAGACGTGAAGACAAGGGCTCACAATCTTTCCGTGGAGATAAGAAAGGGAAAGTGGCAAACCTTCTGTTCCTCCGAGTGGCCCACGTTCGAAGTGGGATGGCCACCGGAGGGGACTTTTAATCCTTCTATTATTTCTGCAGTCAAAAGGATTGTCTTCCAGGAGACTGGAGGACACCCGGACCAGGTTCCCTACATCATAGTTTGGCAGGACCTCTCCAACAGCCCCCCCCCATGGGTGCCACCCTTAGCCAAGATCGCCGTTGCCTCTGGTCAAGATAACGGGCGAAAGTCGGCGGGGGGGAGGCCGTCCGCTCCTTCCCGGCTCCCCATCTACCCGGAGACGGACAGCCTGTTCCTCCTCTCAGAACCCCCGCCCTATCCAACGTCCCCTCCACCTCCCCCAGCCCCTCACGCGGCCAGACCAGCGCCAGGCCTAATGGCTGAGGGACTCGGCTCTGAGGGACCGGCCGCTGGAACTAGGAGTCGCCGTCCCCGCAGTCCTACGGGTGACACTGGTCCTGACTCCACTGTGGCCCTGCCCCTCCGGGCCGTGGGACCCCCGGCCGAACCAAACGGCTTAGTCCCCTTGCAATATTGGCCTTTCTCCTCAGCAGATCTCTATAATTGGAAATCTAATCATCCTTCTTTTTCCGAGAATCCTACAGGACTCACGGGACTCCTTGAGTCCCTCATGTTTTCCCACCAGCCTACTTGGGACGATTGCCAGCAGCTCCTGCAAGTCCTCTTTACCACCGAGGAAAGAGAAAGGATTCTTTTGGAGGCTCGCAAGAACGTCCTTGGAGTTAACGGGGCCCCTACACAACTCGAGAACCTCATTAATGAGGCCTTCCCCCTTAATCGACCTCAGTGGGATCACAACACGGCTGAAGGTAGGGAGCGTCTCCTGGTCTACCGCCGGACTCTAGTGGCGGGTCTCAAAGGGGCAGCAAGGCGCCCCACCAATTTGGCCAAGGTAAGAGAAGTCTTGCAGGGACCAACAGAACCCCCGTCCGTTTTTCTAGAACGTCTAATGGAGGCTTATAGGAGATATACCCCATTTGATCCCTCTTCTGAGGGACAAAAGGCGGCGGTGGCCATGTCCTTTATCGGACAGTCTGCCCCGGATATTAAAAAGAAATTACAAAGACTGGAAGGACTCCAGGACCATTCCTTGCAGGATCTCATAAAGGAGGCAGAGAAGGTATATCATAAGAGAGAGACAGAGGAAGAAAAGCAAGAAAGAGAGAAAAAGGAGACAGAGGAAAGAGAGAGACGGCGTGACAGGCGCCAGGAGAAAAACTTGACCAAAATCTTGGCCGCGGTAGTAAGTGAGAAAGGGTCCAGAGGGAGACAGGCAGGGAATCTGAGCAACAGGGCAATGAGGGCACCTAGGGAAGGAAGACCGCCTCTGGACAAAGATCAGTGCGCATACTGTAAAGAAAGGGGCCATTGGGCAAGGGAGTGCCCCCGGAAGAAGAACGCCAGGGAAACCAATGTCCTGACCCTGGGTGACTAGGGGAGTCGGGGTTCGGACCCCCTCCCCGAGCCCAGGGTAACGTTAACTGTGGAGGGGATCCCCACTGAGTTTTTGGTTGATACCGGGGCCGAACATTCAGTATTGACCAAGCCTATGGGAAAGATGGGACCCAAACGGACAGTCGTGGCTGGGGCGACGGGCAGCAAAGTTTACCCTTGGACCACCAAGAGACTTTTGAAAATTGGACAAAAGCAAGTGACCCACTCATTCTTGGTCATACCCGAATGCCCTGCTCCCCTGTTAGGCAGGGACCTCCTCACCAAGCTAAAAGCTCAAATCCAGTTTTCCACAGAGGGCCCACAGGTAACATGGGAAGACCGCCCCGCCATGTGTTTAGTCCTGAACTTGGAGGAGGAATACCGATTACACGAAAAGCCGGTCCCTCCTTCTATCGACCCGTCATGGCTCCAACTCTTTCCCATGGTTTGGGCCGAGAAGGCAGGTATGGGACTGGCCAATCAAGTCCCACCAGTGGTAGTGGAACTGAAGTCAGATGCCTCACCAGTGGCTGTTCGACAGTACCCAATGAGCAAGGAAGCCCGGGAGGGTATCAGGCCCCACATCCAAAGATTCTTGGATTTGGGGATTCTGGTACCTTGCCAGTCGCCCTGGAACACCCCTTTGTTACCTGTAAAAAAACCTGGAACCAATGACTATCGGCCAGTCCAAGATTTGAGGGAGGTCAACAAAAGAGTACAGGACATTCATCCCACAGTCCCGAACCCCTATAACCTACTCAGTTCCCTCCCGCCCAGCCACACCTGGTATTCAGTTTTAGACCTCAAAGATGCTTTCTTTTGCCTCAAGCTACACCCCAACAGCCAGCCATTGTTCGCGTTTGAATGGAGAGATCCAGAAAAAGGCAATACTGGCCAGCTAACCTGGACTCGGCTACCGCAAGGATTCAAGAACTCTCCCACCCTCTTCGATGAGGCCCTCCACCGGGATCTGGCATCCTTCAGGGCTCTCAACCCCCAGGTAGTGATGCTCCAATATGTTGATGACCTCCTGGTAGCGGCCCCAACGTACCGAGACTGCAAAGAAGGGACACGAAGGCTCTTACAGGAACTAAGTAAGTTGGGATACCGAGTGTCGGCCAAAAAGGCCCAGCTTTGCCGGGAGGAAGTTACGTATCTCGGGTATTTGCTAAAAGGGGGGAAGAGATGGCTGACCCCAGCCCGAAAGGCCACTGTAATGAAGATCCCCACCCCTACAACCCCCAGACAAGTCCGTGAGTTTTTGGGCACTGCTGGATTCTGTAGGCTCTGGATCCCTGGTTTCGCTTCCCTGGCTGCACCCCTGTACCCCCTGACGAGAGAAAAGGTTCCCTTTACCTGGACTGAGGCCCACCAGGAAGCCTTTGGCCGTATAAAAGAGGCCCTGCTATCGGCCCCCGCCCTGGCCCTTCCGGACCTCACCAAGCCATTTGCTCTGTACGTGGATGAAAAAGAGGGTGTTGCCCGGGGGGTGCTTACTCAAACCCTAGGACCATGGCGACGCCCGGTAGCTTACCTGTCAAAAAAATTAGATCCGGTGGCCAGTGGGTGGCCAACTTGCCTAAAAGCAATTGCGGCCGTAGCACTCCTTCTCAAGGACGCTGATAAGTTAACCCTAGGACAGAACGTGTTGGTGATTGCACCTCACAACCTGGAAAGTATTGTGAGACAGCCCCCGACCGATGGATGACAAATGCCAGGATGACCCATTACCAAAGTCTGCTGCTGAATGAGAGGGTGTCTTTTGCGCCCCCGGCCATTCTGAATCCTGCCACCCTGCTCCCCGTAGAGTCAGACGACACCCCAATACACATATGCTCAGAAATCCTTGCCGAGGAGACAGGAACCCGACCTGATCTGAGAGATCAGCCGTTGCCCGGGGTACCCGCTTGGTATACGGATGGCAGCAGTTTCATCATGGATGGCAGGCGACAAGCAGGTGCTGCCATTGTGGACAACAAGCGGACGGTGTGGGCGAGCAACCTGCCAGAGGGAACGTCAGCTCAGAAGGCCGAACTAATCGCCTTGACACAAGCATTACGCTTGGCCGAAGGAAAAAGCATCAACATCTACACGGACAGCAGGTACGCTTTTGCCACCGCTCATGTTCACGGGGCTATATACAAACAAAGAGGACTGCTCACTTCCGCTGGAAAAGACATCAAGAACAAAGAGGAGATTTTGGCCCTGCTAGAGGCCATCCATCTCCCTAAGCGAGTCGCTATCATCCATTGCCCCGGCCACCAAAGAGGGACTGACCCTGTGGCTACCGGAAACCGAAAGGCCGATGAGGCCGCGAAACAAGCTGCCCAGTCAACCAGAATACTGACGGAGACCACGAAAAATCAAGAACACTTCGAGCCTACACGGGGGAAGATCAAGCCGAGAGAGCTCACCCCTGACCAGGGAAGGGAATTCATTCAACGGCTGCATCAGCTCACGCACTTAGGGCCAGACAAGCTTCTCCAGCTTGTAGGTCGCACCAGTTTTCACATCCCGAATCTCCAGTCTGTAGTGCGTGAAATCACCAGCAAGTGTCAGGTTTGTGCTGTAACTAACGCAGTCACCACCTACCGAGAGTCTGGAAGGAGGCAAAGGGGAGATCGACCCGGCGTGTATTGGGAAGTAGACTTCACAGAGGTTAAGCCTGGCCGGTATGGTAATAGATATTTGCTAGTGTTTATCGATACATTTTCTGGGTGGGTAGAAGCTTTCCCTACAAAAACAGAGACAGCCCTGACCGTCTGCAAGAAGATACTTGAGGAAATCCTACCTCGTTTCGGGATCCCTAAGGTACTCGGGTCCGACAATGGCCCTGCCTTCGTTGCTCAGGTAAGCCAGGGGTTGGCCACTCAACTGGGGATTAATTGGAAATTACATTGTGCATATAGACCCCAGAGCTCAGGTCAGGTAGAAAGGATGAATAGGACAATTAAAGAGACCTTGACAAAATTGGCCTTAGAGACCGGTGGAAAAGACTGGGTGACCCTCCTCCCTTTGGCGCTACTTAGGGCCCGGAATACCCCTGGCCAGTTTGGCCTGACTCCTTATGAGATTCTTCATGGGGGGCCGCCCCCTGTACTTGCGTCTGGGGAAGTCGTGGGTTCTAATGGTGATTTTTTTCCCGTTCTATTTACCCACTTGAAGGCTTTAGAGGTTGTGAGGACTCAGATCTGGGACCAGATAAAAGAAGCCTACAGGCCTGGTACTGTGGCCATTCCCCACCCGTTCCAGGTCGGTGACCGAGTGCTGGTTAGACGTCATCGGTCCGGCAGCCTTGAGCCTCGGTGGAAAGGCCCATACCTGGTGCTACTGACCACCCCGACCGCGGTGAAGGTTGACGGTATTGCTGCCTGGGTCCATGCTTCTCATCTCAAACCCGCGCCACCTGGGGCACCCGATGAGTCCTGGGAACTGGAAAAGACTGATCATCCTCTTAAGTTGCGTGTTCGGCGGCGCCGAAATGAATCAACAGCATAACAACCCTCACCAACCCATGACTCTCACCTGGCAGGTACTGTCCCAGACGGGAAGTGTCGTTTGGGAAAAGAAAGCAGTCGAGCCACCCTGGACGTGGTGGCCCTCTCTTGAGCCTGATGTGTGCGCGCTGGTAGCCGGTCTCGAGTCCTGGGACATCCCGGAACTCACTGCATCGGCCTCTCAACAGGCCAGGCCCCCTGATTCAAACTATGAACATGCTTATAATCAGATCACTTGGGGAACCCTGGGATGTAGCTATCCCCGGGCCAGAACAAGAATTGCTAGGTCCCAGTTCTACGTGTGCCCCCGGGATGGCCGTTCCCTGTCCGAGGCCCGGAGGTGCGGAGGACTTGAATCTTTGTACTGTAAAGAGTGGGGTTGTGAGACCGCGGGAACCGCCTACTGGCAACCCCGGTCCTCGTGGGACCTTATAACTGTAGGCCAGGGTCACCCTACAGGGACATGCGAGCGCACCGGTTGGTGCAACCCACTCAAGATAGAGTTCACCGAGCCTGGCAAACGGTTCCGAAACTGGCTACAGGGGCGAACCTGGGGTCTAAGGTTCTATGTGACTGGACACCCAGGCGTGCAGTTGACCATACGACTAGTGATCACAAGTCCCCCACCGGTAGTAGTGGGCCCCGATCCTGTCCTCGCAGAACAAGGACCTCCCAGAAAAATTCCCTTCCTCCCCAGAGTGCCGGTTCCTACCCTATCACCCCCAGCGTCCCCTATCCCCACGGTACAGGCTAGCCCCCCGGCCCCTAGTACTCCATCTCCCACCACGGGCGACCGGCTCTTTGGCCTCGTACAAGGGGCCTTTCTGGCCTTGAATGCCACCAACCCGGAGGCCACGGAGTCTTGCTGGCTCTGTCTAGCCCTCGGCCCTCCTTATTACGAAGGAATCGCAACTCCAGGGCAAGTCACTTATGCCTCCACAGATTCCCAATGTCGCTGGGGAGGAAAAGGGAAGCTCACCCTCACTGAAGTCTCTGGACTCGGGTTATGTATAGGGAAAGTACCTCCTACTCACCAACATCTCTGCAACCTGACTATACCCTTAAACGCCTCACATACTCACAAGTACCTCCTCCCCTCCAACCACAGCTGGTGGGCTTGTAATTCTGGCCTCACCCCCTGCCTCTCTACATCAGTCTTCAACCAGTCTAACGATTTCTGTATCCAGATCCAGCTTGTCCCTCGCATCTACTATCACCCAGACGGTACCTTGCTACAGGCCTATGAGTCCCCCCACCCTAGAAACAAGAGAGAGCCTGTCTCACTCACCCTGGCTGTCCTTCTCGGATTAGGGGTCGCAGCAGGTATAGGTACCGGCTCGACCGCCCTAATAAAAGGGCCCATAGACCTCCAACAAGGTTTGACTAGCCTCCAGATTGCCATGGATACAGACCTTAGGGCCCTTCAAGACTCCATAAGTAAACTAGAGGATTCCTTAACCTCCCTGTCTGAAGTAGTGCTCCAGAATAGGAGAGGCCTTGATCTGCTATTTTTGAAGGAAGGGGGCCTTTGTGCAGCCCTAAAAGAGGAATGCTGTTTCTATGTTGACCACTCAGGCGCGGTGCGAGACTCCATGAGGAGACTCAAGGAAAGGTTAGATAAGAGGCAGTTAGAGCACCAAAAGAATTTAAGTTGGTACGAGGGATGGTTCAACCGTTCCCCCTGGCTTACTACTTTACTGTCTGCCCTTGCTGGTCCCCTGCTACTCCTCCTTCTGTTACTCACCCTCGGGCCTTGTGTCATCAATAAGTTAGTGCAATTCATCAATGATAGGGTTAGTGCAGTAAGGATTCTGGTTCTCAGGCACAAGTACCAGACCCTAGACAACGAGGATAACCTTTAATTCTGCTCTATGATTAGAGCTACCCTCAAAGAAAATGGGGGAATGAAGGAGGCAGAAATCATGAGGCAGAAATCATTCCGTGGAGTATGGAAACTACCCGGAGGGCCCAAGGTTTAGGGACAGGTGCAGCCAGGCACAGTAAAAGGTCAGAGCAAGAAAAACAAGGAAGATTTGGAGTGCCGAACAGGATATCTGTGGTCATGCACCTGAGTCCCCACCCCGGACTTATGCAAACAATTCCCAGAAATAGCTGAGCTCATAACAGTTTCTAGGGTGCCCCTCAGCAGTTTCTAGAACCCTCTCGTGACCGGAGTTTTTATTCAAACTAACCAATGATCTTGCTCCTCGCTTCTGTACCCGCGCTTTTTTGCTATAAAATGAGACCAAAGAATCCACCCGGCGCGCCAGTCCCTCTAGGTGACTGAGTCGCCCGAGTACTCGTAAGTTCAATAAACCTCTTGCTATTTGCATCCGGAGTTGTGTTCGCGTTGATCCTGGGAGGGTTTCTCAAGGTCGGTGGACTACCCGAACACTGGGGTCTTTCAAATATGAGTTCAACTCTCTAATGTCTGCTTTACACCTAGTGCCTGCCAGGGTTACTGGGATGGATTATGCTGAGGGAGCCGCTAAAACCTGTCAAAGACAAATGTCAAAACTTGGAAGCTGAAAATCTTGCTGAAATCTTTTGTTTTTCCTTCAAGGTGAAAATACATCAAGATATCTTGGCACAACACAGGTGGATCGATATTTGCTGATTGACTATTTGATAGACTGCCTGTCAATATGAATCTCTTGGTGCTTGTTGAGATCAGATTTCTATACTTGAGCCTAATGAACACCTCCACTACCCCACACTGAAACAGAGACCACTTGAAATTTAAAAAGAATCCTCATTCAAATTCTACGGCATCAGAAATGCCTGCTATTCCTGAGTGACTGATCACCAAGACACAAGTTACTTGAGATGAGGACCAAATGATATCTCTAGATTATTGTGATTATTTTTTTTTAAGCCAATACATAAAACAGTTTTCACCCACGAGGAAGATAATGCTAAATTCAAATTCACAATGCTGAGTGAAGAGTTTAAGGGCTGGACACAAAGTCCAACACAGTAAGTCAACTACTGTGAGACTGCCCTCACACTGAGGATTTCACATTTCACTCTAAGTAACAAACTGTATTGGACTAAAGTGAAGCACAAGTTGAAAGGGAATCCTTTGCTGCTTGCCCTGGGTCCCAGACACCTGGACCTGGGATTACGTTCACTGTCACCATCCAGGGAGTACACTCGAGAGTGTCCTTTCACCTTCTGCAGTGCATCTATTTTGTGATATGAGGTAACTGTAGAAACTGTCCAGATCCTGCAGCTCAAATGGCATGCCTCTCCCCAACACAGAACAAAGAAACCAAACAACTGGTGAAAGTTTCTAGGACTGGAAGACTAAAACTTTCCTGGATAGCTCTCCCTGGGATATGAGTGATACTGAAGTGAACTGGGTTGTAGATGTGTCTTTGAAACAAAAGCACGGGGTCTCGGATGTGTATATTTAGTACTGCTCCTTTGAGAGGTGGGGAGAATTTTAGTGAGGAAGGGTCTTCACGAGGTTCTCACGGGGTTGCCAAAAACATGGAAAACTTACTCATCTGTGGTGAGTCTAGCATACTTGTAAGAAGATCAGATAAACAAACGGTGGCAAAAGAGTTGTGGCTTCTTCCACTAGCAGGAAGGAGAAGAGAACTTGAGAACTTCCGCTAGGGGCTTGAAGTACACTGTATGGTTTGGAGAGAAAAGGCCAGTAGACCAGAAAATAAGGTGGCTTCCAAAAGTGATGAAACAAAAAGGCTTTCTTAAAGTAATGTGATTGCTTAAACAACTCCCTTAGGAATAAAAAAGCTTAGGGTCTAAACAAAATTTCTGATGGCTTTCACAACCCTGGGGGCCGGGTGGGAAACCCCCAAATCCATAATCCAGAGTATTAGAAGTCAAATCTAACTAAGAACTTCCCTGGAGAACTACAGTAGCTTGGATAAAAGAGCAGAATTCAAACTTATGGAAAACAGAGAATCTGGGTTAAGGATGAATCTAGATACAAAGGAAGTCATTCTTTAATTCAGGTGGAAATGTGATGGCTAAGAGTAGGCTGGCATTGTTAATTGTTTCAGTGTTTCTTTAGTTAACATCCCTTTTTTCAGTAAGGAGGAGAGAGGCAGCATGGTGTAGTAACAAGAACACTGGTTTTGGAGTCAGGTGGCCTGGCTTCAAATCCTGGCTCCATTTAATACCTGCCTGATCTTGGGCAAGTCACTTCTATCTCTCTGGGCGTATACATTCTCATGTAAAATCAGAGTTGGTCTCAATGATTTCTAAGGCCCCCTTCCAGCTCCAAGTGCGTAAGAAGTCTGTGGTTCGAGTCTTCCTTTTCCTCTTTTGTAGCACTCCTCCTCAGGAGCATAAGAAGACCCTTGTTACTTATCTATCCTAAATGGAAACTTTTCCTCAATTCTAGCATGTTGCCAGAGGCACAGAGAATTGGTGTTGCACTTATGAGACATCATAAACTCCCCTTTATTTTCTGAAGGGTGCTTTCTCCTTCTTTAAAACAATGCAACCTTTCTGATAAGCTACGGCAACCAGTGTATTTCTTTAGAAACCGCAGCTGTCTTAACAGTTTGAGTCTGTTCCATGAAAAGAAAGAGGAAGAACAAAAGAGAGTAGAGCTCCAACATAAAGAAGCTATCAATTATCATAATCTCCTTACAATAAATCAGAGATGTTGCTTGTCAGAGAGAGACTGTCTTCTCTCTGTCCTTTTCTCTCTGACTCAACTGAAGAATAAGTATATAAAAATTCTACCCAAAATAAAAAAGCTACAATTTGTTATATTTCTTCAGTGAAAAATGAAAAGAGGAGAGAACAAAAACTCTATCTGAAAAAAGACCCACAAACTGAGAAAGAAAATTGGTGGTGGGATCAAATGATTTCATTCCTGAGCATTAAGTCATGCTACTCAAATTTGCCTATTCAAGTAATATAAATCAAAAGAGGGAAATAGTTTTACTTTATTTCTGCTGTCCACATCTGCGAAAAGCATATATATTTTCCCCTGAAATAGAGCTCTTCAAAATCATGGATAGATGTGAACTTCATGTCTTCTGAAAGTGCTGACTCCTACTCACATTTAGCTAGCAAGACTGGCGATGAAGAGATGATTTGGTGAGTGTGGGTCTTAATGGGAATACTGGCTAAAACCTTGGTGATGCTCAAGAAACTCCACTCAAAGGAAGAAGAAAAGGAGAAAATAAGCAAGCTCAGTCTCTCTAGCAATGGTCTGAAGTTCAAAACATTTGTGTGGGAAGGGGAGGGGGCAGAGAAAAGAGGAAGAGAAGAAATGGCACCTTCATTCTCTATTAGAAACAGTTCATGTGAAGAACAAAAGATAGAGAAGCCCTCCTTAACAGCTACCCTCTTCTTCCCCATTAAACAAGGTTTTGTTGTATATGGAGAGAAAAGATGGAACGAGGCAGGACACACACTGCACTCATGCCTACTTCAGACACATCCTATGCTGCTTCCTCTTAACGGCTATGACACAATGTCATTTAATCGGGACGCCAAGAGATCATTTTCAGACAATGCCAGCAGATGTAATTTTCTTCGATGCATGGATAGTTCATCATTTTACTATTAGATGACAAGGTGATTGCAGGGTGACTCTATAATGCAAGTTCACTGTTTGGTATTCTGAATTCTCAAAACGAAAAAAGGATTTATCAAATATAAATATCTTTAAAAAGTAACAAAAGTGCTACATATGTGATCAAGGAAAAAAATTCCATTAGTTACTGCTGCTTAAAGTAGATTAAACTTTACAAATATTACCACATCCATTATCAATATGGCTTCCAATTATTAATTAAATTGCCTGTGGCAGTATAACTTTCTCATACCTTTACAAGGACAGAGTAAAGAAGAACACCAAAGCAGTCACATCCCATCATATCTCCAACAATGTAAGTGGTAAATGATCCCCTGCCTTTTTCCTGCTCATATTTAAGTGAGTATTTGCATTTATGATACCCCATATAACTGTTGTAGTAAAGTCCTCTATCAAATATTCTTACTTTGTAGGTTGCAGGCAAGAGTCATAAAGACAAAGTTATAAGCCCATTCATTTGTGACCTTAATCCCATCCTTGAGAGCTTCTGGTTTTTTTAACTTTTTTTTTTTTCTTTTCAGTGGCAAGGGAAGGGTAATGCAACTTTGATGGTGAATCCTGGGTCTTTTCCGGTTAGGCACTAGTAGCTGTGCCCATAATGTATAGTGGTTCTAAGAAGTAAACTTAGCCTCCATTAGACATTCAGCTCATTTTCCCCAATGCTCTCAGGCTGGGCTTTTAACATGGTCCCAAAGGCAGAAGGCAGTATTTTATCCACTAAGTCACGCAGCTTGTGATAGGAGAGGATGTCTGTATTGGGCATGTTAACATCAACCAAAACCTGCGAATATGTTTTCCCATTGACATTCTCAGCACAGCACCCAGAGAAGTATAATCTAGCCACAGTGTGACTATAATGAGGCACGGCTTATTGCAGCTGGAAATCCATTATTCTCACACGAAGGGGAGGGGATTGTAGTGTTCTTTTCATTCTTTGCGGATACTCCCAAGTGGTGTCTGTCCATCCTGTGCCACACTACCTCAGCTTGCATCCTTTCAGTCTTAGAGAAGGAAAGAAGGGTAGATAGACTAGCGTGACATGATATCGAAGGTTATCCGAGATTTTACATGTAGTCTAATAGTTGAAACTCAAGGCCTATCTAAAATACCTGGAAGCACTTTCTTGGAATGCTAAGACAGAACAGAGCAGCAAGATTTTTGAGCCACAGGGGCCGGGAGAGGGACGTTTGGTTGCTTGATTGATTGGTTATTATTTACTGGGAATTAATACTGAGAGAGTATATGCAAAGGCTGAGGGCACCATGCCATCTTCACAGAACAAGACCCTAACAGCTAACTGACATACAAGAAACTGCAAAGTTATACTGCAAGAACACATATTAAGGACCGAGGAAAGTCTGCTAAGGTGCTACGTCTAAAACTAAGTTAACTTCTTGTGTTCGACCCTCCCTCTATCAGTCAGTCAGTCATCATCCAGGGCCTCTGTCTTGATCTCACTGGCTCCTTGCCGAGCCAGGGCCAATATGGTATGGTTGACTGCTGCCATTTCCACAGCCAATGAGATGGGGTCTTGGTGGTCACTATGGCTAGTGCTGTCATCCTGCAGAGACGGAATGAAAAGGAGAACAATGTTAATGTCCTGATGATATTTCAGCTCATGAAAGGGCATGCAAGGAAAGGCAAGCAGAAGATAAGCATTCGAGGTCGGAAATGCAGGTGTTGGGGGAGGGAGCAGGTGTCTCATGACAGGATGAAATCGAACTGTATATAAGTAGACACTGAATGGAGAGAGGCACAGTCACCATCTTGTGCTTCTGACAAAGAACAAGCACTCTAATCTGTTCTGTTAGTGGAGACTGTCTTTAGGCTGATAGAAATTTTCTTAGTGGTCATGAATATATAAGTTGTAACAGCTGGCATGAAACTACCAATGTGTCCCTCTGTTTAGGCCAGTGGCATTATGTATGGTATTATGTATCCTAAGAGCTGTCAGGTGTGACTTACAGAGTCTATATGGGAATGTCAGGTACTGTTTGAGAACTCCTATACAGGGTTACATAGCATTTCCTACTAACTAAACAATACTGAAGCCTGTAGTGTCACGGGCTAAATATCTACTAGCCTGTTGGTGAACATATGTTTTCACACACAAGATAAAGAAAAGAGAAAGCTTGATCACCGACTGGAATAGGACCAAGGCTAGAATGGGTGCACGCGGAACTTTCCTGGCCCCGGCCAGCTGTCTAATGAGAGTGTCCGCTACCTCACTTGGAATGATCGCCACTCCTCCTGCTTGAGCTCAACATGCACAGAAATAAAGCTCTGAATGGAAATGGGCATTATGGGGCTTACTGCTACAGCTACTGAGTGAACATTTCACCCTGTGTTATATCCTGGGGAAATTCATGCCAAAAGCTTTGAAGAGATGGTTAGGTTCTCAGGAAATGATGTATGGGAAGTGTCTCAAGGATATTTGTAAAGAAGACAGCCATTGGCACGTGTGGGTCTGGAAAGAATGGCAGATGGGAGACACCAAATACAGAAAGGCTTTTAGGTTTGCCTTCATTTCCCTGAAGTTTAAAACAAAAGCAAAAACAAAAACAGAACAGTGTACTCAGCGCTTGATGTGGGATTCTATCCTGGAAACTCAGGGAGAAGGGTTACAGAGATGTTTTTGAGTCTGCAACTGCTTACTCCTATTATGGATCAACACTGCTGTGCATAAAAAAAAATGACATCAGATAAATTTCTTATGTATCATGTGTACTGAAAAATGGTTGTGCTCAAGCTCAGAGGTAGAAGCCATGAAATAAATCAAGGTAAACTGACGTAGGGAAAACAGTTTCAAGCACAGACTAGAACATGGAGTGGAAGTCTTTCTTCCCCAGCCCTTTTGTTAACTATAGTCAAGAATAGGGGTGCCTAGGTGGAGCAGTGGATAGAATACCGGCCCTGAAGTCAAGACGACCTGAATTCAAATCTGGCCTCATAGACACTTGACACTTCCTAGCTGTGTGACCCTAGGTAAGTCACTTAACCTCGACTGCCTCACCAAAAACAAAAACCAAAAACAAAACAAAACAATAAACTATATTCAAGAACTCTGTAGATATTAACTAAGCAAGAATCAGTCCTATTGCTTCTAGTCATAGCCATAATAAACAAGGATCATGGTAATATTGGGACAATTCATAAAACTGGAGAGAAGCTATTCTGTGAAAGTCTGGTATGGTACACTGCATATGTGACTACGTGGATATAAGGCTGAAACTATTCAGATTTCCATGAAATTTAGCAAGATATGTCAGGGAATTCCCCACATTTATAGCTAATGGATTTATCCCATCCAGTGGCTACTATTAATACATTTCCTCCAACCAATGAAGAAAAAAATAAAGGTGAAATGGGAAGACATGCAGGTAGAGAGCACGTGTATGCCCAACATGCCAGAGAGAATCTACAAGAACCACTCATTTCTGCATGAGGGTTACCACTGCAATGGTGCCACAGTGGATGGGCCTTTGACTTGTACTCTACGTTGGTACACGTTAAGGCATGAATTACTGCTGCCCGGTTGCTCCTAATATTTTTCAAACATTGGGTGTGTGCATGTGGTGAATGGTGCAACTTGCTTGTTTGGCTCAGATCCTCCTCTCTTCTTCTACCTTCTCTGCTTCTCTGCCTCCCTCAGAACTTCGTCCCTCCTCCTCCTCCCCATTGCGTACTTGCCAAGTGTCCTGTTGTATGACAATAAATCCATGTGGGTGAATATTGATTTCTCACAAATTAAACAGGACAACTGAACTTCACCACTTCGATGTTCAAATTACACAAAAATCTGACTAGACACATGGTGGGAACTAGCAGAGGGGGAGGCGGCAAGAGAATAATCCCCCTCCCTCCCTGTACAAAATGGGCTCACGGATTTGAGCCCATTTTGCAATCAATGACCTCTGCTCAGCTGCTCACCTGCTCTGAGTAGTCATTTCCATCGACGTCGTCACTGTTGGAATGGCCTCCTGGACTCTGTACATCTATCCCATGACTCTCCAGGATTGCTGCTTCTTCGAAAAAAGCAAATGGATCCCTAAATTATCTGATACGTTATTTTAATTGTTTTAAATACAGAATTACTTCTATGGCTGAGAAAACTATGATGTTCATCTTTAGCTTAAAGTCAGTTACTTTTTTAAACTGTTAAACAACAAAGGAGGTGTCTAGGCATCTAGAGGTAGCTAGATCATTCATTCATTCATTCATTCAAGTTAAGAATGGAAAAAAAAATGTTTTGCTACTCCAAAACTCCTGCTAGTCTGCATGTTACCTTCAGGAAGTCGAACGGTGCTTAATAAATGCTTGTTATTTGCAAGCTATCCTGTTACTAGTTCTATAACACTTCTGAAGGGGGCAGTGACAGGCAAGCTATTTAATAATGGAATAGATTTTCAGTGGCCCAAAAGTTTACTCCCCAAACCTGGCCACGTCAGATTCCTTTGTGCTCTACTGGATCTGGCTGTGTACCCTGAGACAAATTCTTCACAATGGCGGAGTCATTCTCCAATGGTACTGTAAACAGCTAGTTTCAAGTATGCATCATTAACTCTTTCAAAACAGCAGAAATGATATTCGGTGGCAGTAATATCTTACAGAATTTAAGTTGTGAAATGTTACTAACCATAAAAATAAACACAGTGATGAAAAAAATGCCATTATTTGGCCATTATGAAATAAGGTGAAAGGAAACATAATATAAACATGTTCAAGAGATTAGAAGTTAGGATCATTTTGTGGTATTCATAAAATCATAGGATTTATAGCAGGAAGGAACCTTCGAGATCATGTAATCCAGCAACTTCATTTTAACAATAAAGAAACTGAAACCCAGAGTAGTAAAATGACCAGCTAGTTAAGCAGCAGAACTGGTTGTTTCTTACTGGAGTCTTACTTTGAAATCATAACTACTGCTGCAGCACAAAACATTACTGAGTTTTCAATTACTGACAAGGAGAGGGAAGCGGCAGCCTCTCTGATACATTACCGATATTGGCTCTTCTCTTGATCTCCTTCCTTCTGTTGGCAAACCAGTTGTAGACTTTTAGGGAAGTAACTCGTTCCAGATCAGACAGCTTTTTGCCTGTGAATGCATTCAGTAGAGTTCAGATGACAAAGTTCTGGCTTAAATTAGGTGGTACTGGGCCTCAGGCAAGGTTTGTATCCCTACATCCGGCACAGATTAGGCACATAAATGATTTTTGAATGAAACATGAAAATTACCCAATAATATGCTTTATCCAGTTCAGGAGCACTTACATATAAGAGGCACATCTCTCCAGAAAGTATGTCCACAAGGGGCAAGTACTTTTTAAACTGTATCATGCAGTGAGGGATGCTCATGTTTATCCATTATCATTAGGAAAAGAGGTCTTTCACATTAAATGAACTTTTCAGATACTGAAGCAAACACTTTCAAGTCCCCAAACTTTTGATATTGCAACCATTTTGATGATAATTCCTTTAAAGGGTATACTTTATATACTTCCCTAACTTCTCAAGTAGAGAAAATAAAGCTAATATAAACTTTTCTTGGTGAAGCAGGGTCAATTATGACCCTGAAAATCCATTATTATATTATACTGTAACAGCACATTATAAGCAAATGTGCTTTTTAGTTTAGGTTGGTTTTTTTTTACTTTTCTCCATTTTCAGATGTCAAACTGTTATCTGTTTCTAAACCCCACCCACTTTCTAGCTTGTAACTTCCAATCTGCCGTGGGGTAAGGTTGTTGGAACTCTAGTCTAAGAAAAAAACCCTAAGGAACCTTACTATGAAATCAGGTAAGTAGAACTAGTGTTGGGGATTTGGGAATACAGTTTCAGTGTTCATAGGTCTTTTTTGCTTACTTTTGTTTTCTGGGCTATATTCCAAATGTCTGAGTTTGTCTGAAGTCTGAAGTCTAGGTAAGTTGGGTATTACTTTTTTTTTTTCCCAATTTATCAACATTTTCAGTTTATCATTCTTCAGTCAACAAAAAAGGCTGGGCTGGCTCAACACAGATCAGTCTCATTCTACCCAAGGCAGGCATGTGCTGAGACTGGTATCTTACTGAAGTCTCCAGTCCAATAGTACATAAGAGTTCTAAGTGAGGCAAGTAGGTAAAGTAGGGTATTGTATGTAGCTTAAGGATGGAAGGAGAACAGTTGAATTGCTCATAAATAGCCTGTTTATTTGAGTAGGAATCATGAAGGTGGTACCTACATTGTAATCTCACTAAAGAGGAACCTTCAGCTGAAAAGAAGTTATTACAAGATGGATACTATGCTCATTTGTTGCAGGCTGTTTACCTTTGCCAAAATGGAAAAGCAAAACTACTGAATTCATTAAATGTCTCTGATTTTAAATTCATACAGAACTCTGGTTCGTGCAATCTTCCTAAAAAGGACTTTTACAAAATCTTTAGGAAAAACAATTATTTTCTATTTCCTATATTCCAAGAAAAGCTCTTCCTATGAACCTAACAGGAGTTTTTAGTGTTGAAAACTGTAGGTCCAAGTGATGATCTAAATAAAGTGCCTTAAAGGAGGTAAGAAAATCGTTTGGGAGTGCTACCTTGTCAGGGGTTGGGAGCTAAGATTTAGAAGAGTTAGATAACTGAAGTTGCCCTAACTGAAGGCTCATGGCCTCACCTGGCTTTTGTATGACAGCATTGCAGGCATTGGCAATTTCTTCTCTCTTTGCTTCATCAGGATATTGATTCTCATTGAAGTAACTGCAGAAGCAAACAAGAAATAAGAACACAAAATTAAAAAAAAAATTAAAACACCAAAATATTCTCATCAAAGTACTGAGATATCTTCCCAAGTTCTAATATTCCATTGGTTCTCCTCAATGTGGGTACTTGTATCAGGAGAGGTCCAGCAACCTGTCCATTTATTCTTGGACTGATTCTTATCCATGTTCTTTCATATGGAGGAAAATATTGTAAGGAAGTTGCTTTTAATTACCCAGTCAGTATTGCCCTTCATTAGAAAAAGATGCTGATAATGAATGGCATTTGTTTCTTTGTGTGTGTTGCTAGACACACATATGTAATATGTGTTATATATTAAAGCAGCATCAAGGTAAACAGTCTGAAGTGCCAATAACAGGACTACTTTTTGACCTTCTTGAAAAAATTAGGATTGCCAAGCCAGTATGGTCTAGACAAGGAAACTGTACGTGAATGTGTTGTGTTGTTCAACTGTTTCATTTGTGTCTGATTCTTCATGACCCCATTTGGGGTTGTTTTGGCAAAGATAGTGGAGTAGTTTGCCATTTCCTTCTCCAGCTCACTTTAGAAACAAGGAAACTGAGACAGAGTTAAGTGACTTCCCAAGACTCACACAGCTAATAAGTGTCTGAGGCCAGATTTGAACTCATGAAGATGAGTCTTCCTGATTCCAGGACTGGTACTCTGTCCGCTTACCACCTAGCTGCCCACAGGTGAATGTACTGTTTATTAAACATCTAAAATGAGACAAAGAATTGTTTGCACATTTTTTTTTGCTAATACATAAGAATATCAGAAAACCAAGACCATTTGCCCAAAACCACAACAATAAATCATTAATTCATGAAGATCTTTTTGGGAAACAGAACATAAATCCAAGCTAGGGCCAAGGGGATGGAGAGACCCAGAGGAAATGGCTCTTCTCCATTACAACTGAGGCTATGAAACATTCCCTTTTTGAGAATGATGTCGATCATACAGAATCAGCTACATATCCAGGTTATGAATGGTGTCAGAAAAAGTAGATACTGTTATAAATGTGCAGTCACTCAAGAACCTGAGGAACAAACACTCTTACAAAGAAGAGCTATACAATAACTGTACAAAATATTCTGTACAATGATGAGCTAGCTTGGTGAATTACAAAGAAACTGTGCATTGGAGAAGAAATTAACTGGAAGGCATCAGAGCTCCTTGGTCATGGTTCAGGGAACAAATAAAAACCTCAACAATTTAGAATTCACTGATTATGAGTTTGTGATCAGAAAGTCCATAGAAATCTGAACATACCTTACCTCTGAACATAAGTCACACTTAAAATGAAATACTGTCATAAAAGGGAAAACAAACAGGCATACATTGAAGAATAACATAAAGTATAGGCCATATTCAGGTTTCACACAAGGCAGATTTTGGGGGAAAAGTGAGGCCTAACTTCAGACCAATACAGTGTATTCTGCTGTAAATTTTCAGGCTTTTATTCCATTGCACAGGGAATCAGGGTAAATACTAACAGTTTTTTTCAAACCAAGGGATCAAGAAATTATGTATTATTTCAACATACCTTAAACTGGAGAATTCAACAATTAGTCGTTATATTAAACATCCTTTATATTTGCAGTTATTATGAAATATATTCTTGTCAGGAATCACACTTTTTTATTAACTTGCTTTATCTTGTTATTTAGCAGTTCTCATTTATATCTCTTTTAATAGGACAGACTATCTAAGCAAGCAGGACAGATTGAGTCTACCTCCACAGCATTTCCTGCAATCTTCCCCCTCCCTCCACTCATGCCACAACTACTCTAGCTCAGGAACCTTCTCACTCTAGTTTAACAGTACTACAACAGCTTCTCAATTGCAAATCCCTGCATTGGGTTCCTTCTCTTTCTAATTTATCTTCTCGATAGTGGCCAAATTTATATTCCTAAATCACAGGTTTGACCACTTCACTCTCCCACCTAAGGAGCTTTAGTGGCTCCCTACTTATGCTCCTCTTGTGGGCATTTAAAGGCCTCCACGACTTGCATCCAGCTTTTGTTCTTAGGCTGATTAAACACTACTCCCCCTTAAACAATCTATACTCCAGTCAAACTGGCTGATTGATCATCTCCTCTCCACGATGTGCCACCTGCCATCTCTGTGTCCCACTTTTGCTTCTCAGGACCCGTAGCTCCCTTCAGGGTTCAGCCAGAGAGCTGCCCCAGCGTGAGGCCTTTCCTGATTACCCCAGTTCTTAACCACCCCACCTGCTATAATCACTTTGCATTTATTTTATATAGACCTCATATTAACTTCTTTGTGTACTTTGTTTATTCCCTTAAGGGCCAGAGCAGTTTCACTCACATATTTGTATCCCCTATGACTAATACCAGGCACATAGTTGGTGCTAAATAAACATTTGTCTATAGACTAACTGAACCTACAGAATACAGCTAGAACAAAGTAAGCAATAGAGAAAGGAAAACATTAGGCACATATACATGGAGGACATCCCTTTAGTTGTCATAGAAGGTTCACATAAGGTTTTTCATCTTTGTTGCATCATAGACCCCCTTGGCAGTCAAGAGAAGCCTATGGACCCCTTTTCAGAGTTATGTTCTTAAATAAATGAAATAAAATACAATAACAAGGGAAATCAATTATGCTGACAAACAGTTATCAACATTACAAAAAACCCCACACAATTTCTCAGACTTCAGAAACTAACCCTAACATAAAGAAAAGGCTGGGGAGGAGATATGTCAAGAAAGGCAGAATCAAGTCAGACTGTGGAAAGTCTTGAAAGCTGGACTGAAGTGCTTAGACTTTATCCTATAGGCAATGGGGAAGTGGGGTTTTTAATCACAGGAAGGATACAAACAAGATAGTAGTTTAAGAAGATTACTCTGGCAGAACTATGTAGATTAGATTAGAGAAGAGGGAGGCTGAAGAGATGTTATGAAACTACACTGTCAAACACTCTACTATACAAACAGAAACAATGGCATACATTTGTGACCTACAGTATAATTTAATATGACGTACCAAAGGGATTACTTGGGGAGACCATATGCTAAGTCTAATTTTGTTTCTGAATGTACTGAAAACAATTCAAGGCAGTCAAAGGAAAACTAAGGTCCTGCTATCTGTTTTATATTCTCAGATAATTCCTGAGAGGCCAAACTGTTTACATCTGACAATTAAAGAAACTGAGGCAAAGCTTTGTTCTTTCCAAGATTTCAGAGGGAACTGATTTCTGAAATGAAAGTTCTGGGATCAGAACATACATCTGTTCAATATAAGGAATTTATGACCCTAGACATTTTTTAAGACAGAGGACAAGGGAAAAACATAAATAGAAATCTACAGGTAGCAATAAAAAAAAAAGCAATAAAATAAATCCTAGGGGCACTACACCGTTGTTAGACAAAGGGCAGTTGTCAGTTGAATGATCAGTGAGCGAGCACCTAAAGTAGGAAGAAACCAAATGATGTCTTTAACCACAAAATGACAGCAAAGAATTAAAATGAAAAGTGGCAAAATAATTTATATGAGATGAGAATCCCTAAGCTGGAAATGAATGGATATGTCCTTGAAGCACTTCCTTTTCAATAACACTCAAGTCTATAAAAATTGCAGATAACAAATTCCTCCTTTTGTGCCTAGATTAGTATACAGAGATAGCAGAGGCTGCACACTGAAGCATGAGGTGATGCCACATCAATGTATATTTCCAAAGTCTCTCTTTTCCCCATATGATGTCCTATCCTGAAACAACTGCTGGCTCCAGTTCCTAGTCAAGGTTTTAGTTATCAAAATTAAGCCTTCTGAAATTTCTCGACACTGCCCACAGACTTGAATGCCATTGTGTACATCGTTACAAAAGAGCAGAGTTAACAGACAACCAACGAATACATTCTCAGTTGATAGTCAATTTAAGCTTTCAGAAGAATAGGCCCTTCACAAAAGCAGGTCTGACTGACACTAAAGGATGCTAATGTGGTTCCCCAACATCATTTACCACCTCTTTTAAGCCTTTGACTGATTGATTGTATGACCATTTTCAGAGGATCAATTAGCTAAATTCAGAAAGGTTTATCTTCGGGTGGCTAAAGACTGATGAAAAATTTGGGCACAGTAAATATTGGGACCAGCTACTAAGTTGCTGTGGGGTTTTAAGAAAATCACAGGTCCTTGAAATAGTTAAACTATGGGCTGTACAAGATTAGAAAGGGTGAAGATGTCTGGCATAGGTCTAGAAAGGAGCAAGCCAAGTAGCACACAATAGAAGGGTGAGCACTGTTAGGCAGCACCACAAGACAATATTTAGGAACCTAGTACACTGTATTAAACGCTTGTGAAATACAATAAGACAGTAATATAGATAACTATAATGTATAAGATTATGGAAAAAATTCATTAGTGCTTTGATAGGATCAAAGGAAAAGATAGTTACCAACCGAGGACAGGGGGTCAAGGAAGGCTTCCTAGGTGAGGTCACATATTTATTGATATTTAAAAGATAGGTAGGAATACAGGCAGATAGAATGAAGAAATTTCAGACATAGGAAATTATGTCTGAGTAACAGCACAGTAGAGGAAAAATTCATGGCATGTCTAAGGAACAAAGTCAAGTTTGGCTGGAATGTAGTGTGAGAAGACATACAATGTGGGACAAATCTAGGGTAGTAGTATAATGTGTGTGGAATACACTTTGAAAGCTGTAAAGTGCTATACAAACATGAGATATTATTAATATCATTAAATGTTGGGGTTGATGGTGGAGAACTTTGTATGACAGGTGTGGAGCCTGATTTTTGAGGTATTGAGAATGGTGTAAAAGAAAAATTATTCTAGGTCAAGGTAAAGTTTAAAAAAAAGAAACACAGCAACTTTCCACCCCTCAAACAGAGATTTGTCCTCTCTCCCTCCATTTTCTACTGAGGAAGTATGCATATGTGTGTATGTGCATGTGCACATACTTGTGTGCGCACTCCCCCCTGCCCTGTACGCACGCGCGCGCACGCACACACACACACACACACACACACACACACACACACAACACCCCTGTTGTAAACATTCAGGGTTAGGCAAAAAAAAAACACAAAAAAACCCAAAACAACTCCTGCACTAGCCATGTCCAAAATCCAAGATGCACTCTGAGTTCTTCATCATTCTATCAGGAGATGGGCAGGGCAGCCTGTTTCATCACAAGTCAAGGTGAAATTTGACAGCATGCATTTTTAGTGGGTCAGGTGTGCTGTAATTTAAAGAATGGGGCATTTGGAGATAGAGGACAGGGTACAAATCCCCATTCTGCCACTCTGTAGTCTTGGGCAAGTCACTTAGCTTATCTAAGCCTCAGTTTCTTCATCTGTATAATGAAAGAATTAGACTTGAGAATTTCTAAGGTTCCTTGTACAGCTCTAAGCCTCTGGTCCTATGATCCCATTTAATGTCAATTGTCACTGTTAGTTCATTTGTATCACCTTTTTTTTTTAATGGGGTTCACACAGAAACTGTCTAAGGACAAGTCTCTAGGTTGTCATTATTCTTTTATATTTAATGTTTTGCAGACTTGAGCACGGGTGGATGAAAAGATGTGAACCTGTCATTCATGAACTCGAACGAAGGTACCTTCGGAACAGCTCCAGAAGCAGACTGGATGATACGGACCTTGTTATGTTCCCGCATAGTTTTAACTTCTTCTACTTTAACTTCTCTACATTTTTTAAACCTTTTCTTCTGCATTATTTAGAAATTAGAAAGTCGCCCAGAGTACTTCTCAGGTAACTTGCCAAGTGTCACACAACTAGTATGAGTCAAAGGTTAGAATTGAATCCAGGTTCTCTCGGCTCCCAGGGCTAGCTCTCTACTTAACATACCACAACCTATCCTTATCATTTGACAAGCACAAAGTGCCATTTATTAAAAACATTATTCTCATATTTTTTATGAGTGCTTAGGAGAGACAATTTTGCCTGTAATGATGTATAATTTGCTGAATTCTCGAGGTCATTTGAGATTTGTATTTGTAGAATAGGGATCTGTCATCTCTAAGTTTACAAAGGAGAGCAACTTTCTGATACATAACCTGAACCACCTAATCATGCGTTATGTATCTG
This sequence comes from Phascolarctos cinereus, assembly GCF_003287225.1. Classification (NCBI taxonomy): domain Eukaryota; kingdom Metazoa; phylum Chordata; class Mammalia; order Diprotodontia; family Phascolarctidae; genus Phascolarctos; species Phascolarctos cinereus. The sequence continues at coordinate 144,543,138 of NW_027555625.1, forward strand.
GCAGATGCTAAACTTTTGCAAGCTACAGCAATATGTTGCAGTTCCCACTATTTTACTGCATAATCTGTATTGCCAATAAGTCTGTGTTCCTTAAGTACAGCTTTTCTGTCATGTCCAGTGACAATGACCTGATCCTATGAATAGCTATCATAAACACTCCCACTTCTATAAACAGACATCCCTGCCTCGGTCATTTGGTCAATGCTTCTTTGCTGACACGGTGTGTTCAAGTTCACGTGGATGCTGCCCGCGGAGCACCTGACTGTGGTTGTGGATCTTAGTCATTTCATAGACTCCACTGAGAAAGATGACTTTTCAGTTAAATTCAACAAATCCACAAGCAAATACTTGTCAGTCTTTATGATTGCTTTGTGAAGCAAGGTCTGTTTATTCCAAAGGCATTTCTGTAAACTTGCAACCTGTATATCACATACTCTGAAAACACCCAGCAATCCCCTTTTTCCTTTTTTATTAGAAAGCATAGTGGTATGCAAATTACTTGAGAAAAGCAATAATTCTAAGGTTTCATTTTAAGATAATAATAATCGCTCATGAATGCTTCTCTTAACACTAAGCGGACCTTGACCAGATGAAACCAGATTAAGTTAGTTTACTCACCTTTAGTTTAGCTAGTTCTTTTTCAGGTGAGTGTAGGATTTATGCCATAAATAAATGTTTCATTACTTTGTGTTTTTAATTTAATAATGGATATTGATCCAAGCAAACATATAAAAGTCATAGCTCTTAAAGACCACACTTTAATGACTGTCAAGAGATATGACAGTAGCTGTTGGTATGGAGAAGTCAAGTGTTTCAAGGATCATTCAAGCCCACAATGAACAGGATTTGTCACACTGAAGGTGTAAGAACTGTCAAACCATTGCTACAAAACTGCCTAATTAATCGTCAGAAAGCTAGCAAAGATTTTCAGAAATGCCTGACAGGGTTGTTACTGATTCCTCTACAATAGGCTTCTTGAACAATACGAAAACCGGTCAAAAAGGGCTGCTAACTGCTGCTATGAAGAACAAATGCTTGCCATTGACAAGACAATATAAAGTCCAGAATACTGAAAAATGGAAAGAGGTCACTTTTACTGTTAAAGCTCTTCCTTCCCGCTCCCCCCCCCCCATTTTATACTGTACCAAGAACCACTGTCAGGAAAACATGTAAGGTATGGATTTCTTCATTAGTTTGTAAAACATATACCCAGAAAAATGCTTTGGAGATTTTTTGCTTTCAGCAGGCCTGAAAATCTTGTTCCTGTTGAGGTAATGATGAACTCTGATAAGTATATTGCTTATCAAGAAGTAAATATTTCACAGAAATTCTCAAATAGAGATAGAATACTACAATAGGACCTTGAACCATGCCACACATTATATTTAAGAAATTTATCCAAGAGATATAAATAAAAATGCATCAATAGCCTGGGAGCTCACATGATTTTTAAGGCTCACTGAAACCCTACAGACTACAGTAAAGGCTATACTTGGAGGGACTTGTTCAACAAAAGTAGGCTTATCAAAATTCAGTCATAAAAGAATGGTTTTTTTATGAATTAAAGAATATGTTTCAAAAGCTTGTGAACGCAACAACAAACTGTTTACAAGTGTTGCAAAAATACAAGCTTCATATTAAAAGGTTTTTAAAGGTATGAAAAGTTACAAGGTTTATTATGTAAGTTAATAAATTATTTTATTTTGTTCTAAGTAATTCATATCCCACTGTATTAATCTTTCCATAGCTGCTTTAGGTGATGAGCCCTATGTTTCATATGTATAAGTTTTTGTTTGAATACTCTGATCCACTGTTACCCATTTTACTTTGCCAAAAAATATGTTATTAACAAAGGTATTAATTTTTCTAAATGTGTTCTTCCTATAAAGCTTTGATTGCAGGATGCATCACTATCATCATCATCATCATCATCATCATCATTTTAGTGGCAGAGCCAGGATAAGAACTCAGCTCTTCTCACTCCTAGCCTGGTATACCTCTTTTTTATTTATGGCATGCTTCCTCATGGGAAGGCTGATTGGTGGGTATAGACTTAGTACAAAGATACTTTAATGGTATTAAGGGGTATGGTCATTAAGTAACTTTAGCCTGATGGGTCCTCCTCTACTACAACTTATTAAGGAGACAGTAATACTCATGGAGGTGCTTTTGTTACCTGGCAGTATTATAGAAACACTGAAAGATTCTTACTTTTCAATTCTTTTTTTTTTTTTTGGATTCCAGGACAATAAATTCATTATTTTACCATTAACATTTAACCTTGTGATCTTACTCTTTTTCATTTTTACATACTTCCAGTACTGTTGTTCAGTTGTTTTCAGTCATGTCCTGATTCTTTGTGAGCCCATCTGGGGTTTTCTTGGCAAAGGTTACTTTATAGATGAGGAAATTTAGGCAAACAGGGTTAAATGATTTGCCCAGGGTCACACAGCTAATAAGTGTCTGAGGCTACATTTGAACTCAGGAAGATGAGTATTCCTGACTCTAGGCCTGGTACTCTGCACCACTACCACCTAGCTGCACACAGCAATATTTCCATACATACTTCATAGCAATTTATAATTTCCAAATTTATCGACTATTTTATAGCGATTGCATTTTAGGTTAACTACTTCCTAATGATATATGTTACTTTCTTAAGGTATTTCAAAATCAAACCACAAGATGAGTTACTAATGCAACGGTTTCCAATAAATAGCTATTCCCAACCACAGTCATGGATTTTTGTCGAGAATCTAAAGAAAGCATATCACTTCCGATCCTTAGTTGTGCTTTCTCTACCTGGAATTCGCCTACATTTTAAGATCCTATGCTGAGGCCTCCAGCCCTTTGCACACTGACTATTTATTTTTCAGACTGTCAGATCATCTAATTAACTTCTTCAAGGTCAGTTGCTTTGGTTTGTTCCTAGTTTCCAAGATTTAGAATTGAAAGGAATCTCAGCAGTCAGTTGAGTTTCACCTTTTCATTTTACAGATGAGGAAACTGAGGCTCAGAGAAGTAAATACTTGCCCAGGGTTACCCAGCTAATAATTGCCTAAGGTGGGATTTCAATCCAAGTCAGGTGCTCTGTCTACTATATCATGCTGACTCCCATACCTTGCAGAGGTCTCACAAGTGTTCTTCCAATTTTGATGTCTTTCGATTTTGTTCTAATATTCTAACGTCTGGATTTTTAAGTTCTAAGTTTGCTTATCCATTTTTCAAAGAATTATTGTTTTAGAGAGATTCTCTATTGCTTGTTCAAAGTTACCTTTTCTGTTTTAAAAAAGTACTTGAGCTCTAATTTCTATCTTAATTTCTTTTACATATCTTCTATGTGCCAGCTATGTCAACCCTCACCCTGCCTGCCCCACTTTGATCACCCCCTCTCCCTGGATCCTGGCAGATCCAGCAAAGGAATTGGAGGTCAAGAACTCTGAGAAGTGCAGTGGCTCCTTTCCAGCCCCTTCCCCCAATCACTGACCCTGCTTCCAGCCTGGCCAGACAAGTATCATGGAGAGGTGTGAACCTTGTGGAGAAGAGGTCCACTATTCCTGTAACACTGCTGAACAGCAGGCTGGGTAAGGACAAGAGCCCAGGGGACAGGAGCACCCTTTATACCCTTTACTCTTCTACCACAACTGGTCTTGCTTTAAGCCTCACCTCAACAGGTATTTTCCAGGACAGCAAACACTCAACTGTCTCTGCAAGGACTACAACCTCTAGATGCCAAAGCACTCATAGTTACTGAAAACCCAGAAGTCAAAGTTCTCACCACCAAGTCCTTGGCAATTTCTCATTGTTCAAAACGAGAAACAGGTAAAATTTTATCAACAGAAGATGCATTTCCATCTGCTTTGCTGCTGCACTCTAAGGACCACTAGACCTTTCCATGTGGCTTGCAAGTGAAACTTTCTTTATGTACTTTCTCCCTCATTAGAATGTGTGTGTTTTAAGACCAGGGACTGTCTTGCATTTCCATTTGTGTCCTTGGCGCTTAGCACAGTGTTCTGAACATAGTAAAAGCTTAATAAAGATATTCATTCATTCATTCTAAACCACTCATCATTGCTGGGTGTAGGGAGAATCTCCTACTATTTTCACTCTTGGGGGTTTTAGCTCTGTTTTCTTTTGCACCATATTTATTCATTATATTAAGGACTCTTTTTGGATATTTGTGGATTTTATTTCTTTTCTCTGATATTTTCCTTGCGATGGATTTTTTTCTACCCCATCTTTATTTTTTGTTGTTATTGCCTTATTTGGCACATTTCTTGCTCCTCTGAAGTGGTTAAGAGGAGCACAGCTCAGCCATGTTTCCAGGAGTTCTCTCTATTATATTATAGACTATGGAATTAACGGATCAACAAATATTTACTGAAGACCTATGAGATATATGACACTGTGGGAGGTACAAAGAACTTGTCTTAACAGTACTAAGTTGTACATGAGCCTATATGAGTGGCATAAACAATAAATCAGAGTAAGAGAGACCAATATGCTCTGGAGTGGTAAGCAAAGGCTTTCTTGAAGAGGGACTGTTGGTTTACTGACCATAACTTTGAGAGAAAAATAGTTCTCAGGCATGTGAAAAGGATAGGGAATGGCACTCTAATGAAAAGAAGAACACAGATGGAGCCAGGCTGTTTAGGGCTAAAAGATTTGGGTGTTATCCAATGGTAAGCCACTGAAGAGTTTTCAATGAGGGTGATTAAAGTAGCATTTTCGGAATGTTCATCTAGTAGGGTATTTAGAATAGTTTAGAGAGAGAGGTAGAGGAATCATAAATTAATTTCAGCAGTCTAGGTATGAAATGACAAGCACTTGAAATAGATGGTAGCAGTGGGAATGGCAAAGAAAGGGTGTATGTGACATACAATGGGAATAAAGAACTAATAAAACTTGAAAACGGGGGTGAGAAAGAATTAGGTATCTAAAATAGAACTGAGCTTTCAAGCTTGGATGACTGGAGGAATTGATAGGTATGTAGGAGTCAGCAAGGGAGTCTTTTTAGAGAAGGCAATGTTTCATTGTAGGTATGTTAATTTTAGATGAAAGCCTAAAACAGAGTAACTAAATTTACTATAATACCTGCTAATAAATGGGAAATTCTGGAATTTCCACAGAAATTAGACAAACCAAATTCTTTCTCTACTGGTTCAGAATCAGTTGCTATTAAAATATAAACAAGAAGCAGTTGGTGGTGCAATAGAGCACTGGGGCTATAATTAAGACCTGAGTTCAAATTCAGACTCAGACATTTGCAAGCTATGTGACCCTGGGAAGGACACATAACCTGAGGAATAATAATAGCATTTACTTCTCAGGGATGTTAGGAGGATCAAATGAGATATTTGTAAAGCACTTAGTACAGTCCCTGCAACATCATAGGTACTGTATATAAATGCCATTATTATTATTAATATACAAATAACAAATCTTTTCCAGACTATAGGTGTGGCTTAGTACTTTACATGTTTCTTCTTACCTGCCAAATGTAATTTCGTTTTTTTTTCTTGCAAAACACTAACCTTTTATGAACTAAGCTTCATTCATAATCTTAAAATTCTTTGATATTAAATGTGACACACTATGATCTGATTTACTTGAACTATTTATTAGTGGTTGAGAAACTTAACATTCTTCTTCTTCTCAGAAAATAAACACTTTTTGCTTAACAGCAGGCTAATAATCAGGAGGTGACCATTTTAATAATAACTTTTCAAACTAACCAGACTTAAACTTGTAAAAAGTCACTTAACTTTTTTACATATTAGTTCTGACTATTCGTAAAATCACTTAACTTCTGTATTGTGAGATGACTATAATTGAGGAAAGCAGTTTAAAGATTCTTTTAGTTAGTTATAGTTTTATTTATAAAGAGCTAAGATAATCCAGAAAAATAAATTAATATTTTTAAGGGAAACCATTATGTCACATATTTAAAGTTAGAAGGAGCCTTAGAAGCCACCGAATCCAGTTAACAGATGCGGAACCTAAGTTGCCCAGGGTCATACAACTAGTGTCTGAACTCAGTTCAGCCTTCCTGACTTGGAAACCCTGTGCTCTACCCACTGTATAACCTACTTGGCTCTAATGTCATGGCTGGTCTTTAAATTTCTCCTGAAGGGCTCTCTAAACCTTGGTCATGTCCTTTTAGCTACAAGTATTTTTCCATACCAAGAGATCTGATCTAACAATTCACAAATTAAAAGTCTTTAATCCTTCTTCACTCTAACACCCACACCCTATGCTCCTCAGTTAAAAGAGATCCACTTTCTGTGGCCTGCACTAATTTATCTGAAACCTGATCATTTACGAATAAATTATTTTTAAAATAAAATGAAAGGCTTTATAATCATCTTGCCCTTTCCTATCTTTAAAATCCTTTTGATTGAATTTCTTTACAAAACTTAAATCCTTACAGCAACAGAGCTTGTCCCATTCCTGAAAGCATTCTACCTGTACACTATAAAGCATTATACAATTCAATTAGCTTACAAAGATGGGTGACACTTTTGTCCCATTTTAAAAGTAATACTATCTCACATCCATCACAAAATTGCTTAAAATCTTTAAAATGTATTTTTAATTTGTTAAAATTTCATCAGTCCTATGTTGGTCAGTGCAGTTAATATAATCTGCTACTAATTCCTTTGCTGCAGAATTCTTTTTGTGGCACACCGTAGATTAAAAATAAAGTTAATTACAATCAGGATAACTGACAATGATCTAGAATTGCAAAGCACTTTATCATGTATTATCTCATTTAACCCTCACAACAACCCTGTGATAGAAATAGTCAAACATTATTACTGCCACTTTATAGATGAGGAAATTGAGGCTTAGATAGGTTAAATGACATTAAATTCCTGAAATGGGAATTCGAACCCAAGGCTCTCCTCACTCCAAATACAGTACTCTTTCTACATGTGGAAGGAATAAAAAAAATTCTATTCTCTGCATTTGGGGCACAAGCCTGCCAGAGACAATTTATTAATTAAACTATACTAATTCTAAGCTTTTTTGTTTAGAGGGAGCAAAGTCTCAACAGGTAGAGTGCTATCTATGTCTTTGAAGATCTCTCTAACACAAATCATTTTTTTAAAGTTACAATTTGTAGTATTTCTAAACAGACAAAAGTCCACAGTGAGAAAAACACAGTTCCAGAGTTTAGGTGAGTTCATTTAATACGTTTGTTTCACAGAATGATAGTTAAGATGTCAGTATATCCTAAACCATTCAATCCCTTCAAAGGTGGTGAAAGGTGATGCCTTTAACTAATTTAAGGTGTTTTAGGTGGTCTAAATCTTGTTACCACTTTTAATCCATTTTTTTAAGACCTATGAGTTTGTTCTTGAACTTTAACCCAGTTTCTCAATATGCTTTTTACAAGGGGGAAAATGGTTTTAGTATAGGACAGTTTTCCTACAAATTTGATTAGGTATTGATACGGTTTTCTTCATTCAAGTAAGTCTGAAAAGAAAAAGACTTTAGGTTGGAGAAATATTTATCTCAATATTTTCATTCAGAGAAAAAAAAGGGAAGCTTTAATGTTTCCACAAACTATGGCAGAATATTATAAAATTGATTTGTTTCCTTGGTTCATCCTTATGATTAACAATAACAAAATCTTCAATAAAAAAAATAAATCTGCTCCTGCATAAAGGCTAGGGATTGGATTTTTGATTTCATTGGGATAGAGAACTCCCTAAGGAGGAACAATGCAAATGATCATCTTAGAGAGCTGCTTGGACCACTGACAGGTTACATGATTGTCCCAAGTCACACAGCCAATATGTCAGAGATAGCATGGAAATCCAGGTCTTCCTTTCTCCAAGGCTGGTTCTCTAGCCATTCTATCACATTCCCTCTCTATGCTAAAAAAGAACAAATAGATATTTTGGATTTCCTGCAGCCAAATATTTACTAAACTCAGATCCCCTAGGTAAACAACATGATACTTAAAGCTTTGGATGCAACACAAAAACCTTCCCCATAAAGAATGTTAAAATTTCAATATCAACTTGAGAGAGGTAGCACAGGTAGCAGAAAAAGTGGTGGATCACACTGTCAAGAGGACCTGACTAGAATCCCAGTTCTGTCACTTCCTACCTGTATGATTTTATTTATGATATTTATCACATTACTTTTCTGGGTTTCAGTTTTCTCATCTGTAAAATCAGGGGTTTGAACTACATAACCTTTAAGGTTTCTTCTGGCTCCAAATTTACCATCTTATGATCCTATGACCCCCTTCCTCAGGTTCAAATTCTATCTTTTTTTGGGAGGGGGGTTGGGGGTTGGGGAGGAGGAGGTGATTAACTCTTCTTTGTAAGTAAGATGGATAGGATGAGGAAATGTTACTAAGCCAAATTTCAAGGGTAAAGGACCTGGAGATTTTTTTTTTCTACACTGCTACAATCTAAGTTAATGGCAGCCAAAAAAGCTAAGTCCATCTTAGTAAACTGATGTGTCTAGATTCTAGTGGTGAGTACCACTTTTTGGGAAGGATATTGTCAAGACAGGAGAACATTCAAAATTCTGAGGGGATGCAAAGATATGTCATTTGAAAATGTGTTGAAGAAAGTTGGTGTGTTTACTCTGAAGAAAATTAGATTGAGGAAGATAGCTGTTTTCAAGTGCTGCATGTGGAAAGCTCTCACATGAAAGAAGACTTATTACACTTATTTTTCTAGGCCTTAGAAGGCAGAACTAAGAACCATGGGTGAAGGCTATAGAGAGTTTCTTTCTGCTATCTTGACTCAAAATAAAGAAAAACTTCCTAACAATTAGAACTGTTCAAAAGTAGAATGGGCTGCTTCAGTAAGTAGCAAATACCATCGCACTGGAGGACTTCAAACAGAGGTTGGATGATTACTTTTCTGGGATATTATGGAGGGAATTTCTGCTCAGTATGTGTTGGATTTAACCTCTGGAGTCCCTTTCAACTCTGACATTCTATGAGTATTTTTTACAAAGGTTTTACAAATGAGAGTTTATTTTGCACTCTAAAAACTTAAATTTGTTTAAAGAACCAAATTGCTCTCTCCAAATTAATTTTTTAGACAGTATGACTGAAATATTTATAAGCTTGCCATCTAGGAGCTGTAGGCTTTAAGGCTCTGCAGCTTCATAAGGCTTTAGAACTGAAAAGTCTAAGAAAAAAATGATTTTAAAAAATTGTAGGCAAAGAGTAAGAACTACCCTATGAACAAATAAAACATTGACATGACGAGGAATGACTTTATTATTAACAACTTCTTACATTTATATAAAACTCTATAGTCAACAAAGTACTTTCACATACATTATTTTCTTGGATCCTCACAACAATTCTATGAGGTAAGTAGTCACACTTTACTGATGAGTAAACTGGCTCAGGAAGAGTCAATGATTCGCTCACGTTTATACAGGGAGTAAGCAGAGGATGGACCTGGACCTAGGTCTTCTAGTTCTAAATTTATTATCTTTCAATCACACTACAATGCCATCAATCCAAATACAGCAGACCTCCATAGCTTGTCTATAATATAAGGAATGCAAACATACCATAGGTCAAAATTTGTCACAGAAAACAGATTTTTGGAGTTGGAAGGGATCGTGGGGATCATCTAACATGACTCTCTCATTTCTCAGATGGTTCCGAAAAAGCCCAAGGATGGGTAATGACTTCAAGGCCAGAGAATTAGTTAGTAGTGAAGCTGAGGAAGGAGTCTAAGTGTCTTGACACTTATTCAAGTGTTCTTTATCACAGACCACACTACCTACTTCATATGGAATTAGAACCCAGGACCTTAGGTGAATCATCTTTAAATCAGAGATAACATTTTATTCTTTGTATCTAAAATGTCAATTTCTATACCGGGGAGCCTGTAAACTACCAAAGGATACACAAGTGTGGCAGCATCAGCAGAAGACTAACAACAGACCTAGTAAACACACCCCATATAAACCAGGGCTCCCTCTGTGCTGTTGAAAAATAAAATAGATGAAATTTCATGTCTTAAGACTTCACCTAGCTACTAACCCAATTTTTTCTGAGACAGAGAGAAAGAGAAAGAGAGAAAGAGAGAGAGAGAGAGAGAGAGAGAGAGAGAGAGAGAAGAGACAGACAGACAGACAGACAGACAGACAGACAGACAGACAGACAGACTGATCCCTGATCGATAAGCTCTGGGACTACTCATGCAAAACAGCATCTACATGCAATAAAAGTCTATATACAGAAAAGTTAATCCACAGCAACACTGAAATTATAAAGAAGTTCTGATTTAGTTGCTAGGACGGTAAGAGGTTTCCCATCCCTTGCATAAAAATCCAAAGATATGTCTATATAATGATAACACAGTTAATTCAAGCCATGAATTATCTTCTTGATCTCCAAGATCCTTCACATTCTAAATTCCTTGATTCTATATCTTTATGCTTTACAGATTTGTCAGATATTGATTTAAAATCAGAAACTGTTAAGCTGTATGCTAAATATATTTCTATGAATGTGAGTTAATTCTCTGAGGCTATGAGAAGTTTGGATAGTTGGCACTTATGAAAGTCTTGCAGAAAAACATGAAACAAGACTTTCTGTGAACTTGCCAAATAACTTATAAGTTGCATGTGAATTACTAGCCTATCTGACATGTCTTGGTGGGAGTTTCATTACTGGTATGAATAAAGGTCTAGTCAGAGAAAAGCATAGCTTCCAGGACAAAAGTAGGGCAAAGTTCCCCACCTTCCAGCCCAAAGACTGTTCTATGAAGTTAATGAGAAAAGGAGAAGAAACAATTTTTCTGGGGGTATTCGAACAAATATTCTAAAAACATAAAAATGACACACACAACAAAACTGACCATTATTTTTCTAAGGAGAAAAAAGTTGTTTTGGCTGAATAAATTATCCCAATTAGATCACAACACAGTTTGAGTTCACCCCAAAACTGCCAAAATCTCCAGTTCATTTAGTTAGAACAAAGACTAAATAAAGGTAAAAGAAAGTTCTGCAATAGTTCCACCAAATTCTTGGTTTCCTATTCAGCCTGTTGGATGTGGATGCATACTAGTTAAAACTACTATCCCTTGGTAAAAGCGCATTATGACTACTAGTGTGCTTCTAAACTCCTTGAAGAATACACTGGTGATGCTGGTGAGCTTCTTGGATGCATCTGCTTGACTTCGACTCTCCTTCACTTCGACTGGAGAGGAGCTGCATCTTCCTCATCTCTGGTTTGTCAGGCTTCACTCACTGGTGGGAAGTTGGTCAGAAGTGGAGATTTTGTTTGGTGACCTGGAATTGGTAAGTTGCTCATTTTACACTTTGTGTATAAGTTGACACATTTTGGGGGAGGTTATTTTTAGAGTTAAAAAAATCTGATTTTGAGGCTATTATATACAAAGATAATGCTGACCTACAGTTTCTCTGGTTCCTTTTTCTTTTCCAAGTGGTGATTGTCACCATGTATCAAACTACTCTCTCTTGCCCAGTTCCCCCCACAGTAACAAAAAACATGCATTAACCTGGCATTAAAGACATAGTGTGTGGCCCCTGAAAAGAAATGGTCTACTCGGGAAATAAATCCAATGCCCTCGGTCTCACTGGACAGGTATTTTTACCAAATGAGTTAACTGGCCATGGAAAATATGATAATATTAATAACAGAATTTACATAGTGCTTTACGCTTTGCCAGTGCTTTACATATGTTCTAATACAGAACATTTTCTTAGGATTCTTAATCATAATAGTCTGATATGCTCTTGACTCTTATCTGACAGGAAAGAGATGAATTAGATGGCTTGTTAATATTCCTTCCAGATCCAATATGGCTTTATTTTCAGATGCACTGAAAAACTGAGGTCCTAAACACTGAGTCACCACTTAATGACATCTATGTATCACAATGACATAGTTTTCAAGTCAACTTTCATAGTATCCCAGGACTTAGAGGTGGATGGGAACTTCGGGATCATTTAGTCCAACTTTTTCAAAAAGACCTAGATAATGTGAATTTCCTAAAGTCACCCAATTAAGTAAGGGAGACAGGGCTGGAATCCAGGGCTACTGATGGCAAATCCAGTACTATTTCTGTTATATCATGCCTTCCCCTAATTAATGTTCCGTATTTGTTGATATATGATGGTTAAATAAGGCAATGCCAATCAATCTATTCAAAACTTCCTTAAGAAGGAACATATTTTGGATACTCACAGAAATTGTCTGATACTTTCAAATCGTGCAACCTATACTTTAAGTAATAACCTCCGACCAACATCTTTAGACTGGCTGCAAAATCTCATACTCGCCAATGCTGCTTCTTTTATAAAAGGTTTTACAGGGGTTTTGCCTGCCTCAGTAAATTCCAAATATATACCTGTCCCTCCCCTGATCCCCTGCCCCCCCATCCTATTAAACCCTATCTTATAACAAAGGAAAAGAGCTAAGCAAAACTGACCAACAACACAACTGCCAAACAGAGTATGCAACATTATTCTCTTGTAGTCCCTTGTACCTCTACTGTATGTTCTTCAGGACCCAAACTAGTCAAAGCAATTTATCTCTTTTGGTATTTTTAAATTTTCATTATTATAGTCATTCTGTATACTTTTCTCTTTGTTTTGCTTAATGCAATCTATATCACTTCATAGAAGTCTTTATTTCTCATCACTGCCCATAACTAATCAATCATTGATTCTATCTTCACTACACTGCCTGGCATCTGTCCTGCACTTTCGATTCACTTAGCTTCCGTTCTAGTTCAGTCCCTCAATCACCTCTCACTAGTGCTGTTAAAAAACAACAGCAGCAACAACAACAACCCTATCAATTGGTCTCTCTGCCCTATTGATCTCTCCCTTCTTTTTAAAAAAATTTTATTTATTTTTAGTTTTCAACATTCACTTCCACAGGATTTTGAGTTGCAAATTTTCTCCCCATCTCATCCCTCCCCACCCCAAGATGGCATGCATTCTGTGTACCCCTTCCTTTAATCTGCCCTCCCTTCTATCTCTCCCTCCCTTCTCTTATCCCCTTCCCCTTCTATCTTCCTGTAGGGCAGGATAGATTTCTATACCCTATTGCCTGTATTTCTTATTTCCCAGTTGTATGTGAAAACAATTATTTTTTTTGTGTGGGTTTTTTTTTGGTTTGTTTTCAGGCAATTGGGGTTAAGTGGCTTGCCCAGGGTCACACAGCTCATAAGTGTCAGGTCTGAGGCCACATTTGAACTCAGGTCCTCCTGACTTCAGGGCTGGTGCTTTATCCACTGCGCCACCTAGCTGCCCCCCAATTATTTTTTTTAACATGTGTTTTTAAAACTTTGTGTTCCAAATTTTCTCCCTTCTTCCCTCCCCATCCACCCTCATTGAAAAGGCAAGCAACTTGATGCAGGTTATACTTGTGTGATCTCTCCCTTCTTTAATCTATTTTCCATGCAGTTACCAAATTAGTATTTCTAAAACTAAAGTCTGACCACATCACTCTCCAACTCAAGAAGATTCACTGGCTACTTATTGCTTCTAGGATAAAATACAACTTCCTCTGTCTGACATTTATAGCCAGTTATGATTTGGCTCCAATCTCCTTTTCCAGGCTTATCTCACATCACTTCCCCTTATATATTCTATATTTATGCCAAATTGAGCTAATTGTTATTCGTTATTCAAGATAATCTGTCTCTCATCTCTCTTGGCCTTTACACAGGCTGTCCCTGATGCGTGGAATGCATGACCTAAGAGACAATGTGTCATTCAAATCATAACTGAAAGGGATCTCCACCATGACATACTTGATACCTATTCATCTAGTCTCTGCCTGAAGACCTCCATTTAGGTAGAACCCACTATCTCAATGGCAGTACATTCCACTTTTGAACAGCCCTAATTGTTAGGAAGTTTTTCTTAACATCTCATCTAAATTTGCTACTTTTCAACTTCTCTGATTCTGGGCTCTGAGTCCTGGGACCCAGAGAGAATAAATCTAATCATTTTTCCACATGACAGTCCTTCAAATGAAGAGAGTTATCATGATCCTAATGAGTCACTCTTCTCTTCTCCAGGTTAAAACATCTCTAGTTCTTCTAAGTTTTATATGACATGGACCTGGGACTTTCACGATTCTGGCTGTCTTCTTCTGGATGTTCTACAGCTTATTAAAGTCTTACTTAAAATAAGGGGGCACAGAACTGAACATAATATTTCAGATGTAGCATGACCATGGCAGAGTAAAAGGAATCATTAACTACTTACACCTGGAAGGTATATCTTTTTTAATATTAGCAAAGATTGCATTAGTTATTTGGGCTGCTATGACACAATGGGTATTCACAATAAATTTCCAGTACCCTAAAATCTACAACTTTTTCAGACAAACTGACATCTAAGCACACCTCCCCCCAACCTTATACTACTGAAGCTAATTTGTGAATCCAATCTAAAGTTTGAAATTTATA